>NC_080781.1:88218016-88825244 GCF_020826845.1 Diceros bicornis minor | reverse complement strand
ACAGGGGTGCATGTATCTTTATGCATTGGTGTTTTCAAGTTCTTTTGATAAATACCCAGCAGTGGAATAGCTGGATCATATGGTAGTTCTAACCTTGATTTTTTGAGGAATCTCCATACTGTTTTCCATAGTGGCTGCACCAGTTTGCCCTCCCATCAGCAGTGTATGAGAGTTCCCTTCTCTCCACATCCTCTCCAACACATGTTGTTTCCTGTCTTGTTAATTATAGCCATTCTGATTGGCATGAGGTGATATCTCATTGTAGTTTTGATTTGCATTTCCCTGATAGTTAGTGATTTTGAACATCTTTTCATGTGTCTGTTGGCTATCACTATATTTTCTTTGGAGAAATGTCTGTTCAGCTCTTTTGTCCATTTTTTAATTGGGTTGGTAGTTTTATTGTTGTTGAGATGCATGAGTTCTTCATATATTTTGGAGATTAAGCCCTCATCAGATGTATGGTTTGCAAATATCTTCTCCCAATTGTTAGGTTGTCTTTTCGTTTTGTTCATGGTTTCCTTTGCCGTGCAGAAGCTTTTTAGTTTGATGTAGTCCCATTTGTTTATTTTTTCTATTGTTTCTCTACCCAGTCAGACATGGTGCTTGAAAATATGTTGCTAAGACTGATGTCGAAGAGCATACTGCCTATGTTTTCTTCTAGAAGTTTCATAATTTCAGGTCTTACATTCAAGTCTTTAATCCACTTGGAGTTAATTTTTGTGTATGGTGTAAGGTAAGGGTCTACTTTCAGTGTTTTGCATGTGGCTATCCAGTTTTCCCAACACCATTTGTTGAAGAGACTTGCTTTTCTCCATTGTATGTTCTTGGCTCCTTTGTCAAAGGTTAGCTGTCCATAGATGTGTGGGTTTATTTCTGGGCTTTCGATTCTATTCCATTGATCTGTGTTTCTGGTTTTGTGCCAGTACCATGCTGTTTTGGTTACTATAGCTTTGTAGTATATTTTGAAATCAGGGAGTGTGATACCTCCAGCTTTGTTCTTTTTTCTCAGGATTCCTTTAGCTATTCGGGGTCTTTTGTTGTTCCATATAAATTTTAGGATTCTTTGTTCTATTTCTGTGAAAAATGTTGTTGGAACTTTGATAGGGATTGCATTGAATCTATAGATGGCTTTAGGAAGTATGGACATCTTAACTATGTTAATTCTTCCAATCCAAGAGCACGGAATATCTTTCCATTTCTTTGTGTCTTCTTCAATTTCTTTCAGCAATGTTTTATAGTTTTCGGTGTACAGCTCTTTCACCTCTTTGGTTAAGTTTATTCCTAGGTATTTTATTCTTTTTGTTGCAATTGTAAATGGGATGGTATTCTTAATTTCTCTTTCTGCTACTTCGTTGTTAGTGTATAGAAATGCAACTGATTTTTGTATGTTGATTTTGTATCCTACAACTTTACCATATTCGTTTATTACTTCTAAGAGTTTTCTGGTGGATTCTTTAGGGTTTTCTATATATAAAGCCATGTCATCTGCAAATAGTGACAGTTTCACTTCTTCCTTTCCAATTAGGATCACTTTTATTTCTTTCTCTTGCCTGATGCTCTGGCTAGGACTTCCAGTACTATGTTAAATAGGAGTGGGGACAGTGGGCATCCTTGTCTGGTTCCTGTTTTTAGAGGGATAGCTTTCAGTTTTTCACCATTGAGGATGATATTAGCTGTCGGTTTCTCATATATGGTCTTTATTACGTTGAGGTACTTTCCTTCTATACCCATTTTATTCAGAGATTTTATCATAAATGGATGCTGTATCTTGTCAAATGCTTTCTCTGCATCTATTGAGATGATCATGTGATTTTTATTATTCATTTTATTAATGTGGTGTATCACGTTGATTGATTTGCGAATGTTAAACAATCCCTGCATACCTGGAATAAATCCCACTTGATCATGGTGTATAATCTTTTTAACGTATTGTTGTATGTGATTTGCTAGTATTCTGTTGAGGATTTTTGCGTCGATGTTGATCAGTGATATTGGCCTGTAATTTTCTTTTTTTCTGTTGTCCTTGTTTGGTTTTGGTATCAGTGTAATGTTGTGCTTCGTAGAATGAGTTAGGGACCTTCCCCCCTCCTCAATTTTTTGGAAGAGTTTGAGAAGGATAGGTATTAATTCTTCTTTGAATGTTTGGTAGAATTCACCAGGGAAGCCGTCTGATCCTGGACTTTTATTTTTGGGGAGGTTTTTGATTACAGTTTCGATCTCCTTACTGGTGATTGGTCTATTCAAATTCTCTACTTCTTCTTGATCCAGTTTTGGAACGTTGTATGATTCTAAGCTTTTATCCATTTCTTCCAGATTGTCGAATTGGTTGGCATATAGCTTTTCATTGTATTCTCTTATAATCTTTTCTATTTCTGAGGTGTCGTAATTTCTCCTCTTTCATTTCTGATTTTACTTATTTGTTCCTTCTCCCTTTATTTCTTGGTGAGTCTAGCTAAAGGTTTGTCGATTTTGTTGATCTTTTCAAAGAACCAGCTCTTGGTTTTATTAATTTTTTCTATTATTTTTTGGTCTCTATTTCATTTATTTCTGCTCTGATTTTTATGATTTCCCTTCTTCTACTGATTTTGGGCTTTGTTTGTTCTTCTTTTTCCAGTTCCTTTAGGTGCATTGTTAGATTGTTTATTTCAGATTTTCTTGATTGTTGAGATAAGCCTGTATTGCTATAAACTTCCCTCTTAGAACCCCTATTGCTGTATCCCATAAATTCTGGCATGTCGTCTTTTCATTTTCATTTGTCTCCAGGTATTTTTTGCTTTCTTCTTTGATTTCTTCATTGACCCAGTCGTTGTTCAGTAGCATTTTCTTTAATCTCCACGTATTTGTGGCTTTTCTTAATTTCTTCCTATAGTTGATTTCTAGTTTCATACTGTTGTGGTCAGAAAAGATGCTTGGCATTATTTCAATCTTCTTAAATTTATGGAGACTTGTTTTGTGGTCTAATATGTGGTCAATCCTGGAGAATGTTCCATGTGCATTTGAAAAGAACGTGTATTCTTTGCTTTTTGGATGGAATGCTCTGTATATATCTACTAGGTCCATCTGTTCTAGTGTATCATTTAAAGCCAATGTTTCTGTATTGATCTTCTGTTTGGATGATCTATCTTTTGGTGTAAGTGGAGTGTTAAAGTTCCCTACTATTATTGTGTTACTTTCTATTTCTGTTTTTATGTCTGTTAATAATTGCTTTATATATTTAGGTGCACCTACATTGGGTGCGTAGATATTTACAAATGTTATATCCTCTTCTTGGATTGTTCCTTTGATCATTATGTAATGCCCTTCTTTGTCTCTTTTTACAGTTTTTGTTTTAAAGTCTATTTTGTCTGATATGAGTACTGCTACCCTAGCTTTCTTTTCATTGCCATTTGCATAGAGTATCTTTTTCCATCCCTTCACTTTGAGTTTGTGAGTGTCTTTAGGTCTGAAGTGTGTCTCTTGTATGCAGCATATATATGGGTCTTGTTTTTTTATCCAGTCAGCCACCCTATGCCTTTTAATTGGAGCATTTAGTCCATTGACGTTTAAAGTAGCTATTGATAAGTATGTACTTACTGCCATTTCTTAACTTTTTTTTTCTCAGTGTTTTAGTAGTCCTTCTCTGTTCATTTCTTCTTCTATACAGAAGAGATGGTCTCTTTAGTTTCACCCCTGTCTGACAGCTGTACTCTTTAACTCCCCTCCTCCCTCTTTTTATGTTTTTGATATCATCTCTAACCTCTTTTTTGTGCATTTGTATCCATTACCCTCTTATCATGGAAATAGATCATTTTTCCTATTTCTGGTCTTCTCTTTTCCCCTTAAATCAGTCCCTTTAACATTTCTTGTAGCACTGGTTTCTTGGTGACAAACTCCTTTAATTTTTGCTTCTCTGGGATTTTTTTGATATCTCCTTACATTTTGAATGATAACCTTGCTGGGTAGAGTATTCTTGGCTGTAAGTTTTTTCCTTTTAGCACTTTAAATATATCATGCCATTCTCTTCTAGCCTGTAAGCTTTCTGCTGAGAAGTCAGCTGATAGCCTTATGGGGTTTCCTTTGTATGTAACTTGTCTTTCTCTGGCAGTTTTTAGGATTCTCTCTTTATCTTTAATTCTGGACATTTTGATTATGATGTGTCTTGGCGTGGGCCTCTTTGGGTTTATCTTGTTTGGGGCTCTCTGTCCTTCCTGTACCTGGATGTCTGTTTCCTTCCTTAGGTTAGGGAAGTTTTCATCTGTTTTTTCTTGAAATAGAATCTCTGCCCCTTTGACTCGCTCTTCTCCTTCCGGGACACCTATAACATGGATGTTAGTGCGCTTGATGTTGTCCCAGAGGTCCCTTAGACTGTCCTCACTCTTTTTAATTCTTTTCTCTTTTACCTGTTCACCTTGGGTAATTCCTTCTGGTCTTTCATCCAGCTCACAGATCCGTTCTTCTGTATCCTCTACTCTGCTTTTGAGTCCCTCTGGTGAATTTTTCATCTCCAGTATTGTATTCTTCATTTCTGATTGGTTCTTTTTTATATCTTCCATTTCTTTGTTGACATTCTCACTGACTTCACCTATTCTTCTCCCCAGTTCAGTGAGTATCTTTAACACTCTTACTTTTAACTTTCTGTCGGGTAGGTTGCTCATTTCTCTTTCACTTAGTTCCTTTTCTGGGGTTTTTGTCCTGTTCTCTTACTTGGAATGTATTCCTTTGCCTCCTCATTTTGCCTCTTTCCCTGTGCTTGTGTCTACATATTACGTAGGTCAGCTACGTCTCCTGCTCTTGGATAGGTGACCTTATGTAAGTGATGGCTTAGGAGGCCTGCAGTGTGCTTCCCTCAGTTCTCAATGTTCCAGGGGTGACTGCTATGTGGGCTACTTGTATCCTTCTGTTGTGGCCTGTTTGGTCTCCCTGTAGCTGCCCAGGGAGGCCGAGTTATGCTCCTGGCCAGCTGTTGTAATGCTCAGCTGCTTGTAGTTGTTTTGAGCCCTTCAATCTCTTTATCAGGTGTGGGGAGCCCCAGCACAGTTGGCTGCAAGTTCTAATACCACATTTGTGTTGCAGCATTTCTTTTAAGTGAGTAGGCCCCCAGCGTGGCAGGTTGTTAGGCTCAGGTCCTTACAATTGCTATAAGCCTCCAGCCTTTAAATCTCTTGCCAGCTCTCTGAGGATTGCAACTGTGTGGGGCTGGCCTCAGGCACGTGGGCACCCAATTGTTTCAGGCTTTGGAAGGTGGGGCAAACCCCCTATGTGGGTCTTTGAGAAGCACAAGTCTTCTGCAGCTGACAAGCCCCACCACCCACAGGTCCACACACACCGTCAACACAGTCCTGCCCCATGTGCACGCCCCGACCTCCTGAAGCGGACCCAGTCTCTCCATGGCGGGAGCCCCACACAGTCCACCACCACCCCACACTCTCCACCTGCTCCTTGTGCACGCCATGCCCCACTGAAGCTGGCTTAGTTGCCAGGCTGCAGAGAATCGAGTCACCAATCTATGCAGGCCCACAAGTTGCCTGAGGGTTTGTTTTTGGGTGGGCCCAGTCTCTAGGCTGGGCTGCCTGCCCTGGCTGAGCTGGATTAAATTGGTGCTCTAGTGGGTGGAGCAGACCCTGGGCTAGCAGGCCTCAGGGAGAACTCCAATGGCGTCTGTGTCAGCACACCCACGCCAGGCCACAACAATGGCCGCTGCCAATGTCCCAGTTCCTGGAGAGGTCTCACCCCTCACCGAGATGCACTCAGGGCCTATTAGGTGAGTCTCTTTTCACCAAAGCACTGTGCACCTTTCTACGGGTGATTTTATGTTTCTTTCTGAAACGCGTGAGTTTGCGTGTAGGCCCTTTAAGATCTGGTTTTAATTTCTTTGTGAACCAGCTTTTCTGGTGGTATTCCCCAATGTTTTAGTAGCAGGCAAAGTCAGAGATTATGCCACTCATCTCGATTGTGCTGGGTCCACAAAATGCCCACAGTAGGGGCGCTCCCCGGCTCAGGGCCCTGCTCCTCCAGGGAGGGGTACATACCTGTGGGCTGCTCCCGGGAGGTCACGAAGCTGGCGGCTTGTGAAGGCGGCGTTTTTCCTCTCCAGAAAGGAGTTTCTGCCTCTTCTACCTCAGTTAGGATTGTCCGTTTTTACAGGAGTTCCTCTTATCCAGTTTTCAGTTCTGTCTCAGGGGTAATTTTTCCACGAGTAGTTGTAAATTGGCTGTGTCTGCGCGAGGAGGTGAGTTCACAGTCTGCCTACGCCGCCATCTTGACTTCCTCCTCCTCTATATGGTTTTTTTTGCAACCTTAATTTTTTTAATTCAAAGATAACCAATTAGTTTGACTTAAAATTGCAAGATGTATGTTAAAGACATTGTTCCAATCAAATTATGAGTGACAATAATTTTTTAGTTATATGGAAATATCACAGTTAAAAAAATATTAACCAACCCAAATAACTAGATAATTTAATAATGTTTTCTGATTCATCATTTTCTCATCTGTTCATCATAAATTTTGTTGTGTCATGATGACAACTATCAGAAAAATCAGGAAATAGTAATGTGCTGTTACAAAAATAGCACAGGTTTATATGTCTGAGACTTTTATTCTAGTCCCAGATCCTATTTTATCTCCCCATACAATAACTAACATTACTTTCTTGAAGCTTAATCTCATTATCTGCAAAATGAGGTAATTCAACACACGGGATAACCTCTGACGTTTTATGACACAACATTTCTCTTGAGAGCGTCTCTCATTCATTCCACTTTTGCCTTTTGTCTTATTTGGATATCCTTCTTCCCCAATGCCATAGTTAATGCAACCACAAATGTGGCTGCCAAATATTGCCCACCATGGTATCCTATGTTTGAGAGCATTATTGCCCCTTCCTCTCTTCCAAGATAAGGTGATGGAGAATGTGGAGAATGGTATTTCTTTAGGATTGAGTTCTTTTCCTAGAAATCCTCAAGTCAGAACATATACATAATTGCCTTGACATAATGTCAACCATAAAAAGACATGCTTTTTACTCACATTTCAAATTATTTGACTAATATAAATTATTAACTGCCTTTTATACAGGCAAATGTTGGTAACTGCTTTCTATTCCATAAAGGTCATTGAAGACTAAACAAACAACCTGATTTTATTCCATGATTTAATGCATTTAAAGCCAAAGCAAACTATAGGAAGCCTTTATTCTCACAAGGACAAAAATTGGGAAGATACCTCTGCATGATAAGATGTCTTAGCAATAAACCATATGTTCCTCTTAACAGATAGGAAATGAGAAGCTCTTACCATAACTGCTTTCTATCAATAATGATAGATCCCACCACAAAAAAAACCCTCTGGTTTCAGAGGCTTATAGTATCTACAAATTTAAGCAAGATATAAGCTACCTCTTAATAATTTATGAGTTAAAGGTAAATGTCAGATTCAGGTCATTTTTTCCTTCAACGAATGCCTCAGCTTGTGAGTGAGTCTAACCACAAGAAAGCGTATGTTAAATTTTACATCAAATATTCTGCAAAAGCTTCAGGAGAAAGATGAATAAGGAAAGTTTTTTTTTTTCTTTTTTAACAGATTTGGGAGGTAAACAATAGAGAAGTACTGAAGAAAATTAGAAAAGTTTGGTATTATTTGATAGTTCAAAAAAGCATTTTTTACAGGGCAGTTGGAATGAGAGACAATCATAGTCAATGTTGTTATTAACCTTTAGAAATAGAGACTAGATGTTTTAAGTGATGTTTTTCTAAAGAAAACATTTTTCTATTTACAGCCATTTTTGTCCATTCTTATAAAGAGAAAAGAAACCGTCTAAATCCAATTTTATGTTTAAGTAAATATGGGTTGTACAAGGGCTAGTACAGTATCTTGTTTATCAATGTATCCTGGAATATAGACATTTAAAATATTTCTTAAGTAAATAAAGGAAGAAAGGGAGGAACAAAGAAATGAGTACTAATTTTCTGGAGGACTTACTTGGAATGTAAGCTATTATACACAGAATTGAGGAAATAAGGCTATTAGTGGGAAAAAAAGACATTAGTGAAAACACTGTTGAAATCCAAATAAAGTCTATAGTTGATAGTTTGGTGCCACTGTTAATTTCTTAGTTTTGACAAATGTACCATTGTTATGTAAGATGCTAACACTAGCAGAAAATGGGTGAAAGGTATACAGGAATTTTATATTTGCAACCTTTCTGTATATCTAAATTTATTCCAAAATAAAAAGTTTAACATTAAAAAAATAAGCTTGAGTTATTCCTTGCTGTAAAAAGTTTATAAATGTGCACTGGAAACATATAGGGTAAGAAATAATAGGTATTTTAATATCCAGGCAGTCCTCACTTTATATGGTAGTGTGGAACTCTAAAAATGACTATGCAAGCTGAAGTTATGAAAAGCAACTTTAATAGTTAATGGAAAAATTTACGGTTGTTCCATGACCCCTTGCATGTTTTGTCAAAACATAAAAACTCTCTTACTATCAATTATATATGTATAGGGAAATAAAAGTAGTAAAGCTAATATTTATTTTGCTGTCATTTAAAACATTAAAAACCTTGAGAATCATATTTCACACCTTTGTAAGAAAACTTATCAAGAGCGGTTACAACTGTGCTTGCCTCCTTCTCGTTATATAACTAGCAATACAGAGTGAGCATCTTTTCTATGCTTTGGTAAATTGTCTACTCCTTTCTAAGTTTGGATTAGCTTCCAACATTTTATCCTTTATGCTTTCAATGTTGTGAAATATCTCAGAGAGTTCCTCTAATGTGAAGTTTTGGCAGATGTAATTTCCTCTGGGTCATCTTCATCTTTTTGTTCCAACCACTTTCCTCATTTATGTCGATAAGTTCACCTTCACTAAGTTCCTCCAGCTGCATATCTAGAGTCTCTTGGGCAGTGGCAGTGTTAACACTCTCATGGTCAGCTATTTCCTCTATAACTCCATTTATGTTTGATTCTAATTTCACTTTCAGTGTTATCACTTTTTGTTTCTTTGCTGCACTTTCGTCTTCATTGGCCAATTCCCTCTTTTGATTATCCATTTTTGTAGAATCCCACAGGAATTTATTGTTGGAAGACAGGAGGCAACACAGCTACATGCTTTGCTGCTATGTGTCAACTGAAAACATGGACAGTGAGCAATCACTGACAGACTTTGAAAGGAGTGATGTGATTGGTCAATGATCACGATGTGCTTCTGTTACTTATGTAGTGATTTGTGGACTGAAAAGCTAGCTGCAAAGTTTGTACTTTATGCAATTACTCACAATTAATATACCGTAGTAAAACACAAAAACTTGTTCAATAATTTTCATAACAACATTATTCATAATAGGCAAATTTGGAAACAACCAGAACATCCATCAAATGATGAATTAATTTACAAAATAAGATATCTCTATATAATGTAACATTATTTAACAATCAAAGTAATGAACTCTGATACATGATATAACATGGATGAATATTGAAAAACATGTTAAGTGAATAAAGCCAGTTACAAACGACCATATAGTGTATGATTCCGTTTACATGAAATGTCCATAGTAAGCAAACCTATGGAGATAAAAGATAGATTACTGATTACCTAGGGTTGGGAGGTTTGGGGGAAATATAGAGTGACTGCTAATGAATAGAGTTTCTTTTTTGGTGATGAAGATATTAGATTGTGGTGATGATTGTACAACTCTGTGAATATACTGAAAACTATTGAATCATGCACTTTAAATCAGTGAATTTTATGGCATGTGAATTATATCTCAATAAAGCCACATGCACATACACATAATGGTAACAGAAATTTGTGCATATAAGAACTGTGGGAACTAAGGAATGCCTGTATTAATAATGGTCTTTGATAAGTAACTAGTAAGATACATAGCCAAGAGGTTACTTAAAGGAGGTAAATCTAATTTCTTTTTAAAAAGTGAAGTGTCGTGCTGGGTTATTAATGGAAACTAATTTTATATAGGGACTATAGTTATATACTGTGCATCTAAAAATGACTACTCATTAAATGACTAGTTTTAGATGCATAGTATGTGCTCAGTAAGTGGTTATTAATTATTATCTAAAAATATTTATTCACTAAAGATTTTTTACCAGATTTGCTTGTGAGGAACAGAAAATAGCAGAAAATGTGAATCATTACTTGGTAGACAGTTAGTATAGGAATTTTAATTTTACCTTAAAATTAAAAAAAAATCCAGTAAGCAATTTTTTGTTGAAATGATCTTTGAAAAAGGAAAATATTTGGATCGTATAAGGAAGTTTAGGAATGAGGTGGGAAAACTAGCCCCATTAGGCTAAGGTGGAATGGAATATTTCAGGAATAATGTACCTGAAGTTTTTATGAGAGATTGTATATCTATGTGTTTGGGTTTGGTGGTAAAGGAGAGGAAGAGTGGACATGAAGAATGAGTCAGAAGAGATAATACAGGTTGGAGGTCTTGGTTGAGGAGCTGAAGCAAGTAGAGCTTGAAGTGATGAGTTCTTCACTTGTAGTTTCATCCTTAGTAACAGGAATTAAGAATTCAAAAAATCATTGTTCCATTGCCTTGCATTCACACAGACATGTGTGGCAATCAGTTTATATCTAAAGAATATGATTCTTTACAACTAAATGCATGGCCTTTTATAAATCCTCATATAGAAATGTCGGTCAATTCCTTTTTACTTAGTATTATCTTAGCTCAACTCTTACGAGAAAAAAGATCTTAGATAAAGCAAAAGTTAGTATTCTTTTGAATATTATAAAAATATCTTATTCACTTAGAAGTCCTTGAACATTTCTCACTTTTTATCTTAGTAGAGTAGTAGACTACAATGTGAAAAGTTGGCATTCATTTCCTTTGAAGGATCTTTGCCTTTATTACAAGTGTTCCATATTTTAGTCTGTATAAAAATCTTTGAAATTCTTGACTGTATATTTAACGGCTTTCTTCATCTAAATTTTAACCACAAAGAATGATTTTTGTCTCATGTGAAAGAAATTATAGATGAAAAATTCTGAGGGGGTTATACCAGCAATATACATTTTTTTTAACTTGGAAGACCATAGAGATTAAATTTCTTATGATAATATATTTTTTAATGAAACTGACCCTATAATGAAATTTATTACTGACTAAAAATGACTTCATTTTCAAATATTAAAAGTTCAATGAATGACAGTTGAGACTATTAGTTGGTTGAGTGATGAAAATAATTTACTTCACAACAAAATTTACCTTTGTCCTTGTTTCTCAAAACAAGGAGAAGACTGTCTACAATCTTGCTTAAAAAATTAAAACATCAGAAAAAAGTATATGTCAGGCATGGGAGACATTTCAGTTATATAGTTTGTGTCTGTAAAGGAGACTATATTTTATTTCATTTTTTTCCATTTGTGTTTTTTGATAAATTTTTGCATTTCAAATTTAACTGTTTCATAAATTCTTGAAGTAAGTTTTAAAAAAAAAAATGACTTTGGGGGCCAGCCCAGTGGCACAGTGGTTAAGTGCACACGCTCCACTTTGGCGGCCCGGGGTTTGCAGGTTCTGATCCCAGGCGTGCACCGACGTACTGCTTGTCAAGCCATGCTGTGGCAGGGTCCCATATAAAGCAGAGGAAGATGGGCATGGATGTTAGCCCAGGGCCAATCTTCCTCAGCAAAAAAAGAGGAGGATTGGCATCGGATGTTAGTTCAGGACTGATCTTCCTCACACACACACACACACAAAAAATGACTTTGTTCTAATTATCATTGCTGCATAACAAAATACCCCAAAACTCAGTAGCTTAAAACAACACAATCACCTAGTTTTTCTAGTGAATATGCAATTTGGTCAGGGCTTGGTAGGGACAACTCATTTTTATTCTATGTGGCATTGACTAGGTCATCTCCACAGGAACTGGAGGATCCTTACCCAAGTTGGATCACAAATAATGCTAGCAAGCTGATGTTGGCTGTTGGTTCCTTTCTTTGTAGCTCTCTTCATAAGCAGCTTGGGCTTCTTCACATCATAGTCTCCAGGTTCCAAGAGAAAGCATCTCAAGGCACAAGAAGTGGAAGCTGTAGGTTTCCTAGGTTTTCAGTCCAGAAAATGGCAAAGTATCACTATGGCTGTATTTTGCTGGTCAAGCAACCGCAGAATTCAGATTCAAGGAGAGCAAATACAGACACCACCTTTCTGTGGCAGGAGTGTCAATGAATTTTATAGCCATGTTTCAAAACTACCACAGACTTAGAAACAAAATTTTAGGAAAAAATAGAACCTGCTCATGAAGTGAGGTATTACAGACTGTTGCCCAGTGGAAAATATTTTATATTTTATCTTAAAACCACATTTCCAGAGTTTAGCTAAGCTACTCAATGGTATTGTTGCATCAGCATCCATTTTGTTTGGCCAAGTAGGCTTCAGGGACCTTAAACTGACACTAGACCCCTCATGCAAGTGCATGCCCTAGATAGCAGCCCACAGAGTCACAAGCAAATGTAAGTTCTTGATACAGCTTCCTCAACAGCCCTTGTGATCAACAGTCTCCCCTGCCTCCCAGCACCTGTATACGTTATGTGCCCCCTAGATAAGAATCCCATGAAGTTTAGCAAAACCCTGCTCTTTTGGTTTGAATTGACCAATCTAGCCTTAGCTCAGAAATACCAAAGCATCCCACCCATGGCCCTTAATAAAGGCCTGGGCCCCAGGTCCTTTCTCTTTTTCTCTGTAGTCTGCCTTGACATCCCGTGTGGCCCCTTGAGAAGTGCTGTGTACTTATTCCAGGACTTGTAAGTGTCGACTGAAATAAAGAGTCTAGGTGATATTAGTGAAGGAGTTTATTCAATAATCAGTGTGAGGAGTTCAAATGCCTGGAAGAAAGTTTAACTGAGTGTTCTGATGGAACTGCTCCGAGGTGTGTGAATTCAGGTGCAGCTTATATCTCTTTCACAAAACAGTGTACATGTAGAGAAGAGGAAAAATACTTACAACCAGATTTCATATATGTCAAAAAAAGGATAGGGTACATCTGTTTTTTCTCTATATTATACATTAAAAGTAACATAACCAAGAATTCCTTGCTTATACATCAAACAAATTCAGAGATGCTGATGTTATTTATGTGCGGAGGGAAGCAAGGACCAGGGTCGTTATTTATTCCCTTAATCTCCAAGAAATGCAGCTGTGGATGTAGAAGCTAGGTACTCTATCTTTTCCTGTTGCTGGTTTCTCCAGCTTGTGTCTTCAGTCATGAGACAAGGGGTTTCAAGGTCATTTAGACACAGGCTGAAGATGGCCTGCACGGCTGCTTCACAGTACAGCATGGATTTTTATTGTACTGACTTAAAGCCTATTCAGTTTGCTTGCTAGATTTGCCTGTTAGACCAGGGAGAGGGGGTCCAAAAAAATCTGTCCACACAAGTAATAAACTTCTCTGTTTCAATTTCTCTTGTAGTCTTTTGTTGAACCACGGCTCACCATTTGGCCCTCTGTGCTCCACTTAACAAATGTTAATTTAACAAAGTCATAACACCACAGTTATAAACTAGTTCATTTTTATCTACTTTACTTTTATTTTGTAGGGAAATATAATATTTCCAAGTGTGAATAACCTCCAAATATGCAGATACCAATATACTATCAAATATTTATTGTATTCTCTAATGGTTAAAGTGACAAATTAATTCAAGTCAATGTAAAATTTAAGTGTGGCATCTATGTAATGAAGATGTGTTTATACAGAAGGAGCAGGTGACACAATCTGAGGAGTGCCCACGGTACAACTTGTCTAAAATATAGTACCCTGTCATGGACTCTGAATATCCTACCATTAGAGTCATTTGGTTGGTTTCAGTATCTACAGAAACTTTCTGAAAAAGTGTAGCTGTCAACTAGAAGTGTATGAATTAATTTCTAATAAGATATAATTAGTACATAGGACATGAGATTGGTTAAAGTTTAATAAGAAGAAAGAGTTATAAAATGTTGGCATACTGCCCAAAGATAGCAGAATACAGTAAGAAGGCTGTATAGCATAATTAGGATGACCATTTTATTTATCATCCACACTGGGATACTCTTGAGAGTGAATGAGGATACTAACTAGATGGGATGCTGAAGCAAAAGGCTTTAATTAGTACTGTCCCAGACAAGCAGAAATTTATAGTTTCACTAAGCATAATGCTTTAGAGCACAAGCCTTGGAATCAGAGAAAAGTGAGTTCAAGTCATAGTTCTGCTATTTAAGAGTTATGTGATCCTTGGCAAGGTATTTAGTCTTTCAGATCTTCATTTTTCTTATCTTTAAAATGATTTTTAAAATAGTAAATGACCCAGGATCTTCCTTACTTGCCCCTTTCCTGTTTCCCTTCACCTGAATTAACTGGGTTTCTGACTTTGTCTCTGGCTTTTAGTAATATTAACACTTCTTTGGATATTTTGTTTGTTTTTCCATTCTGTTTTTAAACTGATAATTTTGGCGCCTAAGTCTTGTTCCTTTTCAACGACTCATTTTTATTTACTTTACTAGCTCTATCTGGCGTAAGATATCTTGGGCAATTTACCTACTCTAGCCAGCTCCTCATACACCAATCCTGACTCTAGTCCTTCGTCAGTGCTCTGCCTGGTCTGCTCATTTCTTCTTACAAGGAGAGGGAAGAGGTGAGTATACATGAATTTTTAAATTCTTTTCTCTTTCTAAATTAATGTATCCAGACAAAATAAATGAGTTCGACTAGAGATGTTCATCATGTCTAATTTAGCTACATCCATGTATCACCTTCGTGTATCACCCTTAAGCAATAAAGCACCTGAGTTGAGTATCTCATTATGCCTTACCACCTTCTGAATGATTTTGTCTATTGATACAATAGCCAGCAAATTTACTGAACTTTTTACTTCATTCAAATAATTTGAATATAGACACTATTGGGTGTTACTAATAAGTTGAAGGCAGATAATCTTGGAATTTCTATGTACACAATTAGATCACCTAAAATTAGGGTTTTCCCCCTTTTCTTTGCCCTCCTCTCTCTCTCTCTCTTTATATATATATATTCATTTCTCTGTTTCTCTCTGTTTATTTCTCTCTATATATATTCACTTGAGACTAAGTTGCAGACATCATGCCTCTTTAGCCCTAAATACTTTCTTTAGTATTTCCTAAAAACAAGTAGAGTCTCTTACATAACCATAGTGAAATTATCAAAATCAAAAATTTTTAACATCATGTAATGCTACAATATAATCAAGAGACCTTTATTGTTATTTTCTTCTGGTCCTGATTCAATCCAAGATCATATATTGCCCTGAGTTGCCATATCCCTTCAATTTTCCTTAATCTTCAATAGTTTCTTGACCTTTCTTTGTCTCTTTTGACCTTGACACTTTTGGAGAAACAGGCTAAATATTTTGTTGAATGTCCCTCAATATGAGTTTGTCTGAAGTTTCTCCATGTTTACATTCAAGTTGTACATCTTGGGAAAAAACATGAAAGAAATGAGTTATGTCCTTCTAAATGAATCATATCAGAATTTCCAAGATATTACTTTGTCATAATATCATTGATGTTAATTTTGGTTACTAGTTGGTTTTTTTTTCTTTTTTTTGGTGAAGTAGATTGACCCTGAGCTAACATCCATTGCCAGTCTTCCTCTTTTTTTGCTTGAGGAAGATTGTCCCTGAGCTAACATCTCTGCCGATCTTCCTCTATTTTGTATATGGGACGCTACCACAGCATGGCTTGATGAGCTGCCTGTAGGTCCGCACCCCAGATCCGAACCCGCAAACCCCAGGCTGCCGAAGCAGAGTGTGTGAACTTAACCACCACACCACTGGGCCAGCATCTGGTTACTAGTTTAATGTGATGTATGCCAGGTTTCCCCATTATAAAATTATTTTTCCTTTGTATTTAATAAGAAATTTGTGGTGAGATACTTTGAGGCTATGTAAATATCCTGCTGTTCATCAAATTTTTCTCCACTAATTTTAGCATCCTTTGATATTTTTCTAAATCCATTATTTCTTTTACATTTCTTAATTGGCATTCCATTGTCTAGATTATCTTTCCCATCTCCTCCATTTATTTATTTATTTTTTGTTTTTGTTTTATTTACTTATTTATTTATATTATGGACTCATGGATATACATTTTATTCAATAAGTTATAATCTATTATTATCATTACTTACCTTTATCCTCATATAGTCTCAGTATAATTTTGACAGGCACCCAGCATTATCTGACTGCTTTTTAAATTTCTGGTACAGTAAGATATTCTAGGCTTATCTTGTATGTCCTTTGAAGCAGCCCTAGAACCAGCCATTTCTTTATGGAGCCCTGGAATCGTTTTTAATGGAGAATGGTACTTAAAATTTACCATGTGTGTTCATTACTACTAGGCCTTTTCACCAAAGTTAGGAAATACCCATATCTCTCTATATATCTAAATGATTTATATCTATATCTATCTATATCTTAAAATCCATGTGCTTCTAAAGATATTTCCAATTTCATTAAAAACTGCAGGATTTATTCTCATCTCTTCCTTTCCGTATATACAGCTCCCTTTGTGATATTGAGAAACCTGGCTCCCATTATCCTCAATATATTTTCTTGTTTGCTTAATTCTAGAATACATGAAAAGATTCATAATTGCTAAGTCATAGAACTATGAAGAGAAAGCCTGAAAACTAGAGTTCAATGTTTATTTTTATTTCTTATTTTGAGGTGAAATTCATATATAGTGAAATGTACAGATCTTAGGTGTACAATTCAATGAGTTTTGATAAATGAATACGCTTATGTATCCATCCCCCCGTTCAAAATATAAAACCTTTCTATCTACCCAGAATGTTCCCTCATGCCCCTGTTGTATCCAGTACTTATCCCCATAGGCAGCCACTTCTATGAATTTTATCATTATAGAAAAGTTTTGCCTGTTTTTGAACTTCATGTAAAGGGAGTCACATAGTATGTATGCTTTTATGCCTGGATTCTTCCACCCAAAGTAATGACTTTGAGTTTCATCTATTGTATTTGTATAATAGTACTTCACGTTTTGTTGCTGAGTAGTACTACATTGTGAATATACCACAATTGATTTATGTATTGTCACATTGATGGACTTTTGGATTTTTCCTGTTTGGGGTTATTACAAATAAAGCTGCTATAAACATTCTCATACACATCATTTTGTGGATATATTTCCGTATATTTTAAGTTGATCCCTAGGGGTGGACTTGCTGAATCATAGAAAAGATGTTTTTCTAGTTTTAAGAAATATCAAAACAGTTTTCCAAACTTCTTGTACCATTTTATACTCCTAATAGAAAAATATGAGAGTTCTAGTTGCTCCATAGCCTTGATCAACTTTTGGTAGTATCAGTCATAATACATAGACAAAGGAATATATACCACCAATTCCTTCCCTCCTATACATTTACATTGCACCTCTTATCAAGAGATGGTGTCTAGTTATCTACCCTTTGAACCTGGGCTGGACTTAGGGACTTTCTTTTCCAGTAGGATTGATCAAAAGAAGCATTAAAGCTCTTTGCTATGTTTCTTAAAATGTTTGTTTTGCTGAGCTCACAGAAAATAGACAGAATCCACTGCCAGACATGTGGGTTAGCCATCCTGAATGTCTAGTATGTTTGAGCTTTCAAAGATGGCAGTCTAAGATGACATCCATAAAGATGACAGGTGTTTTCTTTTATATTTACCCATGTGTATCTTTCTGTGTTCTTCATTCCTATCTGTGAATGCAAGATTCCTTCTGGTGTCATTCCCTTCCTCTTGAAAATTTCTTCTGGAATTTCTCACACTAGAATTTTGCTGGTTATGTATTCTTTCAGTTATCATTTATTTGAAAGTATCTTTACTTTGCCTTCTTTCTGTCAGCTTTAATGAAGAATAATTTACATATAATAAATTTCACATGCCAAGTGTAAATTTGGTGAATTTTGATAAATTATATATGCTATAGTATATGATATGTATATACTATTATACTCATATAATCACTATATTATTCTATATACTCATGTAATCACTATCACATTTTCATCATCCCTAAAAGATATCTCGTGCCCCTTTGCAATCAATCTCCTTTCTTTACTCCTGGCTTTTGGTAATCACTAATCTGCCCACTGTCACTCTAAGTTTCCTGTTCCTAGAATTTCATGTCAGCAGAAGTTCACTGTAAGTAGTTAGCACTGGCTTCTTTCATTTAGCATAATACTTTTAAAATTCATGCACCTTGTCATTTGTATCAAAGTATGTTCCTTTTTAATGTGAAATAGCATTCCATGTATGGATACATTAAAATCTATTTATCCATTTACCAATTGATGAACACTTGTATTTTTCCAAATTTCAACTATTATGAATAAAGCTAGTAATAACATTTAGGTAAAAATCTTTTTGTGGACTTTTGTTTTCCTTTCTTTTGGATAAATACATAGGAGTGGAATTGCTGGATGGTACGGTTAAGTGTATGTTAAACTTTATAAGGAAGCACTTGACACTTTTCCCTTTTGGTAAGGATATTTAAGTTCTACTCTCTTAGAAAATTCAATTATATAATGTGATGTTATCAACCACAGTCACCACGTTTCACATGAGATCCTCACAGAATACTTATCTTGTAGCTGAAAGTTTGCACTGGTTTATCAACTTCTCCCCATTTCTCCCACCAGCCCCACCCAGTCCTTGGCAATCACTTTTCTACTCTCTGTTTCTAAGAGTTTGAGGTTTTTCTCAGATTCTACATATAAGTGATACCATGAAGTATTTGTCTTTCTCTGTCTGGCTTATTTCACTTAGCATAATGCCATCAAGGTCTATCCATGTTGTTTCAAATTGCAAGATTTCCTTCTTTCTCATAACCAAATAATATTCCATTGTATATATATACCACATCTTCTTTATCCATTCATCCATTGATGGGCACTTAGTTCGTTTCCATATTTTCGCTATTGTGAATAATGCTGCAATGAACATGGGAGAGCAGATATCTCTTTGATATCCTATTTTCATTTCCTTTAGATATATATCCAGAATTTGGATTGCTGGATCTTATGGCAGTTTTATTTTTAATTTTTTGAGGAACCTCCACACTACTTTCCATGGTGGTTGTACCAATTTATATTCTCACTAACAGTGAACAAGGGCTCCCTTTTCTCCATATCCTTGTCAACACTTGTCAACTCTTGTCTTTTGATGATAGCCGTAGTAAAAGGTGTGAGGTGATATCTCATGGTTTTGATTTGCATCTCCCTAAAGATTAGTGATGTTGAGCACATTTTCATGTACCTATTGGACATTTGTGTATCTTTATTGGAAAAGTGTCTATTTAGTTCCTCTGCCCATTTTCATTGGCTTTTTTTTTTTTTTTGCCATTGTGTTCTATGTGTTCTCTATATTTTGGATATTAAAGCCTTATCAGATATAGGATTTGCAAATATTTTCTACCATTTCCTAGATTTCCTTTTCATTTTTTTGATTGTTTCTTTTGCTTTACAGAAACTTTGAGTTTGAAGTAGTCCCACTTGTTTATTTTTGCTTTTGTTGCCTTTATTTTGTGTCAAATCAAAATGACACAATCCAAAGCCAAGACCATGTCAAGGAGCTTACCAACTATGTTTTTCTCTAGGAATTTGATGGATTCAAGTCTTATGTCAAGTATTTAATCCATTTTGAGTTGATTTTTGTGTACGGTGTAAGACATGGGTCCAGTTTCGTTTTGTTGCCTGTGACTGTCCAGTTTTCCAAACATCACTTATTGAATAGACTATCCATTGCCCATTGAGTGTTCTGGCTCCCTTGTCAAAGATTAGTTGACCGTATATGCATGGGTTTATTTCTGAACTCTCAATTCTATCCCGTTGGTCTATGTGTCTGTTTTTATGGCAGTGTCATACTGTTTTAATTACTATAGCCTTGCAGTATCGTTTTAAATCAGGAAGTGCGATGCCTTGAGCTTTGTTCTTCTTTCTCAAGGTTACTTTGGCTATTCAAACTCTTCTGTGGTTCCATACAAATTTTAGGATTTTTTCTTTCTATTTCTGTGAAAAATGTCATTGGAATTTTGATAGAGATTGCATTGAATCTGTAGATTGTTTTGGGTAGTATGGACATTTTCAGAATATTAATTCTTCTAATCCATGAAAAAGGAATATTTTTCCATTTATTTTTCTTTTATTCAGTTTCTTTCATCGATGTCTTATAGTTCTAAGTGTATGGGCCTTTCATGTCCTTGGTTAAATTTATTCCTAGGTATTTTATTCTTGTTGATGCAATTCTAAGTGAGATTTTTTTCTTAATTTCTCTTTCTGATAGTTGTTAGTGTATAAAAACACAGCTCATTTTTGTATATTGATTTTGTATCCTACAATTGTACTGAATTTGTTTATTAGTTCTAACAGTTTTTTGGTTGCTATCTTTGGGGTTTTCTTTATATAATACCATGTCATCTGCAAATAGAAACGGTTTTACTTATTCTTTTCCAATTTAGATGCCTTTTATTTATTTTCCTTACCTAATTGTTCTGGCTAAAACTTCCAGTACTATGTTAAATAAAATTGGTGAGAGTGGGTATGCTTTCCTGTTCCTGATCTTAAGGGAAATCTTTCAGCTTATAACCATTGTATATGATGTTAGCAGTGAACTTGTCATATGTGGTCTTTATTATGTTGATGTACATTTCCTCTATATCCAGTTTGTTGAGGATTTTTATCATGAAAGAATGTTGAATTTTATCAAATTCTTTTTCTGCATCTATTGAGATGATCATATAATTTTTATCCTTCATTTTTTTAATGTGATGTATCACATTGATTGATTTGCCGACATTGAACCATCCTTGCATCCTTGGAATAAATCTCTCCTGATTGTAGTATAGGATCATTTAATGTATTGTTGAACTCGGTTTGCTGATATTTTGTTGAGGATGTTTGCATTTATGTTAGTCAGGGATATTGGCCAGTAATTTCCTTTTCATTTGATATTCTTGTCTGATTTTCATATCAGTATAATGCTGGCCTCATAAAATGAGTTTGGAAGTGTTCCTTCTTCTATTTTTTGGAAGAGTTTGAGAAGGATAGGTATTAATTCTCTTTTAAATGTTTGGTAGAATTCACCAGTGAAGGCATCTGGTCCTGGACTTTTGTTTGTTAGGAGGTTTTGATTACTTTATTAGTCTCCTTACTAGTAAATACTGTTTGGATTTTCTATTTCTTCCTGACTCAGTCTTGGTAGGTTGTACATTTCTAGGAATTACCCATTTTTTCTAGGTTATCCAATCTCTTGATATATAATTATTCATAGTAGTCTTTTATGATCCTTTTTATTTCTTTGCTATGAGTTATAACATGTCCTCTTTCATTTCTGATTTTATTTGAGTCCTCTCTCTTTTTTTCTTGGTGAGTCTAGCTAAAGGTTTGTAAATTTTGTTTATGTTTTCAAAAAACCAGCTCTCTGTTCCATTCATGTTTTCTATCACCTTTTTAGTCTCTATTTCATTTATTTCTGCTCTGATCTTTGTTATTTCCTTCCTTCTACTAACTTTAGACTTATTTTTTCTTTTTCTAATTCCTTGAGATGTAAAATTAGGTTGTTTATTTGAGCTGTTTCTTTTTTCTTAATGTAGGTATTTAACTCTAAAAACGTCCCTGTTAGAACTGATTTTACTGCGTCCCATAAGTTTGATATGTTATATTTCCATTTTCATTTGTGTCAAGATGTATTATTTTTATTTCTCATTTGATTTCTTCTTTGACCCATCAGTTGTTTAGTAGCACATTGTTTAATCTCCACATATTGTGAATTTTCCAATTTTATTCTTTAATTGAGTTCTAGTTTCATACCATTTTGGTCAGAAATGATGCTTGATATGATTTCAATCTTAAATTTATTAAGACTTGTTTTGTGACCCAACATATGATCTATCCTATAGAATGTTCCATGTGCACTTGAGAAGAACGTGTATTCTGCTGCTGTTGGATGGAATATTCTGTAAATACCTGTTAAGTGCATCTGGTCTAACATGTCATTTAAGTCCAATGTTGGCTTATTAATTTTTTTTTTCTGGATGATCTATTCATTGTTCAAAGTGAGGTTTTAAAGTCCCCTGCTATTGTATTGTTGTCTATTTCTCTCTTTATATCTGTTAATATTGGCTTTAAATATTTAGATGCTTCTATGTTTTGTGCACAAGTATTTTCAAATGTTATATCCTCTTTTTGGATTGACCCCTTTATTATTATATAATGACCTTTGTCTTTTATTGCAGTGTTTGGCTTGAAGTCTATTTGTCTGATGTATATTTACCTTACTCTGCTTTCTTTTGGTTTCCATTTTCATGGAATATCTTTTTCAATACTTTCATTTTTAGTCTCTTAAATGAAATGAGTCTCTTATAGGCAGAATATAGTTGGGTCCTTTTTTTTTTAATCCATTCATCAACCCTATGTCTTTTGATTGAAGAATTTAGTCCATTTATATAACGTAATTTTTGATAGATATGGACTTACTATTGGCATTTTGTTAATTGTTTTCCAGATGTTTTGTAATTTCTTTGTTCCTTTTCTCTTTGCTTCATCTCTTTCTTAATGATTTGATGATTTTCTGTAACGGTACTCTTAGATTTCTTTTTCTTTATCTTTTGTGTATCTATTCTAGGTTTTTGCTTTTTGGTTACCATGAGGCTTATATGAAATATCTTATATTTATTACTGTTTATTTTAAGTTGATAACCACTTAAGTTTGAACACATAGTAAAGCTCCATATTTTTCTTTCTCCTCACATTTTACATTTTTGATGTTACAATTTACATCTTTTTACTTTGTGTATCCATTAACAAATTATTGCAGTTATAGTTATTTTTACTACTTTTGTCTTTTAACCTTCATACTAGATTTACGTGTTTTACCTACCACCATTACAACATTAGAGTATTCTAAATTTAACTATATATTTAACTCTATCAGTGAGATTTGTACTTTTATATGTTTTCCTGTTGCTAATTAGCATCCTTTCATTTCAGCTTGAAGAAGTCCTTTTAACATTTTTTGTAAAGCCAGCCCTGTGGTGATGAATTCCTTCAGGTTTAGTATGTCTCAAAAACTCTTTATCTCTCCTTCAATTTTGAAGGACAACACTGCTGAGTATTCTCTTTTTACAGGTTTTTTTTTTTTTTTTTGCTTCCATCATTTTGAATATATCATGCCACTCCCTTCTGGCCTGCAAAATTTCTGCTGAAAACTCTGCTAGTGGTCTTATGGGGGTTTCATTGTATAACAAGTTGTTTTTCACTGCTTTCAATATTCTCTCCTTATCTTTAACTTTTGACAATTTAATTATAACATGTCTCCATGTGGGTCTCTTTGGATTCATCTTTTTTGGAACTCTCCGGGTTTCCTGGAACTGGATGTCTGTTTCTTTCCCCACATTAGGGAAGTTTTTAGCCATTATTTCTTTGAATAATTTTCTTCATTTCTATCTCTTCTACTTCTGGAATCCCTATAATGGGAATATTTATCCACTTGATTTGACCCATAAGTGCCTAAAGGTATCTTCACTCTTTTTCATTCTTTTTTTTCTTTTGCTTCTCTGATTAGGTGAATACCACTGCTCTGTCTATAGCTTTGTTGATCCTCTCTTCCATTTGATCTAGTCTGCCATTGTACCCCTCTGTTTAATTTTTTAGAGCAGTTATTTTATTCTTCAGCTCTGAGATTTCTGTTTGGTACTTTCTTACATTTTCTTTCTGTTTGTGGAAATTTTCACTTTGTTCATGAATTGTTCTCCTGACTTCGGTGAACATCTTTATGACTATTATTTTGACCTCTTTATTAGGTAAATCACTTTTATCTGTTTCATTAAGGTCTGTGTCTAGAGTTTTATCTTATTCTTTCACTTGGAACATATTTCTCTTTCTTCATTTTTCTTGACTCTCTGTGTTGGTTTCTTTAGATTAGATAAAACAGCTACATCTCCCACTCTTGATGGAGTTGTCTTGTGTAGGAGATGAAACTTATCTTTCATACTGGCTCTAGTTGTTTGTTGTCTCTCAAACCTTTGTGATTGTCCAAGCAACATTCTTTGTTCTCAGTGGCCCCCAGTAGTTGAGGGTGTGCCAAGACCTGTCAGGGTCCTAAAGGGGAGGATCTCAGTCAGCACCTAGGTGCAGGCTGAGTGGAAGCCAGACCATCAGGCAGCAGCTTTTAAAGTACACAAGTAGATCTCTTTCAGGCAAAGAATAGGAGCTGGGCATTTCTGTCTGCTCCCTCTGCACTGAGCCCTGGGGGAATAGCCAATTAAGAACTGTTTGTTTCCTATAGTCCTGTAGAACTAGCAAATGCAAGCCCCACTTATCACTAGAGTCAGGCAGTCAAGGGGTGCATCCCCTGGGCAGCAGCCACAAAAGCCAGGGTGCCAGATGTGTGCCCAATCTTTTTCCAGGGAGACACCAGCAACCTGTAGCTGGCAAGAGGGAGAATACAGAGGTGGCTCCCACAGGCCTCCCCAATCTCTGGGGAGGAAGATGTTTTTCCTCTAAATGTGTGCTAAATTAGAAGCCTGACCCTCAGGCCACAGGATTTAAGATATGTAAATAGGCCTCTTTCAGAGAAAGACTGGGAGCTAGCTGTTTCTGTCTGATGCCTCTGTGTGAGCCCTTGGGGAATAGCTGGTTAAGATCTATTTCTTTGCTGCAGTCCTGTTGAACACTCCAACACAAGCCCTACTGGCCACCAAAGGCAGGCCATCAAGCAGTGCATCCTTTGGGTGGCAGGCACATAAACTGGGGTGCCAGATATGCGCACAAGCTTCTTTCAGGAAGATACTGGCAACCTGGTGTGGGGCAGAAGGTTGTTACAGAGAAGGCTCCCACCAGCTTCCATAGTCTCCAGGGAGGATCATAGCCCCTAGATGTGTGCTAAATTACGATCTTGATCATCAGGATGCAGTTTTTAAGGTATACAAATAGGCCTCTTTCGGGGAAAGCCTGGGAAAGGGGTGCTTCTGTCTGTTGCTTCTGTGCTGGGTCCTGGGGGGATAGCCACAGAGAGTTCTCATGAGCCTGTTAAGAATTTTTCTTCATTTGCTATAGTCTTGTAAGTCTCATGGACACAAGCCTCATTGGTTTTCAGAGCTAGGTTGTTTTGAGGACCCATCTCTCAGGCAGAAGTCTTAAAAGTTGGGGCACTAGATGTTAAGTCCAAACTCTTCAGTTCTCAGGGAGAAGTTGGGAGTTGTGATTTCCTTCCCCATTGTATGTCTCTGTGCCAGGGGTAGGGTTTATGATAAGATTGTGTTGGCCTCTTCTACCCATTTCAATGTGGGTTTTTTTCTCATTTTACTTATGTGTAGGTGTAAAGGCGTGAGGAATGGATGGCCCGAGAACCAAGGGCTGCCAGATGTGGAACTAGAGCTCAAGGATCGAATTAAAAAGGTCTTGGACATTCTTCTTGCTCTTTTTGACCCAGAGAAACCTGACTTTATGGACATTATATTGCTTGCTTTGCTAGGGTGCATGTTAGAGCAAAGAAGAAGTAACACCTAGCTGACCACAGAAGACTTCACAGAAAAACCACAGAAGAAAACTTCGCAGAAAAAGTCTTCACACTGCTGCTTGGACCCCTCCCCTTGGACCTCTCACACTGGTCCTTCCTCCTCCTCCCTCCCTAAAAGCTTCTGTACTCAATAAAATCCAGAGCATGCCAAGGCTTGGGGAGGCAGACCTCTGGAGTTGACCTTGAGTGATGTAGCTGTTCCTCTGTCCTCCAGCTCTCCTGCCCTCCAGCTCTCCAGAGAAACAGAGCTCTGGAGTCGACATCGAGTGACGCAATGGCTCTTCGGTCCTCCAGCTCCCAGTGACGCAGACTCCTGAAGTTGACCTTGAGTGACACAGCTGCTCCTCAGTCCTCCGCTTCTCACTCCTGCAGCTCTGCCTCCCCCTGCCGAAGCTGCTGACTGGGTTGCACCACACTACCTGAGTCGAGACTCTGATTTCAAACTCTTTCTGAATCTCCACTGGTAAGCTCCCCCTGGCTTGGTAGGTAGATCCCCTCGTGGGGATCAGCACCCACGAGGTGCTGATCAAGTCCCTGCCTCTGCCACAGGTGCCTGAGGTCACCTGGGGTGCCCAGAGGAGGCAACCTATCATGTAGGAGTCACGTACCTAGTTTCTGGATTTCTTCCATATGGAACTTTTCTGTGTGTACCTATACATTTGGTGTATCCATGGGAGGAAGTGAGTTCAGGAGTCTCCTATATTGTCATCTTGGACCAGACACTTAACTCTTTTTCAAAGTGGTTGTGCTAATTTGCAATCCCAAGAATATTTGATGGTAATTCCAGTTGTTCTACATGATTGCCAAAACTAGATGTTGATGATGTTGGGGAAGAGGGAGAATCCCCCTCCACCCCTTTCCTTAAGGTTCTAGTGGCTGGTGATATAATTAAAAGACAAGTTAGAAGGAGAAAATAATACCAAGTTTAATACATGTATACATGGGAGAAACCAGAGAAACTGAGTTTTCTAAACACAACAGCGATGATTCTCGTCTTAAATACCATCTTCAGCTAAAGACAAAGGAGGATGTTGGTGGTGGGGAGAGAGACAGAAGGGAGACAGAAATTACAGTAATCAAGGGTATGCAGATTTAAGTCCTCTCCTTCTGTACTGATAAGAGTTTCCACAGATAAGGCCATCCCCCCTCTTCCCAATACAGAGAGGGAGATACCTTTACAAATGGAGAGTTCCCTTATAAATGTAAATGTTTTCCTGGCCAGTCTTTGCAGGGCCAACTAGAGAATGTGGCCTGGGAGAGACAGAATTTTTGATAAGATGATGGACTTGTTGGTGCCTTTCCTATTGTAACATCTATTTTACATTATATTACAACCATCATATGATAGTAGCTCCTTCCTGAAACAGGTCTTCTATGTTAAATTCCTTAGGCAGTTTGGGGGAGGTCAAATGCCTGTCAGAGAAAGTAATCAAAGTAAAGAGACATATTTCAGGGTGACCAGTTTTGGTTTCCCACAGTCCTGCCTTTGAAACTAAAAGTTTCACAGTCCTTTTGAAACTTAAAGAAGTTTCGTAGTCCAGAAGCTGAGTTGGTAGATTGTTCCATCTCACTGAACACATTTCTTAGTCCTGATAATAGATCAGTTCAATTAAGTTCATTTTAGAAAATGGTGATGCAGGCGGGATCCCAAAGTTAGACCTTATATATTGTGGAAGCAAGCAATCAAGTATTTAATAAGAAGAATTTCTATGGAAACAAAAGAAAAACAAGGTTAATGGTTGGAGCAAATTGTAAACCAGTTTCTGAGTTCAGAGGACAGCTAGTTAAGAAGATTTTTAGATGTCAGTGCCAAAGCATCTTTTACAGTTCAAAATGTCTCTGATCATGTCATCGGGTATTCAGGTACCTTTTTACAACAGATATGAGTCTCTCTTAAGTTTATATTAAGTCCATCAGCTTTAGTTTATAAGGTTTCAGGAAAATTGGTGGTTTAGTTCTCAGTGATTCCAAATGAGAATGATGGAAAAAATCAAAAACCTTAGTTTGGAGATCTGTAGCCAGATATTTCAGGAGACTAGAAGAAATTAGGATCTAGTCCAGTCAACAGATATAAAACAAAAGCCTCAAAAGACAATTAACAAAACTAGGATCTATTATCCACAAATGTATACTATAGTTTTTAATGAAATATAATTTTTCTCTCTAAAATCACACTCATTTTTATTAAAGATAGCCAAATTAAAACTAACTGGTTTGTAATATAAGTCTAGTTTTAATAAATTTGGCCCAATTATTTACATAAGTACAGCAAGAATAGCAATTGATCATATAAGCTCTTTTAAATCTGCTTTGCTGGAACTTTTTATATGGTATGTCAGATTGAACTTCAAAGACCTCTCAAGGCCA
Organism: Diceros bicornis minor; assembly: GCF_020826845.1. NCBI lineage: Eukaryota > Metazoa > Chordata > Mammalia > Perissodactyla > Rhinocerotidae > Diceros > Diceros bicornis. The sequence goes on along the minus strand of NC_080781.1, from coordinate 88,797,335 downwards.
GGAAAGACAAGCCAAGGATTTTGTCATCAGCCTTTGCCTGCAATACCTACAGATTTGTGTGAATTCCTCTCTTCTTGAGGTTTCCCCCAAATATTTCGAGGTTCTTTGTACCTGCCCAATAAGTGACATTCCTTAATTATCCAGTAAGTGCTGCTTGGAACATAAGGTACCAGGCCCATATTTCCATGTGGCTTTATTCCATAAAGTCCAATCTTCATTCCTCAAAAGCTGTATGGTTATATCACAAATATGATGTTATAGTCACAGCCTTGCTAATATAACCAATGTTTCCAATTGTGTCCTGTTATAAGGAGAACAGATTCTTATTGAACTTATGCAAATAACTATATGGCCATGAAATAAGAATATTTACTTACTAAGAGTTTCCAAATGCTGGAGGGATCAGGTAGAGATAAAAAGATCAATATTTCAATTTTGCTTACAAAAGTATCATTTACAAAGTTGGTATAAGTCATAGGTAGCTCAGGAAAAAAGAGAAAAAGTTTTCCTTAAATCTGAAAAAACAAAACGTTGAAAAAATCAGCAATATTTCAAATGAAAAATCACAAAAATTATAATCATCCTCACTAGTTCATTCAGTCCTGTGTAATCAATTCTTGATCCTGATCTTTTTGTTAGCAGCTTCATGAAGTCACCAGTCTCTCCATCTAAGTTCTGTAATTTCTTACCAAGTTCAGTTTTATGATCTGAAAGTTTATCAGAAACCTGTATTCTAGAGTAAGTGCCAGAGTCCTTTCCATGAACTTCTCTGAAGATGAAACATATGTAAAAGCATCAGAGCAAAGAAATAACTATCTGTAAACAAGACCCCAACATGGCAATTGACAAAGAAGTTTGGTTAATTTTGTGACATACAATATTTTAAATAATAATAACCAGAGTTATGACTGATAATCAGGACAGATCAGAATTTCAGTAATGTTATACAATTTTACAATGCCTATATCAATAATATTCACCCACATAATACCACCTAAGAAGGTTTATCATAAACACTTGATCAAGTATGAAACACTGCTTATTATGAAAGGGCAGACAGAGAGTTAAAATAGTAAAAAAAATCCTTAATAGAGAGACCTCAGTCCTTTTGAACATAGGAAATTATTTTAACAAAACATAGACTTTTTGTCTTTTAGGTAGACTTACTCAAAGGTAAAGAAACATTTTATAATCTCTCAGATGAAAAGTTCAAGAAAAATTTTCCTTTTAAGAGAAGACCAAATTTTAATTTTGCACCAGCTTACTTTTGACATTAAAACTCATTTACTTAATTGGATTTAGTTTAATCTCAGCCAACTTGACCTTGTATAAAACTCCTTCCTCAGAGTTTTACTTTCACAAACTTTCTGTCACCTAGTTTTTACATTTAGAATTTGTACCATGCCTTCCTTTCTTTCCTTCTAGTATTTTGGAATAAATTTATCTTTCTTAACCAAACAAACAAAATATTTCCATTCTTTGTATCTTCTTTAGTATATAAATTTTACTTTCCTTGTACACAAAAATTTTTCTTATTAATTTCTAGTAGATTTAATTATATATTAGAATTTTTAACCATTAGAAACCTTAATTTCTAAGTAAAAACTAAGTAAGCAATTATAAACTTTCTTTTACATTAGTATTCTGTGGCTTGGAAAATTTATTAAACACTTTATAATTTCTAGAAACATATTACTTTATACTACAATCTTTTAATAAAACACAAGACATGTTTACCAATAGACCCAAAACACCTTTTAATTTTCCTGTAATAAGCCAAAAGTAGACAAACCTACATTTAGCAATCAATGTCTAATATCTTATCTTATTTGGAAATGATCTAAATACTCAATGAATTTTTATCATAAAATTTAGTAAAACTCTAAAGTTTTAAGTCACCAAAAAGAAGCTATATACACCATAACACATAATTATTGTTTAAAGTTCACCCAACATTTATCTTTTTCACGTTTATTTAGTTACTTTTTCCCAATAATTGTTTAGATTGCTTACAAGACTTTATAAGACATTAGATAAAATTAGCCATCATTTAAGTTACTGTTTTTGTTAACCAGTTCTGTAATAGAAATAACATCAGTTTTTCTACAAAATTTCATGTGAATTTCATCACCTCTTATACCTCTAAACATAATTTTTATTAGGACTTTTACCAATAGGTCTTGGTCTTATAATTTTGGACAAGGGAAGCATTCCTAGTCAGACATTTTAAAACATACTCAGGCAAAGTTGATATAATGTCTTTATATAAAATTAGCTTAAACTTTCCAACCTTTATAATCTTACACTTTTACATTTTCTCAATTTAATTGTAATCTGAGTCAGGGTCTTAAGGCTAGTCAAATTTTTCCCTTCTTTTTTTTGTTTTTCTGGCCTTTTTTAGGTACCAATAACACAATTATGTGAGAGCTCTCAAATTTTTTTCCCCCAATTGAGATGTTTTTCCAATTTAAATGGTCCATCATCTGGCCACATTGACTATTCGGATCACAATCTTAACAGCGACTCATCCCAAGCTTTAACTATGGATGCAAGAGGCACCCCCAAAAGAGATCCAGAGAATTCACTCCACAAAATAAGAAAGCACAATAAGAGATGACATAAGCCCCTTATAAAGCAAATGGGACTCATTATGACAAACTTCCCTGAGAGCAGGCACAGCTGGACAAAGAGAGTTTCTCAGAACCCAGTCTGCTGGACTGGCCACCAAAGATGCACGCTGGTACGTACATCCTCCAGATGGCAGAGATCAGAAAGATCACAAAGCTAAGCTCTCAAGACACAGAACAAGACAAAAGCCCAGATGACAGGGTTATAGAGATGCTTGTGCAAATGACAAAAAGAGAGACAGAGACAAAGACTATTTCTGGGAGGAAAAGGATCAATTATCCAATGGGCACCCAACCATATCCTAGAGTCACTGAGTCCAAGAAGCTAGCTTCACGAATACTTTCTCCTGTTAATCTAAATTTAGAAAGAAAAAAAAAACTCACAACTCTCACTTCCATGGGAGCCTGCAGGCAGATATACAGGAGACTGATGTGGTAAGAACTCTCAACTCCTGTTGGCTCTTGTCAGGTGTCCGGGACCTCTCCGCTGCAGTCATCCAGGAGCAAGCAGTGTCCAGCCAGTGAAATTTCAGCCTGACGTTGGGCGCCAAAACTGTTGGGGAAGAGGGAGAATCTCTTCCCTCCGCCCTTTTGCTTAGGGTTCTTTTTTTTTTTTATTATTATTTTTGTTTATTATGGTAACATTGGTTTATAACATTGTATAAATTTCATATATACATCATTATACTTCTATTTCTGCATGGATTACATCATGTTCTCATGTTCAACACCCAAATACTAATTAAAATCCATCACCACACACATGTGCCTAATTATCCATTTCGCCTTCCTCCCTCCCGCCTTCTCCTCTGGTAACCACCAATCCAATCCCTGTCTCTGTGTGTTTGTTGTTGTTATTATCTACTCCTTAATGAGTGAGATCATACGGTATTTGACCCTCTCCCTCTGACTTATTTCACTTTGCATAATACCCTCAATGTTCATCCATGTTGTCACAAATGGCTGGATTTCATGGTTTCTTATGGCTGAGTAGTATTCCATTGTGTATATATACCACATCTTCTTTATCCATTCATCCCTTGATGGGCACTTAGGTTGCTTCCAAGTCTTGGCTATTGTGAATAACGCTGCAACGAACACAGGGGTGCATGTATCTTTATGCATTGGTATTTTCGCATTCTTTGGATAAACACCCAGCAGTGGAATGGTTGGATAGTATGGTAGTTCCATCCTTAATTTTTTGAGAAATCTCCATACTGTTTTCCATAGTGGCTGCACCAGTTTGCACTCCCACCCGCAGTGTATGAGAGTTCCCTTCTCTTCACATCCTCTCCAACACTTGTTGTTTCCTGTCTTGTTAATTAATAGCCATTCTGATGGACGTGAGGTGAAATCTCATTGTAGTTTTGATTTGCATTTCCCTAATAGTTAATGATGTTGAACATCTTTCCACGTCCCTGTTGGTCATCTGTATATCTTCTTTGGAAAAATGTCTGTTCAGATCTTTTCCCCATTTTTTAATTGGGTTTCCCTTAGGGTTCTTATGGCTGGCCAAATAATTAAAAGACAGGTTAGCAGGAGAAAATAATACCAAGTTTAATAACATGTATACATGGGAGAAACCAGAGAAACTGAGTTTTCTCAACATAATAGTGGTGCTTCTCATCTTAAATACTATCTTCAGCTAAAGACAAAGCAGGATGTTGGGGGTGGGGAGGGAGACAGAAATTACAGTAATCAAAGGTATGCAGATTTAAGTCCTCTCCTTCCGTACTGATAAGAGTTTCCACAGATAAGGCCATCCCCCCTCTTCCCAGTACAGAGAGGGAGATATCTTTACAAATGGAGAGTTCCCTTATAAATGTAAATGTTTTTCTGGCAAGTCTTTGCAGTGCCAACTAGAGAATGTGGCTTGGGAGAGACAGAATTGTTGATAAGATGGGCTTGTTGGTGCTTTTCCTATTGTAACATGTATTTTACATTCTATTACAGCCATCATATGATAGTGGCTCCTTCCTGAAATAGGTCTTCTATGTTAAATTCTTTAGGCAGTTTGGGGGAGGTCAAATGTCTGTCAGAGATTATAATCAAGGTAAAGAGACATATTTCAGGGTGGCCAGTTTTGATCTCCCACAATGGTCTTTGTAATTTTAGCCATTTAAGATGGTCTATAGGGTTATGTCATCATTATTTTATTTTGCATTTATGTAATATCTGATGATGTTGAATATCTTTTGTGTACTTGCTTACCAAATTTGTATCTTGTTTGGTGAAGTGTCAATGCATATTTTCTTCGACAATATTTTTTCATTGGCTTGTGTTCTTATGATTATGTTGTAAGAGTTCTTTATACATTCTGAATAAAAGACCTTTATCATATACGATTGCATATGCATATATATAAACTCACACACACACACAATCTCTCTCTCTATATATATATGTATATATAACATATATATATATATGGAGAGATATATAGAGAGAGAAAGAGAGAGAGTGTGTGCGTGTGTGTGTATTTCAACTAGTCTGCAGATTGTTTTTTAATTTTTCCATATTTTTTAAAAGTGAACGCTTTATTGTGATAAAAACCAATTTTAGTTTTTTCACTTTTGGGTTGTAATAATTGTGTGCAATATTAAGATATCTTTGCCCTCCCTAAGATTCTAAATATTTTATCATATATTTCCTTTTATATTTTTTATAATTTGAACTTGTTTTTGTGTCTATGATCCACTTTCAGTTAATTTTGGGGTATGATATGAGATAAAGATGAAGGTTCTTGTGTGTGTGTGTGTGTGTTTGCATGTGTGTGTGTATTTAGTTATTAACGGCTCCACTTTTTGAACAGAGCTTCTCTTCCCCATCAACTTATCTTGATACCATTACAGAAGATCAATTTATCACATACATATGTGTCTATTTGTGTATTCTTTAATCTGTTCCATTGATCTATATATTTAGACTTTCAGCAGCATCACAATATATACTATGGATTCTTAGCAAGCCTTTAAATCAAGAAGTATAATTCTCCAACCTTGGGCCGGCCCTGTGGCTTAGCGGTTAAGTGCTGGCGGCCTGGGTTTGGGTCCTAGGCGAACACCAATACACTGCTTCTCCAGCCACGCTGAGGCCGCATCTCACATACAGCAACTAGAAGGATGTGCAACTATGACATACAACTATCTACTGGGGCTTTGGGGAAAAAAAATAAAGGAGGAGGATTGGCAATGGATGTTAGCTCAGAGCTGGTCTTCTTCAGCTAAAAGAGGAGGATTAGCATGGATGTTAGCTCAGGGCTGATCTTCCTCACACACACAAAAATAATAAATAAATAATTAATTCTCCAACCTTGTTCTTCTTTTTCAAAAATTGTTTGGTATTCTACAACTTTGTATTTCCATTTGAATTTTAAAGATGGCTTCTGGTTTCTACAAAAAGCCTATTGAGATTTTGATTGTCATTGTGTTGACCCTGTGAATACATTGGTCGGATCTGACATCCTATCAGTATTGAGCTTTATGATCCATAAAAAGGATTTCTCTCTCCATTTGTATAGGTAATTTTAATTATCTCAGCAATTGGTTGTAGTTTTCATTGCATAGTCTTGCCTGTGTATTGTTAAATTTATTCTTTAATAGTTCATGTTTCTTGATGTAGTTGTAAATGGTATTTTTGTTTAAATTTCCAGTTGTTCACTGTTAATGTGATGGTTAATTTTACATGTCAACTTGTCTAAGCTGTGATATGCAGTTTTTTTTTTGGTCAAACACTGGTCTAAATGTTGCTGTGAGGTATTTTTTAGATGTGAGTAACATTTAAGTCAGACTACTTTGTGCACAGCACATTACCTTTCATAATGTGGATGGGCCTCATCCAATCAGTAGAAGGTTGAAGAGAAAAGATTGATATCCTTCAAGAAGAAAGCAATTATGCTTCTAAACTGCCTTTGGACTCAAGACTACAACATCAGTCCTTCTCTGGGTCTCCAGCCTACCGGTCTGCCCTGCAGATTTCAGACTTGACAGACTCCACAATTGCATGAGCCAGTTCCTTAAAATAAATCACAATCTCTCTCTTTTTCTTTTTTTTCTGTATAGATACGTAGATAGGTAGATGATAGATAGAGAGATAGATAGATGATAGATGATAGATAGATAGATAGATAGATAGATAGATAGATAATTGTAATCATCATCATCATCCTTTTGGTTCTGTTTCTCTGAGGAATCCTGGCTAATACGGTTGGTAAATAAAGATAGAACATATTTTTGTTATTGAGCATTTGTTCTGCAACCTGGCTGAACTCATATATTAGTTCTAGAAATGTTGTTTTTTATAGATTCTTTAGGATTATACCCATTAAATCATGTAACCTGTAAATAAAAACCATTTTAATTTCCAATATGAATACCTGTTATTTCTTTTTCTTCCCTTTTTTCACTAGTTAGTATTTCCAGTACAGTGTTGAATATAAGTGAAGAGAGTGTCCATCCTTGATTTGTTCATGATTTTATGGGAAAGCATTCAGTATTTCCCCATTAAGTGCAATGTTTAGAGTAGGTTTTTTCATTGATGCTCTTTATCAAGTTACAAAAGTTTTCTTCTATTCATAGTTTAGTAATAGTTTTCATTATTGATGTGTCTTGAATTTTGTCAAATGTTCTTTCTGTATCTGTAAATATAATTATATACCTCTCTGTTTTGTAATTATAATTATTGAATTTCTAATGTTAAACTAACTTTGCATTTCTTGGATAATCTCAACATGTTAAACATGTATTGTACCTTTTATATATTGCTAGATTCAATTTGATAATATTTTAAGTATTTATGTTTCTATGGTTGTGGGGATATTGGTGTGCTTTTGTTCTGGTAATTTCTTTTATTTTTTATTACTGTGATAATAATGCACTCATAAAATGGGTGAGGATATATTTTTTCTTTTAATTTCTGGAAAATTTTTTGTAGAATTTATTTTATTTCTTCTTCAAATTAGTTGTAGAAACCACTATTGACACCATTACTGCTTGAAGTTTTTCATATATGAGGATCTGTAACTACAAATTCTTCTCTTTTTAGTTAGACATAAGGTTCAGATTATGTATTTATTTTTGCATGAAATTTACCAGTTTGTATTTCAAGAAATATGTGCATTTTATATAACTAATTGATTTACATTTTTCACACTACTCTTTTATTATCCTTTTAATATCTGCAGTGTCTGTAGTAAAATTTCATCTTTTTTCATGATATTGCTAACTTATCTTCTCTCCTTTTCTCCTGATCGCTCTGGATAGAGGATCATCAATTTCATTGATCTTTCTAAAAGATCAAATTTTAATATCATTTATATTAATCTAGTTATAATTATAGATTTATCTATTTCTCCATTAAGTTCTGTGAGGTTTTACTGGATGTATTTTGAAGACTTTTCATTAGGTGAATGCTCATTTAGGTTTTTAAAACTTCCTCTTGATGAATTGAGATGTTAATAGCTATAGAATATTCCTTTTTGGTTCTTGTTTTAAAATCTGTGTTGTCTGATATTAATATAGGCACTCCATTTTTCCTTATATTTGTATCTGAAAGGTACATATTATCTAATATTTTCTTTTGACATGTTTTTATACAAACATTGTGGGGATTTGTTTGTTTGTTTCTTTCTGTTCAACAAACAGTGTTGTTTCAACACTGTTTTGTTGTTGTTGTTGTTTGGTTTTTGTATCCAAAATGATAGTCTCTACATTTCTGGAAGGATGTTTGTCCATTTGCATTTATTTCAATTATTGATATTTTCAGTTTTAAATTGAGCATCTTGCTCTGTGTTTATTATTTGTCCCATCTGTTCTTTTATTGTCATTATTATTCTATTTCACTTGTTATTTGATTAAATAAGAATTTTATGATTTTAATTTAGGTACACCATTGGCTATATGAAACTGTTGTGCTGTTTTGGTGTTTATTGGTTTTTAAGGAACAATTTTAGAATCATGTTATTGGATACTACCAATCACTACTTCCTTTCTTTTGTCATAAATTTTACTTCTATGTAGATTATGAACCCCACATATATTGTTATTAATTTTTAATCAATTTATTTTATAGAAATTAAAAATAAGAAATAAAACCTTTATATTTATCCACATATATTTACAATTTGGGGCCCCTATATTTTCTGTATAAGTCCAAATTACTCTCTGATATCAATTTCATTCTACCTAAAGAAATGTCATTAACATTTCTTGTAAGCATGTCTATAAGTGATTCTCTTAGCTTTTGTTTTTCTGACAATGCCTTTATTTTACCATTAATTTTTTTAAGAGATTTATTAAGGTATAGTTCACATATCATAAAATTCACCATTTTAAAGTGCATCATTCAGTATTTTTAGTGTATTCAGAGTTGTGTAGCCATCATTATTATTTCCAGAACATTTTTATAAACCACTCCCTAAAAACTCCACACACAATAGCAGTCAATCTTCATTCCCTTCTCCTCCAACATCATACCAATCACTTATCTACATTGAATCTCTATGGATTTGCATATTTTGGACATTTAATAGAAATGTGATCATATGATATGTGTCATTTTGTGTCTATCTTCTCTCACTAAGTATAATGTTTCTAAGATTCATCTATGTTGTAACATGTCTCAGTACTTCGTTCCTTTTCATAGTTGAATATTATTATATTGTATGTCTATACTATATTTTGTTCACACCTTTATCAGTTGATGGACATTTAGGTTGTCTCTACTTTCTGGTTATTATGACTATGCTATTATAGACATTCACATGCAAATTTTTGTGTAGCTATATATTTTTAAATCTCTAGAGTATATACCTGGGAATGAATTGCCAGATCATATAGTAACTCCATGTCAACTTTTTGGAGCACTCCTAGTCTGTTTTCTGAAAGGACTGCATATGTTTTAATTCATAAAACACGCTTCAATAATTTAAAGATCGGAAATAATACAAAATATGTTCTCTGACCACAATGGTATGGAATTAGAACTCACTAACAGAAGGAAATTTGGGAAATACACAGATATGTCAAACTTTAACAACTCGAAATAACCATTTGATCAAAGAAATATTCACAAGGGAAATTTGAAAGTATTTTGAGATGACTGAAAACAAAAACACAAAATACAAAATCTTATGGAATGCAGCAAAAACAGTGCCAAGAGGGAAATTCATAGCTGTAAATGCCTATATTGAAAAAGAGGAAAAAATATCTCAAATTAATATCCTGACCTTGCATCTTATGAAACTTGAAAAAGAAGAGAAAACTAAACCCAAAAGAAGTGCAAGGAGGAAACAATAAAGATTAAAGTAGAAAGTAAATACAATAGAGAATACAAAAATAATAGACAAAAACAATGAAACTAAAAGTTTGTTCTTTGGAAAGACTAACAAAATTGATAGACCATTAGCCAGACAAACACAAAAGAAGAATTTAAAAAAGAGAGATATGTCTCAAATAACTAAAATGAGGAATGCATGAGGATGCATCCTTATTTAAATACCTTACAGAAATAAAAAGACTATAAGAGAATACTATGAAAAGAACATGTCAACAAATTAAATAACCTAGATGAAATGGACAAATTCACAGAAAAGCACAAAGTACTGAAATTGACTCAAGAAATATTAGAATATCTAAATAGACATACTTGATATATAACAAGTAAAGAGATTGAATTGTAATCAAAAATGTCAAACAAAGAAAAGGTCAGGACCAGGTGACTTCAAGGATAAATTATATCAGACATTTAAAGAAGAATTAACACAAGTTCTATACAAAATCTTCCCAAAAATATAAGAGGACACAATTTCCAACTCATCCTATGAAGCCAGTATTAGCATAACACCAAGATCAGACATAGACAGCACAAGAAAAGGACAGTTCAAATTTCCTTATGAATAGAGACACAAAAACCATTAACAATATACTAGCAAACTGAATCTATCAACATGTGAAAGTGATTATAAACCATTAGCAAGTGAGATTTATCCCAGAAATGCAGGGTAGGCACAACATAAAAAAATCAACAATGTGATACACCATATTAATAGCATAATGGACAAAAGACACATGATCATCTCAAAGGAAGTGCAAAAAGCATTTGACAAAATTTAGTATCTTTTCATGATAAAACCAATCAATAAAACAGGAACAGAGGAAAATCTTTCAACGTAATAAAGAACATCTATGAAAAATTAACAGCTAACATCATATTTAACAGTGAAAGACTGAATGCTTTCCTCATATGATCAGAAGAAGACAAATATATGAACTCACCAATTCTAATCAACATTATCTTGAGGTTCATTAGGCAAGAAAATAAAATGAAATGCATATACATTGAAACTATCTCTATTTGCAGATGACCTGATTACATGGTCTTATGTATAGAAAATCCTAAGGGATCCACTAAAACAATTATTAGAACTAATAAATGAGTTCAGCATGGGTGCAGGATATGAGATCAATATACAAAAAACAATTCTATTTCTATATGTAATCCATAAAATATCAGAAAATGAAATTAAGAAAATTCCATTTGCAATAACACCAAAAGACTAAAATGCTTGAGAATAAATTTACCCAAAGAAGTGTAACACTTCCACAGTGAAAACTACAAAATATCATTGAAAGTAGTAAAAAGAAGACCTAAATAAACAGACCTTCTTGGATGGTAAGATCTAGCATTTATAAGATGGAAATAATCCTCAAATTGATCTCCAGATTCAGTGTCATTCCTGTCGAAATCTCAGCTGCCTTTTTGTAAAAATTGAAAACTTATTCCTCATATTCATATGGAAATGTAAGAGAGAAAGAAAACAAAACCAATCCTGAAAAAGAGCAAAAATTTGGAGGACTCATGCCTCCCCTACTTCTAAATTTATTACAAAAGTATAATAATCAGGACTGTGTGGCATTGGCATAAATATACACATATATATCAACTGAATATAATTGAAATTCCAGATATAAACCCTCAAACCAATTTACAGTCAATTGATTTTTGATAACAGTGCCAAAAAATTTTAGTGGGGGAAAGAACAGTCTTTTAAGCAAATCATTCTAGGACAACTGGATATTCATAGGTCCAAAAATAAAGTTGGACCCTTTCCTCACACTGTACACAAAAATTAACTCAAAAGAGATAACCTTAATGTTATAATCTAAACCTTAATTTAATAACCTAAAACTATAAAACTCATATAAAATAAAGTGTTAATCTTTGTGACCTTGGATTGGGCAATGCTTTTTTTGGATAGGACACCTAAAGCACAAGCAGGCAAAGAAAAAATTAGCGTGAATTAGACTTCATCAAAATTTTAAAATTTGTTCCTTAAAACTTTAAAACTTTTGTGCTTTAAAGTGCACAAAAAGTGGATAGTCAGTACACAGAATAGTAGATATAATTTGCAAATCATATATCTTATAAGCATGCAGTATCCAGAATATATTTAAAAAAAAAGCTTGCAATTCAATAATTAAAAAACAATTAGCACAATTTAAAAGGGCAAAAGATTTGAATAGATATTCTCCAAATAACATATACAAATGGCCAATAGGCACATGGAAAGATACGCAAAATCATTATTCACTAGGGCAATGCAAATCAAAAACATGAGATACCACTTCATACTCACCATGATGGCTAATTACAAGAAATAAGACAATAATAAGTTTAGCAAGGATGTAGAGAAATTGGAACGCTTACACATTGCTGGTGGGAATGTAAAACAATTCAATCCTTTTAGAAAACAGCCTGGCAGTTCTTCATAAGTTAAACATAGAGTTACCATATTATTCAGCAATTCTACTCCTAGGTATATACCCAACAAAACTGAAAACATACATCTCCACAAAAATTTGTACATGAATACTCATAGCAGCATTATTCATAATAGTCAAAAGGTAGAAATAACCCAAATATCCATCAACCAATGAGTGAAAAAAAAAAGGTGGCATACACATATAGTAGAATATCATTCAGCAGTAAAAATGAATGAAGTGCTGAAACATGTTCCAACATGGATGAACCTTAACATTATGCTAAATGAGAGAAGTTAGACACAAAAAACACGTAATGTATTATTATATTTATATGAAATTTACAAGATAGACAAATCCATAGAGACAGAAATTAGAGCAGTGATTGCCAGGGGTTGGAGGAGGTGACAAATGGGGATTGACTGCCATGGTGAACATACTAAAACCACTTCTATAATTATATAATTCATACCATAAGATTCACATTGTAAAGTGTAAAATTTAGTGGTTTTTAGTATGTTCACTAGATTGTTCAGCCATCAACACTATCTAATTTCAGAACATTTCATCACTTCCCCCCAAAAAATAACAGAAAGGTCAGAGATCACCCTCATTCCAAAAGTTATCCAAATTTTTTTCTAAAATACTTTCCTTTATCAAATCTAAACTGTCACATGTTATAAATTACTTTTTTCCAAATGAAATTCCATCTCTATCAAGTTATATTCCTTTTTAAGTGTGCATGTGTCTACCTGTGACAACACCTCTCCATTTCTGCAGTCAGCATCTAACATATTGTCAACATCATCAAACTTACAGTTATTAATATATATATATATAAAAAATAAGGCAAGGGATACATTTCATAATGAGAGAATTTCAACAGGATTTGACTTTTTGTAATATCTTGATAATGTTTGTGTTGTAGTCATTCCATTTTCAGTATAGAGAGAAAGGTAACAGTGGTATATAGAACCATAAATGAACCAAACTAACCTCGATGAGTATTGATATGAACTCGTTATGTTAAATGTGTTTACATATGTGAGCTGTTCTATGAATAATCTCATATAAGGATAATATAAATTTTAGGAAAAAAAGCTAGGTGGCAAAATATTCTTTTAAATTTTCATGTCAGCATTTTAAAATCAACCTGAATATTGTAAAAGACAGCAAATTGCCTATAATACTACTAGAAAAAGGAAATGTCTCCAATTGTGTAAGACGTTGTATTATTACATTTATTTATTTATTTATTTATTTATTTATTTTTTCCCCTCAAAGCCCCAGTAGATAGTTGTATGTCATAGTTGCACATCCTTCTAGTTGCTGTATGTGGGACACGGCCTCAGCATGGCTGGTGAAGTGGTGCGACAGTGCGCACCCAGGTTCCGAACCCAGGGCCGCCAGTAGCGGAGCGTGTGCACTTAATCGCTAAGCCTCAGGCCGGCCCTGTACTATTACATTTAAACCACTTGATCATATTGTATTTTGTGGAATCATCAATAAAAGTAATGTTGTTAAGGTGGTTCCTTAAAAATATATTATTATATCCTAGGGTCGCTGTGATAATTAAATGAGTAAAAGTATGTAAAGCACTGAGAACACTACCTTAACAAATATTAGCTATTATCTTCCCACAAGTATGTGCACTTCTGATAGCAGAGATTATAATTATTTGATTCACTGCCTTTTCTCCAGGGCCTGGAAAAGTACATGGCATAAGAAAGACAGTCAATAAATATTCATTGAAAGAATTCTGTTGAATGAGTGAAGGCACTAGAGGAAATGGTCTTAATCTCCTCTATATCACCAAAACTTGTGAAACTATTTCAAAAAAGGATACTTAATTAATGTGAATTGAGTTTTTCAATACAGTTCCTAGAAGAATCGCATGTCTAAAAACAAAGCTATGATTCACTGACTTTACTTGGTTCTGACAATTAAAGGAACCAAGTTTCTGTGGTCCAAATGAAACATTTTCAAGAACGACTTCTAACCATTGGAAAAACACAATGTGGAACAGTTTTCTCTGACACTTTCCAGGCTATAAATCTGGAGTGATTAAAATGTGGCTTTGCCTGCATTGTCAAACTGGCCACCTTCTCTAGCGATAACTTTACTAAAAGAAATTTCAAACAATAATCACCTTTCTTCCTTCATCCATTTCAACTAGGAATTATATGTTTTACAAAAGATAGCATTACCAGCCCTACATCTGCTCCTGCCATTCTGATGATTAACATTGTGATGCTCAATATCTTGAGGAAACAAGATTTGCTATTGGGTTAGTAATTTTATGTCAACAAAACAGAAATATTAAGCTATTGTTGTCCTTTGAGCAGTGAGAAGACTGACAGTAAATGTCAAAGATAAGTACCTCAATTGGCAATGGCATTGCTTTTAGTTTTAATACGAAACATAAATCTGCCAAATGGAGAAACACCCACAGTGCACAATAAGTGAATTTTGACAGAGCAAATTGGTTTTCTCTCAGCCATTGATGCTGTGTTATCTAAAAGAAAAGCAACATGGTTGCTCAGAAAAGTATTAAAGAATGGCTTAGGGTTTTCAGCAGTCAAATATAGTCTGTCTAAAATCTGAGGATCTTGAGGCAAAAACATAATAGAAAAGTGATTACACTCTTGCTGTGTTCCTAATCAAAGGCGCCTGCTATATTGACTGCTTCTTTACCATTATCTGATATCACATCTTTGATCCACGTCTAATGTTCTCAACAAAAACTACAACAAAGCCTTTTAGTTTTAGAACATGCTTCTCCAAACCTCTGTACAGGTGTTTTATTTTAACAAAATACCAAATATGTTATGCCAGAGAATCTAGCAGGGTATCTTGCACGTAGTAGGCATTTGGAAGCAGCATGATATCATGGTAAAGGGCAGTAAAGTAAGACACAGCTCTGTTACAAATGGTTACATGCTCTTGGACAAGACACTATCACTTCATTGAATACTTTTTCCTAATCTGTAACGTGAATCTAAGATTTTCTTTACAGGATTGATATAAGTGGCAAGTCAGATAATTTATAATGTCCTTTGAGGAATTTAGAACAGTAAGTAGTAGATGCTTATTACTATAAAGTTAATTCAATTCATTTTCCAAGTCTGAAAATAAACTTTATGAAATTATTGGAATATTTCTGATTTAAAATGGTAATGTATATTTTCAAAATAATCTAATTATCTTTATTCAGGTGATTCAAGTTACTATTTGGAAATAATTTTAGACTTACAGAAAAGTTGCAAAAATAGCAGAGTTTCCTTAAACCCCTTACCTAGTTTCCCCTAATGTTAACATCTTACATAGCCATAGTACACTTATAAAAACCAGGAAATTAAATTTGGTACAATACTGTTAACTAATATACAAACCTTATTTTGCCAATTTTCTTCCTAATATCCTTTATCTGATCTGAGATTCAAGTCAGGATCCCACAGTTCATATTTATTTAGTAGTTATATCTATTTAGTCTCCTCCAATCTTGGTCAGTCCCTAGGTCATCCTTTGTCTTTTATAACTTGACACTTTTGAAGAGCATTGGTGAGTTATTTTGTAGAATGTCCTTCTATATGAATGTGTCTGTTTTTTTTCCAATGATTAGACTAAGAGTTATTTATTTTTAGTAAGAATGTCACAATCACCCCAGCTAAACTGTTCTTATTGAGGTCTATCTGCTTCTTGCCCAGATAAATTATTCTTCTGTCTCCCTGTAGATGACTATCTCACCCTAGATTTAGGACTACTTGGTTGCTCTGTGACCTTAGAACTTAAACAGTTTCAAAAAAAGTTATGCTGTTCCTTTTTTTTTTTCATTGTAATGTTGAAAGCAGTGATTTTTCCACCTGCATTCCCAGGTATAAACTGGAAACCTATGTGTTTTTACGGTATAGTTTGTGCTCTCTGTAACAGATATATATTTTTTTTATATTCAGAATTAGAATGGATTTTATATCAACCGAAGGCCCCATTGCTATCTTTCTTCTCACTTCTTTGTAGTTTTTCTTGGTCTGTCTATGCTTGCCACAAAGCCTTTCAGTGGGGCAGAAGTGTAACAGATTATGTGCTGGAATTTCATGATTTTTCTCATTTGACTTACAGTTATTTTTAAGTTTGGATTTCTCTGTCTTCAAGTGATGACGAGTGTGTAGTCTCTGTGTTGATATATTTCTATTTTTCCCTCTTTATTCTTCTTTATGGATGTAATGGATATCCTTCCCTTCAGCACCTGGAAGTCCACTTTACTTATATATTTACGTTACTATCTCTTCACACTAACAAACTCAAATTTATTAATCTTTCAAAGGGAAGTGTGTTTCTCAGGTAACAGGTTTGTAAGAAGTGCTACGGGAATAAAAACTAATAACGTGAAATGTGTTAGAATTTGTATCCACACAATCATACTGCCTCATGGGTACTGAGAATATTTGCAAGATTTGAGCTATATTCTCAATATAAATTCAGAAAGTTGAGTCCTGTTGTTTCATTAAGAGAAGATCATTCAGAGAAGTCAAGATGGTGGCGTAGGCAGACTCTGAACTCGCCTCCTCCCGCGGACACAGCCAATTAACAACTACTCATGGAAGAATTACCCCTGAGACAGAGCTGAAAGCTGGATAGGAGGAACTCCTTCAACAAAGGACCATCCTAATTGAGGTGGAAGAGGCAGAGACTCCCTTCTGGAGAGGAGAATTGTCGCCATCACGGGCCGCTGGCATCACGGCAGCCTGGGAGCAGCCCAAGGGTATGCAGCCCTCCCTGGAGGAGTGGGGCCCTGAGTCGGGGAGCGCCCCCGCTGGGGGCATTTTGTGGACCCAGCACAGTAGAGACAAGTGGCATGGTATCTCACTTTGCCTGCCACTGAAACATTGGAGAGTACCCCCAGAAAAGCTGGTTCACAAAGAAGTTTAAACTGGCTCTTAAAGGGCCCATGTGCAAACTCATCCGTTTCAGAAAGCAACCTAAAATCACCAGAAAGAAAGGTGAACAGTGCTTTGGTGAAAAGAGACTCACCTCATAGGCCCAGAGTGCATCTCGGTGAGAGGTGAGACCTCTTCAGGGACTGGGACATTGGCGGTGGCCATTGTTGTGGCCTGGTGTGGGCGTGCTGACACAGATGCCATTGGAGTTCTCCCTGGAGCCTGCTAGCCCAGGGTCTGCACCACCCATTAGAGCACCAATTTAATCCATCTCAGCCAGGGCAGGCAGCCCACCCTAGAGACTGGCCCCACCCAACAACAAACCCTCAAGCAACTGGTGGGCCTGCATAGATTGGTGACTGGATTCTCTGCAGCCTGGCAACTGAGCCAAATTCAGTGGGGCAGGGCGTGCACTAGGAGTGGGTAGAGAGTGTGGGGTGGTGGTGGAGTGTGTGGGGCTCCCGCCGTGGAGAGACTGGGTCTGCTTCGGGAGGTCAGGACGCGCACACGGGTCAGGACTGTGTTGACTGTGTGTGTGGACCTGTGGGCAGCAGGGCTTGTCAGCTGCAGAAGACTTGTGCTTCTCAAAGACCCACATAGGGGGTTTGCCCACCTTCCAAAGCTTGAAACAATTGGGTGCTCCTGTGTCTGAGGCCAGCCCCACCCAGCTGCAATCCTCAGAGAGCTGACAAGAGACCTAAAGGCTGGAGGCTTATAGCAATTGTAAGGACCTGAGCCTAACAACCTGCAAGCTTGGGGGCATACTCACTTAAAGGAAATACTGCAACACAAATGTGGTATTAGAACTTGCAGCCAACTGTGCTGGGGCTCCCCCCATGTGATGATAAAGATGCTGAAGGGCCCACAACAACTACAAGCAGCTGAGCATTACAACAGCTGGCCAGGAGCATAACTCAGCCTCCCTGGGCGCCTACAGAGAGACCAAACAGGCCACAGCATAGGACACACGTAGCCCACATATGGATCACACCTGGAGCGTTGAGAACTGACTAAAGCACACTGCAGGTCTCCTAAGGCATCACTTACATAAGGTCACCTATCTAAGAGCAGGAGACGTGGCTGACCTACCTAATACGTAGACACAAGCACAGGGAAAGAGGCAAAATGAAGAGGCAAAGGAATATGTTCCAAGTAAGAGAACAGGACAAAACCCCAGAAAAGGAAATAAGTGAAACAGAAATGAGCAAGCTACCCGAAAGAGAGTTCAAACTAAGAGTGTTAAGGATGCTCACTGATCTGGGGAGAAGAATAGATGAATTAAGTGAGAATGTCAACAAAGAAATGGAAGATATAAAAAAGAACCAATCAGAAAAGAAGAATACAATACTGGAAATGAAAAATTCATTAGAGGGACTCAAAAGCAGAGTACAGGACACAGAAGAATGGATCTGTGACCTGGACGAAAGACTAGAAGAAATTACCCAAGCTGAACAGGTAAAAGAGAAAATAATTAAAAAGAATGAGGACAGTCTAAGGGACCTCTGGGACAACATCAAGCACACTAACATCCGTGTTATAGGTGTCCCGGAAGGAGAACAGCGAAACAGAGGGGCACAGAAACTATTTCAAGAAATAATAGATGAAAACTTCCCTAACCTAAGAAAGGAAACAGACATCCAGGTACAGGAAGGACAGAGAGCCCCAAACAAGATAAACCCAAAGAGGCCCACACCAAGACACATCATAATCAAAATGTCCAGAATTAAAGGTAAAGAGAGAATCCTAAAAGCCGCAAGAGAAAGTCAATTTACATACAAAGGAAATCCCATAAGACTATCAGCTGACTTCTCAGCAGAAACCTTACAGGCTAGAAGAGAGTGGCACGATATATTTAAAGTGCTATAAGGAAACAACTTACAGCCAAGTATACTCTATCCATCAAGGTTATCATTCAAAATGTAAGGAGAGATCAAAAATTTCGCAGACAAGCAAAAATTAAAGGAGTTTGTCACCAAGAAACCAGTGCTACAAGAAATGTTAAATGGACAGATTTAAGGGGAAAAGAGAAGACCACAAATAGGAAAAATTATCTATTTCCATGATAAGAGGGTAATGGATACAAATGCACAAAAAAGAGGTTAGTTATGATATCAAAAACATAAAAGGAGGGAGGAGGGGAGTTAAAGAGTAGAGCTTTCAGACAGGGGTGAAACTAAAGAGACCATCACTTCTGTATAGAAGAAGAAAGGAACAGAGAAGGACTACTAAAGCACTGAGAAAAAAAAAGTTAAAAAATGTCAGTAAGTACATACTTATCAATAGCTACTTTAAACGTCAATGGACTAAATGCTCCAATTAAAAGGCATAGGATGGCTGATTGGATAAAAAAACAAGACCCATATATATGCTGCATACAAGAGACACACTTCAGACCTAAAGACACTCACAAACTGAAAATGAAGGGATGGAAAACGATACTCCACTCAAATGGCATTGAAAAGAAAGCTGGGGTGCAGTACTCATATCAGACAAAATAGACTTTAAAACAAAAACTGTAAAAAGAGACAAAGAAGGGCATTACATAATGATCAAGAGAACAATCCAACAAGAGGATATAATACTTGTAAATATCTACGCATTCAATGTAGGTGCACCTAAATATATAAAGCAATTATTAACAGACATAAAAACAGAAATAGACAGCAATACAATAATAGTAGGGGACTTTAACACTCCACTTACACTAACGGATAGATCATCCAAACAGAAGATCAATAAGGAAATATTGGCCTTAAATGACACATTAGAACAGATGGACCTAGTAGATATATACAGAGCATTCCATCCAAAAACGGAAGAATACACTTTCTTTTCAAATGCACATGGAATATTCTCTAGGATTGATCACATATTAGGCCACAAAACAAGTCTCCATAAATTTAAGAAGATTGAAATAATACCAAGCAACTTTTCTGACCAGAACAGTATGAAACTAGAAATCAACTATGGGAAGAAAGTCAGAAAAGCCACAAAGACATGGAGATTAAAGAAAAGGCTACTGAACAGCGACTGGGTCAATGAAGAAATAAAATAAAAAATCAAAAAATACCTGGAGACAAATGAAAATGAAAATACGACATGCCAGAATTTATGGGATACAGCAAAAGCAGTTCTAAGAGGGAAGTGTATAGCAATACAGGCCTATTCCCACAAGTAAGAAAAATCTCAAATAATCTAACAATGCACCTAAAGGAACTGGAAAAAGAAGAACAAACCAAGCCCAAAATCAGTAGAAGAAGGGACATAATAAATACTAGAGAAGAAATAAATGAAATAGAGACCAAAAAAACAATAGACAAAATTAATAAAACCAAGAGCTGGTTCTTTGAAAAGATAAACAAAATTGACAAACCTTTAGCTAGACTCACCAAAAAAGAAAGAGAGAAGGCACAAATAAGTAAAATCAGAAATGAAAGAGGAGAAATTACGACACCTCAGAAATACAAAAGATTATAAGAGAATACTATGAAAAGCTATATGCCAACCAATTCGACAATCTGAAAGAAATGGATAAATTCTTAGAATCATACAACCTTCCACAACTAGATCAAGAAGAAGCAGAGAATTTGAATAGACCAATCACCAGTAAGGAGATCGAAACAGTAATCACTAACCTCCCCAAAAATAAAAGTCCAGGACCAGACGGCTTCCCTGGTTAATTCTACCAAAGATTTAAAGAAGACTTAATACCTATCCTTCTCAAACTCTTCCAAAAAATTGAGGAGGAGGTAAAGCTCCCTAACTCATTCTACGAAGCCGACATTACCCTGATACCAAAACCAGACAAGGACAACACAAAAAAAGAAAATTACAGGCCAATATCACTGATGAACATCGATGCAAAAATGCTCAACAAAATACCAGCAAATTGCATACAACAATACGTTAAAATGATTATACACCATGATCAAGTGGGATTTATTCCAGGTATGCAGGGATGGTATAACATTCACAAATCAATCAATGTAATACACCACATTAATAAAATGAAGAATAAAAATCACATTATCATCTCAATAGATGCAGAGAAAGCATTTGACAAGTTACAGCATCCATTTATGATAAAAACTTTGAATAAAACGTGTATAGAAGGAAAGTACCTCAACATAATAATGACCATATATGAGAAACCCACAGCTAATATCATCCTCAATGGTGAAAAATGAAAGCTATCCCTCTAAGAATGGAAACCAGACAAGGATGCCCACTGTCACCACTCCTATTTAACATACTACTGGAAGTCCTAGACAGAACAATCAGGAAAGAGAAAGAAATAAAAGGGATCCAAATTGGAAAGGAAGAAGTGAAACTGTCACTATTTGCAGATGACATGATTTTATATATAGAAAACCTTAAAGAATCCATCAGAAAATTTTTGGAAGTAATAAATGAATATGGTAATGTTGCAGGATACAAATTCAACATACAAAAATCAGTTGCATTTCTATACACTAACAACGAAGTAAAAGAAAGAGAAATTAAGAATACCATCCCATTTACAATTTCAACAAAAAGAATAAACAGAATACACTTAACCAAAGAGGTGAAAGAGCTGTACACCGAAAACTATAAAACATTTCTGAAAGAAATTGAAGAAGACACAAAGAAATGGAATGATATTCCGTGCTCTTGGATTGGAAGAATTAACATAGTTAAGATGTCCATACTTCCTAAAGCCATCTATAGATTCAATGCAATCCCTATCAAAGTTCCAACAACATTTTTCACAGAAATAGAACAAAGAATCCTAAAATTTATATGGAAAAACAAAAGACCCCGAATAGCTAAAGGAATCCTGAGAAAAAAGAACAAAGCTGGAGGTATCACACTCCCTGATTTCAAAATATACTACAAAGCTATAGTAACCAAAACAGCATGGTACTGGCACAAAAACAGACACACAGATCAATGGAATAGAATCGAAAGCCCAGAAATAAACCCACACATCTATGGATAGCTAATTTTCGACAAAGGAGCCAAGAACATACAATGGAGAAAAGCAAGTCTCTTCAACAAATGGTGTTGGGAAAACTGGATAGCCACATGCAACAAAATAAAAGTAGACCCTTACCTTACACCATACACAAAAATTAACTCCAAATGGATTAAAGACTTGAATGTAAGACCTGAAACTATGAAACTTCTAGGAGAAAACATAGGCAGTATGCTCTTCCACATCAGTCTTAGCAACATATTTTCAAGCACCATTTCTGACCGGGCAAGAGAAACAATAGAAAAAATAAACAAATGGGACTACATCAAACTAAAAATCTTCTGCACGGCAAAGGAAACCATCAACAAAACGAAAAGACAACCTAAAAATTGGGAGAAGGTATTTGCAAACCATACATCTGATAAGGCATTGATCTCCAAAATATATAAAGAACTCATGTATCTCAACAACAAAAAACTACCAACCCAATTAAAAAGTGGGCAAAAGACCTGAACAGACATTTCTCCAAAGAAGATATATAGATGACCAAAAGACACATGAAAAGATGTTCACCATCATTAACTATCAGGGAAATGCAAATCAAAACTACAATGAGATATCACCTCACGCCCGTCTGAATGGCTAAAATTAACAAGACAGGAAACAACAAGTGTTGGAGAGGAAGATGTGGAGAGAGGAGAACTCTTATACACTGCTGGTGGGAGTGCAGTCTGGTGCAGCCAATATGGAAAACAGTATGGAGATTCTTCAAAAAATCAAGGATAGAACTACCATATGATCCAGCTATTCCAATGCTAGGGATTTATCCAAAGAACTTGAAAACACCAATGCATAAAGTTACATGCACCCCTGTGTTCATTGCAGCGTTATTCACAATAGCCAAGACTTGGAAGCAACCTAAGTGCCCATCAAGGGACGAATGGATAAAGAAGACGTGGTATATATACACAATGGAATACTACTCAGCCATAAGAAACGATGAAATCCAGCCATTTGTGACTACATGGATGGACATTGAGTGTGTTATGCAAAGTGAAATAAGTCAGAGGGACAAGGTCAAATACCGTATGATTTCCTTCATTAAGTAGTAGAGAATAACAACAATAAACAAACACATAGAGACAGAGATTGGATTGGTGGTTACCAGAGGGGAAGGAGGGAGGGAGGAGGGCGAAAGGGATAATTCGGCACATGTGTGTGGTGTTGGGTTGTAATTAGTATTTGAGTGGTGAACATGATGTAATCTCTGCAGAAATAGAAGTATAATGATGTACACCTGAAATTTACACAATGTTATAAACCAATGTTACTGCAATAAACAAAAAAATTAAAAACAAAGGGAAGATCATTCAGATTGTATGATGAACTTGATGTTTATTCTGTTATGTTCTCTTCTGTGCAGAGAAATCTCTTGTCCTTATTCCTTCTAGTGTCATTATAGTCTATGACTACCATTCAATGTTTTTAATCTAAACTTATCTATAATAATTTTGCATGTAGGTGTTTATGTACCAAACCTCGTAGAGCAGTAAGTGGTCTAATGGGGATTTTTGAAAATACTCTGAATTCCAAATATTCTTTCCCTGTCATTGTCACCAAACCAAATTGACTAAATTGAAATGTCAACTCTTCATCTTTAAGAAGGTAACAAATCTGTCATTTAGCAAAGAAATTAGAAAAATACAACTCAGGATACTAATTTAACTGAAACCAAGTTATGGTATGTTTATTATAAATGATTCAGTGGTATATACAACAAAACAATGTAAAACGTTTAAAGAAGACAATTTAGGTGATATAAACAAACTTGAACACTTCATGAAGTGGACTGTTTCCATTCGGTGAACTGAAAATAGAGCAGAAGGCAGGAAGGTTTGTGGAATACAGAACAAGAAAGACAAAAATAGAAAATATCTGATTGGCTGGAGCCACATAGTCAACCTTGTTTGAAGTGACAAGACCCAGAGCTGGCTTGGTGTTTGGGGACTGGCTGACTGAATAAACCATTTCTGGTCAAGCAGAGCATTTACAGGGACACAAAAGTGATCTAAGTTTCAATTTGCTGATGTGGCACCCCAGGCAGGAGTGACTCCATCTTGTGCTTAGAAATTTATTTCAAAACTACTTCATATTGTTACCTGGGGACAACTTTTTTAGTAGTAAAGAATAAATTAGTCTGTGAGCTTTTACACAAGTTGTCATTTGTTTGATGCCACTTTAGCAAATAAAGCCTTTTTGCAAAGTAAACTTGCATTTAAAATATTTTTATGATCATCATGTTAGAAAAAGAATAGAGGAATGATGCAGTATTAGTTTTTTAATAAGGTATATAACAGGGATTCAAATGCAAGATACCCCCAAATTTTGTTTTAGTGGTGACCACAGAAGAAAAAGAGAAAATAGAATTTCTTTACAGTTTAATTATTGATCATAAAGTACAAATGAACTTTTACTTCTGAATAGGCAAAGGCCACACTAGTTACCTTTAAGATACAGAAAGATCATCTTATGGAAAAAGAAACAAATTTATGTTTAGGAACTTACCAAAATAATTAAATTGAAATATAAAGTATTATCACATATAACAAAAAAATAAGTTGACGATATATACCAAAAATCTTATAAGAAAGACAATTTGGAAGCAAATGCAATTAATGATTTACAACGTGAGGGAGGAAAAACAAACCATTAGAAATGAAACAGGAATGAGAGACAAATTTAAGGTTTTCCTCTACGTCTACACATAATAGACATCTCTTAGTTAGGGTATTGAGTGCCTATTTCCCTCTATTGTTATTATACAAGACCTCTGCTCAGTAGGGACCCTATTTCCAGTGATTTAGTTTTGCCTGACTTCATCTCTCCCATGCTTCTCACCACAGGGGTGCATGTATGACTCAAGGAATTCAATCAGTCTTCTTCAGGATTTTAAGTCATGTACTGATAAGCTCTTAGGATGGGAGTGTGTAAGTAGGGGGTGTCTGTGATCATCATGCCACCAAGTGAAGAGGGTCAGTATCCAACAATATTTTAGAATTAAAGAGAGAAACAGAGGACCAAATACAATCCTTGAATCCCTGGGTCTGGGCCTGCTACCTCACTCCACTTATGTAAGACAATCACACTCCTCCCTTCCTTTTACTTACTCTATTTTGAGTTAATTTGCATTACTTTCAGTGAAGAGAATCCTGACTAATTTCTTATGCATGCTCATTCTCTGTCTTCAATATAATAGTTTGTGGTAGAATGACAAGGTGAAATTTAAGAATAATGTATGGGAAAATTCTCTGAAAACCAGCAAATTGTTTCATATTTCACCAAATAATCTTTCAATGATTTAGTTTGGTTCAAATGTATCTGAGAAGGTTAGATTTCTTTGTAATTGATGATTTATACTCAAACTTGTAATTATAATAGCTGAAGAAACAGTAGGATTCAAAAACTGAGACAGATGAAAAATCACCAAAGATCCCAAAGTACAATCTTGGTTCCTTTTCTAGACAATTTTTAAAATTCTAACCAAATCAAAACAAAAAATTACAAAAAAGATAGGGTGTAGTGGTTAAGTTTGCACACTCTGCTTCAGCGGCCTGGGGTTCGTGGGTTTGGATCTCGGGTGCAGACCCGTGCACTGCACTTTAAGCCATGCTGTGGTGGCGTCCCACATACAAAATGGAGGAAGATGGGTACAGATGTTAGCTCAGAGCCATTCTTCCTCAGCAAAAAGAAGATTGGCAACAAGTGTCAGCTGAGGTCTAATCTTCCTCACCAAAAAAAGATAATAAATTATAAAAAAGGTAGATAATATAAGAAAATATAAAGAAAGAGCAAGGGTATGGGTAATCTACATCTAATTAATCTGATTCTTTTAGTTGAATGTTTTAAAAAACAAATTTACTCACTCATTCAAGAAGATGCTAAACATGCTTTAACTTGACTTCCTGGTTTATATACTTAATTTTTGAAAGTGATTTGATTAAATTAAATCAAATTGAATATACTTTCTAATCAGAAACAATGTTTAGAGAAAATAAGTCTGTATAATGGTAGCCCTATGCAATGATGTGAATTAAGGTGGCCTAGTCTTTCAGTGCCCTAAACCTAGTTTATCTCTTTTTTTTCTTGAGTTGAGACTCTATATTTTCTTGAATTGAGACTCTATATCAACATATAAATGAAATTTTTTTCCCATTCTAGGCCTTAAAATTGATCTCAATAGTTGAGGTCCAATCAGTTTTTTCATGTTACCTAGAGTTGGTTTTTTACCTCAAAATTCTATGAAGACAAGAGGATAAGGCAATAGGAAAAAAGAAATAATAGCTAGCAAATGCTTAGTGCTTATTCTCTGATAAGCAAGATTTCAAGTATTTTTAGGTATGGCCACATTTAATCCTCATAGCCACTCTTTGGTCTAGGTAATATAGCATCATCTCTATTTATACTATTAGAAAATTGGTACACAGAAAAACTAGGTAAACTTTCCAATGTCATGTAGTATGTGACAGAACCTCTGCTACTGAACACTTTGTTCTATTGCCTCTTACTATAATTTTAAAAGCAGGCGAGCATGAGGTAGGGCTGCAGAGATCCCCTTAGTCAGGAAGGCCTATTTTAAATATTGATTCTTCCATGTACTAGATGTACTAGCTATGTAACCTTGAATCAGAGTTGCTTAAGCACTGAGTCTCAAGTCCTCTCATATGTGGATAATACTTACCTTTCATGGTTGTCCTGACTGTGGAAGTGTGGTATTTTTGCATTAATATACATGAAGATCAAAAGGAAAAGAAAAGGGAATCCAGAATATAAAAACACACATATTAAAATTTTATAATTGACAGAAGTGACAAATGGCGTTAAAACCAATGTGAAAATATGGGCTATTCAATAAATGCTGTTCAAACAAAAATACCGTTAGGTCTTTTATTCTCAAAGTATAAGTAAAAACCAAGCAAACAACACACAAATATTTTAAGAATGTAAATATTAAAAAAGCTTTGCATAACTGAATGAAAATAAATGAGAGCACATTTATGATCTCAGAGTAGGTATTATATTATTAAAGAAGTCACATAAGCATAATTCATAAAAGAAAGTATTTTCAGTTATATTAAAAATAATAAAAATAATCATATTATCAAATATCACCACATGCAGTCATAAAAACGTAAAAAAGATATGTAAAATATATATGAAAGGCAAATATTATAACCCAAATATGTTAGAGGTTCTACAAATTAAGAGAAAGCGAAAAAAACTCTAAAGAAAAATTGACAAAGGAAACGAAGTCTGGCAATAGTAATTGTAGGGAAAGGAGAACTTGCCTATATTTTTGGGGGGACTCTAAAGGGTACAACTTTGGAGAGGAATTCAGAAATATCAAGTTGAAATGTATGTATCCCACAAGTCAGTAATTCCACTTTTCAGTAAGTAACCTAGAGAAATACCTTCACATGTACAAGAATATTAAATGCAATGTTGCTTGTAAGGGTAATATAAAGGAAATAATGTGACTATTTCTTAAAAGTTAATTGGTTAAACGATGTCCAAATTTGTAAAATAGAATACTTTATAGTAAAATAAATGAACTTATTCTAAATTTGTTCACATAATTAGTTCTCAAAATCATAATGTTAAATTAAAAATGTGCACAGTTTGACACCATTTTTGTAACTATTTAAGACATAGAGCCAAAAGTTGCTTATTAGTGTTTAAACAGATCAAAAAT
The DNA here is from genome assembly GCF_020826845.1 of Diceros bicornis minor. Lineage (NCBI taxonomy): Eukaryota > Metazoa > Chordata > Mammalia > Perissodactyla > Rhinocerotidae > Diceros > Diceros bicornis. The sequence goes on along the minus strand of NC_080781.1, from coordinate 88,769,310 downwards.
TCTGGAATAAAACTGCCTTTGTTGGAATCCAAACTTTGTCACTCTGGTATTTTCTACTTCTGTGACCTTGACATGCTACTTAATTTTTTTGTGCCTCCATCTCCTCATCCATCACATGAGAGAAATCTGGGTAAATACCTAGTAGGTTTTTGTGAAGATAAAATTAGATTAACTATTTAACAAACTTAGAAGAGTATATCATACACATTAAATATATACATTTCATAGAAATTTATGTGTGGTTAATAAAATATAAAATACGGACCAAAAATATACATATATATTCAAAATGGTGGTTTTCTGTAGCAATGAATACAGGAAATGTGACTTTCAGGGAGGACTAGGGGATTACAATCAATTAGTAACGTTTTACTTCTTTAAATTAAAGTCTAAAACAGTGCTTAATGTTTACATTTAATGTTAATGGGTTAATGTTAACATTTAGGTAGATGATTTCTAGTTCATAAAAGATGATGATACCTGAAGAAAACTGCAGCAAACACCTGGATAAATGTAAGAATACAATTTATTGCATAGCAGAACTTATAAGAAAGAGAATATCCAGTCTCAAAACCTATTTGGAAGCAAAAGCCAGAAAGATAAACACTTGACATGATATTACACCTTCTCTAAAAGTGGTTGTTAGTCCCAGAGAATTTAGAGACTTGGGACCAGAGATTAGCTTGAATAAGAGACAAGGCTTAAGCAGACTTATGCATAAATCTGAAACATTCTAAGTCAGTGTTCATCAATAGGATGCTAATGATATTTTGGATATTCTAATTATTAGTTGGGCAGGATGTTCCTGAAATTTATGACTGTTTTTTTTTTCTGTTTATTGCAGTAACATTGGTTTATAACATTGCAAAAGTTTCAGGTGTACATCATTATACTTCTATTTCTGCATAGATTACATCATGTTCACCACCAAAATACTAATTACAACCCATCACAACACGCATGTACTGAATTATCCCATTTACCCACCTCCCGCCCCCCTTCCCCTCTGGTAACCACCAATCCAATCTCTGTCCCTATGTGTTTGTTTATTGTTGTTATTATCTACTACTTAATGAAGGAAATCATACGGTATTTGACCTTCTCCTTCTGACTAATTTCACTTTGCATTATACCCTCAATGTCCATCCATGTTGTCACAAATGGCTGGATTTCATCGTTTCTTATGGCTGAGTAGTATTTCATTGTGTATATATACCACATCTTCTTTATCCATTCGTCACTTGATGGGCACTTAGGTTGCTTCCAAGTCTTGGCTATTGTGAATAACGCTGCAATGAACACAGGGGTGTGTGTACCTTTGCAAATTGGCGTTTTCAAGTTCTTTGGATAAATACCCAACAGTGGAATAGCTGGATCATATGGTAGTTCTATCCTTGATTTTTTGAAGAATCTCCATACTGTTTTCCATAGTGGCTGCACCAGTTTGCACTCCCACCAGCAGTGTATGAGAGTTCCCTTCTCTCCACATCCTCTCCAACACATGTTGTTTCCTGTCTTGTTAATTATAGCCATTCTGAAGGGCGTGAGATGATATCTCATTGTAGTTTTGATTTGCATTTCCCTGATAGTTAGTGATTTTGAACATCTTTTCATGTGTCTGTTGGCCATCTGTATATTTTCTTTGGAGAAATGTCTGTTGAGGTCTTTTGCCCATTTTTTAATTGGGTTGGTAGTTTTATTGTTGTTGAGATGCATGAGTTCTTTATATATTTTGGAGATTAAGCCCTTATCAGGTGTATGGTTTGCAAATATCTTCTCCAAATTGTTAGGTTGTCTTTTCGTTTTGTTGATGGTTTCCTTTGCTGTGCAGAAGCTTTTTAGTTTGATGTAGTCCCATTTGTCTATTTTTTCTATTGTTTCTCTTGCCCGGTCGGACATGGTGTTTGAAAATATGTTGCTAAGACCGATGTCGAAGAGCGTACTGCCTATGTTTTCTTCTAGAAGTTTCACAGTTTCAGGTCTGACATTCAAGGCTTTAATCCATTTGGAGTTAATTTTTGTGTATGGTGTAAGGTAAGGGTCTACTTTCATTTTTTTGCATGTGGCTATCCAGTTTTCCCAACACCATTTGTTGAAGACACTTTCATTTCCCCATTGTATGTTCTTGGCTCCTTTGTCAAAGATTAGCTGTCCATAGATGAGTGGGTTTATTTCTGGGCTTTCGATTCTATTCCATTGATCTGTGTGTCTGTTTTTGTGCCAGTACCATGCTGTTTTGGTTACTATAGCTTTGTAGTATATTTTGAAATCAGGGAGTGTGATACCTCCAGCTTTGTTCTTTTTTCTCAGGATTCCTTTAGCTATTCGGGGTCTTTTGTTTTTCCATATAAATTTTAGGATTCTTTGTTCTATTTCTGTGAAAAATGTTGTTGGAACTTTGATAGGGATTGCATTGAATCTACAGAGGGCTTTAGGAAGTATGGACATCTTAACTATGTTAATTCTTCCAATCCAAGAGCACGGAATATCATTCCATTTCTTTGTGTCTTCTTCAATTTCTTTCAGAAATGTTTTATAGTTTTCGGTGTACAGATCTTTCACCTCTTTGGTTAAGTTTATTCCTAATTATTGTATTCTTTTTGTTGCAATTGTAAATGAGATGGTATTCTTAATTTCTCCTTCTGCTACTTCGTTGTTAGTGTACAGAAATGCAACTGATTTTTGTATGTTGATTTTGTATCCTGCAACTTTACCATATTCATTTATTACTTCTAAAAGTTTTCTGGTGGATTCTTTAGGGTTTTCTCTGTATAAAAGCTTGTCATCTGCAAATAGTGACAGTTTCACTTCTTCCTTTCCAATTTGGATCCCTTTTATTTCTTTCTCTTGCCTGATTGCTCTGGCTAGGACTTCCAGTACTATGTTAAATAAGAGTGGTGACAGTGGGCATCCTTGTCTGGTTCCTGTTTTTAGAGGGATAGCTTTCAGTTTTTCACCATTGAGGATGATATTAGCTGTGGGTTTCTCATATATGGTCATTATTATGTTGAGGTACTTTCCTTCTATACACGTTTTATTCAAAGTTTTTATCATAAATGGATGCTGTATCTTGTCAAATGCTTTCTCTGCATCTATTGAGATGATAATGTGATTTTTATTCTTCATTTTATTAATGTGGTGTATCACGTTGATTGATTTGTGAATGTTAAACCATCCCTGCATACCTGGAATAAATCCCACTTGATCATGGTGTATAATCTTTTTAAAATATTGTTGTATGCGATTTGCTAGTATTTTGTTGAGGATTTTTGCATCGATGTTCATCAGTGATATTGGCCTGTAATTTTCTTTTTTTTGTGTTGTCCTTGTCTGGTTTGGGTATCAGGGTAATGTCAGCTTCGTAGAATGAGTTAAGGAGCTTCCCCTCCTCCTCAATTTTTTGGAAGAGTTTGAGAAGGATAGGTATTAATTCTTCTTTGAATGTTTGGTAGAATTCACCAGGGAAACCGTCTGATCCTGGACTTTTATTTTTGAGCAGGTTTGTGATTACTGTTTCGATCTCCTTACTGGTGATTGGTCTATTCACATTCTCTACTTCTTCTTGATCCAGTTTTTGAAGGTTGTATAATTCTAAGAATTTATCCATTTCTTCCAGATTGTCGAATTGGTTGGCATATAGCATTTCATAGTATTCTCTTATAATCTTTTGTATTTCTGAGGTGTCTGTTGTAACATCTCCTCTTTCATTTCTGATTTTACTTATTTGTGCCTTCTCTCTTTTTCTCTTGGGGAGTCTAGCTAAAGGTTTGTCAATTTTGTTGATCTTTTCAAAGAACCAGCTCTTGGTTTTATTAATTTTTTCTATTGTTTTTTGGTCTCTATTTCATTTATTTCTGCTCTGATTTTTATGATTTCCCTTCTTCTACTGATTTTGGGCTTTGTTTGCTCTTCTTTTTCCAGTTCCTTTAGGTGCATTGTTAGATTGTTTATTTGAGATTTTTCTTGTTTGTTGAGATAGGCCTGTATCGCTATAAACTTCCCTCTTAGAACTGCTTTTGCTCTATCCCATAAATTCTGGCATGTCGTCTTTTCATTTTCATTTTTCTCCAGGTATTTTTTGATTTCTTCTTTGATTTCTTTGTTAACCCAGTCGTTGTTCAGTAACATTTTGTTTAATCTCCACGTATTTGTGGCTTTTCTGATTTTCTTCCTATAGTTGATTTCTAGTTTCATACTGTTCTGGTCAGAAAAGTTGCTTGGTATTATTTCAATCTTCTTAAATTTATGGAGACTTGTTTTGTGGCCTAATATGTTATCAATCCTGGAGAATGTTCCATGTGCATTTGAGAAGAATGTGTACTCTTTGGTTTTTGGATGGAATGCTCTGTATATATCTACCAGGTCCATCTGTTCTAGTGTGTCATTTAAGGCCAATGTTTCCTTATTTATCTTCTGTTTGGATGATCTATCCGTTGGTGTAGTGGAGTGTTCAAGTCCCCTACTATTATTGTGTTACTGTCTGTTTCTGTTTTTATGTCTGTTAATAATTGCTTTATATATTTAGGTGCACCTACATTGGGTGCGTAGATATTTACAAGTGTTATAGCCTCTTGTTGGATCATTCACTTGATCATTATGTAATGCCCTTCTTTGTATCTTTTTACACTTTTTGTTTTAAAGTCTATTTTGTCTGATATGAGTACTGCTACCCCAGCTTTCTTTTCATTGCCATTTGCATCGAGTATCTTTTTCCAACCCTTCATTTTCAGTTTGTGAGTGTCTTTAGGTCTGAAGTGTGTCTCTTGTATGCAGCATATATATGGGTCTTGTTTTTTTATCCAGTCAGCCACCCTATGCCTTTTAATTGGAGCATTTAGTCCATTGTCATTTAAAGTAGCTATTGATAAGTGTGTACTTACTGCCATTTTTTAACTTTGTTTTTTTTTCTCAGTGTTTTATTAGTCCTTCTCTGTTCTTCTTCTATACAGAATTGATGGTCACTTTAGTTTGAACTCTGTCTCAAAGCTGTACTCTTTAACTTCCCTCCTCCCTCCTTTGTGTTTTTGATATCATATCTAACCTCTTTTTTGTGCATTTGTATCCATTACATTCTTATTATGGAAATAGATCATTTTTCCTATTTGTGGTCTTCTTTTTTCCCGTTAAATCAGTCCCTTTAACGTTTGTTGTAGCACTGGTTTCTTGGTGACAAACTTCTTTAATTTTTGCTTTTCTGGGAAAATTTTGATCTCTCCTTCCATTTTGAATGATAACCTTGCTGGGTAGAATATTCTTGGCTGCAAGTTTTTTCTTTTTAGCACTTGAAATATATCGTGCCATTCTCTTCTAGCCTGTAAGCTTTCTGCTGAGAAGTCAGCTGATAGCCTTATGAGGTTTCCTTTGTATATAACTTGATATTCTCTTGCGGCTTTTAGGATTCTCTCTTTATCTTTAATTCTGGACATTTTGATTATGATGTGTCTTGGTGTGGGCCTCTTTGGGTTTATCTTGTTTGGGGCTTTCTGTCCTTCCTGTACCTGGATGTCTGTTTCCTTCCTTAGGTTAGGGAAGGTTTCCTCTATTATTTCTTGAAATAGATTCGCTGCCCCCATGTCTCGCTCTACTCCTTCCGGGACACCTATAACACGGATGTTAGTGTGCTTGATGTTGTCCCAGAGGTCCCTTAGACTGTCCTCACTCTTTTTAATTCTTTTCTCTTTTACCTGTTCACCTCGGGTAATTTCTTCTAGTCTTTCGTCCAGCTCACACATCCTTTCTTCTGTATCCTCTACTCTGCTTTTGAGTCCCTTTAATGAATTTTTCATTTCCAGTATTGTATTCTTCATTTCTGATTGGTTCTTTTTTATATCTTCCATTTCTTTGTTGACATTCTCACTGAGTTCATCTATTCTTCTCCCCAGATCAGTGAGCATCCTTAACACTCTTAGTTTGAACTCTCTGTCGGGTAGGTTGCTCATTTCTGTTTCACTTAGTTCCTTTTCTGGGGTTTTGTCCTGTTCCCTTACTTGGAATATATTCTTTTGCCTCCTCATTTTGCCTCTGTCCCTGTGCTTGTGTCTATTTATTAGGTAGGTCAGCTACGTCTCCTGCTCTTGGATAGGTGACCTTATGTAAGTGATGCCTTAGGATGCTTCCAGTGTGCTTCTCTCAGTTCTCAATGTTCCAGGGGTGGCCCCTATGTGGGCTATGTGTGTCCTTCTGTTGTGGTCTGTTTGCTCTCCCTGTAGGCACCCAGGGAGGCCGAGATATGCTCCAGGCCAGCTGTTGTAATGCTCAGCTGCTTGTAGTTGTTGTGGGCCCTTCAGTCTCTTTATCAGGTGTGGGGAGCCCCAGCACAGTTGGCTGCAAGTTCTAATACCACATTTGTGTTGCAGTATTTATTTTAAGTGATTAGGCCCCCAGCGTGGCAGGTTGTTAGGCTCAGGGCCTTACAATTGATGTAATCCTCTATCCTATTAGGTCTCTTGTCAGCTCTCTGAGGATTGCAGCTGGGTGGGGCTGACCTCAGGCACAAGAGCACCCAATTGTTTCAGGCTTTGGAAGGTGGGGCAAACCCCCTATGTGGGTCTTTGAGAAGCACAAGTCTTCTGCAGCTGACAAGCCCTGCCACCACAGGTCCACACACACCGTCAACACAATCCTGCCCTGTGTGCACGCCCCGACCTCCTGAAGTGGACCCAGTCTCTCCACGGTGGGAGCCCCACACACTCCGCCACCACCCCACACTCTCCACCTGCTCCTTGGGCACTCCCTGCCCGGCTGAAGTCGGCTCAGTTGCCAGGCTGCAGAGAATCCCATCAGCAATCTATGCAGGCCTACAAGTTGCCTGAGGGTTTGTTGTTGGGTGGGGCCAGTCTCTAGGCTGGACTGCCTGCCCTGGCTGAGCTGGATTAAATTGGTGCTGTAGTGGGTGGAGCAGACCCTGGGCTAGCAGGCCTCAGGGAGAACTCCAATGGCATCTGTGTCAGCATGCCCACGCCAGGCCACAACAATGGCCACCGCCAATGTCCCAGTCCCTGGAGAGGTCTCACCTCTCACTGAGATGCACTCTGGGCCTGTGAGGTGACTCTCTTTTCACCAAAGCACTGTGCACCCTTCTTTCTGGTGATTTTTGGTTGCTTTCTGAAATGGGTGAGTTTGCTCACGGGCCCTTTAAGAGCCGGTTTTAGTTTCTTTGTGAACTGGGATTTCTGGGGGTACTCCCCAATGTTTTAGTAGCAGGCAAAGTCAGATATTATGCCGCTGGTCTCGATTGTGCTGGGTCCACAAAATGCCCCCAGCGGGGGGGCTCCCCGACTCAGGGCCCCACGCCTCCAGGGAGGGCTGTGTACCTGTGAGCTGCTCCCGGTGGCCGTGAAGCTGGCGGCTTGTGAAGGCGGCGTTTTTCCTCTCCAGAAGGGAGTCTCTGCCTCTTCCACCTCAGTTAGGATTGTCCCTTGTTGCAGGAGTTCCTCTTATCCAATTTTCAGTTCTGTCTCAGGGGTAATTTTTCCACTAGTAGTTGTAAATTGGCTGTGTCCGTGGGAGGAGGTGAGTTCCGAGTCTGCTTACGCCGCCATCTTGACTCGAGCTCCTCTCCTTTATCCCATGTTTAATCAGCTTCTGGAGGAGAGCTATGACTGTTTTGTATCCTTAGTTCTTGCCCACTAAATACCATAAATACTCTCCAGCATTATAACAACCCCAAAGTCCTTTATACTTTCAAACACCCCTTCTTGGTCGAGAATCAATAAAAGTAACATTCTCATTAAAAAGTTTGACTGGAAAGCAAACCATTTGGTAGCATATATAGGTAAAAATTTCTAAGTTATTGGCCACAGTAAATCTCGGGGTAAACAAAACCCTTCGATTTTGAGAAATACAGTTTTTGGATTCAAATGTACACTACCTACTACGCCTAACAAACACCAGAAAAATTCATTGATATAAAATGGGTCCTGTGCTAACCTTGGAATATTTGGCTAAAATAAATGCAAAACTTCTCTGACAGAATATGTTCAAGACCTAGAACACATGAGTTCTATAAAGGAAAAACAAGCACTGCTGTGATAAGGTCAGAAATAGCAAACAGGAGAATCAGAGTCCCATATAATTTGAGAAAATAGAAAATCAGAAAAGGAATAATATATATTTTTTAATAATTAGAGACAAAAGAAAAAAATATTAACTTGAAGCCCATAAATATCAAGCAAAATGCTATTAAAAATTTAGATATTTGTAAAAGGACCAAATTTAGAAATAAAAATATGATAATTGGATTTTTTAAAAAGTTAGTAGTTGGATTTAACAGCAAAGTACATCTTAAAATAATACTAATGAACTGGATGATAGATCTGAACAGTAGGCACAGAAGGATAAAGAGATAAAAAACATAACAGATTCAAGAAGCAAGGAAAAATAAAAATATGGTGCAATATATATCTAATTGATGTTTCAGATGCAGATGATAGAGACAATGTTGGATAGGTAATAGTCAAAGACATAATGACTGAGAGTTTCCTAGAATTTGCTAAAGACCTAAATCCTCATATTCAAGAAGGATTATTCTAATCATGAAAAGCATAATAAATCCTCATCTAGAAAATCTGTAGTGAGTCTGCAGAACATCAAAACAAAAGTGAACATATACAATGTAATCAAAAAGAAATAACACAAAACGGTAGAGTAATATATTTAAAACCCCGAGAGATAATAGCTATTAACTTAGATTGCTATACATAAGTAACTATTACTTAAAAGTGAGGACAAAGATATTTTGTGATAGAAAATGAACACAATTTACATACTTCACATCCTTCCCAAAGAACTACTAAAAGTTATATTTTAGAAAGAAAGAAACTCAACTCGAAGAGAAGAGTGAGATGGAGAGTTGGTCAGCAAAATGCTGATAAATATTTAGGTAGATCTGAAAAAGCTGTGACTATATTAAAGAAAAATAGTGATAAGGACCATTTTGAGGGTTATAAAAACAATATGTAAGTGCAATACTAAAGAACAATAGCAAATAGCATGGAAGATGAGTTAGTAAAGCTTTAGTGGTGTAAGGGCATTTTACTTCTGAAAGGTGATAAAAATTGATCAATTTTAGTCTTTGTCTATAATGTATATACATGTTAAATGTTTACAGAGTGATCACTAAGAGAATAGAATTAGAATGTATAACTTTCAAATAACAGAGGAGGACAAAATAAATTACTCAATTAGTAGTTTGTCAAAAAGCAAAAATCTATAGTAAATAGAAATAATAAAATAATAGAATAAAATCACATATATCAATTAACAACTGATAACAGATAATAATTAGAACATGTGACATTTTTAAAGATGATATTTATAATATTTATCAAAATTATAAAGTACAAAGCAATAACAAAAGTTGTGCAAAACCATTAAGAAGAAAATTATAAAACTATTGTAGGACCTAAAAAAAATCCTAAGAAAATGTATTTACATAAAAATTTTAAATAGACTGATTTTACAAATTGAAAGTTGAAGAATCCAAATGGAAAGCTGAAAAATGAAAGGAGGATAGATGTAAATGGTGCTTAATAATTAAATCTTCAAAAACTTAATATTATAAGTACTTAGAAGTTAGGTTAGGGTGGAAATGGTGCAGGATAGACAAATAGATGAATTATGTAGAATAGAGAGTCCAGAGAAAGATTCATATATATATGGGAACTTGATATATCACAGAGTTAACATTACCAATGAGAAGGAAACTGATGGCCATTTATTTAATAGTGCTAGGACAATTAGATAACATACATTAAAGAAAGTAAAATTTGGGGCCGGCTAGGTGGCGTAGCAGTTAAGTCCATGTGTTCCCCTCGCTGGCCTGGGGTTCTCCGGCTCAGATCCTGGGCATAGACCTATTCACCGCTCATCAAGCCATGCTGAGGTGGTGTCCCAAATAGAAGAGTTACATCTCTAGAACTATGATACACAACTATGTACTGGGCCTTTGGGGAGAAAAAAGAAAAAGAGAAGATTGGCAACAGATGTTAGGACAGGGCCAATCTTCCTCAAAAAAAAGAAAAAAAGGTGTCGGGGTGGGAAGAGCCACCACATGGGTGGAGTGAGGGAGTGGTCTCAGACAGGCCAGAGGTCTCATGGATAATTAACCAGGAAAACAGCTTCTACTTCAATGGGGTCTGTTTATCTCTTAAAAAAAAAACGTAAAATTTGATTCCTAATTCATGTTACAAACAAAATTAAATTCCAGATAAATAACAGAATGTAAAATGAAAAACTATCAAACCATTAGAAAAAATATAGAATATAAATGAATATATGTATGACTTTGAAGTAGGGACGATCTTCTTAACCAAGAGCAAAAATTACACAGTCCATGAAGGTAAATATTGGTAAATTTGATTTTATTAAAACTTAAAATGTGGTAGGGTAATACACACCATAAAAATGTTAAAAAGCAAGCCACAGATGGGAAAGCCTATTTGTTACCTATGTATTCAATGAAGGGTAAGATTCACACCAATTAAAAAATGGGTAAAATATGTGAATAGACAATTCACTGAGTAGGAATCCTGCATGTTCAATAAATTTCTGAATAAAGGAAATTCCAATTTGAATTAAAATATTATTGAGATAACATAACTTACATATCAAACAGCAGAGAAATATGAGAATTCCAAGTTTAATTTGGTGTAACCATATTAGAACACAACTTAGCTGTACCTACTATACTTGAAATTAATCATACCCTAGAATCAAACAATTACATATCTACTTGTCACACATATTCCCAAAGAAAATGATATTCATTACGAGTAGTGTTTTTTTAATTGTAAATTACCTAACTCTTCTTCAATAAGAAAATGCGCACGTAAACTGCACTTTATTCCAAAAATATAATATTTTATAGTGATAAAATTAATAAATTAGATTCACCTTTGTTATAATGAAAAATTCTTAAAATCCTATCTTTATGGGAAAAAAGTGCTAAGCCAGGACGCTATGGGGAATGTTTTAACACTCATGTAAGGATTGCACGCCCCTGCCCAATTACTGGTAGAAGTGGAAAACAATTATATCTTAAGGAAAATATTACCAATTTGTGTCTTCGGTAATCCCACAGGTTAAAACTCAGCAATAATATCACAATTCAAAAGATCACAGTACTTGAGAAGGGAAGCTACTGTGAATGAAAGTCAGCAGAAACCAAAAAATAACAAATTCAGATACCAAGTTGTGCAGATACTGGGATTTTCAGATATGGATTATAGAATGGCTTTATATTAAATAGTTAAAGAAATAAAATAATGTAATTGTAAAGATGAGCAAGCAGGAAAATACTAAATAAAATAAAGTAACAAATTTTAGAACTCCAGAAATGGGAAATATAATTGCTAAAGTAAATTAAAACTAAACTGATAAATTAATCAGCAGACACAGAACAACTGAAGATTAAACTAATGAATTGGAAGATGTACCTGTGTAAATTACCCAGACTCAATCACAGAGAGATGAGGAGATGGTACACAGAAAAAAGACATTAGGACTATGGGTCATTGAAGGAGAAGGTCTAACATGTCTTACCAAAGTATTTAAAAAGGAAAATATAGAGGATAAAGAGTAGCAATACTAGAAGAGACGATGGCTGTGATTTTTTTATAGCTGATGAAAAATATAAATCTATAAATCCTGGAAGAATGATGCATCCCAAGCAAAATTTGAAAATCTATATCTGGACACATTAAGTGGAATTACAGATTAAATAATTAAAGACAATATCCTTACAGCACTAAGAAAGAAATGAATACAAAGGAGAGAATAATACTGACAGTAACTTCTCATCACCCACTATAAAAATAATAAAATAATAGAATAATAGCTTTAAAAGAGTTGAAACTATGTAACTTTTAAATTAGAATTGTATGCACATAAAAACTCTTTCAAAAGTGAGGATTTTCTAAATACAATTACAGATAAACAATAACGGTGAGAAATTTCCACCAAGAGACTTATACAAAAGTACATCTGAAAGATATATAATCATGGGCCACATAATGACCTTTTGGTCAATGATGGATTGCATATATGATGGTGATCCTATAAGATTATAATAGAACTGAGAAATTCCTATTGACTAGTGACATTGTAGCTGTCATAATGTCACAGCACAACACATTACTCACGTGTTTGTGGTGATGCTGGTGTAAACAAACCTACTAAGCTGCCAGTTGTATGAAAGTGTAGCACATACAATTTTGTACAGTACATAATAACTGATAATGATAATAAACGACTAAGTTATTGGTTTATGTATTCACTATACTATATCTTTTATCATTATTTTAGAGTGTACTCTTTCTATTTGTATTTAAAAAAAGCATTTATTGTAAAACAGTATACTATGTTACGCTGGCAGGAGCCTCATACATCTCATTTACCGTGTCTCTCGATTGCAACATTTTCTCTTGTGCTTGATTTAATCTCATGTTGCTTTGTTCATCATGGCCCCTAAGCACACAAAATCCAGTGCTAATGGTGCCAACAAGGGGCTACATTGAGTGATTGACCTGGAAATGAAAGTAAAAGTATTTCAGAACTCCAAAAGTGGAAAATCAATGATTTATTGTTTGTCAGGCATGTCCCATCCTACCATAGCTACAATCTTGAAGAATAAGAACAAAGTGATGAAAGCTATTAAAGGATCTGCTTCGCTGAAGGCAATGAGACTAACAAAAATTTGAGAAGAGACTATATGAGACATGGAGAAACATCTAATTACCTGGATTAAAGACCAGACACAGAAGCATATCTCTCTCAGCATCATGACAATCACTGACAAAGCAAAAACATTGTTTGCCACATTGAAAGAAAAAGCTGGACCTAACTATGATGTTACATTTACTGCTAGCTCTGGGTGGTTTAAATGATTCAAGAATTGTTATTTATCACCTAATGTGAAAGTAAAAGGCAAGTCTGCGAGTGCTAATATGAAGACAGCAGAAGAATTTTTGGAAATTCTAGGTAAGCTGACGGTGGAGAAAAATTACTTGCCAGAGCAAGTATTCAATATGGATTAAACCTCCCTATTCTGGAAATGAATGCCTGAAAGGACTTTCATCCGTAAGGAGGCCAGGTCAATGCCAGATTTCAAGACTTTTGAGGACAGGATAACAGTCTTACTTGGGGGCAATATTGCAGACTACAATCAAAACCCTTTGTGATCTGGCACAGTGAGAACCCCAGGGACTTCAAGCATATCAATAAGCACACACTGCCAGAGTATTAAAGGAGAAATAAGAAGTATAGATGACCCAGCTCCTCTTCCATGATGCCCTCCTGAATTGCTATGCCAGCAAAATGGAGTACTGTTTGGAGAATAACATACCTTTCAAGATTTTGCTTACTGTTGATAATGCTCTTGGACATCCTCCTTTTATTGGTGATCTTCATCCCAATATCAGTGTTGTTTCTCCCTTCAAATACCACCTCTTTGACCCAACCAATGGATCAAGGAGTTATAGCAGCTTTTAAGGCCTACCTCCTGAGGAAGACCTTTTCCCAGCCTATTGCTGTAATTGAGGAAGACACTGATGCAATTCTGGAAGGATTACAACATCTATGACTACATCAAGAACCATGTGTGGGTTTGAGATGATGTAACCAAGGAGTGTATGAGTGGCATCAGGAAGAAGACACTCAAGAAGTTTTTCCGTTACTTCAAAGCATTTGCCAAGGATGAGGAGGTTGCAAAACTCAACAAGGCTGTGGTTGAGGTGGCAAACAATTTTAACTTGGGTGTGGATGAGAGTGACATTGAGGAGCTCCTAGAGGTGGTTCCTGAGGAATTGACTAATGAAGAGTTGCTGGAACTGGAACAGGAACACATAGCTGAAGAACAGGTGAGAGAAAAAGAAACTGTAGGAGAAAAACAAAAGAAGCACCAAGCAAATTCACAGTGAAGGGTTTAGGAGAAGCCTTTGCAGACCTCAACAAGCTCCTCAAAAAGTTTAAAAACATGGACTCCAACACCTAAAGGTTTTTATTAACAGAGAGGAGTGTTCATGGTGCATTATCTGCTTACAAGCAAATCTATGATGAAAAAAGGTAAAAATCAAGCAAATCATCATGGACATATTTCTGCAAAGAGTGACATCAACTCAAGAAGAGCCTAGACAGGTCCTTCAGGAGGTATTCCAGAAGAAGACATTGTTATCGTAGGAGATGACAGCTCCATGTGTGCTATTGCCCCTGAAGACCTTCCAGTGGGACAAGATGTGGAGGTGGAGGACAGTGATATTGATGATCCTGACTCTGTGTTGCCCTAGGCTAATGTGTGTGTTTGTGCCTTAGTTTTTAACACAAAAGTATAAAAAGTAAAAAAAAAAAATTTAGAAAGCTTATAGAATAAGGACATAAAAGAAATTATTTTTGTACAGCTGTACAATGTATTTGTGTTTTAAGCTATGTGTTATCACAAAAGAGTCAAAAAGTTACAAAAGATAAAATTTTATAAAGTAAAAAAGTTACGGTAAGCTAAGGTTAATTTATTATTGAAGAAAGAAAAATATTTTTTAATAAATTTACTGTAGCCTGAATGTACAGTGTTTATAAAGTCTATAGTAGTATATAGCAATATTCTAGGCCTTCACATGCACTCATCACTCACTCACTGACTCACCCAGGGCAACTTCCAGTCCTGCAAGCTCCATTCATGGTAAGTGCCCTGTATAGGTGTACCATTTTTTATCTTTTATACCATATTTTTACTGTACTTTTTCTATGTTTAGATATATTTAGACACACAAATACTTACCATTGTGTCACAATTGCCTACAGTATTCAGTACAGTAACATACTGTACAGGTTTGTAGCCTGGGAACAATAGGCTACACCATATAGCCAATGTGTGTTGTAGACTATACCATCTAGGTTTGTGTGAGTACACTCTATGTTTGCACAATGACAAAAATGCCTAATGATGCATTTCTCAGAATGTATCCCCAACATCAACAATGCATGAATGTACTTCAGGAAGAAGAAAAACAGTCTCAGAAGGATGGTCTGAGATTCAATAAGGAATATAAAGTGAATAATATGGAACATGTGCATAAATTCATACAAACATTGTTAACTATGATAATGATAAAGAGGATAAGGATGACAAGGGAGATGACAAAAGTCATAATAATGTCTAATTAGTTGGGTTAAGAAAAGGTAGATCTAAAATCCTAGACAATAATAATATGACAGTTTGCAGCAGATAATTAGAATTAAAAAATTTTGAAGACATAGTAACCATAGTAAATAATGTTCAATGGTGAGAATATTTAAGCGTTAAGTACATTTGGATATTTTAAAATTAAATATGCATTGTGAACATTTCAAGGACAACCGTGATGTTAAAAAAATAGAGTGCATGAGTGTATAAATTTAGTGAAGAAATAAGGGAATAAAAATCAAAAAGAAAAAAACAATCTAAAAATAGGCAATAAAGATATAAAGGAAGAATAGAATTAAAAAGTAGAATAAATATAATTAAAAAGTAAAATTGGAGAAACAAATACATTTCTAATCAGGCAACTATTACAAATTAAATGATAAATTGTTAGAATAGAATTTTTGTTTTCTCCAAACTGGTAATCTTATATGCTGTCTACCAGAGACACACTTAAACATAAGGTCTCAGAAAGGATAAAATTGAAAAATGATGGAAACATATGTTCTGGACAAATACTAAGCAACCGAAAATTGAGATTGTTATACTGATATCAGAAAAAATGAGTTTATGAGGCAATACATTTTAAAAATAAAGATTGCCTCTACATAATGATAACAATTTTATTTTACCAGGAATATGTAACATTATAACCAAACAAAATAGCTCCAAAATATATGCAGCAAAAGTTGACAGAATTACAGGGAAAAATTGACAAATCCAACGTCATGATGAGAGATTTCAATATATTTACCTCAATTATTTATAAATTAAGTAGATAAATACAGTAGTTAAGATATAGAATATATAACACATTTAACAAGTTTAAGCTAATGTACATATATGGAGCCCTGCACTCAGCAGTTAGAAAATATTAACTCATCTTAAGGGAATATAGAACATTCACAAAAATTGATCTTGTGCTAGGCAAAAAATTAAGCCTTTATTAGAAATCATGAGAATTTGGCAGGATAGTTTAATTCAAGTTAAATGTACAAAAATAGATTTTCTTCATAATAATCAGATAGAAATATAATCATAACAATTATATTCACATTTGTAATAAATCTTTAAAATAACTAGGATTAATTTAACAGTATTACAAGGACAATATGAACCAGAGAACATAAAACAAAATCTGTTCCACATTCCTGAAAGGGAAAATTTAATATAACATATATACCATTCTCAAATCAGTATATAGATTAAATATAATTTCCATAATAATACTATTATGATCTAGAGATTAAAGTTGGAATTTAAATAAAGATATTTAAAACTTCATATCAAAGGAATAATCTTGGAAAAGAAAAATAGGGTGGGGCACTTGCCTTGTCAGATATTAAAATTTACAGTAATGTAGCTTCCATCAGACCAATAAAAATTGGCACAGTAATAAATAAATGGAACAGTGAAAAATATCTGAGAATTATTAATTGATTCAATTCATTAGAAATAGCTCACTTCACTTCACTTCTCAGAAGCATTTGGAGAATCCAGAGGGTAACGTCAGCAAAATGATGGCAAGGAATTTCTATTGTTCACCCCCCTCAAAATCAATTTGAAACACTATCTATGCATGAAAAACATTCACAAGAGCCAAGGATGCCAGGTGAGGGAGAACAGCACCTGGGTGAAGCACAGAAATAAGAAAGGATGCATTGGGGAAGGCAGGAAAGATAGATTCACACTACCCTCATTACCCCTTCCCCAAGCCTAGGCAGCCCATTAAGGAGAGAGACACCTTACTTTAGAGAGAAAGAGTAAAGTCAGTGCCTTACTTCACCACAGACCCCAGAGCCGCACTGCCCCAGCATCAGGATGATTCCATCAGCCCTAGGTGTCTCCCTGTGGGCTCCTGCAAATCCAGGCCAACCTCACCTCAACACTTACCAACTCCAGTGGCCCCAGGTGGCTCCTGAAACCCCAAGTGGCATCCTTGACACCAAGCTCCTAGTTGGCTCCCATGAACCTATGCCCTGGCTCACTTCAGGGCCTGCCAGCAGCTTGTGTGACCACAGGCAGCTTCTACAGCATGGATCCCTTCAGGCTTCTGGGTACCCAGGCCCCCATATCACTCCAGCACCTGCAAGCTCCAGTGGCCCTAGGCAGCTCTTGTGAATCAAGAAAATGGTTCATGTTGCTGCCTATCTACTTCAGCAGCCCCAGGCACCAACCACAGCTCCAGGTAGTTTCCATAACAGGGCTCCCTGTGGGCTCCTGGGAATCCAGGCCCCTGTCTCACCCTGTGCCTGCTGACTCCAGCAGCCCCAGGTGGCTCTTGTGACACCAGGCTATTGGGACACTCCCAAGAACCCTGGGCCCCAGCTCGCCTTGGCACCTGCTGGTTCTAGTGGCCCCAGGAAGTATCCTTGGCCCCAGGCTCTAGACATGCTCTTCTGACCCCAGTCTCCCAGCTCACTCCAGCACTGGCCAACTCCCATTGCCCAATGTGGCTTCTGTGGCTCCAGGATCCCGGTCTGCTCCAGCAGACACAGGCTAATGGCACAATTTAGCACTGTCCAGCTCTCATGGACCTGGGCAGCTCCTGTGACCTCAGGCTCCCAATCAATGCCTGCAAACCCAGGCTCCAGGGTTCACCTCTGAACCCAGGTTCCTGGCAGTCCCCAGAGCCAGACTGATTACCTCCATCCCATGTTTTTGAGCCACCTTAGCACCAAGCCACCCCAGACCCCAGCAATAAGCCTTCCCTGGGACATCACCATGTTGCCCACCCAGTATCTCTGGACTGGCTGACTACTGGAGGGCTTTGCCTACTGAAGCCAGTCTTAAAGACTGGAAGAGGTACCTACATCCTCAAATGTACAGGCACCAATGCAAGGCCAAAAAGATCATGAACAATCAAGGAAACATAGCAGCATCAAAGGAAAGTAATAAAATTCCAATGGCCAACTCTAAAAAAATGAAGATATATGAACTGTGTGACAAAAAAATAATCCTTTTAAAGAAATATAGTGAACTACAAGAAAACACAGACAACTAAATGTAATTAGGAAAAGAATTCATGAACAAAATGTGAAGTTCAACAAAGAAATACAAACCATTAAGAAAAACATGGAAACCCTAGAGGGGAAGACGACAATGACTGAACTGAAGAATTCAATAGAGAGCTTCAACATCAAACTGGACCAGGCGGAAGAAAGAATTAGCAAATACAAAGATAGGTCTTTTGAAATCAAATGGTCAGAGAAGCACAAAGAAAAAAGAAAGAAGAAAAACTACATGAATTATGGGATATCATTAAAGAAACAATCTATGCATTATTGAGATCCCAGAAGTAGAAAAGAGGGAGAAGGAGCAGAAAGTTTATCTAAAGAAATAATGGCTGAGAACTTTCTAAATCTGGGGAGAGATTTAGATACCCAAGTTAATTAATCCAATTTGTTACCTCCAAATCTCAACACAAAACAATCTTCTACAAGACAAATTATAAAAAGACTGTCTAATATTAAAGACTAAGATAATTTTAAAAGCAGAAAAAGAAAAAAAATTCTCACATATGAGAGAACTCCCATAAGGGTATCAGCAAATTTCTTAGCAGAAACCTTTCAAGCGAAGAGAGAATGAGATGATATATACAAAGTGCTGAAAGAAAAAAAATCTGCCCACTATGAACACTCTACCTAGAAAAGTTGTCTTTCAGAAATGAAGGAGAGAGAAAAACTTTCCCAAACAAAGAAGAACAAACTTAGCCCAAAGTTAGCAGAAGGAAGGAAATAACAAAGATCAGAGCAGAAATAACAAAATAGAGACCAGAACAACAATAGCGGTTAAGTTTCCACGCTCTCCTTCAGTAGCTCGGGGCTTGCAAGTTCAGATCCCAGGCATGGACCAACAAACTGCTTGTCAAGCCATGCTGTGGTGGCATCTCATATAAAGTAGAGGAAGGTGGGCATGGATGTTAGCCCAGGGCCTATCTTCCTCAGCAAAAAGAGGAGGATTGGCAACAGATGTTAGCTCAGGACTGATCTTCCTCAGACACAAAAAAGAAAAGATCAATGAAACTAAACTGGTTTTTGAAAAGATAAACAAAATTGACAAAACTTTAGCTAGACTAATTCAGAAAAAAAGAGAAAAGACTCAAAAACTAAAAGCAGATATGAAAGAGGAGACTTTACAACTGATAGTAGACAAATGCAGAAAATCTTAAGAGACTATTTTCAACAATTATACACCAACAAATTAGATAATCTAAAGGAAATTGAAAAATTCCTAGAAGCATAAAAACTACCAAGACTGAATCACGAAGAAATAGAAAATCTGGACTGACAAATAATGAATGAAGAGATTGAAAGATTAATCAAAAAACTCCCAACAAAGAAAAACCTAGGAACAGATGGTTTCACTGGTGAAGTCTACCAAACATTTAAAGAAGAATTAACACCAATCCTTCTCAAACTCCTCCAAAAAACTGAAGAAAAGAGAACACTCCCAAACTCATTTCACAAGGCTAGCATTACACTGACACCAAAGCCAGATAAGGACACTGCAAGAAATGAAAATTACAGACCAATATTCCTGATGAATATAGATCAAAAATCTTCAATAAAACTCTAGAGAACCAAATTCAACAGTACATTAAAAGGATCATACATGATTATCAAGTGGGATTTAATCCTGGGATGCAGGGTTGGTTTAACAAATGCAAATCAATAAATGTGATACACTATATTAATAAAATCAAAGATAAAAATCATATGATCATCTCAATAGATGTAGAGAAAGCATGTGACAAAATTCAACATCCTTTCATGATAAAAATGCTCAAAAAATTGGGTATAGAACTAATGTACCTCAACATAATGAAGGCCATATATGACAAACCAACAGCAAACATCATACTCAATGATGAAAGCTTGGAACCTTTCCCACTAAAATTAGTAACAAGATAAGGGTGCCCATTCTCACCACTACTATTAAACATAATACTGGAAGTCCTAGCCAGAGCAATTAGGCAAGAAAAGAAACAAGACATCTAAATTGAAAAGGAAAAGTAAAATATCTCTATTTGCAAATTATATATATAGATAATTATATAGAAAACTCCAAAAAGTCTGCCAAAAATAAAGGAATTCAGTGAAGTTGCAGAATAGAAAATCAATATACAAAAATCAGTTGTGTTTATACAGACTAACAACAAACTATCTGAAAAAATAAGGGAAAAAATCCCATTTACAACAGAATCAACTGAAAAAAATAAAATACTTAGTAATAAGTTTAACCTAGAAAGTGAAAGATTTGTACACTGTAAACTATAAGACTTTGATGAAAGAAATTGAAGAAGACATAAATATATGAAAAGATATCCAGTGTTCATAGATAGGAAGAAATAATATTGTTAAAATGTCCATACTACCCAAAGCTATCTATAGATTCAATGCAATCACTTTCAAAATTCTAATGGTGTTTTTCATAGAAATGGAAAAAACAATCCTAAGATTTGTAAGGAACCACAATTGGGTACAAATAGCTAAAGCAATCTTGAGAAAGAAGAACAAAGCTGGAGTCATCACAATTCCTGATTTCAAACTTTCTTATATAAACTATAGTAATCAAAACTGTATGGTAGTGGCATAAAAATGGACAATATAGGCCAATGGAACAAAATTAAGAGCCCAGAAATAAACCCACACATAAACAGTCAATTAATATTTGACAAGAGAGCCAAGAAGATTCAATGGGGATAAGATACTCTTTTCAATAAATGATGGGAAAACTGAATAACCACATGAAGATAAATGAAATTGGACCCTTATCTTATACCCCTCACAAAAAAGTAACTCAAAATAATTGAAGACCTAAATGTAAGACCCAAAACTGTAAAACTACTAGAAGAAAACAGGGAAAATGCTCCTTGAGATTGGTCTTGGCCAAGATTTTTGGATATGACATCAAAAATACAAGCAACAAAAGCAAAAAGAAACAAGTGGGACTGTCTCACACTAAATATCTTCTGCACAGCCAAAGAAACAATCAGCAAAGTAAAAACGCACCTATATAATGGGAGAAAATATTTTCAAACCAGCTATTTGATAAAGGGTTAATGTCCCAAATATATAAGAAACTCATACAACTCAACTACAAAAAAACCCCAAACAATCTGATTAAAAAATGGGCAAAGAAGTCAAATAGGCATTTTTCCAAAGACACAAAAATGACCAATAGGTACATGAAAAGATGCTCAACATCACTAAACATTAGGAAATGCAAATAAAACCCACAATGAAATATCATTTCACACCTGTTAGAATGACTATATAATCAAAGAGATGAGACAACAAGTGTTGGTGAGGATAATGGAGAATATGGAACACTTGTGCACTGTTGGTGGGAAAGTAAATTGGGACAGCCACTTTGGAAAACAGTATGGAGGTTCCTCAAAAAACTAAAAATACAACTACCACATGATTCAGTAGTCCCACTTCTGGATATATACTGAAAGTAAGGAAAACATTATCTTGAAGAGAGATCTGCACTTTCATGTACATTGCAGCATTATTCACAATAGTCAAGACATGGAAACAACCTAAGTGTCCATCAACAGATAAATGGATGAAGAAAATGTGATACACGCAGACACATACACACACACACACACCCTTGAATATTTTTCAGTTATAAAAAAGAAGGAAATCTTGCCTTTTGCAACAACGTGGATGGACCTTGAGGGCATTATGCTAAGTGAATTAAGTCAGACAGAGAAAGACAAATACTATATGTTCTCGCATATATGCAGAATCTAAAAAAGGCAAACGCATAGAAATAGAGAGTAAAATGGTGGTTGCCAGGGTTTGAGAGATGGGGGAAGTGGGGAGATGTTCATCAAAGGGTACAAACTCCCAGCTCTAAGATGAATAAGTTCTGGGAATGTAATGTACTGCATGGTGACTATAATTAACAGTATTATATACTTCAAAGTTAAGAGAGTAAATCTTAAATATTATCACCACCCACAAAAAAATGGCAATTATGTGAGAGGATGCATGTGTTAGCTAACCTTATTGTGATATTCATTTTGCAATATATACATGTATCAAACCATCACTTTGTATACCTTAAACTTACATATGTTATATGTCAATAATATCTCAATAAAGCTGAGGGAAAAAAGGAAGCATTTGACTTGTCTTATTTCTTTCTTCTTTTTAATTCTTACCTTTTTTATTGAAGTGTAACATTACTTAAAAGTCATATTTATTGAAATTCACATATCTCAAGTAATAAGTCAATGCATGTTTCTAAATTTATACACTCATATAACCATACTCAGATCAAAATATAGAATTTTAGTAACATCCAGACGCCTCTCACTTGCTCTCTCCCAGTCAATACCTGCCCAAAGGGAATCACTATCCAGACTTCTACCATCAGCTCCTAGATTTTCTTGTTTTCGGAATTTATATATATGGAATCATATGATATATGCTCTACATCTGGCTTCTACTCAACATTAGATAGTTGAGATTCATCCACGTTGTTGCCAGTAGTTATAAATTCTTCATTTCTAATATTTTATTATATCTCGTATAAATGTTTTATTTATTCTATTTATTCATTATACTGTTCACGAATATTTGAATTGTTTACAGTTTGGGGCTATTTTGACTATTGCCACTATGAATGTTTTTGTACGTATCTTTTGGTAAACATATGAACACCTTTCTTTTGAGCGTATACTTAGGAGTGGAATTCTGAGTCATAAAGCATGAGTATATCCAACTTTAGTAAATATCATCAGACAATTTTCCAAAGTAGTTGTACCCATATACAATCTAAACAAAAGTTCACATGAATGTCAGATAATCCATATGCTTGCTAACCCTTGGCAATGTCTATCATCTTCATTTTCGAAATTTTTTGGAGTATATAGTGGTATCTCATTGTAATTTCAGTTGGAATTTTCTTGATGTCTAAAACAATTGAACATATTTTAATATTTGTATTGGCCTTGTGTATACACTCTTTTTTGAGGTGCCTGTTCAAGTATTTGCCCATTATTTTGGATTATTTATGTTTTTATTGTTGATTTGTATGAATTCTTGATATATTCTGGATGAAGTACCTTTGTGAAATATAGTTATTTCATGTCTCTTCTCTCACTCACTGGCTTGCCTCTTCAAACTTTATATGGTGCTATTTAATTTTTCAATTATTTTCCTTTAAAGATTTTATTTTCTGTGTTCTGTCTAACCTAGAATAATAAAAATATTTTCTTTTGTGTTCTTACAGAAAAATTATTGTTTTGAATTTTGCATTTAAACCTATAATAGACCTGTAACTGATTTTTGAACATGGTGTAAGGTATAGGTCAAGATTCCTTGTTTTCCATATTAATAGGAAATCCAACTTACCTAGCACAATTTATTAAAAGTGATTTTCTCTCTCCCTCTGCACTGGAGGAGACCTTTTTCAGAAATGAAGTAACCAATGGGTATAGAATTTCAACTTAGCAGTTATTTTATTTTAGCTTATTAAAAATGCTGTCTCATTGCATTTTGGCTTCTTTGTTACCGTTGAAAACTTACCTGTCAGTTTTACAGTCTCTCCTTTGAAGGTTATATGCTTTTTTTTCTCCCTGTGGTTGCTTTTAAGATTTCCTCATCTTTGGTTTTCAGCAGTTTATTAATGTGTGTCTAATTTAGTTTTCTTTTTAATTATCCTGCTTTGGGCCATTTGATCTTCTTTAATCTATGGCTTGATATTTTTCATTAGTTTTAGAAAATTCTAAGCCAATGTTTCTTTAAATATTGTTTTGTCCTATTCTCTCTCTTCTCCTTCTGGGATGCAAATTATGCATAATAAACTTTTTTCACCATGTTCCAAATATTTCTCACTTATGTTTTTGCATGTTAAGTCCTTTTTCATTTCTATGTCTCAGTATTAATATTTTCTATTTTCCCAATTTCCAGTTTACTAATCTTTTCTTCTGCCATATCTAATTTGTTCATAAGACACACCTTTTGAATTTTTTTTCCCAGTTATTATATTTTTTACTCCTATAGTTTGCATGCTTCTCCTTTATAGAGATTCTATGTCTCTTGTGAAATTTTACATTCTTCCTTCTATTTTTATGGACATATTAATTATAGATGTTTTAATATCCATAATTGATTTCTCTAATTTATCAAACATTTTTAAAAAATGTTTTGCTCTATTTTTCCTTGGATTCAGTCATTGCGCCTGTTTCTTAGCATACCTGGCAACTTTTTACTGAATACTGGTATATAAAAGTGTAGAGGCCTTGATTAATTTTATTCTCATCTAAGGAAGTTTAGCTTTCTTCTGGTAAGCAAATAGAATGCTAGAAGATTACCTTGATCCAGTTAGAGAGGGGATTTAGGTTTTGTTAACTCTTTTTTGTGTTTTTATTTTCTCCTAGTGTTCTTCTCTTTTGTGATCTCAACTAAAAACTTGAAATATTTACCTTGGTCCTTCTATTTTGATGGGCCTAAACTCCAATCTTTTTCTCTTCAGGACTATAGGACTTGAACAATTGGATCAAGGTGAGAAGCCATTGTTTAGGATTTTATGGTACTAGGTTTATGGAAATCCTGTCCCATGTACAGGCAGCTTAGGAGTTAGCAAACACCTTTAGGGAAACATTGCAAGCAGAATTTCAGATTCACTTCTCCGTATGACACTCCTTCCTCTTTCCTTTCAAATAGTGCTCTCCTTGGCAGTCCCTGAACTATAACTTCTGCACCCAAGCCAAGAGAGTTTGAAAGCCCCCTGTAATTGCTTTCTGCTCAGTCTTTATTCCTCATGATGAGAACTGGCAAATTCCCTGAGGGAAAAACACTGAGACTAATTGAACATCCTCCACATAACTATCGGACTGATCTAATTAAAACAAAGGACATATCATACCACTTTACCTGTTTAAAGCCTTCAAATCACTTTTTAATCCAACCAGGAAAAAATTCATGTCTTAAAGGCTCGACATCATCTGTCTCCCAAAATATCTCTGTAACTACATATTCTTCCACTCATTTACCACTCTTCAACCACATTGACCTTTTTTCAAATATAATAAGCTTTTTTTCTTGAAGGTTACATAGTTTTTGTTCCTTCTTTTTGGAATACATTTCCCTTAGATCATCTCACGACTTGTTCCTTTTCATTATTATGGTCTCAAATATTACTTCTTCAGAGTCCTTCCCTGACTAACTAACAGCATTGCCCTGCACCGTCTCTATCACGTTATCTTATTTTATCTTTTTTCATAGTTTTGTCTCTACCAGAATTTAATCCACTAATTTGTGTGTTTAAAGCCTGTCTCCTCAGGCTAGAATGTAAGTTCCTGGAGACTAGCGACTCTGTCTATTTCATTGCCTTATCCTATAGAATAGAACCTGGCTATAATAGGTCTTCAACAAGTATCTATTAACTGATGAAGATGACACTTCAATTTAGTGGCAAATGAGTGGTTTATTTAACAAAAGGATATGAAAAAATTGACTGTCTGGAAGAAAATAAAGTTAGAAATTTGAGTGAAAGAATATGTAAAATTAAATTATGAATAGATAAAATAGTAAATAAAAACACCAGCCAAATTTAAAGGAATATTTTAGAACTTCAGGATGGAAGTGGAAATGTAGATAGAAAGTCTAAAATTCCTAAAACAGAAGCTGAACAGGTTTAACTGCATAAACATTGTTAAAATGTACGTCCAAGGAGATCATAAAGAGGGTCAAAGGGGAAGTACAGATTGGGAAAGAACATTTGTAGCCCATATGAGTAGGCAAGGTTTTAATGTCCTTAGAACATACAAAGGTGTCATAGTTAAGAAATAGACAACCAGTAGAAAAATTGACTAAATGGAAGAACAGCAAATTCAAATTCCCAACAAATATATGGAAGAATTATCAGCCTCACTTTATAGTCAATGAAATACTAATTTAAACAATAAGGTACTATTTCTTTTTCTCAGATTAGTAATTTTAAAATATTGACAGCCTCTGATGTTAGCAGAGTTGTTGGAAAACAGATACTCCAATGCATTGTAAGTGGGCCTGTAAATAACTAATGCCTTTTTTTAAAAAATTATTTTATTGAGGTCATATTGGCTTATAACGTTGTGTAAATTTCAGGTGTACATCATTATATACCAGTTTCTGTATAGACTGCATCATGTTCACCACCAATAGTCTAGTTTTTATTCGTTGCCATACATATGTGCCCCTTTACCCCCTTCACCCTCCTCCCACCCCTTCCCCTCTGGTAACCACTAATCTGTTCTCCTTATCCCTGTGTTTGTCTATCTTCCACATATGAGTGAAAACTAATGCCTTTTTTGTTGAAAAATAATTGGAAAGTACATATTAATTTAAAGTAACACACCCTTTGACCCCCAAATCCTATGTTTTAGGAATGTACTATACAAAAACCAAAGAATCAATATATAGAAAGATCTTTCTTTTATAATCATTTAAAGATATGGAAACTGGAAACAGCGTGAATATCTCAGTAGGGGAGAGGTTGAAAATATTATAGTAGATATGAACAATGGAATATTTTGCAGCTAATATATATCATATATTAAGTCTGAGTGTATTGGCCTACAGAAATTACCTGTGATACAGTTTTTAATTGTAAAAAATGTGAAATAACGTATAATATATTGTTTTCTACAAAATAGAAGAAAATATATATGTTTATATATATATATATTTTTTTGGCCAAAGAAGATTGGCCCTGGGCTAACATCTGTGTCCATCTTCCTCTACTTTATGTGGGACACTGCTACAGCATGGCTTGACAAGCAGTGTGTTGGTGCATGCCCGGGATCTGAACCTGCACACCCTCGAGCCACCAAAGCGGAGCGCACTCACTTAACTGCTGCGCCACCAAGCCGGCCCCTCATATATGTTTTTGAATGTAGAAAATGTGTGGAAAGAAAATCTCTGAGTGAGATTAGATGAAGACAGGGAAATTATTTACTTTCTTAATTTACACATTTATTTTTTTTGTTTGATTTGTTATAATGAGCCTTTACTCCTTCTGTAGTTAAAAAAAAACAATAACATAAATATAATCTTAGACTCTTAAATGTTTTATATTCCTGCAAAGTAAGGTCTTTTTCTAACCCACTATTTTGGAAGAAACTCAATTCCTCAACAATCTTCTCCCAAGTGGGTACTACATTTAAGGTACTATGAACATTTTAGGGGGCCAAGGATATGGGTACAGAAGTGGTGGATATGAAGGCAATTTCTATGTACACAGAAAATACACATTTCTATGATCTCAGGAATGATAAGTAATACTTTGTCTAGGATGCAATCTAAAGACAAAAGGAACGCTTTTGTTGGGCTTATTGTACTGTTTAGTTTTTTTTTTTTTTCTTTTACTTGTCTATTGCTGTTGGGGTTTTGTAGAAATATGTCTGTATCATCAGGAACAAGTTGAAGAATACTAGCAATAACAATTGGACTAAGTAAGTGTTCATTATTAGGATAGTCACTTCAAATATATCTTTGAGGACAAAAATGTTCCAATATTTTCTAGTATTCTTATCAGATAAGCAGCTGCTTTTCTCATTGAAAAATCATGAAGGGCATGTACTTAAAATTTAATGAAAGAAAAATCATTTTCTCTGATAATATTCTTGTGGGAAATAGGGAGATTTACGAGATAGAGATTCCAGTAGCTCATTTTTTTTTCACTGTGTGTAATTACTTATTAAATAAATGTAAGATAGACAAAGGTTGACTCATATTGTTTAGAATCTATTCAGGGATAGACTGGGTCCTTGTTTTGACTCTTGAAAAAATTTAAATTGTCTCTTTTGTTTAGTATGTAAAGCATGCATTTATGATTTATGTTTTTAGTAATATCAGAAAAAAACAACAAATAATAGACTCTCATATGGTGCAAATTAGAGTGTTTTGAAAATCCTGCCCAAATATATCTCTTTCACTACCCTGAAATATTGTCTTAAATTTTTGCATAGATCAATCTTTAGGCTAGAGTTGCAAACACCTTGTTGAAGTACCCATTGCTAACTAGGAGCCAAGTTATATTTTGAGATGACAACATCCACTCACCCTTTAAATTAAATGAGCTAATTCATCTACCAAGTTCCCATGGAATAAAACACAAGATAATAAATTTTGATGGCTGAAAGGAAATCAGGAAAGATCATGGTGGCTCTAGAAAGAAGGGATGGTTTCCAAGAAAGTACTAGATATCCGAGCAGAGTTGGCTCTAAGCATTTTACAAAGAAGTGCTCTTAATACAAATTTAACACATTCACAATTTTTTTTTGCATTAGATTTGCATAGAAATGTTAGGGCTAGTCTTTGCTGTTGCAGTACCTTGGGGCAAAAGTTCTAGTAGACCTCTCTTCTTCCTATTCTTGAGTAGATAGTGAGTCTCCATGAATGAACAAATGAATGAACAGAATTACAGTCTCACTTTCTCTCAAAAGAAAAAAAATGGAGTATACAGGAGAAAATTAAAAATGACTAAAGAAAACAAGTTCAATTTTATAAAAATAAAATCCCAGTTGAAGGAACAACAAAAAATGTAGTCAGTCTAAGAAACCTCTTCACCTGAACTAGACAATGGCCCAGAAAACCAGTCCTTGCTTGATCCATTTGCAATTAAGTCTTGACATAGTAAGTGCTTTCTCAGAATCATGTTCCAGTGTCAGGTACACTCTATAACGAAGTGACTTCTTTATGAGCTCTTTGCATTCCAAATTGGAGACAAAGGCAAACTGACATTTTACATTCCTTTGTTCTGTTTTTATATTTGTCTGCTTGGGCTGCCATAACAAAATATTATAGACTGGGTAGTTTAAATACAGAAATTTATTTTCTCATAGTTCTAGAGGCTGAGAAGTTCAAGATCAAGGTACTGCCAGTTTGGTTGCTGTGAGGGCTCTCTTCCTGGCTTGCAGACAGCTGCCTTCTTGCTATATCCTCACATAGCAGAGCAAGAGTTCTGGTGTCTCTTCCTCTTCTTATATGTGCACTAGCCCTATGGGATTAGGGACATACCTATATGACATTTTTTAACCTTTATTACCTCCTCACAGGCCCTGTCCCTAAATACAGTCACATTAGAGATTAGGGCTTCAACTTTTGAATTTGGGTGGGGACACAAATATTCAGTCCATAACAGTCATCCAGTAGCAATTTCCTCCCTTTTCTCTCCTGCTTCAATAGCTTCTGGCTCAAAAGCAAAACCCGTCTCAATCTCCAAATCCCTCAAACAAAGAACATATTCAAAGATCCAGGATCTAATAGGTAGGCAAAGATAGAAATGATGGGTATAAGATACCTTACTTTTACCTAGGCAGTTTCAAGAGAAGCTTCCTTCTTGCTAAATCACTGGGAAATGACTGATCATCAGTTTTCTTTTGTTTCTAGCTCTCTTCAGAACAGAATTCAAAATACATTGTCCAGCAATGTAGTCTTTCTAATAAACTTCCATTAGAATGGATGGTGAGGTAAGTTCATTATACAGTATTATTACGTATATAACCAAGTGAAACATGATCAGCTAAGATGAGAACTGATAGAAATATCCCCCAAGCCATTATATTTTAGTGAAAGAAGAGGCACTTGTCTGTCCAGCAGTCACCACTCAGAATAGAGCACTGATAATGTGTTAGCAATAGTGGGTATTGCTGTCACTAGCAGTGGGCTTCTAGGAAGAAAGCTGATTAAAAAAAATCATTCCTAATTACATGCAGTGAAGTACTTTTCAGAGCAGTCTACAGGGATTTAGCTGTGTGACTCATATTAATATTAATTGACTTCATGCAGCAAAATCCCTGTGCAGCACTTTGTGAAAGTACCCTAGAGAGTTTACAAAGAGGCACTATTTTACTTTATATACATGGTTTCACTACAAATCACCATGGTTATTAGAGTTATTTATAAAAAAAGAAACAGTGTTTTAGGATTCTAATATCTCATCTTTTGCTGCATAAAATAATATACCAATTAGTAATAATGCCTCTGTCAATGGTGGATTGATTGGGAAGTATGAGATGGTAGGAGCTAATATTTCCAAAAAAAATGAAGGATATAGATTTGGGTTTTAAATGCTATATTTTCTTATGTGAAGAAATACAAAAGAAGACTTGTCATCTCTTTCTGACATTTTGAGCCCAAACCTTCCATGTGCAGCACTTGGGTAAAAATGACTTAATCAAATTATCTTTTGGCTATACTGTGTGTCAAATAAATATTTCAAAAAAAGAACATGAATAAAATTTTACCTACTATACAGATAAATACAGGTGCATCTGGAAAATAAGTCATAGGTCTGATTAAATTCATAATTTCCAGTTGGGTATTTGTTCCAAAGATTGTATTTAAGCAGCAGTTTTAGCAATTAATTGGGTCATGTGTGGGAAAATGAAGCACCAGAAGAGTTGTTCAGTTGAATATGCAAGATTTGAGTGAAATATTTTTTTAGAGTTATGTGCCAGCAAAGAGCTACTTAGTTTTTGGTCCTATAAAATCATTATACACTCTCCATTCTCTACACAATTTCATAGTTTAGTGAAGGATTTAGGTATGAAAATAGATCATTTACAGCATTGATGGTAGAGGTATCTGCAGAGTGCTAGGGGAGAGCAAGGAAAGAGACAGAGGGGAAGAAAGTAAGAAATTTGAACTGAATCTTCAAAGCTGAAGAGTAATTAGTCTGGTATACAAAATGGGATTGGGATGGGTCAGAGGACATTTCAAAGGAAAAGAACTCATGTGAAAAGGCAGAGTGAACAAGAGCATGCTGGCTCCCAAAGTGACTTAATCCAAGTATTCACTGGCCAGAAAAAAAAAAAAATCAAGTTTGTTGTTGTTTAATTCCTAAACTGTACAACTCAGCAGTAGAATATTTTCCTAGGTTATGCTGAATCCTGGAAAGCATTGCCTTTTAAAAATTCTTTCTTTCTTTTCTGCTGCTGTTACTAACTACACTGTCTCATTTCACACTGATTTTCTATTTGTGTTTCCTGCTCCATTTTCTCTTCTTTTCCTTAAGCATAAACAACTTCTTAACATTATCATTTATTTTTTATTATTTCTTCTATTTCTCTTATAAAAACCTTTGCCTGAGTCTTGCTAATTTTTCATATCAATACCACAAAGTCTCCCTCTATGGGCTTATTCATTAAAAAAAAATGTAATCTTACCAGAATGTGTTTCATTATGTTCAGTGTTGTCTTTACCCATTTCTGTTTATATTTAAGTTTATCTACTTCATTTATACCTTGGCTTGAAGAAGGGACTAATCTCTACAGCAAATGTTTAATTTTCTATTGCTTGTTTTTTGTCTAACTTGATTCCTTTTTCTGCCACATGTGTAGAATACAATTGCATCTACTATTCAGTTTTATTTTCCATATAACTTTTCTACTATTTACTTATTGTCATTGGAAAACTTGTCCTGGGGAAACTTGAAAAGACTAATAATCCATCATTGGGTTTCTGGCTCAGAAACAAATGTTAAATGTGTGTGTACATGCACATGTACTTAGAGATGGATAAGCAGTTAGGTAGCTAGGTAAGTAGGTATATAGGTAGATAATATGTTAAAATAATATGTTTATATATTAATTGAAGTATTGTTTAGTCTTTTATTACTCAAGCTATAGGTAATGCTGTAATAATAAGCAAATGACAAAACTTCAGTAACTTAAAAATACAAAGATTTTTCTTTCACTCATGTAAAGTCCAACACATATTAAGTGATTCTCCAGAGCAA
This sequence comes from Diceros bicornis minor, assembly GCF_020826845.1. Classification (NCBI taxonomy): domain Eukaryota; kingdom Metazoa; phylum Chordata; class Mammalia; order Perissodactyla; family Rhinocerotidae; genus Diceros; species Diceros bicornis. The sequence goes on along the minus strand of NC_080781.1, from coordinate 88,737,392 downwards.
TTACCCTCCATATATGACGTAGTTACCGAGACAGCTTTCATTTTGGCACCAATGTCTCAATATATGATTCTATTATTACCACACAGCAGTGGAAGAAGAGACAAGAATTCTGTGTACTGACAAATAACTGCTTGGTTAAGGAAGTGATACAAATTATTTACACTAACAAACCATTGGCCAGAACTATTTACATGGCACTATTAGGTATTTGACAAATATTGAGGAGCACATGGAATATTTGGTGAGCAGTAATATACTTCTCATCATATTCTTTTAATTTACCTTTCTCCCACCACTCACATCCTTAGGACCCTCTTCAATCATTGCCTCAAAAGAAAGATATAACTAGAACACAAAAGTAAAGGACTTTCCCACACTTCCAGAAAGGTAGTAAGACCCCAGATCATTTTGTGGAGACACAGGGATAGTTGGACCCTATGTATCAGAAACTCCTATGCTTCAATGAAGTAAGGAAAAGAAGAATTATTATGCCTTTACCACGGTACTGGAGTAAAGGAGAAAGCTTCCTGTCTACCAGGTTTCTGAAGAAACCTGGTAGACAGGAAAGAAGAACATTAATATGATGGGCTATGTGAATCAAGACAGAGGGCTAACGGATTATGGAATTTTTTCTGGAATCCTGATATGAAAGATTATTCAAGATCCAATGAGCACATTATAATGTCTTGGAATTGCATCAACACCCTGGAACTTAGCCTGTCTCTGGTGGAGTGGGGAAATCCCAAACTGCTCTCAACATAAAATGAAATAAAATAATGAAATAAAAATTTGAATTGTAGGAAAAAATGTGTATTTCTAGCATGTGTAAATTTTGGATTAAGATTCAATATAATGACATTAACACATGCACAAATACACATATACACACACATATCAGAAAAGAAAGGCATTTCTGATTTTCAAAGTTTCATAGGAATTAATGTTTCTCAATAGTTATAAACATTTCCTACAATACATAAATATAACGTGCCTTATTTCCTCTTCTAAGATTTGGATCTATCACCTCCAGAGAGATGGTAGATTGGTGAGCATCATCAATGCTAATTGTATAGAAATTTAGAATGTCTGTTGACAGACATGAAAATTATAGTTAAATTTCAAATATATAGTTAGCCTTTCATTATAACTTCCTCTAATGATTAGCTTTAGACAGGAGGAAGAAAATGTCTTCCCACTATACCAAGAAAGGATGGATATGGATGTGAATGAAGGACTGACGATTAGTTGCTACTTTATCTTAGCTTTAATATCACTATTTGTATTTATAGCATACTCTAGTTTGCCCAAATCTCCCTTTGAAGCCTGTAGTGGGTTAAATGATGGATACCAAAAACATATGTCCACATCCTAGCCCCCAGAACCGGTGAATGTGACCTTGTTTGGGAAAGGGAACTTTGCAGATATAATTAATGATTTCAAGTTAAGATCATTATGGATTATCTAGTGGGCCCTAAGTCCAGTGAGAACTGTCCTTATAAGGGACAGAAAAGGATAAGACACAAACATAAAGGAGAAGGCTATGTAAAGACTGTGGCAGAGGTTGGAGTTATGTAGTCACAAGCCAGGGAATGTCTGGAGCCACCAGAAGCTGGAAGAGACAAGAAAGGTTTCTTCGCTAGAGCCTTTGGGTGGAGGATGGCCTTGCCAAAACCTTGATTATGGAATTCTGGCCTCCAGAACTGTGAGAGAATAAATTTCTGTCATTTTAAGCCACCCATTTGGGGTAATTTGTTACAGCAGACTTAGGAAACTAATATAAGACTCATGACATCCTAAAATACCACCTTCCTCCCTTGTTAATTGCTGTCATCTTCCAACCTTCTCGTGATTCACCACAGTTCATTGAAGTTTTGGTATCTGGTTTATGATCTCGCTTCCACTCATTCATCACCATCGTCTTGGTTGATCTCAGTACCTATACTATGTAAATTACTAACCAGTACATTAGCCTTTCAGTATTCTTGAGTTTCTCATTATTTATTCACTCACATCTATATCCCTTAGCCACTCCCTACCTGTAACCTATCAAAATCATCCCTCTTTGGTGTCAGATATCTTAAACTTTTATCTTAGGAATACATGAATGGTTCTATTTGAGAAAAGTAATACCATTAATCACATTAATTATTCAAACAAATCAATATAATTATTTTGTCAAAAATGGCATTAGGTGAATATCAGCATACATTCTTCAAAACAATTGAGTAATTAAGAAATAGAAAGATACTTAAAATGTATACTCTGGAAGCAGACTGGTCTATTTTTGAATTATGGCCCCACAATTTAAAAGTTATACAATCATGAGCATGTTAACGTTCATTACCTCAATTTATTTGATAGTAAAAATAGAGAAAATAATAATAATTACATCAGAGGATACTATGAAAGAATTTATATAATGAAATAATTCACATAAAAATGTTTGGAACAGTACCTACCACATAGAATATTTTAAAACTGTAGCTCTATGAACTAACAGCCAAAATATTTTATTATTGGAAACCTAGAGACAGAAGGCATTTTTATTAAAGTCAAGAACAAAATTGGGATGGCCACTATCAACCATATTATTTAATAAAGTTCTGGAAATTTTAGTCAATGGTATGAGACAAGAAACTGAAATTAGAAGTGTAAGTACTGGCAAGGAAAAAAAAAGTGATTTGTAGCTAGTATATAGTATATATATATATATATATATATATATATATATATAATTATATAACTAAAGCCTTCAAATACACCCTGAACATTTTTTGTTATGTTTATTCTTAAGTTTTCTATGTTTTTATTTCTACTAAAACTAGAATATTTTCATGATCTAAAAATCTAAGAGAAATTATGAGAGGTCTGAATAGTTGCAAAAAATATACAAAAGAGATCATGAAAAATATTTCAGCTTTAATAGAAATAAAAAAAATAGAATACATAGGAATAAACATAGACAATGTTCAGGGCCTATTTGAAGACAACTCAAAGGCTTTACTGGAGGAAATATAGTAAGACTGAAATGGATGAAGGAATGCATCATGTTTTGTAATGGATAATTCAATATTTGCAAGATGATAATTATATACATATTCCTTCATTGACTTAATGGCAATCTCACTGTAATTTTTATCTGAGAGAATGGGTAGTCAGTCCTAGATAAAATATTTTGAACAGGAAAAGAAATGTGAAGTGTTTCTATCCCATCCAGATGTTCAAATGTGCTAGAAAGCTAATAATTTGAACAATGTGGTACAGATTTAAAAATGGATAAACAGAACATGAAATAAAATCAACATTTAAGAAGTAAACTCTTGTGCTCGCTTTGGCAGCACATATACTAAAATTGGAACAACACAGAGAAGATTAGCATGGCCCCTGCGCAAGGATGACATGCAAATTCGTGAAGCGTTCCATATTTTCTGGACATGATATTTTCAGTCACTTTTTATGCGTCATGTGTTTAAAGTCTTAGCGTTTCTTAAGTGTCAGCTAGAGCACAACAATGCCTAAATATATCCTGAATGTGAAACTTCCAAAAAAAAAAAAAGAAGAAGAAGTAAACTCTTAAAACAAGTTCCATGGTGAGCAGGGACAGTTTCTATTTGTTTATTTACTTGTTTGTTTTATTTTGATTATTCATTATTTATCCAGGTAGAATACCTGTCATATGTTTTTTTTCCAAAGCATGGGGCCATGGAAGGATTATTTTTTTTTTTTTCAGAAAAAGATTCACCCTGACCTAAAATATGTTACCAATCTTCCTCTTTTATTTTTCCTCCCCAAAGCCCCAGTACATAGTTGTATATCCTAGTTGTAAGCTGTTCTAGTTCTTCTATGTGAGCCACCACCACAGCATGACAACTGACAGACAAGTGGTGTGGTTCCATGACAGGGAAGAAAACCTGGGCCACTGAAGTGGTGAGCACTGAACAACTAGGCCATCAGGGTTGGCTCTGGAAGGATTATTAAATAAAAATTTCTGTGGGGATATTATTTACAACCACTATTTTAGAATTGCACCACTACTATTGAACTCAATCTCAAATCCTATCAAAGTCAGTAAATGGTCTTACCTCTTACTTAATCAAAACACTTGAGATGATTAGATGTTATTTATATCACACTTATCTTCCGGCATTTATAAAAGTATCTACATTAAGAGGAAGGGGAAATGTCCTTAAACTTTTTTAAGACTTTTATAAAATACCTTTCTGTCTTCTTTGGATCTTTACTCTACAAAATAACTTCTCCTTCCTATATTGTCAGTACCTCCTTCTCTAGTATACCTTTTCCTATAGATTTTTTAATGCTAAAAATAATCAAATAATATTTTTGATCTGGTACCCCTCTATTGTACTATCTCTTTTCTTCTTTTCTTACCTAAGTTTCTAGAAATAGTAGACAACACATATTGTCTTCCATCCTTATTTATTAATTAAAAAATACTTCTTGGGTGCTATTATACGTCACATACAGTTCCAGTTCCTTGGATATAACATTAAACAAGCCCCCCACACCCAAATGAGTTTAAATTGGATGAAATTAAGCTTACATTTTATAATAACAATTTTTTTCCCATTTATTAAATAATCTTTAGTACATAAATATACTATAAGACTACAGTTAAAATAGGATATTTAATAGTGCATATTTATTAACTGTAGTTAATGAGCTATTTAGAATGACTATAAAGAAATCAGTGGTATATTTGACTATAGAAGTGATAGGTGGCCTGCCTACAGTTAAGTGTCTCCTTGAAAATAATTTTAAACATCAGGGCAGCACAGTGCAAAATAATCATAAAGAAAGTAAGAAAATATGGTCTATAAGAAAAGAAGACTTAAGTGTTCTGGTTTCCAGTGCAGCATGTCAGGATCTTGAAGGTCATCACCCTAAACTAACTACAAGTGAAAACATGAACAAACTGAAAATCAACAACTCTTCTTAGAACCATCAAAAATTTGAGGTCATAGGGCAAACTTCTGCTCCAAATACAGGAGAGACAAACAGGCAGATACAGAGAATCACAACTTACCTGTGCAGAAACTCATGAGCAGAAACTTTAATGGGAACCATTACCGGGATAGGAAAACCTAATCTATAACTGGCAAATTGTTGAAGGCTCAATGTGAATAAGTCTGAGAGTTAAAAAGTCCAGGTGGGCCCAGTCTTAAGGTCATGCATCCTAACTTTTGTGAGTTTTACCTCTAAGACTCTACCAAATTCTCTCAGTGAAGATCAAAGAGAAACCCTTCATGCTTCTGGCAGGAGAAAGAGAAAAGTAACCATTTTTAAATGCACCAGCCCATTCCATACTTCTGAAAAGGCCTGCTCTCAAGAGAATTTATTTTACCAGAGCCTAACCCAGTTGGGTTTTATCAGAGCCTAATCAACCAACCTGGATAAAGGGAAATACCTAACTCTAGGCCCCTCTAGCTATCCAGTCCCAGTTGATAGGAGGTGGGAACTGATAAATATTTGTGAAACTCACAGCTCTGGGACACAGGCTTACTAAAAGACTGAGAACAAACCATTGGACTACAGAATGATTACCCACCCCCCATACCATACCACTTCATCAATAAATGCTTATTTACCACAATTCCTTTTACTTATTACATCATGTCTGGCTTTCAACAAAAAAACTGTAAGGCATACAAAAAGGTAATAAAACACAGTTTGAAGGCACAGGGCAAACAACAGAACCAGGTCCAGATATGGCAGGGATGTTAGAATTATCAGACCAGAAATATAAAAAGACTGATTAATATGCTAAGGGTTCTAATAGAAAAAGTACACAACATGCAAGAATAGATGGATAATGTAAGCAGAGAGGTGGAAATTTTAAGAATCAAAAAGAAATGCTACAGATCAAAACAACTGTAAGAGAAATGAAGAATGCTTCTGATGGGCTCATTAGTAGACTGAACACAGCTGAGAAAAGAATCTCTGAGCTTGAGACTATGTCAACAGAAACTTCCAAAACTGAAAAGGAAAGAGAAAACAGACTTGAAAAAGTGGAACAAAATATCCAAGAACTATGGGACAACTACAAAAGATATAGCATACATGTAATGGAAATACAAGGAGAAGGAAGAAAGAAACAGAAAAAATATTTGAAGTAATTATGATAGTTAATTTTCTGTGTCACTTTGACTAGGACATGGGGCACCCAGATATTTCGTTAAACATTATTCTGGGTATATTGATGAGGGTGTTTCTGGATGAGATAATAAGTAAATCAGATTGCCCTCCCCAATGTGGGTGGACCTCATCTAATTTGTGGAGGGCTGAATAAAACAAAAGATGGGATAAAAGAAAATTTACTCTCTCTCTGTCCGACTGTTTTTGAGCTGGGACATCAATCTTCTGAATTTGGAAGAATTTACACCATCAACTCTCTTGGTTCTCAGGCCTTCAGAGTTTGACTGGAACTTACGTCATCATTTCTCTTGGTTCCCAGGCCTTTGGGCTCATACTAGAACTACACCACAGGCTCTCCTGGGTCTCTATCTTGCAGGTGGCAGATCATAGGACTTCTGTGCCTACATACTCACATGAGCCAAATCTTTATAAAAATGAAAGCAGTTCTAGAGGAACAGAATATTAAGAATCAGTTTTCAGAATTGGTTCTGGAGTTTCTGGAATTGGATCTCAAATCTGATTATATTTGAAGATGACAATGACTCTGTTTCCTGCAGTAAAGAGAGCACTGATAGACCATGGTGTGAACTAGTAACAGAAATACACAAAATATCTACAGTGGATGCTCTTTTTTTTTTTTGTGAGGAAGATTAGCCCTGAGCTAACATCTGTTGCCAATCCTCCTCCTTTTCTGAGGAAGATTGGCCCTGGGTTAACATCCGTGTCCATCTTCCTCTACTTTATATGTGGGACACTTACCGCAGCATGGCTTGATAAGTGGTGCATAAGTCTACGCCCAGGATCTGAACCTGTGACTCATGGGCCAGCAAAGTGGAGCATACAAACTTAACCACTACACCACCAGGCCAGGCCCTATAGTGAATACTCTTGATGAACCAATAATATGAAACAAGGAGCTGGGTGACCATGTACATGATACTTTTGAACATTTTTGGAAAACTGATGAGTATAATGAGGTTGGCTGTTGCTCCTAATGTAGCTGGACAAGATGGTGAGAGAAAAGGGTGAGCTCAGGGATTCAAATTCCTAACTAAAGCACTACATAAATGACCTGAAGACTTCTAAGTGTGCCCTGAAAGAGAACATTATCTTCTATAGCTGCAGGGATGAGACTGCTGAAAATCATACATAGACTGTCATCCTGCAACTGGCTGAACTACAGTGAAAGTTGAACTTCCAGCCTCACATGGTGTCTACTATTAAAATGAATGCATTGATTGGGAAATAATACAATCTTATATGTTGAGATGAAGATGTTTGGGAAGACACTGATGAAGCTGAAGACATTGAACCCCTAAATTTCGATGAGTTTTTGTCAGTGGATGCATCCTCCCTAACCCCAGAATAAGTGGCATCACCATCCCCAGTGATATTTGATTCTCCAGCCCAATCTGAAGGGATTAACCCTTCATTGCCTGAGGAAATGGTAATGGCATCCCCTGAGGCAGTTGTGATGAAAGACAATGCTGATTCTTCTTAGGACCCACTCCCACTACCCCTCTTTGCTTCTAGACTTATATCTAGACTTAAGTCCCAGCACGCCCCTAAAGATGAGGTACAAGGTGTGACCCATGAGGGGGTGCACTACATCAAAAGAACTACTTGAGTTTTCTAACTTGTACAGACAGATATCCAGGGAGCATGTGTGGAAATGCATACTAAGGGTGTGGGATAATGGTGGAAGAAACACTAGGCTGGACCAGGCTGAATATGTTGATATAAGCCCATTAAGTAGATATTCTGCCTTTAACATTGCAGTTTGGGGAGTTAGAAAGGGTTCTAACTGTTTAGTTGGTTGACTGAAACATGGACCAAAATGTAGCCCACAGTAAGTGAATTGCAAATGCTGGACTTGCCTTGGTTTAATATAGAGGAAGGGATTCAAAGGCTTAGGGAAATTGGAAAGTTAGAGTGGATTTTTCATTTGCAGCCTCCTCACACTGAGAGGATCCAGAGACATACTTTTCACCAATATTGTGGAAAATAAATTTGTGAGTGGAGCCCCAGCATTTTTGAAGAGCTCTGTGGTAACTCTTCTCTGTAGGTGAGAAATTAGAATGAGAACTGCTGCCACTGAATTGGGAAACCTAACTACAATGAGAGTAATTGAATCCCACAGTGGCAGGAGCCAAGTGGTTGGTACTCAACCAACAAAGGCAATGTGGGTGTGGTTATCGTAATAGACAGCAGAGTTGAAGCAATAATCAGAATTGTCTGACTCACGCAGACCTATGGCATCATCTAATTGGCCAGGGTATTCCATGAATTTTAATAGACAGGAAGCCTACTAAATTCTTATTTGATCTGCATAAGCAGAAAAGTTCTAGGTCAAGTGAAAAAAGTCTAACCTGAATCATAAAAGTAAGATCATGGCCCTTAAAGAGTTCTGAGACTTGAGCCAGTTTACAAACCCAGAACCTCTCTCTCTTTTTATTTTGTTTTGTGAGGAAGATCAACCCTGAGCTAACATCCATGCTAATCCTCCTCTTTTTGCTGAGAAAGACCAGCTCTGAGCTAAAATCTATTGCCAGTCCTCCTCCTTTTTTTCCCCAAAGCCCCAGTAGATAGTTGTATGTCATAGTTGCACATCCTTCTAGTTGCTGTATGTGGGACATGTCCTCAGCATGGCCAGAGAAGCGGTGTGCCGGTCCACACTCAGGATCCGAACCCAGGCCGCCAGTAGCGGAGCGCGTGCACTTAACTGCTAAGCCACGGGGCTGCCCCCGCCAGAACCTCTTGAATGAAGGGCAGGCTGGTTCCCCATGAGGAGGGACCCTGGTACACTACCAAAAATTTGTACTGCTAATCTTTCTCGTAGCCTTATCCAAAGGGATCTATGACTTTTACTATACGTCATCAGGAGTTGGGAATTAAAAAACAATGAAATTCCTCTACACATCTATTAGAATGGCCAAAATACAAACACTGACAACAAATGCTTATGAAGATGTGGAGCAACAGGAACTCTCATTCATTGCCAGGGGAAATGCAAAATGACACAACCACTTTGGAAGACAGTTTTGCAGTTTTTTACAAAACTAAATATACTCTTATATAATCTAGTAGTCCCTCTCCTTGGTTTTTATGCAAATGAGTTGAAAACACGTCCACACAAAATCTTCACGTGGATGTTTATAGCAGTTTTATTTATAATTGCCAGAACTTGGAAGTAACCAAGATGCCCTTCGGAAGATGAGTGAATAAATAAACTGTGATATATCCAGTCAATAGAATATTACTCAGCTCTAAAAAAATGAGTTGTCATGGTATATAAAGACATGGAGGAAATTTAAATACATATGACTGAGTGAAAGAGGTGATCTGAAAAGGCTACATGCTGTATAACTCCAACTATATGACATTCTGGAAAAGACAAAACTATGGAGACATTAAAAAGATAAGTGGTTGATAGGGGTTGAGGGTAGGAAGGAGGGATGAACAGGCAGAGCACAGAGGATTTTTAGGGCAGTGAGACAATTCTGCATGCTATAGTTGTGGATACATGTCATTATACATTTGTCAAAAATCCATAGAATGTACACCAAGTGATCCCTAATGTAAACTTTGGACTTTGGGTGATAACAATGTGTGCATTGTTCATCAATTGTAACAGATATAACATTCTGGTGTGGGATGTTGACAGTGGGAGAGATTTTGAATGTGTGTGCATGTGTGTGTGCTGGCAACGGGTATATGAAAACTCTGTACTTTCTGCTCGATTTTGTTAAGAAACTAAAACTTCTCTAATAAAGTCTATTTTTTTAAAAAAAGGAAGATTTGTATATTTGATATAAAATACAACTGTCGTATATCTAATTTTACTTTATAATTAGTTTACCCAGTTATCGGTTATTTGGGGAAAATATGCTAATCTATTCCAAGACAGTTCTTTGATGCTTTCTTTATATTTGCTCTTCCACTGAGACTTAAAGAAAAATGGGTGAAATGATGAGGTATTTTTGACAGCTTTTAAAAGTTTTCTTTTTTTTTTTGTCTCTGTGGGCTATGATTTTAACATTTCATCCAACTTGTGATACTAGACTTCTCTGTGTTATTTAAATGGGATAATTTCTTTCTTATTTTTAGTGATTTGTCTGCTTTGGGGAGAAATAAAGCCATTTACACAGCTCAAAGTTCTCTAGATTTTGGTGCATAAATTCTAAAACAACTTTTTGTGAAAAGAATGGAATATATATGTTAGATTATGAATTAACCATAGTCTTAATAAAATGACAATAATATTTGCTTATGCCTAGTAACATTTTACTCTTATGTTACAGCCAATACTTCTGAGTAATAAATTATCCCAACATACAGCAGCTTAAAATAACCATTTTATTATGCTCATAAATTCTTTGGGTCTTAAATCTGGACAGGACACAAGAGGAAAGGCTTACCTCTGTTCCTATCTGAGGGTGAGTCAAATGCTGAGGCAGGAATCATGTGGAGGTGTCTTCACTCATGTGCCTGGCAGTTGATGCTTCTTGTTGGCTGAGAACTCCTCTCATGAAAGCTAAAATATTTACTATCTGGCCCTTCATGGAAAAATTTTACTGGGCCCTAGATTAGATTATTGTTTGAAACACTTTCTCTTTTCTATTATAAGCATTTTAAGCTACAAATTTCCCTCTAATCACTGCTTTTATTGATTTCTAGTGGGTATGATGTGATATCTCATTGTGGTTTTGGTTTTCATCTCCCTGATAACTAATGATGTACAGCATCTTTTCATGGGCTTATTGGCCAATTATATATCTTCCTGAGAGAAGTGTCTATTCAAATCCTGTGCCTATTTATTAATTGTTTTTTTTTTTTATTATTGGGTTATTTATATTTTCTGGGGTCAGTCCCTTGTCAGATATATGATTCCAAATATTTTCTCCCAGTCTATGGGTTATCTTTTCACTTTCTTTTTTCTTTTTTTTGTGAGGAAGATCAGCCCTGAGCTAACATCCATGCCAATCCTCTTTTTGCTTAGGAAGACCGTCTCTGAGCTAACATCTATTGCCCATCCTCCTCCTTTTTTTGCCCTTTTTCTCCCCAAAGCCCCAGTAGATAGCTGTATGTCATAGTTGCACATCCTTCTAGTTGCTGTATGTGGGACGCCGCCTCAGCATGGCCCGACAAGCTGTGCGTCAGTGCCCGCCTGGATCCAAATGCGGGCCGCCAGCAGCAGAGCATATGCACTTAACCACTAAGCCACAGGGCCGGCCCCATCTTTTCGTTTTCTTGATGGTGTCCTTTGAAGCACAAAAGTTTTTAATTTGGTGAAATCCAAATTACCTATATTTGCTTTTGTCTCTTATTCTTTTGGTGTCATATCTAAGACAAATCTGTGGTCATTAAGATTTAACCCAAAGTTTTCTTCTAAAGTTTTATAGTTTTAGCTCCCGCAATTTAGATCTTTGGTGTACTTCAGTTAATTTTTTGTATATGATGTGAAGTAAGGGTCTAGTTTATTCCTTTTGTAGTTGGTTCACCAGTATTCCCAGCACCATTTGTTGAAAAGACTATTCTTTCCCCATTGAACACTTTTGGACCCCTTGTTGGAAATTAGTTGACCGTAGACACATTATTTTATTTCTGAACTCTTAATTCTAGTCTATTTTTTGGTATGCCCACCCTTCTTCCAGTGCCACACTGACTTGATTACAGTTGCTTTGTACAAAGTTTTGAAATCGAGGAGTGAGAGTCTTACTACTTTGTTCATCTTTTTCAAAATTGTTATAGCTCTTTTGAATATCTTGCAATTCCATATGAATTTTAGAACCAGCTTACCAATTTCTAAAAAGAAGTCATTTGGGAATCTTATAGGCATGTGTTCAATCTGTAGATCAATTTGGGGAGTTTTCTATCTTAAGAATTTTGTCTTCTGATCCACGAACATGGGATGTTTTCCATTTATTTAGATCTTCTTTAATATCTTTGCACAATATTTTGTAGGTTTCAGAGTACAACTTTTGTACTTCTTTGAATAAATATATTTCTAAGTAGTTTATTATTTTTGATACTATTGTAAAGGGAATTGTTTACTTAATTTGATTTTTGGATTGTTCATTACAAGTGTATAAAAATACAGTTCATTTGTGTATATTGATTTTGTATCCAGTAAAGTTATTGAACTCATTTATTAGTTCTAATAGTTTTTTAGTGGATTCCTGAGGATTTTCTATAGACAAAATCATATCACTGCAAATAGAGATAATTTCATTTAATCTTTTATACTCTGGAGGTCTTTTATTTCTTTTTCCTGCCTAATTGCCATGCTAGATCCTCTAGTACAATATTGAATAAAAGTGGCAAGAGCAGACACCTTTGTTTTCTCTTGATCTTAGGGAGAATATATGCAGGCTTTCATCATTAATTATGATGATAGCTGTGGGTTTGTCACAGATATCTTTTATCAGGTTGAGGAAGGTTCTCTCTATTCCTAGATTTAGTGTTTTTAATATTTTCATGAAAAGGTGTTAGATATTGTTAAATGATTTTTATGCATCCATTTGAGATGATCTTGTGATTTTTAAAAAATTCTGTTAATATTATATATTACATTAATTGATTTTCAGATGTTAGGCCAACCTTGTATTCCTGGGATAAATCCCACTTGGTAGTGGTGTATTATTCTTTTTCTGTGTTGTTCGATAAATTTGCTAGTATTTGTTGAGGATTTTTGTATCCATATTCATAAGATATATTGGTCTGTAGCTTTTATTTCTTGTGATGGATTTGTCTGATTTTGGTATCAGGATAATACTGGCTTTATAAATTAGTTGGGAAGCATTTGCTTCTCTTGTATTTTATGAAATATTTGTGAAGAATTAGTATGAACTATTTTAAAATATTTGGTAGAATTCAGCAGTGAAAGCATTTGCCCCTGGGTCTTTTTTTGTGGGCAGTTCTTTTTATGATTATTAATTCAATCCCTCACTTGCTATAGGACTATCTGGATTGCCTATATTTTCTTGAGTCAGTTTCAGTAGTTTTTGTTTCTGTAGAAATTTTTCCATTTTATTTAAGTTTTCTAGTTTATTAGCTTGGCATAATATTGTTCATAATATTCTTCATAATCCTTCTTATTTCTGTAAGGTCAGTAGTAATATCTCTCTTTTATTTCTGATTCTACTAATTTGAGTTTTCTCTCGTTTCTTCTTGGTCAGTCTAGTTAAGTTTGTCAATTTTGTTGATCCTTTCAAAGAACAAGCTTTTGGTATCCTTTATTTTCTCTACTGTTTTTCTATTCTCTGTTTTATTAATTTCTGCTCTAATATTTATTTCCTTTCTTCTGTTAGGTTTAATTTTCTCTTTGTTTTCCAAAGTGGGAGGATGGATTACTGATTTGAAATCTTTCTTATTTCATAATATAAGCATTTAGAGCTATAAATTTTACTCTAAGCACAGCATTAGCTGCATTCATAGGTTTGGTATGTTGTGTCATTTTAATTCATCTCAAAGTATTTTTTGAATTCTCTATTTCTTCATTGATCCATTGATTACTCAGAAATGTGTTGTTTAATTTACACATATTTGTGAATTGTCCAATTGTTCCATATTTATAATTTTATTCCATTGGGGTCAAAGAACATATTTTGTATTATTTCTGCCCTTTTATTTTTATTTGTTTTATGAGCTAGCATATGATTTATTCTGGAGGATGTTCAATGTGCACTTGAGAAGAATATATATTGTTGTTGTGTGCCATGATCTATAGATATCTGTGAGGAGTAGTGGGTTTATAGTGTTGTTCAAATCTTGTAGTTCCTTGTTTTTCTTCTATCTGGTTGTTCTATCCATTATTGAAAATGGGGCTTTGAAGTCTCCAAATATTTTTGTTGAATTGTCTATTATTCTCTTCATTTCTGTCAGTTTTTTCTTTGTGAATTTTGGTGCTCTATTGTCATGTGCATATTATTTGTATTTAGTGTGCTGTTATTTTGTGTATATTATGTTTATAATTATTACTCCTTATGATTGACCTTTTTATCATATGATTGACCCCTTTATCTCTTGCAACAGTTATTGTTTTAAAGTCTATCTACTCTGATTTTAGCATAGACACTCCAGCTTTGTTGCTGCTGTTTGCATGATGTATATTTTCCATTCTTTTACTTTCAATCTATTTGCATCTTTGAATCTAAAGTGTGTCTCTTATGAAAAGTTTCTAGTTTGATCTTGATTTTTTAAAAATCTTGTTTAAAAAATCTCTGCCTTTTGATTCAATTGTTTTAATTCAATCCATTCTATCTGTTTAATCCATTTGCATTTAAATTTATTACTTATATTGTTGGATTTATGTCTACCATTTTACTTTTTGTTTTCTATGTGTCTCATTTTATTTTGTTCCTCTACTTCTCCTTTGCTACTTTCTTTTGTATAGTTAATATTTTCTAATGAAGCATTTAAAATTTTTAATGATTTTTTTCACTGTATTTGGAGTTATTTTTTAAAGCTAGATTTAGAGTTTATCATATATGTTAACTTATCAGAATCAACTTCAGGTTTATACTAACCTTATTCCGGTGAGATATGGAGATGTTACTTCTATAGAGATCCATTCTCGTTTCCTCATTTTTATGGTATTATTATTATACATATTACATATATTAATGTTATAAATCCAACAAAACACTGTGTTAATTATTGCCTTATAATCTATACTCATTTCCTTATTTCAATACACCTTTCCTCCCACCCAACTCCTTTGTACTGTTTTGACAAATATATTATAATTATACTACATTTCTTTATGCTATATGCTAAAAAATACTTTATATTCATATTATTTTATATAATTGTTTTTTAAATTAGTTAAGAAAAGGAAAGAAGAAAAAAGGTATATTTATGACTTTTACAATTACATAGTTATCTTTCCTGGTGCTCTTTGTTTTATTGTGTGTGGATTTGAATTACCATCTAGGGTCACTTGCTTTCAGCGTGAAGAACTTCCTTTGCTACTTATTGTAAGGCAGGTATGCTAGAAAAAATTCTCTCAGTTTTTGTTTATCATCTGGCTGTTCCTTTATTTCATCTTAATTTTTAAATGATAGCTTTGCTGGATATAGGATTCTTGATTTATAGGTATTTTGTTTTTACTTTGAACACTTTGAACATGGCTTCTCACTGCCTTCTCTTCTCCATTGTTTCTTCTGAGAAGTCAACTATTAAACTTATTGGCATTCCCTTGAAAGTAATGTGTTTTTCTTTTGCTATTTTTAAGATTTACTCTTTGTCTTTCAATTTCAGCATTTTTACTATGTTGTATCTGTTTGATGACCTCTTTTGGTTCATTCTACTTGAAGATTGTTGAATTTCCTGATGTGTAGATAAATATTATTCATTTAATTTGAGACGGTCTCAACCATTATTTCTTTTTTTTTTTTTAATTTTTAGTTTATTGCAGTAACATTGGTTTATAACATTGTAAAAATTTCAGGTGCACATCATTGTACTTCTATTTCTGCATAGATTACATCATGTTCACCACCAAAATACTAATTACAACCCATCACCACACACATGTACCGAATTATCCCTTTCACCCTCCTCCCTCCCCCCTTCCCCTCTGGTAACCACCAATCTAAGTGCCCATCAAGGGACGAATGGATAAAGAAGATGTGGTATATATACACAATGGAATACTACTCAGCCATAAGAAATGATGAAATCCAGCCATTTGTGACAACATGGATGGACATTGAGGGTAAAATGCAAAGTGAAATAAGTCAGAAGGAGAAGGTCAAATACCGTATGATTTCCTTCATTAAGTAGTAGATAATAACAACAATAAACAAACACATAGGAACAGAGATTAGATTGGTGGTTATCAGCCATTATTTCTTTAAATTGTCTTTTTCTCCTCTCTCTCTCTCTCATCTCCTGCTGGTATTCCTGTTATGTATATGTTTGTATTCTTACTAGTGTCCTTCAAAAATAATAAACCTTTTGTACCCTCTTGGTGTGGGTATGACATCATCTGTCTATGCATCCAAACCAAGTTTGGGGGACATGGAAAGGTCCATCCCACCTCTAGGCAGTGGTCACAACAATTCTACTTTTTGAAACAAATATGAAAGAATGTTATACATGATTATAATTAAAAACTAATCTGAGCATAATCTATAGATTATATTTTATAATCTTATATAATTTTATATATATCATAATCTATATAAAAGCATTCATTAAAGGTTAAGTAGTAAGGCACAAAGTTTAAAAAGATTGGAAGATGCCTTTCACAAAATGACTTGCACCTTTATTCTCAGTATCTAAAGAACATTTTAAAAATATAAAAATTTGACTGGAAAGGAAATACTGTTAGATAGACCAGGTAGCCCTGACCATCACATGTAAACCTGAGAAGTGTCCATCACATTAAATGCATTCTTGGGACACTAGTAGGTTAAGGAGAAGCCCCACTGTTCTTCTCTTCCCATGCCAGGATTTTCTCAGATCCTTTCCATCCTCCCCTCCCCTCACTCTCAGAGATACCAGAAGGAAATATGTTGCCAAAGCAAAGACTACCTTTATTTCTATTTTATTAAAAATATTACCAACAAATATCATTATATTAAGTGATTTGGATGTAAGTCAAAATGCAGTGACAAATACTTTTAAATACATACATTAACAAAGTAAAAAAAAATAGTATCCCTCATATCTCTGAAACTTTGTTCATTTTTCTTTATTCATTTTCTCTGTATTTTTCAGATTGCATAATCTCTATCAATCTGTCTTCAAATTTACTAATTCTTTCTTCTGCCAGTTTAAATCTACTCTTAAATCCTTTTAGTGAATTTTCCATTTCATTTTTTTCTTTTTAACTTTCCTTTTCCAGAATTTCCTTTTGGTTATTTTTAGTAATTTCTATCTCTATTGATATTCTCTATTTAATGAAGCATAATCATATCTTCCTCTACTTCTTTAATCATGGTGTCCTTTGGTTCTTTGAATATATTTATAATAAATGCTTTGATACATTTTTCTCTAAATACCACATTTGGTCACTCTCACAGAGTTTCTTTGCCTGCTTTCTTCCCCATGTATGTATCATATTTTCTTATTTCTTTGCTTGTCTCATTGCTTTTGTTGTTGGAAACTGGACATTTTAGATAATATATTGTAGTAACTCTGGGTACTGCTCACTTCCTCTAGGTCTTGTTATTGTTATTTGCTATTTATTTGTTTAGTGACTGGCTGGATCATTTTAGTGAAGTCTATGGCCCTCCACAGTATTAAGTTTCTTATCTTTCTCCTCTCATAGGTGCAGCTTTGGGTATGCCCACAGTCATCCTAGGATGACAGTGGTTTTGGCAGAGTCATCTTTTTCTCTTTCCCTACCCATATCCAGCTGTTAAATTCCACTAATTGATGACTGCTCCATTATTTTCAACAGTGCCTTGGGGCACACATAGCTATATGGGCTAATTCATCAAATTGAAACTCCATTGAAGCTATAACTGCCAAATGTACTGGGTTAAGTAGTACCCCAAAATATTCATGTCCATGCCGAATATGTAAATACGACTTCCGTTATTTGGAAATAAGGTCTTTGCAGATGCAATCAAGTTAAAGTGAGGACATGTTGGATTAGGGTGGGCCTTAATCCAATAATGGGTGTACTTATATGAAGAGATTAATTTGAACGTAGATATACACAGAGGCAAGTTGGCCATGTGAAGATAGAGGAAAAGAAGGAAGTTATACAGCCACAAACCAAGGGACATCAAGGAATTTTTGGCAACCATCAGAAGCCAGAAGAGGCAAGGAAGGATTCTTTTCTAGTGTCTTCAGAGGGACAAAGGCCCTGTTGACATCTATAGTTTTTATTCTAGCATTCAGAGTTGTGAGAGAATAAATTTCTCTTGTTTAAACTAATACATTTTGTGGTAATTTGTTATGCCAGCTCTAGAAAACTAACGTGCTGATGTCTGTGTTTAATATTTGTTATGACCCTCAGGAAGGCTTCTCCCAGCTGTCTCCTTCCCCAGTTTTCTTGGGAAAACCAACCAGCCTATAGTTTTGCCTTTTTACTATTGCCTTTTACAACTTTCACTATTTTTTTTCTTTTGTGAGGAAGATTAACCCTGAGCTAACATCTGTCTCCAATCCTCCTCTTTTTGCTGAGGAAGATTGGCCCTGTGCTAACATCTGTGCCCATCTTCCTCCACTTTATATGAGACACCACCATAGCATGGCTTGACAAGTGGTGCATCAGTGTGCGTCCAGGATCCTAACCCTGGGCCACCACAGCGGAGCATGCACACTTAACTGTTATGCCACCAGGCCAGCCCCCAACCTTCACTATTTTTGAGTATGCCCTTAGGCTTGAACTTCTCCATGCTCTTTGACAAATTAATTCAGTTGTTTGGGGGAAAGATTAAGAGCTACCTGTTTTATGGCCTACTTTTCCTCTTCTGCTAGATAAAACCTCTGATCCAGGATTCTGTAGATCAGAACAATGACTTCCTTCTCTCTGAGTGACACTTCCACTTTAGGAGCTAAGTGCTCAGTGTGTGTGGGGGAGGAAGTAGCCTGAAGTCTCAGCTTGCTTCTCCTGATGTGCAACCATCCCAGTATGAGCTATAGCAATAGCAACTGGGGCCCCAGTATTGTCAATTTTACAATGCCCCAAATACAGCCTTTGTTCCACAAGTGGTGGCTTGGTAGAAGAAGGGATATCATCACCATAGTCACCTGAGACTTAGTCTCAGATACAGGTAGCTGGGGCAGGGTGAAAAACACTGATGTCCTGGTCTTCCCAGTAAGAGCCCTTGAAATGGAAGCTAGGGAGATAGGGAGCCCTTCATTTGTGGCTGAACAAGTCTGGAGTAGATTTTTCATCTCACTGAGCTGAAAAGGGGTGGCAAGGGAATAGTATTGGTTCCAATACCACAGACTGTTGCTTTTCTTACTGAATTTCCATAGATTTACTTGAATAGGTATTTTTTCACTTGCTGTATGCCCTTAGGGCCGTTTCTAGAAATGTTAAATGATTGTTGTATTATTCTTCTTATTAATTTCATTGGTTTCACTGAGGAACAGGTCCATGGAACTCCTCTCATTGTCATGTCAACATTAATACTATTAGATAAGTTTTGACAAGTTCATATACATGGTTAATGAAAAACTATCAAGAACTTTACCTCATAAAATTTCCATGCCCTTTTCTAGGCAATCCACTCCCTTACTGCATACTGCAGATGCAATCCCTCTCCTGCTTTTTAGAAACATAGATGAGTTTAATTTTATATCATGTAAATGAAGTCATAGAACATGCGCTTTTTAAGGCTTATTTCACTCAGAATTGGTTCATTCATGTTGTTTTGTATATCAATAGGTCCTGTGTCTATCTTGCATATTTTTTTTTAAAGTTGGATATATTGTTCTCTAATATCATCAGATATTGTGTTGTTGTTATTGTTGTTTAGTTTATAATAGATCTTTCTTGGTTACTCTGATTCAAGGTTTATCAATTTTATTGGTATTTCAAGGAACTCAGTTTGGGCTTTGCTAATCTTTTCAATAATTACCTGTTTATAATTTCAATAATATTTGCTCTCATTTTTATTTTTTTCTTTTTTCTGTTTCTGTTGCTTTAAGTTTACTTTTCTTGTGACATCTTTGTGTGATTTTGGTATTACAGACCTCATAGAATGACTAGGAATGTATTTATTCCTCTTCAATTTCTTAGAAGAGTTTGTAAAGTATTGGTGTTAATACTTTTTTTAAAAAATGTTAAGATTCACCAGTGAAGTCATCTGGGGCTGGGCGTTTTTTTTGGTGGGGAGGCTTCAGGGGAGATTTTAATGACAAATTCAATCTCTTTACTTGGTACAGATCTATTCAATTTTCCTATTATTTCTTTAGTCAGTCAGTAGTATGTGTGTTTCTAGGAAATTGCTTTTTTTATTTACCTTATATAATGTTTAATTAATTGTCATACAACAATTTATTGTATTCCAGTATAATCCTTGTTTTAATTATTTCTTTAAGGTCAGTAGTAATGCCCCCTCTTTCATTTCTTACTTTAGTTATATGAGTTTTTTAACTCTTTTTGTTGGTTAATCTAGCTAAAGTTTTGTCAATTTTGTTGATTTTCTCAAAAAATATTTTTGGTTTTGTTGATATTCTGTTGTTTTGCTATTCTCTATTTGATTTATTTCCCATATAATCTTTATTACTTCGTTGTTTCCTTCTCTCTGCTTGCTCTGTGCTTAGTTTGTCATTTTATTACCAGTTTTTTAAGGTGAAAGGTAGATTACTGATTTGAGATTTTTTTTTTTTGGTGAGGAAGATCAGCCCTGAGCTAACATCCATGCTAATCCTCCTCTTTTTTTTTGCTGAGGAAGACCGGCTCTGAGCTAACATCTATTGCCAATCCTCCTCCTTTTTTTTCCCCAAAGCCCCAGTAGATAGTTGTATGTCATAGTTGCACATCCTTCTAGTTGCTGTATGTGGGACGTAGTCTCAGCATGGTCGGAGAAGTGGTGCATTGGTGCACATCTGGGATCTGAATCTGGGCCGCCAGTAGCGGAGTGTGGTCACTTAACTAAGCCACAGGGCTGGCTCTTTTTTTGCTTTTTTAATATAGGCATTTTACAGTAATAAATTTCTCAGAGCATTGGTTTATCTGCATCCAATAAGGTTTGGTATGTTGTGTTTTTGTTTTCATCCATCTCAAAATACTATCTCATTTTCCTCATGATTTTTTCTTTGATCCATTGGTCATTTAGAATTGTGTTGTTTAATTTCTATATATTTGCAAATTTCCAAAAATTACCTCCTGTGATTGACTTCTAATTTCATTCTATTGGTGTGGAAGAAAATATTTTCCATGATTTCATACATTTTAAATTTACTGAGGCTTGCCTAATACATGGTTTATATTGAAAAATGTTCCCTGTCCACTTGAGAAGAATGTGTAGTCTGTTATTAGGTGGCATGTTCTATCAGGGAATAACACATGTCTATTAAGTCTAGTCATTTTATAACATAGTTCAAGTCTTCTACTTTCTGCGTAGTTATTCTATCCACTATTGGAAGTAGGATATTAAAGTCTTCAACTATTATGGTAAATTGTCTATTTCTCCCTTCAATTCTGTCAGTTTTTGCTTCATGTATTATTGGGCTCTATATTAGGTGCATATATGTTTATAATTGCTATATCTTCCAGAAGGATTTATGCTTTTATCATTATAAAATATCCTTTATCTCTTAAATAATTTTTACTTTCAATTTATTTTGTCTTATTATTAGTATATCCACTCTAGCTTTTTTTTGTTACTGTTTGGATAATATATATTTTTCTATCCCTTAGCTTTCAATGTATTTGTCTATGAATCAAAAGTTTGTGTATTGTAGACAGCATATTGTTGGATCATGTTTTTAATGCATTCTTCCAATCTGTGTATTTTGACTAGAAAATTTATTTCATTTACAATTTAATATCCAATAAAGTAGCCTTATGTCTACCATTTTGATATTTTTTAAATTATACCTCATATTTTTGTCCATCTATTCCTTCTTTACTACCTTCTGTTGTATTAAATCAATATTTTCTATTACATCATTTTAATTATATTGTATTTCTTACACTATATTTTTAAATTATTTTCTTTCTGCTTGCTCTGGCATTTACAATTAATATCTTAACATAAATATATAGGTGGAATTAATGCCAACTTAATTTAAATATTATACTATTAAATTTGCTCCCATATAGATCACTTCCCTCCACCCTCCGTTGTTCTGCTTTATCACACATATTAAATCCTTTTACATTATAAGGCCATCAACATATTTTTCTGCATAACAATGCTTTGTTACCAAAAATAAACCTGAGACCACCACTTAACTGCAAAGATAATCAACAAAGACTTTAGATAGTCATTAATCATCTGAAATAAACTGTACTTTTTAGGTGTCTGATTAACATTCTTGGCATAGATTTTGTCCTTTTACAAATATGCCTCAGATTTCTCTTGTACATCTACATAATTTATTCAATTCCTAATAATCTAGGATTTAATATATGAGAGGGTAAATTTGTAAAAAAATTTTTCTAAACCTAAGGAACACAGTTTTCAAAGATGGCTTTATGTAGTTGTCTTTTAAATGAGATAAAGAAAGAAAAGTGTCACAAGAGAAAATACATTTAAACTTTTATTCTTACATATGTAATTACCTTTAACAATGCTCTTAGTTTTTCTTATGAATTTGGGTTACTGGCTAGAGTCTTTTCATTTTCTTGTGAAGGACTCTTTCAGTTATTTCTTTTAAGGAAGACTTGCTAATGATAAAAGTGCTCAGTTTGTCATTATGTGGGAATATCTTAGTTTCTTTTCTCATTTCTGCAGAACAGTTTTGACAGACGTAGAAGTTTTGGTGACAGTTTTTCTCAAAAATTAAATAAACTTTGCTTTAGTCATCCCAGTGCCTTCTGCCCTTCATGGTCTCTGTTGAGAAACCAACAATTAATCTTACTGTGGGTCTCTTGTTCATGATGAGTTGCTATTCCCTTGCTACTTTCAAGAATCTCTTTTTGTTTTTTGCTTTGACCACTTGATTATTATGTGCCTACTTGTGGACCTCTTGGAGTTTATTGAGCTTGGTGTCTCACAGGTCTCTGAACAATTGTTCATTTTTCTTCATTCTTTTTTTTTTTTTTTTTTCACAGACTGGATAATTTTTTTTTTTTTTTTTTTTTTTTGTGAGGAGATCAGCCCTAAGCTAACATCCGCCAATCCTCCTCTTTTTTTGCTGAGGAAGACGGCCCTGGGCTAACATCCATGCCCATCTTCCTCCACTTTATATGGGACGCCGCCATAGCATGGCTTACCAAGCAGTACTTCGGTGCGCGCCCGGGATCCGAACCAGCGAACCCCGGGCCGCCGCAGCGGAGCGCGCGCACTTAACCACTTGCGCCACCCGGCCGGCCCCAGACTGGATAATTTTATCTTCCTATCTTCATGTTCACTGATTCTTTCTTCTTCCTGTGCAAATCTGATGTTCACCCTTCTATTGAGATTTTTATTTCAGTTATTGTGCTTATCAACCCCCAAAATGCTATTTGTTATCTTTTATAATTTTAATCTCTTCATTGATGTTCTGTATTTGGTGAATATATCAGTCTGCTAGGACTGTCATAACAAAATACCATAGACTGGGTGGCTTAAACAATAGAAATTTATTTTCTCATATCTCTGAAGGCTGGAAGAACAAGATCAAGGTGCCACTAGGGTTGGTTTCTGGTAAGACCTCTCTTCTTGCTTTACAGATAACCACATTCTCACTATGTCCTCACATGACTTTTTCTCTGTGCATATGCACAGAGAGAAAAAAAGGAGGGGAGATCTGGCATCACTTCCTCTTCTTATAAGGACAGTAGCATTATTGGATTAGAGCCTCACCCTTTTGACCACATTTAACCTTCATTATATCCTTAAAGGTCCTACCCTATCTCCAAATAAAGTCATGTTAGGAATTTGGGCTTCAACATAAAAATTTTAGGGGAACACAATTCAATCCATAACAATGAGACATTCTCACATTTTTCTTTAAATTTTTTGTATTCTTTCTTTTTATTTATTTTTTTATGGAGGTAACATTGGTTTATAAGATTATATAAACTTCAGGTATACATCATTACATTTCGATTTCTTTGAAGATTACATCATGTTCAACACTCAAAATCTCATTGTCAACTGTCACCGTACACACGTACCCTTTTACCTCATTCGCCTCCCCATCTACCCTTTTCCCCTCTGGTAACAACCAGTCTAATCTCTGTGTCTATGTGTTTGTTTGATGTTGTTATTGTTTTATCTCCCATACATGGGTGAAATAATACAGTATTTTGCTTTCTCTGTCTGACTTATTTCACTTAGCATAATGCCCTCTAGGTCGATCCATATTGTCACAAATGGAATGATTCCATCTTTTTCTTGGTGGAGAAGTATTCCATTGTGTGTGTCTGTGTGTATATAGTTATACTACCTCCTCTTTATCCAGTTATCCATTGATGGGCATTTAGGGTGTTTTCAAATCTTGGCTATTGTGAATAACACTGCAATGACCATGGGGCTGCATATATATTTTTGAATTAGTGTTTTTGTGTTCTTCGGATAAATATCTAGAAGTGAAATAACTTCATCATATGGTACTTTTATTTTTAATTGTTGGAAGAATCTCCATACTCTTTTCCATACTGGCTTCACCAATTTATATTCCCACCACCAGTGTACAAATGTTCCCTTTTCTCCACATTATCTTCAATACTTATTATTTCTTGTCTCGTTAAATATAACCATTCTCAGGGTTGTGAGGTGATATCTCATTGTAGTTTTGATTTGCATTTCCCTGATAGTTAATGATGTTGAACATCTTTTCATGTGCCTGTTGGCCATCTGTATATCTTCTTCAGACAAATGTCTGTGCAGGTCTTTTGCCCGTGTTTTAATTGGGTTTTTAGTTTTTTTGTTGTTGAGATGGCTGAGTTCTTTATATATTTTGGAGATTAACTCATTGTCAGATGTATGGTTCGTAAATATCTTCTCCCAATTGTTATGTTGTCTTTTTCTTTTGTTGGTGGTTTCTTTGCTGTGCAGAAGCTTTTTAGTTTGATGCAGTCCCATTTGTTTATTTTTTCTATTATTTCTCTGGCCCTGTCAGACATGGTGCTTGAAAATATGTTGCTAAGATCGATGTCGAAGAGCGTACTGCCTATGTTTTCTTCTAGAAGTTTCATAGTTTCAGGTCTTACATTCAAGTCTTTAATCCATTCGGAGTTAATTTTTGTGTATGGTGTCAAGTAATGGTCTACTATCATTTTTTTGCATGTGGCTATCCAGTTTTCCCAACACCATTTGTTGAAGAGACTTGCTTTTCCCCATTGTATGTTCTTGGCTCCTTTGTCAAAAATTAGCTGTCCACAGATGTGTGGGTTTATTTCTGGGCTTTCAATTCTATTCCATTGATCTGTGTGTCTGGTTTTGTGCCAGTACCATGCTGTTTCGGTTACTATAGCTTTGTAGTATATTTTGAAATCAGGGAGTGTGATACCTCCAGCTTTATTCTTTTTTCTCAGGATTCCTTTAGCTATTCAGGGTCTTTTCTTGTTCCATATAAATTTTAGGATTCTTTGTTCTATTTCTGTGAAAAATGTTGCTGGAACTTTCATAGAGATTTCGTTGAATCTATAGATTGCTTTAGGAAGTATGGACATCTTAATTGTGTTAATTCTTCCAGTCCAAGAGCACAAAATATATTTCCATTTCTTTGTGTCTTCTTCAATTTCTTTCAGCAATGTTTTATAGTTTTCAGTGTACATGTCTTTCACCTCTTTGGTTAAGTTTATTCCTAGGTATTTCATTCTTTTTGTTGCAATTGTAAATGAGATTGTATTCCTAATTTCTCTTTCTGCTAGTTCATTGTTAGTGTATAGAAATGCAACTGAATTTTGTATGTTGATTTTGTATCCTGCAACTTTACCATATTCATTTATCACTTCTAAACGTTTTTTTGGTGGATTCTTTAGGGTTTTCTATATATAATATCATATCATCTGCAAATAGTGACAGTTTCACTTCTTCCTTTCCAATTTAGATCCCTTTGATTTATTTTTCTTGCCTGATTGCTCTGGCTAAGACTTCCAATACTATGTTAAATAGGAGTGGTGAGACTGGGCATCCTTGTCTGGTTCCTGTTCTTAGAGGGATAGCTTTCAGTTTTTCACCATTGAGGATAATATTAGCTGTGGGTTTTCCATATATGGCCTTTATTATGTTGAGCTAGTTTCCTTCTATACTCATTTTATTCAGAGTTTTTGTCATAAATGGATCCTCTATCTTGTCAAATGCTTTCTCTGCATCTATTGAGATGATCATGTGATTTTTATTCTTCGTTTTATTAATGTGGTGTATCACGTTGATTGATTTGCGGATGTTGATCCATCCCTGCATATCAGGAATAAATCCCACTTGATCATGGTGTATAATCTGTTTAACGTATTGTTGTATGCAATTTGCTAGTATTTTGTTGAGGATTTTTGCATCGATGTTCATCAGTGATATTGGCCTGTAATTTTCTTTCTTTGTGTTCTCCTTGTCTGGTTTTGGTATCAGGGTAATGTCAGCTTCATAGAATGAGTTAGGGTGCTTCCACCCCTCCTCAATTTTTTGGAAGAGTTTGAGAAGGATATGTATTAATTCTTCTTTGAATGTTTGGTAGAATTCACCAGGGAAGCTGTCTGGTCCTGGACTTTTATTTTTGAGGAGGTTTGTGATTATTGTTTCGATCTCCTTACTGGTGATTGGTCTATTCAAATTCTCTATTTTTTCTTGATCAAGTTTTGGAAGTTTGTATGATTCTAGGAATTTATCCATTTCTTCCAGATTCTCGAATTTGTTGGCATATAGCTTTTCATAGTATTCTCTTAAAATCTTTTGTATTTTTGAGGTGTCCATTGTACTTTCTCCTCTTTCATTTCTGATTTTACTTATTTGAGTCTTCTCTCTTTTTTTATTGGTGAGTCTAGCTAAAGGCTTGTCAATATTGTTTATCTTTTCAAAGAACCGGCTCTTAGATTTATTAATTTTGCTATTGATTTTTTTAGTCTCTATTTCAATTATTTCTGCTCTGGTTTTTATTATTTCTCTTCTTCTACTGATTTTAGGCTTTGTTTGTTCTTCTTTTTCCAGTTCCTTTAGGTGCATTGTTAGATTGTTTATTTGAGATTTTTCTTGTTTGTTGAGATAGGCCTGTATTGCTATAAACTTCCCTCTTAGAACTGTATCCCATACATTCTTTGCTGTATCCCATAAATTCTGGCATGTCGTATTTTCATTTTCATTTGTCTCCAGGTATTTTTTTTTTAATTTTTTGTTTATTGCAGTAACATTGGTTTATATTGTAACATTGTAAACATTTCAAGTGTACAATATTATACTTCTATTTCTGCATAGTTTACATCATGTTCATCACCAAAATGCTAATTACAACCCATCGCCACACACATGTACCGAATTACACCTTTCAGCCTCCTCCATCCCCACTTCCCCTCCAGTAACCGCCAATTCAATCTCTGTCCCTGTGTGTTTGTTTATTGTTGTTATTATCTACTACTTGATGAAGGAAATCATACGGTGTTTGACCTTCTCCCTCTGACTTATTTCACTTTGCATTATACCCTCAATGTCCATCCATGTTGTCACAAATGGCTGGATTTCATGGTTTCTTGTGGCTGAGTAGTATTCCATTGTGTATATATACCGCATCTTCTTAATCCATTCGTCCCTTGATGGGCACTTAGGTTGCTTCCAAGTCTTGTCTATTGTGAATAACGCTGCAATGAACACAGGGGTGCATGTACCTTTACAAATTGGTGTTTTCAAGTTCTTTAGATAAATACCCAGCAGTGGAATAGCTGGATCATATGGTAGTTCTATGCTTGAATTTTTAAGGACTCTCCATACTGTTTTCCATCGTGGCTGCACCAGTTTGCACTCCCACCAGCAGTGTATGAGAGTTCCCTTCTCTCCACATCCTCTCTAACACATGTTGTTTCCTGTCTTGTTAATTGTAGCCATTCAGATGGGCGTGAGGTGATATCTCATTGTAGTTTTGATTTGCAATTCCCTGATAGTTAGTGATTTTGAACATCTTTTCATGTGTGTGTTGACCATCTGTATATCTTCTTTGGAGAAATGTCTTTTCAGGTCTTTTGCCCTTTTTTAATTGGGTTGTTAGTTTTTTTGTTGTTCAGATGCATGTGTTCTTTATATATTTTTGAGATTAAGCCCTTATCAGATGTATGGTGTGCAAATATCTTCTCCCAATTGTTAGGTTGTCTTTTCGTTTTGTTGATGGTTTCCTTTGCTGTGCAGAAGCTTTTTAGTTTGATGTAGTCCCATTTGTCTATTTTTTCTATTGTTTCTCTTGCCCTGTCACACATGGTGTTTGAAAAGATGTTGCTAAGACCAATGTCGAAGAGCGTACTGCCTATGTTTTCTTCTAGAAGTTTCATAGTTTCAGGTCTTACATTCAAGTCTTTAATCCATTCGGAGTTAATTTTTGTGTATGATGCAAGGTAAGGGTCTAGTTTCATTTTTTTGCATGTGGCTATCCAGTTTTCCCAACACCATTTGTTGAAGAGACTTGCTTTTCCCCATTGTATGTTCTTGGCTCCTTTGTCAAAGATTAGCTGTCCATAGATGTGTGGGTTTATTTCTGGGCTTTCGATTCTATTCCATTGATCTGTGTGTCTGGTTTTGTGCCAGCACCATGCTGTTTTGGTTACTATAGCTTTGTAGTATATTTTGAAATCAGGGACTGTGATACCTCCAGCTTTATTCTTTTTTCTCAGGATTCCTTTAGCTATTCGGGGTCTTTTGTTGTTCCATATAGATTTTAGGATTCTTTGTTCTATTTCTGTGAAAAGTGTTGTTGGAATTTTGATAGGGATTGCATTGAATCTACAGAGGGCTTTAGGAAGTATGGACATCTTAACTATGTTAATTCTTCCAATCCAAGAGCACGGAATATCTTTCCATTTCTTTGTGTCTTCTTCAATTTCTTTCAGAAATGTTTTATAGTTTTCCATGTACAGATCTTTCACCTCTTTGGTTAAGTTTATTCCTAGGTATTTTATTCTTTTTGTTGCAATTGTTAATGGGATGGTATTCTTAATTTCTCTTTCTGCTACTTCGTTGTTAGTGTACAGAAATGAAACTGATTTTTGTATGTTGATTTTCTATCCTGCATATTCATTTATTACTTCTAAACGTTTTTTTGGTGGATTCTTTAGGGTTTTCCATATATAAAATCATGTCGTCTGCAAATAGTGACAGTTTCACTTCTTCCTTCCCAATGTATCCCTTTTATATCTTGGAACCGCTTTTGCTGTATCTCATAAATTCTGGCATGTCGTCTTTTCATTCATTTGTCTCTAGGTATTTTTTGATTTCTTCTTTGATTTCTTCGTTAACCCAGTCATTGTTCAGTAGCGTTTTGTTTAATCTCCACGTATTTGTGGCTTTTCTAATTGTCTTCCTATAGTTGACTTCTAATTTCATGCCATTGTGGTCAGAAAAGATGCTTGGTATTATTTCAATCTTCTTAAGTTTATGGAGACTTGTTTAGTGGCCTAATATGTGATCAATCCTGGAGAATGTTCCATGTGCATTTGAAAAGAGCGTGTATTCTTCGGTTTTTGGATGGAATGCTCTGTATATATCTACTAGGTCCATCT
The DNA here is from genome assembly GCF_020826845.1 of Diceros bicornis minor. Classification (NCBI taxonomy): domain Eukaryota; kingdom Metazoa; phylum Chordata; class Mammalia; order Perissodactyla; family Rhinocerotidae; genus Diceros; species Diceros bicornis. The sequence continues at coordinate 88,707,976 of NC_080781.1, read as the reverse complement.
GTTCTAGTGTGTCGTTTAAGGCCAATGTTTCCTTATTGATCTTCTGTTTGGATGATCTATCCGTTGGTGTAAGTGGAGTGTTAAAGTCCCCTACTATTATTGTGTTACTGTCTATTTCTGTTTTTATGTCTGTTAATAATTGCTTTATATATTTAGGTGCACCTACATTGGGTGCGTAGATATTTACAAGTGTTATATCCTCTTGTTGGATTGTTCCCTTGATCATTATGTAATGCCCTTCTTTGTCTCTTGTTACAGTTTTTGTTTTAAAGTCTATTTTGTCTGATATGAGTACTGCTACCCCAGCTTTCTTTTCATTGCCATTTGCGTGGAGTATCTTTTTCCATCCCTTCACTTTCAGTTTGTGAGTGTCTTTTGGTCTGAAGTGTGTCTCTTGTATGCAGCATATATATGGGTCTTGTTTTTTTATCCAGTCAGCCACCCTATGCCTTTTAATTGGAGCATTTAGTCCACTGACGTTTAAAGTAGCTATTGATAAGTATGTACTTACAGCCATTTTTTAACTTTTTTTTCCCCAGTGTTTTAGTAGTCCTTCTCTGTTCCTTTCTTCTTCTATACAGAATTGATGCTCACTTTAGTCTGACCTCTGTCTGAATGCTGTACTCTTTAACTCCCCTCCTCCCTCCTTTTATGTTTTTGATATCATATCTAACCTCTTTTTTGTGCATTTGTATCCATTACATTCTTATCATGGAAATAGATAATTTTTCCTATTTGTGGTCTTCTCTTTTCCCCTTAAATCTGTCCCTTTAACAGTTCTTGTAGCAGCACTGGTTTCTTGGTGACAAACTCCTTTAATTTTTGCTTGTCTGGGAAATTTTTGATCTCTCCTTCCATTTTGAATGTTAACCTTGCTGGGTAGAGTATTCTTGGCTGTAAATTTTTTCCTTTTAGCACTTTAAATATATCGTGCCATTTTCTTCTAGCTTGTAAGGTTTCTTCTGAGAAGTCAGCTGATAGCCTTATGGGGTTTCCTTTGTATGTAACTTGACATTCTCTTGCGGCTTTTATGATTCTCTCTTTATCTTTAATTCTGGACATTTTGATTATGATGTGTCTTGGTTCCAGGTATTTTTTGATTTCTCCTTTGATTTCTTTGCTGACCCAATCGTTGTTCAGTAGCATTTTGTTTAATCTCCATGTATTTGTGGCTTTTCTGAATTTCTTCCTATGCTTGATTTCTATTTTCCTATTGTTGTGGTCCGAAAACATGCTTGGTATTATTTCAATCTTCTTAAAATTAGGGAGACTTGTTTTGTGGCCTAATATGTGATCAGTCTTGGAGAATATTCCATCTGCATTTGAATAGAATATGTATTTTTAGGTTTTTGGATTGAAGGCTCTGTATATATCTACTAGGTCCATCTGTTCTAGTGTGTCATTTATGGCCAATGTTTCCTTATTGATCTTCTCTTTGGATGATCTATCCGTTGGTGTATGTAGAGTGTTAAAGTCCCCTACTACTATTGTGTTACTGTCTATATCTCTTTTTATGTCTGTTAATAATTACTTTATATATTTTGTTGTTTCTACGTTGGGTGCATAGATATTTACAAGTGTTATATCCTCTGTTGGATCGTTCTCTTGATCATTATGTAATGCCCTTCTTTGTCTCTTTTTACAGTTTTTGTTTTAAAGTCTATTTTGTCTGATATGAGTACTGCTACCCCAGCTTTCTTTTCATTGCCATTTGCGTGGAGTATCTTTTTCCATCACTTTACTTTCAGTTTGTGAGTGTCTTTAGGTCTGAAATGTGTCTCTTGTATGCAGCATATATATGGGTCTTATTTTTTTATCCAATCAGCCACCCTATGCCTTTTAATTGGAGCATTTAGTCCGTTGACATTTAAAGTAGCTATTGAGAAGTATCTACTTACTGCCATTTTTTAAATTTTTTTCTCTCAGTGTTTTAGTAGTCCTTCTCTGTTCCTTTCTTCTTCTCTTGCTCTCTTCCCTTGTGGTTAGATGGTTTCTTTAGTATTATGTTTGGTTACCTTTCTCTTAGTTTGTGTTTACCGTGTGGTCCATATACAGAATTGATGGTCTCTTTAGTTTCACCTCTGTCTGAAAGGTATACTCTTTACCTCCCCTCCTCCCTCGTTTTATGTTTTTGATATCATATCTAACCTCTTTTTTGTGCATTTGTATCCATCACCCTCTTATCATGGAAATAGATAATTTTTCCTATTTGTGGTCTTCTCTTTTCCCCTTAAATAAGACCCTTTAGCATTTCTTGTACTACTCGTTTCTTGGTGACAAACTCCTTTAATTTTTGCTTGCCTGGCAAACGTTTTATGTCTCCTTCCATTTTGAATGATAACCTAGAGTATTCTTGACTGCAAGTTTTTTCCTTTTAGCACTTTAAATATATCGTGCCACTCTCTTCTAGTCTGTAAGGTTTCTGCTGAGAAGTCAGCTGATAGCCTTATGGGGTTTCCTTTGTATCTAACTTGTCTTTCACTTGCAGCTTTTAGGATTCTCTCTTTATCTTTAATTCTGGACTTTTTAATTATGATGTGTCTTGGTGTGGGCCTCTTTGGGTTTATCTTGTTTAGGGCTCTCTGTGCTTCCTGTATCTGGATGCCTGTTTCCTTCCTTAGGTCAGGGAAGTTTTCAGCTATTATGTCTTGAAATAGATTCTCTGCCCCTTTGTCTTGCTCTTCTCCTTCTGGGACACCTATCACACGGATGTTGGTGCACTTCTTGTTGTCCCAGAGATCCTTTAGAATGTCCTCACTCTTTTTAATTCTTTTCTCTTTTACCTGTTCAACTTGGGTAATTTCTTCTAGTCTTTCCTCCAGCTTCAAGATCCATTCTTCTGTATCCTCTACTCTGTTTTTGAGTCCCTCTAGTGAATTTTTCATTCCAAGTATTGTATTCTTCATTTCTGATTGTTTCTTTTTTATAAGTTCCATTTCTTTATTGACATTCTCACTGAGTTCATCCATTCTTCTCCCAAGATCAGTGAGCATTCTTAACACTCTTTGTTTGAACTCTGTGTCATGTAGGTTGCTCATTTCTGTTTCACTTAGTTCCTTTTCTGGGGTTTTGTCTTATTCCCTTACTTGGAATATATCCCTTTACCTCCTCATTTTGCCTCTTTCCCTGTGCTTGTGTCTATATATTAGGTAGGTCAGCTATTTCTCCTGTTCTTGGAGAGGTGACCTTATATAAGTGATGCCTTATGGCCTGGCAGTGTGCTTCCCTCAGTTCTGAATGTTCCAGGAGTGACTCTATGTGGGCTACATGTATCCTTCTGTTGCGTCATGTTTGCTTTCCCTGTAGGTGCCCAGGGTGGCTGAGCTATGCTCCTGGCAAGCTGTTGTGATGCTCAGCTTCTTGTAGTTGTTATGGACCCTTCAGTCTCTTCATCGGGTTTGGGAAGCCATAGCACAGTTGGCTGCAAGTTCTAATAGCACATTTGTGTTGCAGTATTTCTTTTAAGTGAGTAGGCCCCCAGCGTGGCAGGTTGTTAGGCTCAGGGCCTTACAATTGCTATAAGCCTCCAGCCTTTAGGTCTCTTGTTAGCTCTCTGAGGATTGCAGCTGAGTGGGGCAGGCCTCAGGCACAGGAGTACCCAATTGTTTCTGGCTTTGGAAGGTGGGGCAAACCCCCTATGTGGGTCTTTGAGAAGCATAATTCTTCTGCAGCTGACAAGCCCTGCTGCCCACAGGTCCACACACACAGTCAACACAGTCCTGTCCTGTGTGCGAGTCCTGACCTCCTGAAGTGGACCCAGTGTCTCCATGGTGAGAGCCCCACACACTTACCACCGCCTCACACTCTCCACCTGCTCCTTGTGCACACCCTGCCCCACTGAAGTGGGCCCAGTTGCCAAGCTGCAGAGAATCCAGTCACCAGTCTATGCAGGCCCCCACGTTGCCTGAGGGGTTGTTGTTGCGTGGGGCCAGTCCCTAGGGTGGGTTGCCTGCCCTGGCTGAGCTGGATTACATCGGTGTTCTAGTGCGTGGGGCAGATCCTGGGCTAACAGGCCCCAGGGAGAACTCCAATGTCGTCTGCCATCATCTGTGTCAGCACACACACACCAGGCCACAATAATGTCTGCTGCCAATGACCCAGTCCCTGGAGAGGTCACACCTCTCACTGATATGCACTCAGAGCCTATCCGATGAGTCTCTTTTCCCCAAAGCACTGTGCACCTTTCTTTCTGGTAATTTTAGGTTGCTTTCTGAAACAGGTGAATTTGTGCATGGGCCCTTTAAGAGACAGTTTTAATTTCTTTGTGAGCCAGCTTTTCTGGGGGTACTCCCCAATGTTTTAGTAGAAGGCAAAGTCAGATATTATGCCACTCGTCTTGATTGTACTGGGTCCAAAATACGCCTACAGCAGGACCACTCCCTGGCTCAGGACCCCACTCCTTCAGGGAAGGCTGCGTACCTTTGGGCTGCTCCCAGGCAGCCGTGAAGCACTGTGGCTCATGAAGGTGGTGTTTTTTCTCTCCAGCAGGGAGTTTCTGCCTCTTCCACCTCAATTAGGATTGTCCTTCATTGCAGGAGTTCCACTTATCCAGATTTCAGTTCTGTCTCAGGAGAAATTTTTCCACGAGTAGTTGTACATTGGCTGTGTCCGCAGGAGGAGGTGAATTCAGAGTCTGCTTATGCCACCATCTTGATTTCTCTCTGAGTGAATTTTTGTGTATGATGTAAGATAATTGTCTACTTCATTTTTTTGCAATTGGCTGTTTAGTTTTCCCAACACCATTTATTGAAGAGACTTTTCCTCCTACATTGTAGATTCTTGGTTCCTTTATCAAAATTTAGCTGTCCGTTGATGTGTTGGTATATTTCTGGGCTCTCAATTCTGTTTCCTTGATTTGTATGTCTTTCTGCCAGTACCATGCTGTGTAATTACTAGAGCCTTGTGGAAGATTTTGAAATCAGGGAGTGTGATACCTCAAGTTTTGTTTTTTTTCCCTCAGGATTCTTTTGGGTATTTGGCGTCTCTTGTTGTTCCATATAAATTTTAGAATTCTTTGTTCTATTTCCACGAAAAATGTCACTGAGACTTTGTTAGAGATTGCATTGAAACTGTAGATTGCTTTAGGAAGTATGGACATTCTAACTATGTTAATTCGTCCAATGCATAAGTACAGAATATCTTTCCATTTCTTTGTGTATTCTTTGGTTTCTTTCAACAGTGTTTTACAGTTTTCAGTGTACAGGTTTTTTACTTATTTGGTTAAAGTTTTTCCTAGGTATTTTATTCTTTTTGTTGCAATTGTAAATAGAACTGTATTCTTAATCTCTCTTTCTCCTCTTTTGTTGTTAGTGTATAGAAATAAAACTGATTTTTGTATGTTGATTTTGTATCCTGCAAATTTACTGTATTCTTTTACTATTTCTAATAGTTTTTTGGTGGATTCTTTAGAGCTTTCTATATATAAAATCATTTCATGATTTTATATATAGAAAACAGTTCTACTTCTTCCTTTCCAATTTGGACGCCATTTGTTTCTTTTTCTTGTCTGATTGCTCTGGCTGCAACTTCCAATATTATGTTAAATGGAAGTGGTAAAGTGGGCATCCTCATCTTGTTTCTGTTCTTAGAGGTGTAGCTTTCAGTTTTTCACCATTTAGGATGATATCTGTGGGTTTGTCATATATGGCCTTTATTATGTTGAGGTACTTTCCTTCCATACCCATTTTATTAGAGTTTTTTTCATAAAAGGATGCTGCATCTTGTCAAATGCTTTCTCTGCATCTACTGAGATGATTGTGTGAATTTTATTCTTCATTTTGTTAATATGATGTATCACATTGATTGATTTACAGATGTTGAACCATCCTTGCATCCCTGGAATAAATCCCAATTTATCATTGTGTGTGAGCCTTTTAATGTATTGCTGTATTCAATTTTCTAATATTTATTGAGGATTTTTCATTTATGTTCATCATTGATATTGGACTGAAATTTTCTTTTTTTGTGTTGTTCTTATCTGGTTTTGGTATCACAGTAATTTTGGCCTCATAGAATGAGTTACAAAGTGTCTCCTCCTCTTCAAATTTTTGGAAGAGTTTGAGAAGGATATGTATTAAGTCTTCTGTGAATATCCAGTAGAATTCACTAGGAAAGCCTTCTGGTCCTGGACTTTTGTTTTTTGGGAGATTTTTAATTACTGTTTCAATCTTCTTACTAGTGATCATACTATTCAGAATCTCTATTTCTTCTTGTTTCAGTTTTCAAAGGCTGTATGATTCTAAGAATTTATCCATTTCTTCTGGATCACTCAATTTGTTGGCATATAGCTTTTGTAATATTCTCTTATAGTTGTTTGTATGTCTGTAGTGTCTGTTGTAATTTCTCATCTTTCATTTTTGATTTTATTTGTTTGAGACTTCTGTCTTTTTTCTTGGTGAGCCCAGCTAATGGTTTGTCAAATTTTGTTTATCTTTTCAAAGAACTAGCTCTTAGTTTCTTTGATGTTTTCTATTGTCATTTTAATCTCTTTTTCATTTATTTCTTTTCTGATTTTTATTATTTTTCTCCCTCTACTGATTTGGGGCTTCATTTGTTCTTCTTTTTCTAGCTCCTTTAGGTCTATTCTTAGATTGATTATTTGCAATTTTTCTTGTTTTTTGAGGTAGGCTTGTATTACTATAAACTTCCCTCTTAGTACTGCTTTTACTGTATCACATAAAATTTGATACGTTGTATTTTCATTTTCATTTGTCTCCAGGTATTTTTTGATTTCTCCTTTGATTTCTTCATTGACCCAACAATTGTTCATTAGCATTTTTTTTTAATCTCCACATATTTGTCACTTTTCTGGTTTTATTCCTGTAGTTGATTTTTAGTTTCATACCATTGTGGTAAGAAAAGATGTTTGGTATTATTTTAATTTTCTTAAATTTGTTGGGACTTATTTTGTGATCTAATATGTTATCTATCCTGGAGAATGTTCAATGTACATTTGAAAAGAATGTGTATTCTGTGGTTTTTGGATGGAATGTTCTGTATATATCTACTAAGTCCAACTGGTCTAATGGGTCATTTAAGGGCAATGTTTCCTTATTGAGTTTCTGTTTGCATGATTTATCCATTGGTGTAAGTGGAGTGCTAAAGTCCCTTAGTATTATTGTATTACTATTTGTCCTTTTAAGTCTGTTAATAATTGCTTTATATATTTAGGTGCTCCTATGTTGGATGCCTAGAGATTTGCAATCCTCTTGTTGGATTGTTCCCTTTATCATTATGTAGTGCCATTCTTTTTCTCTTGTTACAGATTTGTTTTAAAGTCTATTTTGTCTAAGTATTTCTACGTCAACTTCTTTTCTTTGTCACTTGCATTGAGTGTCTTTTCTCATCCCTTCACTTTCAGTTTGTGAGTGTCTTTAGGTCTGAACTGTGTCTCTTGTATGCAGCATGTATATGGGTCTTTTTTTTTTTTTTAAATTCAATCAGCCAGCCTATGTGTTTTGATTGGAGCATTTAGTCCATTTATATTAAAAAAGCTGTTGATATGTATGTACTTATTGCCATTTTTTTAATTTTTTATGGGTGTTTTAGAAGTTCCTTCCTGTTCCTTTCTTCTTCCCTTGCTCTCTTACCTTGTGGTTTGATGGCTTTCTTTAGTATTGTGTTTGGGTTCCTTTCTCTTGATTTATTGTATATTTATTATAGGTTTCTGGTTTGTGATTACAATGAGTTTCAAACACAATAACCTACATATATGGCAATTTATATTGAGTTGATGATCTCTTAAGTTTGACCTCTTCCTAAAAGCTCTACTTTTTTACTTGCCTCCTCCCACATTTTGTTTTTTATTTCATATTTAACCTCTTTTGTTGTGTGTGTATCCATTACCCTCTTATCTTGGAAATGGATAATTATAGTACTTTTTCTTTTGACCTTTATATTAGCTTCATAGTTTCTTGATCTGCTACCTTCACTGTATATTTCCCTTTATGAGTGATTTTACTGTTTTTGTTTATTTTATTTTTGATAATTTTCTTATTCCTATTTGTGATCTTTTCTTTTCCATTAAATAAGTAAGTCCCTTTAGCATTTCTTGTAAGGCTGGTTTATTGGTGACAAACTCCTTTAGTTTTTGCTTGTCTGGAAAACTCTTTATCTCTCCTTCTATTCTGAATGATAACTTGGCTTGGTAGAATATTCTTGGCTGTAGTTTTTTTCATTTCCAAACTTTAAATATATCATGTCACCCTCTACAAGCCTCTAAGGTTTCTGCTGAAAGTCAGCTGAGAGCCTTACAGATTTACCTTTGTATGCAACTTGTTGCCTTTCTCTTGTAGCTTTTAGGATTCTCTCTTTATGGTTAATTCTTGACATTTTAATTATAATGTGTCTTGGTTGGGCCTCCTTGGGTTCATCTTGTTTAGTGCTCTCTGTGCTTCCTGTACCTGGATATCTGTTTCCTTAGTTTAGCAAAGTTTTCAGCTATTATTTCTTCAAATAGATTCTTTGCCCCTTTGACTCTCTCTCCTTCTGGGACACCTATAATACGGATGTTAGTGAACTTGTTGTTGTCCCAGTTGTCCCTTAGACTGTCCTCATTCTCTTTAATATTATTTTTTGTTTTTCTATTCAACTTTAGTGATTTCCTCTTGTCTTTCATCCTGCTCACTGATCTGTTCTTCTGTATCATCTGCTCTGTTGTTGATTCCTTCTATTAAATTTTTCAAGTCCATTATTGTATTCTTCAGTTTTGATTGGCTCGTTTTTATATTTTTTGATTCTTTGTTGAAGTTCTTACTGTATTCACCCATTCTTCTCCCAAGATCAGTGAGCATCCTTATAACTATTAGTTTGTACTCTTTATCAAGTAGATTGTTTATGTCTGTTTCATTTAGTTCTTTTTCTGAGGATTTTTCCTGTCCCCTTAATTGGAACATATTCCTTTGTCCCCTCATTTTGCCTCTTTCTCTGTGCTTATATCTATGTCTTAGGTATATCAGCTACATCTCCCAATCTTGAAGAAGTGGCCTTATGTAAGAGGAGTATTATGACGCCCAGCAGTGTGCTTCACTCTCGTCACCAGTTCCAAATGTTCCAGGAGTGTCTCCTGTGTGCGCTATGTGTGTCCTTCTACTGTGGCAGGGTTGCTTTTGCTGCAGGTGCCCAGGGAGGCTAGGCTGTCCCCCTGGCCAGCTGGTTATAAGGCTCAGTTGCGTGTGGCTGCTACCATCTCTTCAGTCACATTATTGTGACTTGCAGCACAGTTGGCTGCAAGATCTTATAGAACATTCCTGCAGCAGTTTTTCAGTTAAGTGAGTAGGCCCCCAGTGTGGCTGTTTGCTAGACCCAGGGGCTTACAATTGTTGTATGCCTCTGGTCTGCAAGGCTGTTGCCAGCTCTCTCCATAATGTAGCTGGGTGAGGCCAGCCTCAGACGTGGCAGCACATAATTGTTTCACATGTTGGAAGGTGGGGCCGATCTCCTATATGGCTTAAGATTGCTCCTGGCTGTGAAGTGCCGTGACTAGAAGGTGGCTTTTTCCTCTCCAGAAAGGAATTTCTCCCTCTTCCACTTCAGTCAGCACTGTCCCTTGTTGTGTGGGTTCTTTTTATACAGTTTTTGGTTCTCTCTCAGGAGTAATTGTTCCACGGGTAGTTGTATATTTGTTGTGTCCGTGGGAGGAGGTGAGTTCAGAGTCCTCCCATGCTGCCATGTTCCCAGCAATCTCCAAAAACGGACATTTTAAATTGTAATGTGGCAACTCTGAAAATCAGATTGTCTCCTCCCCAGGGCTTTTTTTGTTGATATTTGTTGTTTTTTTTGTTTGTTTGTTTCGTTTGGTGATTTTGATGAACTAATTATATAAAGTGAATTCTTTGCATTATGTGAGCACTAAAATTTCTTTATGTTTGACTTAGGGGTAAGCTAATATTTGAACAGCTATTTTCTTCAATTCCTTAGAGCAATAAACCTCCCAACCTTTGTTGAGTAGCTCTGTGAGTGTTGGGGCATGTCCTCAACCCTGTAGCAGGCAGTTAACAACTTTGCCTGAGACTTCACTTCCTGCTTGCACACAGAGTCAAAGTCAACCAGAGGTATGCACATGTTCATGCCCTTCTAGATTTTCAAGAATATGTCAGTGTTTTTCAAAATCCCCTATGGGCATCTCACGACTCACTTTTTTTTTTTTATTTTTAAGTGGTTAGTCAAAGCCCCAACTGGTAATACTACCTCAGAGAGCTGAAAAGTTAACTAATTCTTGGTTGTTGTTTTCAGCAAACACCATGGATATTGTGTTGTTATACATAGAGCTCAAATTAAGACAAGCTTTATTTAAAAAAAAATTCAGAAGCTGCCAGACAGTTCAAATACTGGTAATTCTCTGGAAATGGGGTTTCCAAGGAGGCTTTAGGCATATTCTTCTGTGTTTAGTGCTCTTAGACTGCTAGATTTCACAGTAACCATAGTTATGCAGGTGTTGGTTTTCAAGGTTACTTAGGGTCTTGGGTGGGGGGGTGGGAGTATGGCATGTTACAATGATACAATGCTCAGTGTTCTTACAGAGATTATGGAATGCTGGTTTTCTGGAATAAACATTCCTTATATTGTTAGAAGACTTTCATTAATTTGAAAATGTTGGAAAAGCTTTGTTTTGATAATATTTGCCAATATTTTCATTGCTCTTATGGCACAATAAATTTTTGAAGATTCTTATTATGCAATTCCAGAATTGCTATACATCATTCACATTTAAAGCAATTATCAATGTGTATGGATTAAAATCTACCATTTTAGTAAATTTTTTTTATACATTGCTTTTGTTTCCTATTTTTTCCTGCCACCTCCTTTTTGCCTTCTCTGGCTTTTAAAAAACATTTTATGTGATTCCATTTATCTTCTCTCTTGATGTGTTATTTAAGATTCATTCATTTAACTTATCCATGTGTTGTAATCACTCAATATGTTGTTAATGTTATCCCATAAATAACCAGTTATCTTTTACATCAATTATTAATAATAAACTTTTACTCTTACCTTCATGTATTCTTTATCCAATGCTCTTTCTTTCTTTTATATAGATTTAACTTTCTGACCTATAGAAATTCTTGTAATATTTCTTGCAAAACAGGTCTCCTTGCAATGAATTCCCTCAGTTTTTCTTGTCTGAGAAAATATTTATCCTTGAATTTTGAAGGATAATGTCAGTGTATGTAGCATTCTAGTTTGACAGAATTTTTTCTTTCCATGCTTTGAAGATTCCCCTCCACTCACTTCTTGCTCAAATGGTTTCTGACAAGAGGTTTGCTGTCATTCCTATCCTTGTTTCTATATATGTAAGTTTTGTTTTCCCAGTTTCTTTCAAGATTTTTCTCTTCATCTTTGATTTTCTGCATTTTGAATATGATATGGTCAGATGTGTGTTTTGTTTTGTTTTGTTCTTGGTATTTATTTTTTTTGGTCTCCACTTAACTTCCTAGATGTCTGGTTTGTAATTTTGTAATTCTGTAAGTAATTTTGAAAAGTGCTCAAACATTATTCCTTAAAATATTTCTTTTGTCTCTTTTTCTCTTTCTTCTCCTCTGGTATTCCAGACACCCCTATAGTACAACTTTTGAAATTGTCCCAAAGTTCCTGGGCGTTCTGTTTTATTTTATTTTTTTTTTTTACTTTTCTGTTCACATTTATTTCATTTTTGGAAGTTTCTACTGACCTATTTTTAATTTCACTGGTTCTGTTTTCAGCTATGTTATTTACTGATGAGCCTGTTGAGAGCTCTCTTCTTTTCTGTTCCTACTTTTTAATTTCTAGAATTTTCTTTTGGTTCTTTCTTGTGATGTCTATTTCTCTTGTGTTATTACCCATCTGTTCTCCCACGTTGTCAGTTAGAGCCCTTAACATATTAACTTTTTTTTTTTTTGGTGAGGAAGATTGTGCCTGGGGTAACATCTGTGCCCATCTTCTTCTACTTTATATGTGACACTGCCACAGCATGGCTCGATGAGCAGTGTGTACGTCTGCACTCAAGATCCAAACCTGCGAATCCCGGGCCGCCAAAGTGGAGCACGTGAACTTAACCACTTCACCACTGGGCTGGCCTCCTAGAGCCCTTAACATATTAATCATTGTTATTTTAAATTTCTTGTTTCATATTTCAATATATGTGCCATATATGAGTGTGATTCTGATGATTGTTTTATTTCTTCTGACTGTGTTTTTTCTTGCCTTTTGGTATGTCTTGCTATTATTTGGTAAAAGTCAGATATGTTGTATCAGTAGTATGTGATAGGGTAAGTGGAAATTTAGTGTGGATATTTATGTTAATATGGCTAGGTGTCCCACTATGATTAATATTTATTGCAGGTATAGGTACCAGAGGTTTTCATTACTTTAGTCTCTTTGTTTATGTCTTCTCTCTTAGCATTCTTGTGTCACTTTGTACTGCACTTCATAAAGAATCTGTGTCGGGCAGATTTTCAACTATTATTATTCTGGATAATCACTTGTATGGTTGTTAAGTTGTGGAGTATAGAAGATTTTCTATTTTATTCTAAGTTGCATAATTTTAGTAGGGTTGTGTTTAAAGAGTGTGGCTTTCACAAGTGTTTCTGTTACTCTTCCAGGAATGTAGATTTCCCTTATCTTCTCCCTGATCACTTCCTTGGCTATAATGTTCACAATCTATTTCCTTGAAGCCCTGTCCCCTTTCTTGTTATTTTTCCTATTGGTAGAGATAGGAAGGCTGAAGGGGGATGCAGTGGAGTAGAAATCCCTTTCTCCAGGTGGAATACCTTTTCAGTATTACTCCATTGAGAAATCTTTCAATCTGGTAAGTAGAACTTTGTTACATAGGAGAATCATGGAGTGTTACATAATTGCTACACTTTGCCCTCTATCAGAACCATGAGGGAATTTTTCTTGAAACCTTACTGTGAGAATCTGCTTGAGTTCCTAGAAAGAAATCCTGTGGAAATATGTGGATTCTTTTGTGATTGCAACTGTCAGCAGTTTCCCATCTGATGCTTCTCTTCATTTTGTCTCCAGAAATTTATCAAAATTACTAATAAATTGTTCCACTGATTATGGCTTCTAAAAGATTCTGGTGTGAGTAAGCAGATCATGGATACTATAGCTCTCTGGATGGGTCTGTCTATCCATATTTCAGGGTGGATGTTTTCCTGTGACTTCAGTTCACTGATGGGTCTAAGAAAAGTCATTGATTTTTAGTTTGTCCATCTTTTTATTGTTGTCATAATTGGAATTATGAATTCTAATATATTCCCATAGCAGAGCTTACAGTGGAAGTCTTTCTTTATTTTGAAAAACATTCTCACTGTTTATAAAATTATATGTTGCTCATTCCTCCTATCCCTTCCCCAGCACTTTAAATGTGAGTGATATCATCAAGATGGCAACATAGGTCATTCCCAACTTCAGTCCCCTTCAAGAGATCAACTAGCCACTATCTATAGACAAGACACCATTGTGAAAATCTCAGAGCATGGATGTGAGGCTGAAGCACCCCCCTGGACCAAACAGATGGAGAAGAACCACATTAGAATGATAGAATAAGAAAAATGGCAGCACTCTGAACACATTACCCCTTTCTCAGGCCAGCACAACACTGCACCAAAAGAGCCCCTGTGCCTATGGTTTCTCCAGTGGAAAAAAGAGAAACCAAGGTTAACATCATGCTTCTCCAGCATTGTGGGATGCTTCCCAGGAGGCCTGATAAGGTCTCACCTCATGGGGATTGCAGAGGGAATCTGAGGGACTTGACCACTGAAGATTAGTTTGAGATAGCAAAGGGGTACATGGCTTATAGCAACATATGCTTGAATCTTGGCAGACCATGTTCTTTCTCTCAGTGGTGCCCAAGTAGAGATCCTAGCCAGCAGCTCTGCCCATCTGCAGAGCCAAATTAGTGGCTTTATCTGGTCAGGGACCTTGGTTCACAATTCTGCATGATTTGGGTCCTCAGCAAATGAGCCATACCATTCTTGGAGGGTGCATGAACTATTCTACACTTCCACTTATAGAGATATCCAAGCAGGGATCCTAGCCAGTTGCTCTGTCCTCCTCCAGAGCCCAGCCAGTGCCCTTGTCTGCCCAGGGAACTGTATGGGCAGTTCTGCCTGATTTAGGTGCCAAGTCATCAACCCATAATGACTGTTAAGCTTGGTCTGCAGCCTTGCCTAAGACGGGAAGAAAATTCACAGCCTGCCCAACTGCTGAGTATAGCATCCAGACACATCTGACTACAAAGCCTGAGAAGCAAATCCAGGCAACCATAGGGCCCATCCTATAGCCATGCCTTGGCAGGGAACCTAGCCTTCAGTCCTATCCAACTGTTCCCAGTCAGTGGCAGCCACCAACCTTGAGTTTAGGCAGTGACCTGCTCAAATAGAGAACTTAATAACAAGCCCCACTTGTGCAAGAATGCTACAAGCTGACCTGTCCAGAACCCCAAGCTGAGCTGACTTGTGAAGGACTATCTCTGCCAAAGTGAACCTGTAAATTCTAAAAGAAGAGACCACTTACTGCAATGCGTAGATAAGAACACAAGGAATCAAGGATCACTAAGAATCAGTTAAACATGACACAACCAAAGGAAACTAATAAAGCTCCAAAAACTGATCCTAAGAAAATGGAGATCTATGACCTGTCTGACAAAGAATTCAGAATAATCCTCTTAAAGATGTTTAGTAAACTATAATAACACACTGGCAACTAAACAAAATTGGGGAAATAATGTATAAACAAAATGAAAAGTTCAACAAAGGAATAGGAACTAGCAAAAAAAAAAAAAAGAGAAATCATAGAGCTGAAGAATACGAAGACTGAACTGAGGAATTAGCTAGAGAGCCTCAACATCAGACTCAACTAAGTAGAAGAAAAAAAAATCAATGAAGTGGAAGATGTCATTTGAAATATCCATTCAGAGGAGAAAAAAGAATAAAGAATGAAAAAGAGTAAAGGAAGCCTATGGGACTTATGGGATACTATTAAAAAAAAAATCTATGCATCTTGTGAATCCCAGAAGGGAAAGAGAAACAGAAACAGAGAGAAAGTATATTTAAAGCAATAACGGCTGAAAAATCCCCAAACATGGAGAGAGAAATAGACATCCAAATTCATGAGGACCACAAGATCCCAATAGTTTGAACTCAATAGTTGGAACCCAAAAGTGCTACACTGAAACATATTATAATTAAATTGTCAAAAGACAAAGAGAAAATTTTAATAGCAGCAAGAGA
This sequence comes from Diceros bicornis minor, assembly GCF_020826845.1. Taxonomy (NCBI): domain Eukaryota; kingdom Metazoa; phylum Chordata; class Mammalia; order Perissodactyla; family Rhinocerotidae; genus Diceros; species Diceros bicornis. The sequence goes on along the minus strand of NC_080781.1, from coordinate 88,692,764 downwards.
AAATTTTAATAGCAGCAAGAAAAAAAAGTGGCTTTCATGTACAAGAGAATACACATAATATGCTCAGCAGATTTTTCAACAGAAACTGCAGTCCAGGAGAAAGTGCTATGTTATATTCAAAATATTGAAACAAAAAAACTCAACCAAGAATACCATACCCAGAAAAGCTGTCCTTCAGAAATGAGGGATAAAGACTTTTCCAAACAAACGAAAGCTAAAGGAGTCCATCCTCGTTAGACCTGCCTTACAAGAAGTGTTAAAGGATGTTCTTGAAGTGGAAATAAAAGGATGCTATTTAACATCATAAAAACATATGAATATATGTGAAACTCACTGGTAATGGTAAAAATAAGGTCAAAGACAGATTCTTTAGTATTATAATGGTGGTGCATAATTCACTTACAACTGTAGTTTAAAAGTTATAAAAATAACAATTACTACAATAAGTTATTGGATATATATATAATGTAAAAATATGTAAATTGTAACATCAATATCTAAAATGTGAGAGCAGGAGAAGTAAAAGTAAAAGTTTACATGTGCAATTGAAGTTAAGTTGTTGTCATCTTAAAATAGAATATTATAAATATGATATTTTGTGTAAGCCTCATGCTAACCACAAAGGAAAAACCTGTAGTAGGTACATAAAAGATTATGATAAAAGAGTCAAAGCATACTACTACAAAAAGTCATCAAATCACAAAAGAAGACAGCAAGGTAAGAAGCAAGGAAGAAAGGATCTACAAAACAATCAGAAAATACTAAGAAAATGGCAATAGTAAGTCCTTACCTATCATTAATTACTTTAAATGTAAATGGATTAAATTCTCCAATCAAAAAACATAGAATGGCTGAATGGAATTAAAAAAAAAAAAAAACCAACACCCAATGATAAGGTACTTACAGGAGACTCACTGTAGCTTTAAAGACACATATAGACTGAGAATAAAATGATGGAAAAAGATATTTCGAGCAAATGGGAACCAAAAGAAAACAGGTGTAGCTATACTAAGATCAGACAAAATAGATTTTAAGATAAAAATGGTCAAAAGTGACAAAGCAGTACATTATATAATGATAAAGAGGTCAATCTATCAAGAAAATATAACAATTGTAGATATTTATGTACTCAGCATTAGAGCATCTCTCTATATAAAGCAAATACTAACAGAACTATAAGAAAAATTAAATAACAACACAATAATAGTTGGAGACTTTAATATCCCACTCTCGACAATGGATAGATCATCCAGCCAGAGAATCAATAAGGAAACAGCAGATTGGAACAACACTATAGACCAAATCGACCTAACAGACATATACAGAACATTCCATCCAACACCAGCAGAATACACATTCTTCTCAAGTGCACACAGAACATTTTCTAAGACAGATCACGTTATGCCAGAAAACAAATCTTAGCAAATGTAAGAAGAATGAAATCATACCATGTGTCTTTTCCAAACAGAATGGTGTGAAACTAGAAATCAATGATCAAAGGGAATCTGGAAAATTCACAAACAGATGGAAATTAAACAACATATCCCTGAACAACCAATGTATCACAGAAGAAATTAAAAGATAAATAAAAAATTATCTTGAGATAAACAAAAATGAAAATAAAACATACCAAAACTTATTGAGTGGAGCAAAAGCAGTTCTAAAAGGGAAGTTTATATTGATAAATGTATACATCAAGAAAAAAGAGTCTGGGTCAAAATGACAACATAAGAGACCTCAGATTCCCTGTCCTCCCACAAAGATCACTAATTAAACAGCTATCTACAACCCAAAACAGCTCTGGGAGACTTCTAGAATCCATTTAGTAAGTTTCAGCAACATTGGGAAACAAAAAAACTGAGAATAATTGCATAAGAAGAGGAGGAAGACAACTTCGTTTTGCCTGCATCATCCCATTCCACAAGCTAGGACTGTTCAGTGCCAAGAAGGAAGTTCCCAGCTAATAAGAGTTTGTCTCACCAGGAAAGGAAGAGTAGGGTGAGCAACAGGCTTCTTTATCCTCTCCTGGCACTGCCTGAAGGTCTAGCTTTGGTTTCACCCCACCCAGTCTGGCAAAGAGAGCTGGCTAGGAACCAAGATGAAAAGCAGAGACTACTATTATCAAACATACAGCAGGATTGATTGTGGTTCATAGAGACCTGCCCTGCAGACAAACTCAGCAGCTTCTGCCACTGATGAAGTCACTGGCCAGCTGAGAAGATCTTGCAAGCCACCCCACTGGTATTTACATTTGCTAACACTAGTGACACTTCAGCCCTTTCCTACTCCCTTACCACCCCATGCTCCAGTCATCCAAGCTTTCTGTGGGTAAGAGACTATCTTCCTGAGTCCTTACCCACCCACTCCCAAGCTCAAGAACTATGCTGGCAAGCCAAGGTCTCTGCAGCTGTGCAAATACAAACGTAAGATGTCAGCGACCTGGATCCCTACCCATCCCCACCAGATCCCAGGAGTTATGCTCCCAGCCAGCCCAAGCATCTTAAGCTGTGAGAGTGCAAGACACCAACCTAGGTGCCCTCAGCTGACCTCCACCAGTGTGCCCACATTCAGGGCTGACCCCTACAGCTGTGTGCCTGCATACCACCAGCCTGATGCCCATCATTGGCCTCCACAGCAGCATGCACACATGGAGGGGAAACTGTGCAGCCATGGGTGAACACAGTGGTAGCCAGGGGCCCTGCAACTGATTATGGGTAAAGATCAGACTCTACCTTCTGTTATTGGCCAACAACACCATGCCCACCTACAGATAGATGCTCCAGCTTTGCTCTGGCACATCCCAGCTTACCCCAGTCATGGCCCTCACTGCAATGTACATGCCCAAGGAGAAGAGTGTGTGGCCATAAGACAGCACACAGACATTCAGGACCCCTGCAGCTGCTTGTGGGTCTGGATCAGGCCCTGTCTTTTGTCACTAGCTGGCACTACCACACTCACCTAGAGATAGGCCCTCCAGCTATGTACCTACATGCCCCCCAGCCCAACCCCTGTCACTGGCCTCCACTGTAGTAGGCATTCCTGAGAGTAGAGTGTGAAACCATGGGAGAGCACATTAACACCCAGGTTCTTTGCAGATACCAGCAAGCCCATAGTTGGTGCTGGAACTTGTTTTCTGTCCTGACCCCCATTACTATGAGTGTGTCTGTAAGTGATCTCTGCCACTACATAAGCAACTACAACTGGCCTTCACAGTCACGTGTGTGCACAACACTGGCTCTGGCCACTACTGCTCCCTGCCCTGGTCCCTAGCTACTCGTCCTTGGAGCACCGCTTAAAGGCCAATAGCCCTTGCAGCCACTGTAGATGCCCTATTGTGCTCGCCAAGAACCACACAGTTCTTGATGCTGTGGACTTCAGTGGCCTCAGTCAAAGAGATATCACACCCTCCTCAGACATGGTGCCACCATGTTCCCCCACACTTGGCACCCTGCACCAGTAGACCCAGGGTCATAGCATGATCCAGTGTGCCCCTATCCACAGGTGAAAGGCTTTCTTTACCAAAATCAATCCATTAAGTCTGGAAGAGGTGACTGTTTCTTCAAATGTACAGATACCTACACAAAGCTACAGGGATAATCAAGAATCAGGGAAACATGGCTTCCCCAAAGGAATATAGTAAACTTCCAGTAACTGGCACTGAAGAAGTGGAGACCCAGGAATTTTCTGACAAAGAATTCAAAATAATTGTTCTACAGGTATTCAGAGAGCTATAAGTGAACATAGATAAACAATTTAATGAATCAGAAAAACAATATAAGAACAAAATGAGAAATTCAACAAATATATATAAAACATAAAAAGAATCAAACAGAAATTCTGGAGCTGAAAAATACAATGAATGAACTAAAGAATTCAATAAAGAACTTCAACAGCAGACTTGAACAAGCAGAAGAGAGAATTAGACAGCTAGAAGACAGATAATTGAAATTATACAATTTGAAGAGCAAAAAGAAAAAAATGGAAAGGAATGAAGAAAGTCTTTGGGAGTTATGGGACACTATCAAAAGAAATAATATACATATTATTTGAGTCCCAGAAGAACAAAAGAGGGAGAAAGGGGTAGAAAGTTTATTTAAAGAACTAATAGCTGAGAATGTCCCAAACATGTGAAGAGATTAGATATCCAAGTTCATGAAACTAATATGTCACCTCGAAATTTCAATCCAAAACATTATTTCCCAAGACAAATAAAGATCAAACTATCTAAAACCAAAGACAAATAAAGAATTTTAAAAGCTTCAAGAGAGAATAAAAAATTCTTGTACAAGAGAACTCCCATGAAGCTATCAGTGGGTTTTTAGCAGAGACCTTACAGGCCAGGAGAAAAAGGGATGATATATTCAGAGGGCTAAAAGAAAGAAACTGCCAACCAAGAATACTTTACACAGCAAAGCTGCCCTTCATAATTGAAGGTGAAATAAAGACTTTCCCTAATAAACAAAAGCTGAGGGAATTTGTCACCACTAAGCCTGCCTTACAAGAAATGCTGGAAAGGGTTCTTCAAACTGAAACAGTAAGAAGTTATTTAGTAACTTAAAAACATATGAAAATATGCAACACACTAGTAAAAGTAAGCATATAGTCAGATTCAGAATACGCTAATACTGTAACATGGTGATGTGCTAGCTACTTAACTCTAGAATAAAGGTTAAAGGACAAAAGTATCAAAAATAGCTATAGCTTCAACACTGTTAATGGATACCTAATTAAAAAATGTAAATGGTGACATCAGAAAGGTAAGAGAATAGAGTTTTTGTATGTGTTCAAAGTTAAATTATTATCAGTATAAAATAAACTGTAATATCTATAACAAGTTTTATGTAAGCCTCATGGTAACCACAAAGAAAAAACCTATACAAGATTCTCATAAGATAAAGAAAAGGGAATCAATGCATAGCATTAGAGAATTTCATCAATTTACAAAGGAAGGCATAAAGAAAGGAAGAAAAGAAATAAGAAACTACAAAACAGCCAGAAAACAGCCACTAATAAGATGGCGATAGTAATGCCATCCTGCCACTTGCAATGACATAGATGAACCTTGAGGGCATTATGCTAAGTGAAATAAATCAGACAGAGAAAGATAAATATTGCATGATATCACTTATGTGCAATCTAAAAATGCCAACCTATAGAAACAGAGAATAGAGTGGTGGTTACCTAGGGTGGAAGTTGGGTGAAACAGAATGATATTGGTCAAAGGGTACCAACTTTCAATTGTAAGATGAACAAGTTCTGTGGATACAATGTATAGCACAGGTATTATAGTTAATAATAAAGTTGTTAAGCAATAGATCCAAAATATTCTCACCACAAAATATCACTTGTATCTCACTAAAGCTGGGGAAAAAATCAGTTTTAGAATGTATTCATAATCTCACAAAGAAGTCTAGTACCCAGTGGCAGCGTCTTAGATTGCTTGGGCTACCATAACCAAAAAGCATATACTGGGTGGCTTAAACAACAGAAATTTATTTTCTCACATATCTGGAGACTGAATTTGCATAGCAATGTACCTGTAGGTTTGTGTCTTTTGTGGACTGTCCCCTTGGGTTGCAGATGTCCACCTTCTCACTGTGTGCTCACATGAACTTTACTTGGTGCATATGTGTGAGATTAGAGATAGAGACAGAAGACAGAGATAGACACAGAGACAGAGGGAGGGAGGGGGGAAGAGTGAGTACTCATTGTTTCTTCTTATAAGTAGTCTAATCCTATCTGATCAAGGCCCCACCCTTATGACATCATTTATCCTTAATTACTTCTTTAGAGGTCCCATCTCCAAATACAGCCACACTGGGATTGGTTCTTCAACATATGAGTTTTGTGGAGACACAAACATTCAGTCCATAACAAGCAGTTGTTCCTCACTCTGCCTAACCACCCTAGCCCCATGGAATCTCTAATTCTACCTTCTATCTCTACAGATTTGACTCTTCTGGGTATTTTATTGTTATGGATCCATAAAATATTTGTTCTTTTGTCACTGGCTTTGTTTACTTGGCATACTGTTTTCAAGGTTCATATATATTATAACATGTATCATTACTTCATTCCTTTTTATGACTAACATTCCATTGTATGGATGCATGTTTATCCATTCATTATTTGGTGGACATTTGTGTTGTTTCCATAATAACCTAAAATTCCACTTTAAGAACTTAGAAAAAGAAAAGCAGACTAGATCCAAAGCAGGAGGAATAAAGGAAATAATAATGATTAGATCAGAAATAAATAAAAAGATAATAGAAAATCAATGGAGAAAATAAATGAAGTCAAAAGATGATTCTTTGCAATCAACGTAATTGTCCAACATTTAGCTAAATTGACCAAAAGAAGAGAGAATATTCAAATTACTGAAATAAGGCTTGAAAGAGTCAATATCACTATTGAACTTATAGAAGTAAAAAGGATTTTATGAAATTCTATAAACAAATATTTGTCAACAATTTGATAACTAAGATGATGGAGATAAATTCCTAGAGAGACACAAATTATCAAACTGATTCAGCATAGACACATTAGACTTCATAAAAATAATAAAATATTCTTCAAAGTACACTATCAAAAAAAGACAACTTACAAAATAGAGAATATATTTGCACATCATAGTCTGATACAGGACTTGAATCAATAATACTTAAAGAATTTCTATAGCACAATGAAAAGATAAGAAATCCAATTAAAAATTGACAAAGTATCTGAATAAGTATCTCCTCAAAGGATATATACAAGTAACCAATACACATAAGAAAATATATTGAAAATATATTCAACACCATTAATTAGGACATTGGAAGTCAAGAACACAAAACAAGTTTACATCCACCAGAATGGGTAACACAAAGACAAATAATAACAAGTGTTGGTAAGGATGTGGAGAAATTAGAACCATCATACATTGCTGGTGCCAATATAAAAGTTGTGCCTTATAACACAGGTTCTCAAAATGTTAAACATAGTGTTACCCTGCCATTCCATCTCGAGAGAACTGAAAATATACGTCTACACAAAAAATTCTCCATGAATGTTCATAGCAGCATGATCTATAATAGCCAAATAGTGGAAACAACCCTAATGCCCACCAACTTGTGAAAGGATTAATAAAAAGTGAACTATCCATACATTGCTATGTTATTCAGCAATAAAAAGAAATGAAGTACTTTTGGTATAATACAACATGGGTGAATCTTGAAAACATTACGCTAAGTGAAAGAAGCCAGTCACAAAAGGCCACTAATTATATGACTCCACCTATATGAAATGTCCATAACAGTGAAATCAATAGAGACAGAAAAATTATTAGTTGCTTAAGGTTGGGATTGGGGGAGCTTGGAGAGTGACTATTAATGAGAATGAGGTTTCTTTTCATGTGATAAAAATTTCCTAAGCATAGATTTTGGTAAAGGATTCACAACTCAGTGAAAATACTAAAAAAATGTTAAATATATATTTTAAATTGATGAATATTATAGCATAAGAATTGTAAGAATTGTATACCAGTAAAACTGTTTACAAAAGAGTAGAGAAAAACCTTTGAGGGGTTTTAATCAGAGGAGTTACATAATCATACATTTTTATTTAGAATATCACTCTACAATAGTAAATAGTAATAGCAGCAATAATAAGAAATTAATTTTGAAAAAGAGGGGAAGTGTAGAGGTAGGATGAGTATTTAGATTTTTACAGATATATGGATTAGTGTAGCATCAACTTTAGTGAGCCTTGAGAGCATTTTATCATATGAAGTTGATTTCATGATCATCTAGTTGATCATGTGTCCTTTTAGACAGGGATGAAACAGCTTAGGAAGATACGTATTTGAATCCTGACTTTGCTTTGAACAAATAACTTTTCTTGAATTTTTTTCTTGTAAAAAATGGAGATGTTGTATATGAAGTGTACAGAACAATGCTTAGTATATTTGTAGAATGAATGATTGAATAAATATTTATATCTATCTATCTATCTATCTATCTATCCATCAATTATTTTATAGTGGTTACATACTTACAATTTGAAGTTAGAACTACTTTGTTTCTAATCCAAACCTGGCCAGTTTCTACCTATGTGATCCTAAGCAAGTTATTCAATACATTTATGCCTCAGTTATTGCATCTGTAAAATGAGGAGAGAAATAAAACTTATATCACAGAGTTTTCAAGGTTTAGAGGGAATAAAGAATTTAAAAAAATCCCAAAACACTGAACAGAGCTCTTGGCCCATAGTCAGAACTCAATAAACATTTGTTACTCTTTAGGCTGAGAGAAAGCTCTCTAGGTGAAGATGCTGAAAATTTGTTCTCATAAGAATGTCAGAAAGAACTTCTGAGGCAATAAGTCTTGAGAAGTAAGAAACGAATCTTCAGGATGAAGGTCCCAGATGTTGAGGGCTACAACATAGAAACATTTTGAAAGTTAATCATAGTGACATTAAACTCAGAATTATAGATTTTAAAGTAGAGAACTAAATGTGTTGTGATGAATAGATGTAGCAGAATGTAATTATTGAGACTCTGGCAGTAGCCTTACCTATTTATTATCGTCTTTGATAATTTTGTGAAAAAATATGATTTTCCAATATTTAATGATGAAAATGTATAAATGAACAGGATATATGTTTAACATAGACAGGAGGCTGTTAATTTCTATCTATCCATGGTGAAGAAATATCCTTTTTTTGTGTGTGGGTGTGGAAGATTAGACCTGAGCTAACATCAGTCGCCAATCCTCCTCTTTTTGCTGAGGAAGACTGGCCCTGGGCTAACATCCGTGCCCATCTTCCTCCACTGTATATGGGATGCTGCCATAGTACAGTTTGACAAGCGGTGCATCGGTGCATGCCCAGTATCCAAATTCCAGGCCGCCACAGTGGAGCACATGCACTTATCTGCTACGCCACTGGGCTGGCCCAGAAATATCCAATTTTTGATGTAAGAAACTAGCCTGATATCTTCTACATTAGAGATACATATAATATATGTTTGTTGACTGAGAATAAAAAGAATAACATATTATAAACCACTCTACCATCAAACAATATGAAAGATGAGAAGACTTTGGTGAAGAAGCTACCTTAGAAACCTATTTCTGGAAAATATATATATATAATGTGTATTATAATATATATGTATTATATATGTAATATATATGTATTATATATGTAATATATAATGTATATATATAATTTGTCGACACAGAACTGAACTTCTGACTTGCTGCAATTTGAGTGGGATGGTTTTAGCATTGTTTTCACAAAAGTTGAGAAGATACAGCTGGAAATATGCTTAAAATCAATATTTCTAATAATTTAGTGTATTGAAAAATAAGATTAAAGTTAAATGCAGTTATCCAAGTTTATTTTCCTCCCTCATTTTGTATGAAACAATAGAACAAGAATCATAGTTGTAGCTACATATTGAAGACTATTTAATAAGGTCTTATTTGAATATTCTGGCATTTGGGATATATATACTTCAGGCTTGGGTTATATTCTAAGCAAAAAACAACTTTAAAAAAACACAGGAAAACTCGAGTCAAGATGGCGGCGTAAGCAGACTCGGAACTCACCTCCTCCCGTGGACACAGCCAATTTACAACTACTCGTGGAAAAATTACGCCTGAGACAGAACTGAAAACTGGATAAGAGGAACTCCTGCAACAACGGACAATCCTAACTGAGGCAGAAGAGGCAGAGACTCCCTTCTGGAGAGGAAAAACGCCGCCTTCACAAGCTGTCAGCATCACAGCCAGCCACCAGACGCAGCTCACAGGTACGCAGCCCTCCCTGGAGGCACGGGGCCCTGAGCCGGGGAGCGCCCCCGCTGTGGGCATTTTGTGGACCCAGCACAATCGAGACCAGCGGCATAATATCTGACTTTGCCTGCTACTAAAACATTGGGGAGTAACCCCAGAAAACCCATCTCACAAAGAAACAAAAACCGGCTCTTAAAGGGCCCAAGCGCAAACTCACGCATATCAGAAAGCATCCTAAAATCACCAGAAAGAAAGGTGCACAGTGCTTTGGTGAAAAGACACTCACCTAATAGGCCCTGAGTGCATCTCAGTGAGGAGTGAGACCTCTCCAGGGATTGGGACATTGGCGGTGGTTATTGTTGTGGCCTGGTGTGAGCATGCTGACACAGATGCCATTGGAGTTCTCCCTGAGGCCTGCTAGCCCAGGGTCTGCCCCACCCGCTAGAGCACCGATTTAATCCAGCTCAGCCAGGGCAGGCAGCCCACCCTAGAGACTGGCCCCACCCAACAACAAGCCCTCAGGCAACTTGTGGGCCTGCATAGATTGGTGACTGGATTCTCTGCAGCCTGGCAACTGAGCCGAGTTGAGCAGGGCAGGGTGTGCACAAGGAGTGGGTGGAGAGTGTGGGGCAGTGGCGGAGTGTGTGGGGCACCCGCCGAGGAAAGACTGGGTCCGCTTGGGGAGGTCGGGGCGTGCACACGGGGCAGGACTGTGTTGACTGTGTGTGTGGACCTGTGGGCAGCAGGGCTTGTCAGCTGCAGAAGACTTGTGCTTCTCAAAGACCCACATAAGGGGTTTGCCCCACCTTCCAAAGCCTGAAACAATTGGGTGCTCCTGTGCCTGAGGCCAGCCCCACCCAGCTGCAATCCTCAGAGAGCTGACAAGGAACCTAATAGGCTAGAGGCTTACAGCAATTGTAAGGCCCTGAGCCTAACAACCTGCAACGCTGGGGGTCTACTCGCTTAAAAGAAATACTGCAACACAAATGTGGTATTAGAACTTGCAGCCAACTGTGCTGGGGCTCCCCACACCTGGTAAAGAGAGTGAAGGGCCCACAAAAACTACAAGCAGCTGAGCATTACAACAGCTGGCCAGGAGCATAACTCAGCCTCGCTGGGCGCCTACAGGGAGAGCAAACAGGCCACAACAAAAGGACACATGTAGCCCACATAGGGGTCACCCCTGGAACATTGAGAACTGAGGGAAGCACACTGGAAGCCTCCTAAGGCATCACTTACATAAGGTCACCTATCCAAGAGCAGGAGACGTAGCTGACTTACCTAATACATAGACACAAGCACAGGGAAAGAGGCAAAATGAGGAGGCAAAAGAATACATTCCAAGTAAGGGAACAGGACAAAACCCCAGAAAAGGAACTAAGTGAAACAGAAATGAGCAACCTACCTGACAGAGAGTTCGAACAAAGAGTGTTAAGGATGCTCACTGATGTGGGGAGAAGAATAGATGAACTCAGTGAGAATGTCAACAAAGAAATGGAAGATATAAAAAAGAACCAATCAGAAAAGAAGAATACAATAGTGGAAATGAAAAATTCATTAAAGGGACTCAAAAGCAGAGTTGGGGATACAGAAGAACGGATGTGTGAGCTGGATGAAAGACAAGAAGAAATTACCCAAGGTGAACAGGTAAAAGAGAAAAGAATTAAAAAGAGCGAGGACAGTCTAAGGGACCTCTAGGACAACACCAAGCACACTAACATCCGTGTTATAGGTGTCCCGGAAGGAGAAGAGTGAGAGAAGGCGGCAGAGAATCTATTTCAAGAAATAATAGATGAAAACTTCCCTAACCTAAGGAAGGAAACAGACATCCAGGTACAGGAATCACAGAGAGCCCCAAACAAGATAAACCCAAAGAGGCCCACACCAAGACATATCATAATCAAAATGTCCCGAATTAAAGATAAAGAGAGAATCATAAAAGCCGCAAGAGAAAGTCAAGTTACATACAAAGGAAACCCCATAAGGCTATCAGCTGACTTCTCAGCAGAAACCTTACAATCTAGAAGAGAATGGCACGATATATTTCAAGTGTTAAAAGGAAAAAATTTGCAGCCAAGAGTACTCTACCCAGCAAGGTTATCATTCAAAATGGAAGGAGAGATCAAAAATTTCCCAGACAAGCAAAAATTAAAGGAGTTTGTCACCAAGAAACCAGTGCTACAAGAAATGTTAGAGGGACAGATTTTAGGGGAAAAGAGAAGACCACAAATAGGAAAAATTATCTATTTCCATGATAAGAATGTAATGGATACAAATGCACAAAAAAGAGGTTAGATATAATATCAAAAACATAAAAGAAGGGAGGAGGGGAGTTAAAGAGTACAGCTTTCAGACAGAGGTCAGACTAAAGTTACCATCAATTCTGTATAGAAGAAGAAAGGAACAGAGAAGGACTACTAAAACACTGAGAAAAAAAAATTAAAAAATGGCAGTAAGTACATACTTATCAATAGCTACTTTAAACGTCAATGGACTAAATGCTCCAATTAAAAGGCATAGTGTGGCTGACTGGATAAAACAAACAAGACCCATATATATGCTGCATACAAGAGACACACTTCAGACCTAAAGACACTCACAAACTCAAAGTGAAGGGATGGAAAAAGATACTCCCCTCAAATTGCAATGAAAAGAAAGCTGGGGAAGCAGTACTCATATCAGACAAAATAGACTTTAAAACAAAAACTGTAACAAGAGACAAAGAAGGGCATTACATAATGATCAAGGGAACAATCCAACAAGAGGATATAACACTTGTAAATATCTACGCACCCAATGTAGGTGCACCTAAATATATAAAGCAATTCTTAACAGACATAAAAAAAGAAATAAACAGTAACACAATAATAGTAGGGGCTTTAACACTCCACTTACACTAACGGATAGATCATACAAACAGAAGATCAATAAGGAAACATTGGCCTTAAATGACACACTAGAACAGATGGACCTAGTAGATATATACAGAGCATTCCATCCCAAACCGAAGAATACACGTTCTTTTCAAATGCACATGGACCATTCTCCAGGATTGATCACATATTAGGCCACAAAACAAGTCTCTATAAATTTAAGAAGATTGAAATAATACCAAGCATCTTTTCTGACCACAACGGTATGAAACTAGAAATCAACTATAGGAAGAAAATCAGCAAAGCCACAAATAGGAGGAAATTAAACAAAATGCTACTGAACAACGACTGGGTTAATGAAGAAATCAAAGAAGAAATCAAAAAATACCTGGAGACAAATGAAAATGAAAATACGACATGCCAGAATTTATGGGATACAGCAAAAGCAGTTCTAAGAGGGAAGTGTATAGCCATGCAGGCCTATCTCAACAAACAAGAGAAATCTCAAATAAACAATCTAACAATGCACCTAAAAGAACTGGAAAAAGAAGAACAAACAAAGCCCAAATTCAGTAGAAGAAGGGAAATCATAAAAATCAGAGCAGAAATAAATGAAATAGAGACCAAAAAAACAATAGAAAAAATTAATAAAACCAAGAGCTGCTTTTTTGAAAAGATCAACAAAATTGACAAACCTTTAGCTAGACTCACCAAGAAAAAAAGAGAGAAGGCGCAAATAAGTAAAATCAGAAATGAAAGAGGAGAGGTTACAACAGACACCTCAGAAATACAAAAGATTATAAGAGAATACTATGAAAAGCTATATGCCAACAAATTCGAGAATCTGGAAGAAATGGATAAATTCTTAGAAACATACAACCTTCCAAAACTGGATCAAGAAGAAGTAGAGAATTTGAATAGACCAATCACCAGTAAGGAGATCGAAACAGTAATCACAAACCTCCCCAAAAATAAAAGTCCAGGACCAGACGGCTTCCCTGGTGAATTCTACCAAACATTCAAAGAAGACTTAATACCTATCCTTCTCAAACTCTTACAAAAAATTGAAGAGGTGGGGGAAAGTTCCCTAACTCATTCTACAAAGCTGACATTACCCTGATACCAAAACCAGACAAGGACAACACAAAAAAAGAAAATTACAGGCCAATATCACTGATGAACATCGATGCAAAAATCCTCAACAAAATACTAGCAAATCGCATACAACAATACGTTAAAAAGATTATACACCATGATCAAGTGAGATTTATTCCAGATATGCAGGGATTGTTTAACATTTGCAAATCAATCAACGTAATACACCACATTAATCAAATGAAGAATAAAAATCACATGATCATCTCAATAGATGCAGAGAAAGCATTTGACAAGATACAGTATCCATTTATGATAAAAACTCTGAATAAAATGGGTATAGAAGGAAAGAACCTCAACATAATAAAGACCATATATGACAAACGCACAGCTAATATCATCCTCAATGGTGAAAAACTGAAAGCTATCCCTCTAAGAACAGGAACCAGACAAGGATGCCCACTGTCACCACTCCTATTTAACATAGTACTGGAAGTCCTAGCCAGAGCAATCAGGCAAGAGAAAGAAATAAAAGTGATCCAAATTGGAAAGGAAGAAGTGAAACTGTCACTATTTGCAGATGACATGATTTTATATATGGAAAACCCTAAAGAATCCACCAGAAAACTTTTAGAAGTAATAATCAAATATGGTAAAGTTGCAGGATACAAAACCAACATACAAAAATCAGTTGCATTTCTGTACACTAACAACGAAGTAGCAGAAAGAGAAATTAAGAATACCATTCCATTTACAACTGCAACAAAATGAATAAAATACCTAGGAATAAACTTAACCAAAGAGGTGAAAGATCTGTACACCCAAAAATATAAAACATTTCTGAAAGAAATTGAAGAAGACAGAAAGAAATGGAAAGATATTCCGTGTTCTTGGATTGGAAGAATTAACATAGTTAAGATGTCCATACTTCATAAAGCCATCTATAGATTCAATGCAATCCCTATCAAAGTTCCAACCACATTTTTCACAGAAATAGAACAAAGAATCCTCAAATTTATATGGAACAACAAAAGACCCCGAATAGCTAAAGGAATCCTGAGAAAAAAGAACAAAGCTGGAGGTATCACACTCCCTGATTTCAAAATATACTACAAAGCTATAGTAGCCAAAACAGCATGGTACTGGCACAAAACCAGACACACAGATCAATGGAATAGAATCAAAAGCCCAGAAATAAACCCACACATCTATGGACAGCCAATCTTTGACAAAGGAGCCAAGAACATACAATGGGGAAATGAAAGTGTCTTCAACAAATGGTGTTGGGAAAACTGGATAGCCACATGCAAAAAAATGAAAGTAGACCCTTACCTTACACCATACACAAAAATTAACTCCAAATGGATTAAAGACTTGAATGTAAGACCTGAAACTGTGAAACTTCTAGAAGAAAACATAGGCAGTACGCTCTTAGACATCGGTCTTAGCAACATCTTTTCAAACACCACATCTGACCGAGCAAGAGAAACAAGATAAAAAATAAACAAATGGGACTACATCAATCTAAAAAGCTTCTGCACAGCAAAGGAAAGCATCAACAAAGCGAAAAGACAACCTAAAAATTGAGAGAAGATATTTGCAAACCATACTTCTGATAATGGCTTAATCTCCAAAACATATAAAGAACTCATACATCTCACCAACAAAAAAACTACCAACCCAATTAAAAAATGGGCAAAACACCTGAACAGACTTTTCTCCAAAGAAGATATACAGATGGTCAACAGACACATGAAAAGATGTTCAAAATCACTAACTATCAGGGAAATGCAAATCAAAACTACAATGAGATATCACCTCACGCCTGTCAGAATGGCTATAATTAACAAGACAGGAAACAACATGTGTTGGAGAGGATGTGGAGAGAAGGGTACTGTCATACACTGCTGGTGGGATGCAAACTGGTGCAGCCCCTATCGAAAACAGTATGGAGATTCCTCAAAAAATCAAGGATAGAACTACCATATGATCCAGCTATTCCACTGTTGGGTATTTATCCAAAGAACTTGAAAACACCAATTTGTAAAGGTACATGCACCCCTGTGTTCCTTGCAGCATTATTCACAATAGCCAAGACTTTGAAGCAACCTATGTGCCCATCAAAGGACAAATGGATAAAGAAGATGTGGTATATATACACAATGGAATACTACTCAGCCATAAGAAATGATGAAATCCAGCCATTTGTGACAACATGGATGGACATTGAGGGTATAATGCAAAGTGAAATAAGTCAGAGGGAGAAGGTCAAATACCGTATGATTTCCTTCATTAAGTAATAAATAATAACAACAATAAACAAACACATAGGGACAGAGATTGGATTGTTGGTTACCAGAGGGGAAGGGGGGAGGGAGGAGGGTGAAAAGGATAATTCGGTACATGTGTGTGATGATGGCTTGTTTGGTGGTAAACATGATGTAATCTATGCAGAAATAGAAGTATAATGATGTACGCCTGAAGTTTTTACAATGTTATAAACCAATGTTACTGCAATAAACAGCAACAAAAAAAAAGTATTTCCACACCAAAAAAATAAAAAACACAGGAAAAACTACACATTCAGAGACACACATTATTAATAAGATTGGCTCTATTCATCCATATGTAACACAAAATATAAAAATCTAAATCATTGCTCAAACTGACAACAGTTATTAAGCTGGTTTGTGTGTTGAAAGAAGCAATTTAAAGATGTGTAGAGTAATTGGCAAGCTGCACAGCTTTTTCGTATTAAACTTTTGCCGTGTAAAGATGAAATTTCTTTTGACATAAACTGTCCTTCAATTTTTTTTATTAAATAACATTTGGGTTCAAAAGCAGGTATTTTCATGTGTGAAAATGAGTTTGGTGGCCTCAGCCCAGATCCTAGCAGATATTTGCTCACACAAAAATTTTTTTCTTTGTTTGTACATGTGGTGTAATTATTGGAGAATACTCTGTACTCATCATATCATGCATTTTGAGTAATCTAGACTTTTGCTCCTCAGGGAAAGTAAAGCAGCAACTCCTTTTCTTTGCCATGCATGGCAGAATTTTTGTAGAGTCCTGCAGTTGCCAGTTCCTATGCAATCATAAACCGCAATTTAATAACTCTTGCCAAATCCATGATATTGTCTTCCCACCTAGCTTCAAGACTGCTAAGGTGGCTTTTTCTTTAACAGTTTTGAATATATTTTTAATGCATTTTACACACTCATAGAAAATATATTACATAAACAACACTAATAGTAATGTTTTCAGAAATCTATTGGTGGTTAAAATAGAAGTTTTAAAGATAGCATAAATAAAATAGAAGAGTAATAATTTCTCTCTTTTTAGTCTTGGTGGAGAGATTTTCATCACCAGCATTATCTTTGAATTCACACCTGAAAAATTTACACCTTAAAATTATTGATGTAGAGGTATCATCATTTAACTAAGGCTATATGATGATAAAAAATTACAATTGGAAAATATCATGGGAAATTAAAAAAATATTTTCTTTACATTCAAAAGAAACTACATAATTATTTGATTATTTTCATAAAGAGTTATGCTTAATTTATGGATCATAGTGAATATTGATAAGAAAAATCACATTTTCATTTAAAAAACTCATTCGTTTGTTATGGAAATTATTTATTCATATGTTTATTCACTAAATAAATATTAATTAAGGGCCTATTTTTGCCAGGCATTCTTCTAAGTGCTGAGGATAGAGAAGTGATACATGAAATGAAAGGGAAGGTAAACTGAGCTAATAAAGTGAGAACTCGGGGAAAAAGGTGTTCTAGGCCACATAGACAACATAAGCAAAATAAAAATGTCAAGTGGGCATTGAAAATAACTAAAAGTAATTTAGTGTAGCTGGAGATATATTTTTGAAGCAAGAAAGATATGAAGTCGAAAGGATGAGTAAGGATTTATCATGCAAGACACCATATATAATGCGAAGAAGTTTGGACTTTCTTCAACAGGGTAGTGTTTTTAAAATTAGAGTTACGTAGAACACTTTTAGGAGATAAAAAGTGTGCTATGATACTGGAGCTAGTGCAATAAGACAAGAGAGGAAATAACAGGTATTCAGACTGGAAAGGCAGGTACAAAACTGTCATTCACAGATTACACAATTGCTTGTGTAGAAATCCCAAATAATAGCTTTTAAAAACTCCTGAAACTAATAAGCAAGTATAGCAATATTACAGGATTCAGGGTTAATATACAAATATCACTTACCCTCCTATACCAGCAACGACCAGTTGTAATTTCAAAATAAAGAAACAATAATATTTACAAAGCACCAAAAGAATGGAATACATAGATATACATCTAACAAAATATGTACAGAATCTATGTGGGGGAAACTATATACCTGTGAAAGAAATCAGAGAATATCTGAACAAGTGAAAAGATATTCCAGGTTCATGAATTGAGTATTGTTAGCATGTCAATTCTTCCCAAATTGATCTATGGATTCAATGTATTCTCAATTAAAATCCTAGCAAGCTATTTCATATATATCATCAAATCTATTCTGAAGATTATACAGAAAGGCAAAAGACCTAGTATAGCCAAAAAATAAATGAGGAAGAGGAAAAAAACTGGGTGACTCACATTACTTAGTTTCACTACTATAAAGCTGCAATAATCAAGGAAATATGGTACTGGCAAAAGAATAGATATATACATCAATGGACTAGAATGAGTCCATAAATAAACCCACACAAATATAGTCAAATGATCTTTGACAAAGGAGCAAAGACAATGCAATGGAGAAATTTAAAATATTTGATTTTTGAAAGACATTCCTAGGAGAATGAATGTTAAATCTTGGACCAGGAGAAAATATTTGGAAGATACATATCTGATAAAGGATTTTTGTACACAATATACAAAATATTATTAAAAACTGACCAAGAGGAAACGAAACAATTCAATTTTAAAAATGGGGGGAAAATCTATGTTCACTTCACCAAATAAGAAAAGCATATGAAAAGTG
This sequence comes from Diceros bicornis minor, assembly GCF_020826845.1. Lineage (NCBI taxonomy): Eukaryota > Metazoa > Chordata > Mammalia > Perissodactyla > Rhinocerotidae > Diceros > Diceros bicornis. The sequence continues at coordinate 88,674,018 of NC_080781.1, read as the reverse complement.
GCTCAGCATAATTCATCAAGGAAATGCAAATTAAACAACAATAAGGTAACATAGCTATTAGAATGGCTAAAATTTTAAAAAATGACACTACTGCTGGTAAGAATACGGTGTACAAAGAACTCTTATTGCTTGCTGGTAGGAAGGTAAAGGAGTATAGCTATTATGGAAGATGGTTTAGCAGTTTCTTACAAAGCTAAACATAGTCCAACAATCTGATCTAGGAATTGTGCTCCTAGGTATTTACCAAAATGAGTTAAAAACTCACGTCTACAGAAAAGTCTGAACACAAATGTATATAGTAGCTACATTCATAGACCACAAAAACTGGAAGCAACCAATAGATCCTTCAACAGGTGAATGGATAAACAAATGAGAGTACATTTATACAATGGAATATTATTCAATGATTAAAAGAATTAAGCTGTAAAGCACCCCCCTAAAATGAATGTATCTTAAGTGCGTATAGCTAACCGAAAGAAACTAGTCTAAGAAAACTAGATACTGTAAAATTCCAATCATATGACATTCTGGAAAATTTAAAAATATGGAGATGTTAAAAAGATTAGTGAGGACTTTCAGTTTCTGGTCTAGCAAGTACGGAACTAGGAAGTCATCTCTCCCAACAACACACCAAGAAAAAACACTGAACAAACTGAAAATCAACAACCCTGTTTAGATCAGAGAACTGAGGTCATTGGGCAAATCACTGACCGCCAAAATTAAGGAGACAGGCCAATGCAGAGAAATACAACTTACTTGAGCAGAAGTCCAGGTGCAGAAACCTCCACAAGAACTAGTACTGAGATAGGAAAGACTAAACTCTAATTGAAAAATTGCTAGAGGCTCAGTGTGGACAAATTTGAGAGTGAAAATTCCAGCGGGGCCAGTCTTAGGTGGTTCCCCACAGTTTTGTGAGTATTACCACCAGGAGCTCTACCAGGTTCTTGCATTGAAGACTGAGAAATATCTTCCTCTCCTTTCAGTGGAGGTAGGGAAGAAGAAGCCATTTTGAAATGTGCCCCGAGCATTCCGTTCTTCTTAACAAGATATGCCTTCAAGAGAAACTGTTTCACCAGAGCCTAACTCACCTGAGGAAAGGGAAATACTCAACTATAGCAACCACTAGTCTTTCTATTTCACCTAAAGGGGAAAAAACAAAACAAAACTGAGAAGCACTTGTAAAGGCCACAGCCCAGGGGTACAGGCTCCTTAGAAGACTGACTTTTAATTATAGGTCTATGGAATGCTTCCCCTCCCCCAACATCTTGATACTACATCAGTAGGACTTTTGTATAATAACAGGAAAATACAAGTGAAAGAACTGTGCATCTCATATGATATTTAAGAAGTCTCTAGAGAAACCCAAAAGCAAAAGGGGAGACAAAATCAAGGACACCAGAGGAAATTTTAGCCTCTGACATCTAAAGCTATAGCAAACACAGACAAATCCCCAGCCAGATAAACATAAAACCTCACACTAAAGGTCTATTAACCTCAGTTATTTAACCAGTACATCATATCCAGCTTGCAACAAAAAATTATAAAGCACAATAAAAGACAAAAAACACAGTTTGAAAGGGCAGGGCTAGCATCAAAACAGTCAGATATAACAGAGATGTTGGAATTATTAGACTTGGATACAACAACGATTAACATGCTAGAGCTCTAACAGAAAAATTTGAAAATATGCAAAAACAGATGTGTAATGTAAAAATGTAAGCAGACAGATGGGAGCTCAAAGAAATAATCAATAAAAATGCTAGAAATAAAAAACATCACAGAAATGAAGAACGCCTTTGACAAGTTCTTCAATTCACTGGACATAGCTGAGAAAAGAACAACTGAGCTTCAAGAAATGTCAAAATAAACTTCCAAAACTAGCAAAGAGAAAAAGGAATAAAAATAGAAAAACAGAACAGAATATCAAAGAACTTGAGAAAATTATAAAGTGTATGACATAAACATAATGAGAATAACTGAAGGAGAAGGGAAGAGAATACTGCAGAATATCAGACAAAGAAAAAATCTTGAAAGAAGCCACAAAATCAAATCAAACCAAAACAAAAACTTACACATAGAGGGGTAAAAATAAGAATTACATTTATCTAAGCAAGAAGAGAGTGGATTAAAATATGTATGTGTTAAAAGACTCACCAATCTAGAATTCTGTACACAGTGAAATTATCATTAAAACTTGAATAAGAGAAAAATGGTGAAATAGGAGTTATCTACCTTCTTCCCTCCAAAGAAGATTGATTTTGACAATCATCTACGGACAAGAGTACCTTTGTGGAAGTCCAGGATTACAGCAGAGAAGGTCTAGCACACCATTGGAGAAAAAATTTCAAGATTGGACACATTGAAGAGGATAAGAAGAACAGTTTTACTTTACCCACATCACCCCTCCCCCAAAGCAGCAGAATTCAGTGCCAAGAAAGGTCTTCTAGGCTTGATTTTCCACAGGGTAAGTGAGAGTATGTGAGTAAGTGCCCGAATTCTCCAGCTGTGTGGGATGCTGAAAAAGAAGCCTACTTCTTTCTCACCCCATCCGGAATATTGAGGTGTGCTGTATGATTAGTGGGTGGGAAGAGGATAGGATAACAGCAGTCAGGGCTCTTGGAGGGCGTCAAAGGGACACAAATCCTACTAAGCACTTAATGGACTCCATCTGGAAGCCAGCCCATGAGACACTTGGGAAAGCTTGCCTGCAGATCCCATGAACTGTGTGCCTCAACCACACACACCCTGTGTGTGGCTAACTCTGTGTCTGCCCCTGAAGATGACAAGTGTGTGCCTTTGCAGATAGCAAGTGAACATGTTCAGAAGATAGGCCTGACTCTGGGATTAGGAGAAAGCATACAAACTTAAGCATTTAACATCACTCTAGGGAAAACAAATGGGATATTGTCAGCACCTAGCCTGTCTTTGCTGGATCAAGAGAAGGGATACAATCTTAAGAATTATTTCTTCCCACCCCCTTAAGAGAGAATAAGAAGTGTGGAGCAAGCATAGCAAAAGAAAAGTTCTAAGAAAACCTCGGAATCCCTAGCAGGGCTGACAGAAATTATTTCTCTCCTGAACTCAGTCAGTAAACACTGGAGGAGGTGACCGTTTCCTCAAAGGCAAAGACAGAAGTTAGAAGACAGGAACTTTGAAACTATTTAGTCAGAAGAGAACGAAAAGACAGAATAAAAAGGCTGAAGAAAAGCTACATGATCTATGGGAATATTATCAAAAGACACATATTTGCAATTTATTTGGAGTCCCAGAAAGAGAAGGTATGGAGAAGGGGGCAGAAGGCATATTTAAGGAAATAGTATCTGAGAGCATCCCAAATATGGGGAGATATTTGGACATCCAAGTTTATAAAGCTCATTGATCACCAAACAAAACAACTTAAAGAGATCTTCTCCAAGACACGTTATGATAAAATTACCAAAAATCAAAGACAAAGAGAGAATTTTAAAAGCAGTGAAAGAAAAGAAGCTTGTAACTTACAAAGGAATCCCCATAAGAGGCTATCAGCAGATTTCTAAGCAGAAATCTTACGGGCCAGGAGAGAATGGGATGATCTATTAAAAGTGCTGAAAGAGAAAAACTGCCAACCAAGAAAACTATCCAGCAAAGTTATTCTTCAGAAATTAAAGAGAGAAAAAGATTTTCCCAGACAAACAAAGCTGAAGGAGTTCTTCATCACTACTAGGTCTGCCTTACAAGAAATGCTGGAAATTCTTCAAGCTGAAATGAAAAGATGCTAATTAGTGACACAAAAACACACAAAAGTATGCAACACACTGGTAAAGGTAAATATACAGTCAGATTTAGAAAAGTCTAGTTCAGTAATAGGATGATGCATTAACCACTTAGCTATAATATAAAAGTTAAAGGAAAAGAGTGTTCAAGATAACTATAGCTACAATAATTTTTTAATGAATGCACAACATAAAAAGAGATAAGTTGTGACATTAAAGACATAATAGGGGTAAATGCCTGGTAGTTGGATAGCTGGATTGTATGGTATTTCTATTTGTATTTTTTTGAGAAATCTCCATATTGTATTCATAGTGGCTGCACCAGTTTATATTCCTACCAGCAGTGTATGAGGGTTTCCTTTTCTCCACATCCTTTCCAACATTTGTTATTTCTTGTCTTGTTAATTATAGCCATTCTGATGGGTGTAATGTGATATCTCATTGTAGTTTTGATTTTCATTTCCCTAATAACTAGTGATGTTGAATATCTTTTCATGTGCCTGTTGGCCATCTGTATATCTTTTTTGGGAAAATGTCTGTTCATATCCTCTACCTATGTTTTGATCAGATTTTCTTTGTTGTTGAGTGGTATGAAATCTTTATATATTTTGGAAATTAACCTCTTGTCAGATATATGATTTGCCAATATTTTATTGCAGTTGGTGGGCTGTCTTTTCATTTTGTACATGATTTCCTTTGTCTTGCAGAAGACTTTTAGTATGATGTAGTCCCATTTTTTTATTTTTTCTTTTGTTTCCTTTGTGTGAGTAGACATGGTATTTGAAAAGATACTGCTGAAATCAATAATATAAAGAGATTTATGCACCCCTTTGTTCATTGTAGCATTATTCACAAAAGCCAAGATGTGGAAACAACTCAAATGCCCATCAACTGATGAATGAATAAAGAAGATGTGGTATATGGAACAGAATATTACTCAGTCATAAAAAGGCAAAATCTTCCCATTTACAACAACACAGGTGGACCTTGAGGGTATTGTATTAAGTGAAATAAGCCAGACAGAGAAAGACAAACACCGTATTATTTCACTCATATGTGGAAGATAAACAAACTCATTGATAAGGAGAACAGATTAGCAGTTACCAGAGGCAAAGGGGGTGGGAGGAGGGTGAAAAGCATAAAGGTCATATATGTATGGTGACAGATGAAAGCTAGACTATTGGGGTAAGCAACACGCAGTCTATACAGAAACTGACATATAATAATGTATACCTGAAATTATGTAATGTTATAAACCATTATGACTTCAACAAAATAATTTAAAAAAACATAATAAGGAAAGTAAAAGAGTAGAGTTTTTTGTATATGATTGATGTTAAGTTACTATCAGCATAAAAATAGACTGTTATATCTACAAAATGTTTCATGTAAGCCTCATGGTAACCACAAAACCTAAAAGTATGCAACGTTCTCAAAATATATTTTTACAAAAGAATTCAAAGCATACCACTAAAGAAAACTCATCAATTCAAAAAGGAAGCTAGCAAGAGAGGGAGAAAGGAAGACTATAACTTGAAAACAGCCAGAAAACAATTAATAAGATGGAAATGGAAAGTCCTTGCCTATTAATATTTACTCTAAATGTAAATAGATTAAACTCTGTAATCATAAACCATAGAGTTGCTGAATGGTTAACAAAACAAGACCCAACTATACACTGCCTACAAGAGACTCACTTAAGCTTTAAGGACATACAAAGGCTCGAAGTGAAGCGTTGGATAAAGACAGTCCATGCACTTGGAAGGCAAAAGAGAGCAGGGTAGCAATACTTATATCAGACAAAATAGACTTTAAGCCAAAAATGGTAACAGGAAATAAAAATGTCATTATATAATGATAAAGAAGTCAATTCATTAAGAAGATGTAACAATCATAAACATATATGCACCCAACCTTGGAGCTCCTAAATATATTAAGCAAATATTAACAGACCTGAAGGGACAAATAGACAGCAATACAATAATAGTAGGGGACTTCAATACCCCACATTCAACAATGGATAAATTATCCAGACAGAAAATTAATGAGGAAACATCGGACTTGAACTATACTTTAGACCAAATGGAACTAACAGACATATAAAGAACATTTCATCCAACAGCAGTAGAATGCAATACTTTTCCAAGGTACATGGACTATTCTTCAAGATAGATCATATGATAGGTCACAAAACAGGTCTTAGGAAACATAAGAATAATAAAATGATAGCAAGTATCTTTTTCAATAACAGTGGCATGAAACTAGAAATCAATAACTGCAAGGAAACAGGAAAATTCACAAATATGTGGATATTAAACACACTCCTGATCAACCAATAGGTCAAAGAAAAAATAAAAATGGAAACCAAAAAATATCTTAAACAAAATTGGAAACACAACATATCAGAACCTATGAGATGCAGCCAAAGCAGTACTAAGAGGATAATTTATATAAATAAACACTTACACTAAAAGAAATAAAAATCTCATATAAACAACCTCACTTTACACTTCAAGGAAATAAAAAAAAAAAGAATAAGAAACTAAACCCAAAATTAGCACAAGAAAGGAAATAACAGATCAGAGCAGAAATAAATAAATTAGAGACCAAAAAAAAAAATAGAAAAGGTTAGCAAAACTAAGAGCTGTTTTATTGAAAAGATTAACAAAATTGACAAACCTTTACCTAGACTAACTCAGAAAAAAGAGAGAAGACTCAAATAAATAAAGTCAGAAATGAAAGAGGAGATATTACAGCTGATACCACAGAAACACATGGGATCATAACAGACTACAATGAATACTTATACAACAACAAATTGGACAGAAGAAATGGATAAATTCCTAGAAACATACAACATACCAAGGTTGAATCATGAGGAAATAGAGAATCTGAACAGACCAATAAAGAGTAAGGAGATTGAATCAGTGATCAAAAACCTCTCAACAGTTAAAAGCCCAGGGCCAGATGGTTTAACTGGTGATTTCTATGAAAATTTAAAGAAGAATTAATGCCAATCCTTCTCAAATTCTTCCAAAAAATTTAAGAGGAAGGAATACTCTTAAACTCCTTTTCTGAGAACAGCATTACCCAGATACTAAAGCCAGATAAAGACACTACAAGAAAAGAAAACTACAGTCCATTATCCCTCTAATATGGGGTAAAAGTTCCTTGACATTGGTCTTGGCAGCATTTTTCTGGATATGACACCAAAAGCATAAGCAACAAAAGCAAAAATCAGCAAGTGACACTACATCAAACTAAATAGCCTCTGCACAGAAAAAGAAACAATCAGATGAAGAGGCAACCTATGGAAAGAGAAAATGTTTGCAAATTATATATCTGATAAAGAGTTAATATCCAAAGTACATAAAGAATGCATACAACTCTATACCAGACACACACACACACACACACACACAAACAATCTGATTTTAAGAATGGACATCAATAGATATTTTTCCAAAGAAGACAAACAAATGGCCAACTGATACATCAAAAGATGCTCAACATCACTAATCACCAGGGAAATGCAAATAAAAACCATAATGAGTTATCACCTCACACCTGTTAGAATTGATTATCATCAAAAAAAATAAGAGAGCCAGACCCTGTGACATAGTGGTTAAGTTCATGTGCTCTGCTTTGGTGGCCCGGGGTTCACAGGTTCGGATCCTGGGTGTGGACTGACACACTACGTGTCAAGCCATGCTGTGGTGGCGTCTCATATAAAGTAGAGGAAGATGGGCACAGATGTTAGCCCAGGGCCAATCTTCCTCAGCAAAAAGAAGAGGATTGGCAACAGATGTTATCTCAGGGCTAATCTTCCTCACACACACAAAAATAATAATAAGAAATAACAAGCGTTGGCTAGACCATGGAGGAAAGGGAATCCTTGTGCACTGTTGGTGGGACTGTAAATTGGTACAGCCACTATTGCAAACAGAATGAGGTTCTTCAAAAAATTAAAAAAAAGAGCTAGCATATAATTTAACAATTCCACTTCTTGGTATATATCTAAAGGAAATGAAATCAGTATCTCAAAGAGATATCTGCACTCCCATGTTCATTGCAGCATTATCCACAATAGCCAAATTTGGAAACAATCTAAGTGCCTGTCTATTGAAGAAAGGATAAACAAGATGTGGGGTATATATACATACACACAATGGACAATTATTCAGCTATGAAAATAAAGTCCTGTCATTTGTGACAACATGCATGGATCTTGATGGTAGCATGCTAAGTGAAATAAGTCGGACAGAGAAAGACAAATACTGTGTGATACCAGTTATTTGTGGAATCTAAAAATGCTGAACTCATAGTGACACAGAGTAGAATGGTATTTGCCATAGGCTAGGTGGAGGGTGGGTATAATGTGAAGATGTTGGTCAATGGGTACAAACTTCTAGTTAAAAAGATAAATAAATATGTTAAAAGATGAATAAGTTAAAAGTTAAACCTAGTTAAAAGGTAAATGTTTGGGAGACTTAAATTTAAAAAACAAAAATACTCAACTTCATTAGTCATCAGGGAAATGCAAATTAAAAAAACATGAAGTAGATCTACTGGTACTCTCATATGAGTGCTTGGTGGAAAGGTGAAATGGCAGCACTACTTTGAAAAATTGTTTAGTGGTTTCTTTTAAACTTTAGTATACGCTTACCCTTGACAGCAATTCCACTCCTAGGTATTTACCCAAGAGAAATGAGAACATATCCACACAAAACCTTGCACATGAATAGAAAATTTATTCATAATAGCCCCAAACTGGAAAAACCCAAATATCCAGAGAATGGATAAACTGTGGTATATCCAGACAATGGAATGATACACAGTAATAAAAACCAACTAACTTCTGATACATGGAATAGCCTGAATGAGTATCAGAAACATTATTTTGTGTGAAATAAGCCAGAAACAAAAGTACATACTGTATGATTCCATTTATGTGAAATTCTAGAAAAGATAAATCTAATAAACAGTGATAGAAAACAGATCAACAGTTGCCTGGGGCTGAGAGTGTCATGGGACATTTAGTAAAAGAGGATGGAAACCAGGAATCTTTTTGGAGTGTTGAAAATGTTCTATATCTTGATTGGGGTGGTGGTTGCACGGGTGTATTTGTCAAAATGTATCAACATTTTATTATATGTATACTACACCTCAAAAAAGTTGATTTTAAAGGACAAAAATTTTTTATGAGTCACAAGTAGGATGAATACAAAGAAAACCTCACCTAGGTATAATATAAAAAGTAAGTTGTAAAGTAAATTGCTAAGTGCAAAGTCAAAGGAAGAATCTCAAAAAAAAAATCAGGAAAAGAAACTTTCCTTTGAAAGATCAATGGTAAGATATAGGGGTGATTTGTCAATGATAATATTGAAAGACAGAATAAAATTTTAAAAATGTGTTCAAAGTGCTGAAAGAAAAGAATTGCCAAACTAAGTTATACGCCAGGCTAAAATATCCTTCAAATTTGAAATTTAATAAGAAACATTATCATAAAAATAATAACAAAATATTTTTCACCATCAGAATTGCAGTAGAATCCTAAAGGATTTTCTTCAGTCAAAAAGTAAATAATCACAAATAGAAGTATAGAGAGACAAGGAGGAATGATGTGCAACAAATAACTGATGTTCGTAGAAAACTCTAGCCAAATAATAAAAATAATAATAATATCTGATGGATATATGTGTATGTGTTTGTACATGTATGCATGTATGTATGTATATGTACATGTATGTATATGTATGAAAAGTTAAAATTAAAATTTTGGAAAATTAGGTAAAAGGAGGTAAAAGTTTTTAATGTTCTTGCATTGTCTAAGAAGTAAAAATTATTCACTTGATTGAGTTTTTGATAAATAAAGAAAGTGTGTTTAATCTCTCGTGTAATTATTGCAAGATTACAAAGAGTATTTAACTTCTAAGTTAACTGATAATATAAATGGACCAATAAAGATATGCGATCAATTCAAAAACAGAGCACAAAATAAAATAAAATATAACAAGTAACAGAGCAAATAATATAAAATAGTAATATGTCACTAATTAAAATTATGACAATAATTGCATAAATGTAGATGCATTCAATTCTTCAATTGAGTGTTAAAGGTTGTCAAAATGGTGTGAAAATTAATAAAGGAAACCTCAAGTAAAATTGGAATTGTGAAGGCCTGTAGAGGGAGCTCTCACACCCTACCAGTTGTCGTTAATTACCCCCAACAGAAAGATGCCAATTACAGACTCCAACAGGAAGAAGTGTCAATTACAGACCCCAACAGGAAGAGAGGAAGTACACTCCTAAACAGAAAATACAGCTACTTTGCTCCTTCAACAAGAGGAAGGAAGATTTTCTTCTTGCCCAGCAATAAGCCCAGCCAATGGAAATGCCACAGCTAAGCCAATGAAAAGCCATTGTAACCTGAAACTCTTATTTTCCTCCAATGAACTTTCATTTTTCTCTTGCTGATGAGTTTCTTGTCCCACCCCCGTTTCTATAAAAGCCTTCCACTTTGTATAACCCCTTGAAGTATCTCTCTGCTTGTCAGACAAGATGATGCTCAATTCATGAATCATTTAATAAAGCCAATTAAGTCTTCAAATTTACTCAATTGAATTTTGTTTTTTAACACTGGTATAATACAATCAAACTGTATGCTGATTATGAGAACTTGTTTAACACATGAGGATACAAAAGAAATTGAAAGAAGGAAAGGAAACTCATATAGCATGCAAAGACTAACAAAAAGCCAGTTGATGTTACTGTGTTACTATCAGACAATGTAGATTTTAAGGCAAAAAACAAAGAAAGAAAAGAAGAAAGAAAGAAAGACATGTAGTAGACATGAAGAGAAATACTTCCCAAAGAGAAGAAAACACTCTGTCAAGTCCACATGGAATTTCTAACAAATTTGCCATATGCTCATCCATAAAAAGGATACCAATATGGTTGATCAACCAAACTGGGAATCTTCTGAGTGTCAAAGGAAGTGCTGTTAATACTTACACTTGGACAAGTGGTATAAAATGCAACTCTCAGGGGAAAACTGGGATATATGGTTCCCATTTCTCTGAAACAAGTATAAGCAAAATTTGAAAGTTCAAGATCATGCAGAATATGTTCCCATTACCACGGTTAAAATAAGCAAGAAGATAAATATAAAAGAAAACTAAAAATTTTCTTGTGCTTGGAAATTAAGGAATATTCTTTCTTCCTAAATAATCCATGTTATAAGGAACAAATAACAATGGAAATAAGAAAATATTTTGAACTAGAGCCTAATGAAAATACTATATATCAAAACTTAAGTAATTCAGGACCAGCCCTCATGGCCTAGTGGTTGAGTTTGGCATGCTCTGCTTCAGCAGCCCAGGTTCAGTTCCTGGGTGTGAACCTATACCACTCTTCTGTCAGTGGCCATGCTGTGGCAGTGGCTCACATACAAAAAGAGAAAGATTAGAGCAGATGTTAGCTCAGGGTGAATCTTCCTTAGGCAAAAAAAAAAAAAAAAAAAAAAACAAAGAATTCAGCTGATGTCATGCTTAGAAGTAATTGTATATGTTGAGGGTCTTCAAAATTCCCCTCAGGTTCAGTGATCTGCTAGAGGGATTCACAGGAGTCAGCATACTGTACTCATGACTAAGATTTGTTATGGCAAAAAAATACAAAGCAAAATCATCAAAGAGAAAAAATCCATGAAGTGAAGTCCAGAGGAAACCAGGTATGATCTTCCAAGAGCCTTCTGAAAGTAGACTTACACAAGACATACTTCCTCCAGCAATGAGTTGTGACAACTTGTATGAAGTGTTGTCTAAAATGGAAGCTCATCTTAGCCCAGAAGCCTAGGTTTTTTTTTTTATTATTAAAATATGTGCCTCATTTTTTCTAGTTTTACTGAGACACAACTGACATATAACATTGTATTAGTCCAAGGTGTACAACATAATGATTTGATATATATATAAATTGCAAAAATATTACCACAATAAGTTTAGTTAACATCAGTCACCTCCCATAGTTACAATATTTTTTTTTGCTATGAAAAGAACTTTTAAGATCTACTCATAGTAACTTTCAAATATACAATATAATATTGTTAACTGTAGTTACCATGCTGTACATTACACTCCCAGAATTTATTTATCTTGTAACTGGAAATTTTTACATTTTGACCACCTTCACTCATTTCTCTACCCATCACCCTTGCCTCTGGCAAAAACTAATCTGTTCTCTGTATCTGTAAGTTTGTTTTTTTTAGATTCCAAATATAAGTGAGATCATACAGTATTTGTCTTTCTCTATCTGACTTATTTTACTTAGCATAATGCCCTTAAGGTCCATCCATGTTGTCACAAAAGGCAAGATTTTCTTCTTTTTTATGGCTAAAATATATATATATAACATTTTCTTTATCTAGTCATGTGTCAATGGACATTAAGGTTGTTTCTGCATCTTGGCTCTTGTAAATTATATTGCAATGACCAAGGGAGTGAAGATTTTTTTAGGGTAATGGTTATGTTTCCTTTGGATATATACTCAGAAGTGGAATTGCTGGATCATATGGTAGTATTATTTTAAAGTTTTTGAGGAACTTCCATAGTGTTTTCCACAGTGGATGCACCAATTTACATTCCCACCAACAGTGAATGAGGATTCCCTTTTCTCCATATCCTCACCAGCACTTGTCATCTCTTGTTTTTTTGATGATAGCCATCTTAACGGGTGTGAGGTGATATCTCATTATGGTTTTGATTTTCATTTCCCTGATGATTAGTGATGTTGAGCACCTTTTCATGTGCCTGTTGGCCATCTGAATGCCTTCTTGGGAAAAATGTCTCTTCAGTTCTTCTGCCCATTTTTTAATCAAATTGTTTTTTTCTTATTTGCTGAATTGTATGAGTTTTTTATATATTTTGGATATTAACTCCTTATCAGATATATGATTTGCCAATATTTTCTTTCATTCTGTAGATTGTCTTTTCATTTTGTTGATAGTTTCCTTTCTGTGCAGAAGCTTTTTAGTTTGATGTAGTCCCATTTGTTTATTTTTGCTTTTGGTGTCAAATCCAAAAATAACATTGCCAAGACCAATGTCAAGAAGCTTATCTCCTATGTTTTTTTCTAGGAGTTTCGGGTTCTACATTCAAGTCTTTAATCCAAATTTGATTTTATTTTTGCTTATGGTGTAAGATAGGGGTCCGATTTCACTCTTATTCCTGTGGCTGTCCAGTTTTTCTGGCACCATTTATTGAAGAGACTATCCTTTCCCCCTGTAAATTCTTGGCTTTTTGTCATAAATTAATTGAACATATATAAATGGATTTATTTCTGGGCTATTCCAATCCATTGACCTATGTGTTAGTTTTTGTGCCAATACCATATTGTTTTGATTACTATAGCTTTTTAATATCATTTCAAGTCAGGAAATGTGATACAACCAGCTTTGTTCTTTCTTAAAATTGCTTTGGCTGGGCCGGCCCCATGGCTTAGCGGTTAAGTGTGCGTGCTCCACTACTGGCGGCCCGGGTTTGGATCCCAGGCGCACACCGACACACAGCTTCTCCTGCCATGCTGAGGCCGCGTCCCACATACAGCAACTAGAAGGATGTGCAACTATGACATACAGCTATCCACTGGGGCTTTGGGGAAAAAAAAGGAGGAGGATTGGCCATAGATGTTAGCTCAGAGCTGGTCTTCCTCGGCAAAAAGAGGAGGATTAGCATGGATGTTAGCTCAGGGCTGATCTCCCTCACAAAAAAAAAAAAAAAAATTGCCTTGGCTATTTGGAGTCTTTTGTGGTTCCATACAAATTTTAGGATTGTTTGTTCTATTTCTGTGAAAAATGCCATTGGAATTTTGATAGGGATTGCATTGAATCTATAAATTGCTTTCGGTAGTATGGAAATTTTGACAATATTAATCCTTCTAATTTGTTAGCATGAAATAACTTTCCATTCCCTTGTATCTCCTTCAATTCCTTTCATTAATGTCTTATAGTTTTCAGTGTATAGATGTTTCACCTCCTTGGTTAAATTTATTCCTAGATATTTTATTATTTTTGATGTAATTATAAATGGAATTGTTTTCTTAATTTCTTTTTCTGATAGTTCATTGTTAGTGCATAGAAATGCAAGTCTTTTGTATATTGATTCATTTATTATTTCTAACAGATTTTTTGTTGGGTCTTTATCATTTTCTATATATTATATCTATATATAATATATATGATATTATGTCTTGTACAAATGGAGATAGTTTTACTTATTCTTTTTTGATTTGGATGCCTTTTATTTCTTTTTCTTGCCTAATTGCTCTGGCTAGGACTTCCAGTATTATGTTGAATAAAAATGGTGAGAGTGGGCATCTTTGTCTTTTTCCTGATCTTAGAGGAAACACTTTCACCTTTTCACTGTTGAGTATGGTGTTAGCTATGGGCTTCAAGATTTTTAATTAAAGTTCAGTTGTGTTGGCACTTTTGTCTAGCACATACAAAATTTCACACACCCAGAATGCAGGCATTCAACATGAACCACATTGTTTGTTCAATTTTTTTAGGCACAATGAACCACTCTAATTATTTAGAATAAATTTTATGTTAGTGTAAGAAACTGTTTTCCAGTCAATTTCCCAGATACCGACCAATGATTAATCCAGCAAGGAAGTCTTTTTTAAGGATAGCAGTCTCAGTCACACCATGTACATGTCTTTTGGTACATTGTTTAAAAGAAGAAAGTCTAAAAAAATCAATGAGGGCCGGCCCCGTGGCTTAGCGGTTAAGTGCGTGCACTCCGCTGCTGGCGGCCCGGGTTCGGATCCCAGGCGTGCACTGACGCACTGCTTCTCTGGCCATGCTGAAGCCACATCCCACATACAGCAACTAGAAGGATGTGCAGCTATGACCTACAACTATCTACTGGGGCTTTGGGGGAAAAATAAATAAATAAAATTATTAAAAAAAAATCAATGAGCTTAGGAAACATCTAAAGATTTTATAAAAAACAGCAAATTAAGCACGCACCAAAAAGAAACATTGGCAGGTACAGATAAAGAAGAAAACAAATGAAAACAGAAGATCAATATGGCCAACCATGAGTTCTTTGAAATAATAATAATATCAATACACTTATTGCTAGAATGATAAAAAAATAAAAAGTGTGATGGTACAAGGAACAAATATAATGATTAAAATAGAGGGATATTGCTAAAAATTCTATATATAAGAGAAAGTTTAGCAGGAATTATCATCAGCTACTCTGTAATTCAATTGGAAATATGGATGAAATAGAAAAATTTCTAACAAAAATACCATGAAAGGAAACATAAATTTTGATTAGTTCTGTAACTATTAAAAACATTAAATTGGTAATGAAAACTTTTCCGTAAAGCAACTCCTGGTCAATATGGCTTTAACAGTTGAATCTACCAAACATTTGAGGAAATAACGCCAATCTTACCATAGGACAGTCTCACTCATGAAGGTAAATGCAAAAATTATAAACAAAATCATAGCAAGACAAAGTGAGCAATATAGAAAAATGGTAATATAGTAAAGCTAATTTGGGTTTACTCCAGGAATGAAAAATTGGTTTAACAATTGAAAATCACTCTATGTGTTTTACCACATCAACTGAAAAAAAGAAAAAATAATATGATCACTTCAACAAATGCAGAAAATGCATTTAATAAAATCCAGCATCTGTATATGTTGAAAATTTACTTAAAGTAGAAATAGAAGGGAACTTCCTTACTCTAATATTAAGAGATATCTATTAATTAGCCTACGGCAAACAACACACTTAAGGGTGAAATGATGAAAGATTTTGCACTGAAATCTAGAATGAGACAAAGATGCCCACTACCTCCACTTTTATTTAATATTGTGCTGGAAGTACCACCCGTTGTGATAAGGCAAGAATAAATAAATAAAAATGATTGTATTTGAAAAGAAATAAATAAAAGTATGATTTTCTTATGATACGCTTGTGTACATAGAAAATGCAAATAATTAGATAAATTATTGGAATTAAGAATTGAGATTAATAAAATTGCTGATATACATTTACTTGTTTATAAACATACTGATAGATAGACAATAGATAGTTAACCTGAAGGAGACAGAACATAGATCCAGTTATTGGGAGTGTGGTATAAGGGAAACTAAACCAAAAGTAAAACTCCATGAAAACAGAGATAATGGTCTCTTTGATTCATTGCTGTGTCCTCAGTGTACAGAACATTGTGGGCACTCAATAAATTTTAAATGGATGAAGGAATGCTCAGTGAATAAATTTTGCAACCAAGAGTCCTTATATGTGCCCTCATAGGGGCTGCGTTAGTCAGAGAACTTGAAGTAAAATTACAGGTAGGAGTAAATGGCTCCAGAGCTAAAGATTACAGAGCAATGAAGACAGGGAACCTGAATGGTCATTTAGGAAAAATATTTTAAGTCAATTTGTATCCCTTAAAATTGATATTTAAATATAAGAACAAGAAGTCAATTTCCCACTTATAATTTTCTATTGAAGGCATTAACCAATATGGTTTCTTTATTATATCAATTCAGTTGTTCTTTATCAATTTAGTTGTTTGGACCCTGCTTTCAGGTTGATTAGATTAAAATGTAAAGAATCCACCTGAAACTTACACTTCAATGACCACATTGACCAATCTAGACTGACCATTTGATATTTTTTATAGACTCTTGGTTTTGACAACAAATAAAAAAATAACATTAAAGAGGGTCACATATTTTAAGAATAAAATATAGTTTTTGTACCTTGGACTTCAAGTATCAGATCTGATTAAAGCTGGATAAGAGAAAGTTGTTAAATTTGATGAGTCTGTTTATTTATGGAATTATGGATATGCTCCTTGTGGTATGATCTCCAGAATTTGTCTATCAGATTTCATGCGAACATAAAAGTTAATATTTCCTTAAGGAGCACAGTCCGCTAGGTAGAAGAAATCATAGTATGAAGATGTTGTTTGTCACTAACTATGTATCTAGGGAATAGTCTTCATCAGTGTTTAAATATTTTAAAAATCTGAACCTACAAAGTATTATGAAAAATTCTACTTGCTTCCTCCTCATTTGCATTATTATTTGACTTTAAGGGGTGCTATCAACTTAGCTCCTTTAACACATTATCCAAGATAAATTTTGTTTGTCACATATGGCTCTATTTCATTTGAGACTTTATTAAAACTTAAAATTGTTAAAATAAAATTCAGATTTCTTGTTGAAGAGTCACTAAAAATATGTACCACACTTAGTACTAAAAATGATTTCCTTTGCCTAATTTCATTCCCCAAACCTTGGAAAATGTCACTGTATTTATTTTCTGTTTGCGTCAAGAAACTATATTTTAAATCATTAACTTCAATTTAAGGGGCAATACAAAACAATGCCTTTGAACATACTACTAGAAATGAGATTTATTCTCTTTTAGGCCAAATTTAGACCTTCTCATGTTAAGATTTGAACTAGAAAATAAAAAGACAGAGATTAGTAAGCAGACTTTGATTAAAAAATTTGACAGTCTTTTCAGCTTGGATGTAAGCCAAGAGACCAACAGCTGTATTCACCCTTGGCTGAGCAAGTCATAGTACTGGAGCTTGCAAGCTGAGAACAGTGGATTGTACAATAGGGAAAGCAAGGAAGAATCATAGCTAATTAGAATTCCTGTAGGCTTTATCAACAGGTCTGCAAAATACAGTAATTAAGCTATGACTGTGAAAACATGTCACTTTGATGTCTTGGAGATGATGCAAACTAGCTTAAAATTACTGAGTTTGAAAACAATCACTTAAAATCTTCCTTAAAAGGATACATGGAACATATCTGACTACTGTGATTTTTGTTATTACTGCAATCAAAGCCAAGACTAATTTAATTTTTCAATAAAGAATATCATTGGTTCACTTACTCACTTGCTTTTTTGCAGATACTTTCTGTACCAAAAAGGAGCAGAAGGAATGAAATATATTGATATCTTAATATTTTAAAATATCAAGATCTATCTGTACCTGTGATAGAGCAGTTGTCTCCTCAGAAATAAATACATTTTTAACATATTTGAAGTCAGAGTCTTTTTAGTTAATAGAATTCATCAAAGGAATATATTCATAAATACTTGAATAATTTTATTTTTAGAGTCGATCGTGAATTGAATTTAAAAATAAAAGGAAAGAAATAAAATCTTCCATAATATGCCTCTACTTTTAAGTGCCATTGTGAGTTTGATTTGATCAACTTGATGTGAGAAGAATGACAGAGCTGACACCCTGCCTTTAACTTATGCCTTTGCAGATTAGGAAAACATAGCAATATGACAAAGGCAGAATGTTCATCCTTTTTATTTGTTGGATTAAACTAGCTATGTCAGTTTTTAAATTTCTTTTAAAATAAATCTCACACAGATTTATACTTGAGTGTGTGTGTGTGTGTGTTCATGTTTTATACATGAAACAAAAAAGATAGCTATTAATGGCTCTTGTCAGGAAATAAGAAATAATAAAAGTTTTGGTTAAGCTCAAGTGAAACTTTTGCATTTGTTTTAATTTGTGAAAAGAGTGACAAACCCTAGTCTTTGCTTTGAAATACAAGTTATGAACATGAAAATTCAAGTATAATATTGCTATTGAAAAGTACCACCAAAGGTAAGTGTGTGCACTCAAGGTAATGATTACAATTGAAAACAGAAAGCTAGATTTCAATTGAAGTAATAAATGTTATATACCACATCTTCTATGTAGTGTATTAATGTAGTCTTCGTTTACATGCATAAAAACGCTCATGATCCATATAGTAAAATATGAGTTACAAAGGTGTGTTCGTTTGACTTTCAGAATAACAAATGATTCACATATAAATTGACTATTAAAACAAAAAAAATTATTTCCCCAAATTGCCTTTCATCACCTATCAAAGTCATTGAAGCAAATTTGAGCAAGTCTGAATTGCTTGCTTTAAACTTGCCTTAATTTTAAAGTTTAACTTATTTTAAAACAACATTTATTATTGTATATGATTACCAAAGTAAGGCAGTCTCATTTGACAATTTCTGGGAAATATATGGATTTATAAGTAATGAAAGTTATTACCTATAATCTTATTACTAAATTTTCTTCAGACTGCTCCCTCCCTTCTCCCTCACCGTCTCTCCATGTGCACTTAAGAAAATTAAGATTATTCATATACAGAGTTGCGGTCAATATTTGTAAAGGACTCGTGTGCCTAAAAAGAATATGTATTCTCCAAATTTTGGCTAGAGAATTCTCTCTCTCTATATATAAACATATTAGATTGAGCTTATTTTGTTTAAAACATCTATATTCTTAGTAATATTTTGTTTTTAATACTTATGTTTTTCAGAGAATTGTGTTAAAATCTTTCACTATAGTGTTATACGATTCTATCAATTTTTGCTTGAAACTTTTAAGCATGAAAGTATCTTTTCATTTTCTTAGTGGATTTTTCTTCCATCATCATGTAATGTCTCCCTTTTTGCCCTTTTAATACTTTTCACCTTTTCTTATACTTTGTCTCATATTGATATTTTTATACCAGCTTTCCTTTGGCTAATATTTTATATATTTATGTACAAATTATATTTATATATGAATGAATATATTACAGTATAAATTATATATATATATATATCTACCATTTATTTTTTTACCTTCCCACTACATTATTACATTTTAGGTGTGTTTATTACAAATAACATATATCTGATTTTTAAAATCCAATCTGAGTATCTCTGTCTTTTAATATGTGATTCTACTCTATTTACATTTATCATGTTTATTATATATTTCTTCACATTTCTGCAATATATTTAGTATTTTCTATTTTCCTTAAATATTCTTTGTTTGTCTCTCCTTTTTTTTTTTTTTTAACAAATAGCCTGCAATTATTTTCTTGGTGTTTGTACACTATATTTCTATTATTTAAGTTGTAATTCTTAATATATAATGAGTATATTTAGCTAACTATGCTCTTTTTCTTAAAAAGTCTCCATTATAAGTGTTTTAATATTCTTTGAATCTGATAAGGAATTGGGGAACACTTTAACTTTCCTCTATCTCATCTCTTCTCTTCCATGCCATTGTATATTATTTTAGTACCACTTTGCTTCTTCCTTTAATAAAACAAATGTATATGTATTCATGCCTCTGTGTGTGTTTGAGTATGTATATTTACAATTACTATTATTAAAGTTTACCAAATTATTTTAGAATTTTCTGTGGTTATCATTGCTTTTTGCAGCCATCCTTTCCTTCAAATTTATCTTTCTTACTGAAATACATTCTTCCATAATTTTTCACTGAGATGTGAAATTGTACTTAGTTCACCTCACTATTAAATGCTACTTTGTGTAGATACCAAATATAGGTTAGCAATCATTTTCTTTCTGCACTGAGATATTACTCCATTGTCTTCAAGCACCTATTATTTATGATAAGAAGTCTGATGATCAGTCTGAGGGTTTATGTAATGGTCATTCTAGTATTGTTCCTTTGTAGATATTCTATGCAAATATTCTATCTTGTTTTGGTAATTTTTAAAAATAAGTTCTTTACCCTGGAATTCTACTAAATATGGATTCATATTTGTATATCATGCTCAGGCTGTTATGTCTCTCTCTCTCTCTTTTACTTGAAACATTTACTTATTTTATTTTAATTGAAATAAAATTTATCTACTGTGAAATGAACAGATTTTAACCATATAAATTGGTGAGCTTTCACAAATGTATATACCCATGTAACCAGTAAAACTTCCTGAAAATACAGAGCATTTCAATAACTCCAGAAAATTTCTTCATGCCCCTTCTAGTTTATCCTCACCCACCCACAGAAAAACACTGTTCTAATTTCTATCACCCTTGGGCCCACCCCGTGGCTTAGCGGTTAAGTGCACGTGCTCCGCTGCTGGAAGCCTGGGTTCGGATCCTGGGCGCGTACCAACGCACCGCTTCTTCGGCCATGCTGAGGCCGCGTCCCACATACAGCAACTAGAAGGTTGTGTGACTGTGACACAACTATCTACTGGGGCTTTGGGGGAAATAAAAAGGAGAAGGATTGACAATAGATGTTAGCTCAGAGCTGGTCTTCCTCAGCAAAAAGAGGAGGATTAGCATGGATGTTAGCTCAGGGCTGATCTTCCTCACACACAAAAAAATAATAATAAATAAATAATTTCTATCACCCTAAATTAGTTTGCCTATTCTAGAACTTTATATAAATGTAATAATACAATATCTGCTATTATGTGCCCTTCTGTTCAGCATAATGTCTGTGAGATACATGCATCTGTTGTACATATTAGTAGTTTATCATTTTCTTGTTTCTGTTGAGTAATATTTCATTGTATAAAAATACCACAATTTGTAATTCCATTCTCCTTTGGACGAGCATTTGGGTTGTTTCAAATGTTTCCTACTGTGAATAAAGTTTTAAAAAAAGGCTTTGTGAGCCTTTCGGTAAGCATACATTTTTATTTCTCTTGGGTAATTTCCTAGAAATGGAATTGCCACATCATATGATAGGTGTGTTTTAAATTTTTAAGATTATTGCAAATCAGTTTTCCCAAAATGGCTAAACCATTTTACATTCCCACCAGTGATATGTGAGAGTTTGGTTGCTCTGTATCCCCAAGAGCATTTGGTATGCCATTCTTTAGTTTTGTTTTCATTATTTAGTTATTATGATAGGTGAGTATTTTATTTTGGATTTAATTTTCATTTCCCTGAATAACTAAAGGTGTTGTGCACTTTTTCCTGTGCTTAGTAGGCATTCATATATTGCCTGTGTCTTTTCAATTATTTTGCCTGTTTTTATTGGTTGTCTTTTTTATTATTGAGTTGTAAGAATTTCTCTCTGTGCATGGGCACAACACACACACACACACACATGCACACACACATTATATAAACAAATCAATTTGTCACTTGCTTTTTCATTTTCTTACCAGTGACTTTTGATGATTACAGCTTACCAGTTTTTCTTTATAGTTACTGATTTTTGTGTCCTATGTAAGAAACTTTGGTCTACTCCAAAGTAACAAAAATATGCTCCTATGTATTCTTCTAGAAGAGTAATAGCTTTAGTTTTTAGGTTTTGCAATAGGATCCTTCTTGAAATAGGATCCTTCTTGAATTATCTCTGCATATGTTGTGAGGAAAGGCATTAGGTTCATTTTTTCCCAAGTAATTATTAGTTGATTCCATCACAATTTTTGAAAAGGCTGCCCTTTTCCATTTAAATACTTCTAGCATTTTTGAAGAATATGAATATGAATTGACTGTAAATGTGCAAGTATATTTCTGGATTGTATTATATCCCAATAATATTGCCTGTCCTTACCCCTATACCACATTTTCTTGATCACAGTAGCCATATGAAGACTGGTTAGTCAAATAATTGAAAGTTATTAAACAACAATGGAAGTATTAATATACAATTATGTTAGTTGCTAGGAATATATAAGTTAGAATCCCTCTAAATAAAAAGGCAAAACAGTAAGAATACTAACTATATTAGAAGACATTTATGACAATTAAAATTAGAATAAAAATACAAGAATGTGAGTAATAACCAATTACTTATCATTGTTCTGGACATTAGCCAATACACAGTAAGTAGAAAATGGAGAAAAAGATGTAACTCTTGGATAGCTGCCTTTCTCTCCCTGTTGAAGAGCAAGGCATATATTTGGATGAAGGATTTGAATGCAAAATATATAAAGATTTGTGCTTAGAAAACTCAAGATTAATAACAAAAAAAATGAGAATAAGAGGTCTTAGCAAGTTCACTAGATATATTAGCATAAAAAATCAATAACCTTTCTACAAAGCAGCAATCAACTTTCATAAAATATGATAAAAAATAATATTTACAATAGAAATAAAAATACTAAGTACCTAAGAATTTTCAAATAAGAAATATGTAGAACTTAATGAAAGAAAATAATGGAAGATGATTTCATATTTACAAGCAAATAATTTTGTGGATTATAAGGTTTGGTAAATATTTTTCACAAAATAATGATTTTGCTAATGTCTGCAATTAGTAAATATGCCAATTTGGGATAAGTTTATATCTTTTTGGCAACTATAATTATTTGCTATGTGAACTAGGTTCTCCTGTATTTACCACAGACACACATGCTACCTGAAAAGTTATAATGTGCAAGAGTACCTACAGTTCTTTGTATTTCATCCATCTTGAATTACTTATGAGGGTCCTTGGGTCAATGTATTCTTTCACATAATGACAGTTGTATGAAGTCAGGGAACATGATGACTCATAATACTAGAAATTTTAAAAGATTTTGAAACAAACTATTTCCTATAAATATATGTTGGTGTAACAAAATATACATAATATATACTTACTATATGTTATCAATTGAACTGTGTCCCCACCTCCAATTCACATGATGAACTCCTAACCCCCAGTACTTCAGAGTGTGACCTTATTTGAAAATGGGATCTTTGCAGATGTATTTAGTTAAGATGAGGTCATTAGGATCAGCCCTAATCCAATATCACCAGCGTTCTTATAAAAAGAGGATATTTGGTCACAGAGACAGACATAGACACTTACAGAGGGAAGATGATGCGAAGAAACATGGGGAGAAGATGGCCCTCTACAAGCCAGGGAAAGAAGCCTGGAACAGATCCTTTCCTCATAGCCCTCAGAAGGAACCAACCTGGCAGATACCTTGATTTCAGACTTCCGGCCTCCAGAACTATGAGACAATAAATTTTTGTTGTTTAAGCCAACCAGTTTGTCACACTTTGTTACAGCAGCCTTCACAAACTAATATATATGGCATAAAATTAAAACAATATGTGCTTATAGAATATACAATGTTTCAAAATGTTCTCTTCATGAGTGACTACAAATGCAGTAAATCTGCAATGATGTTAGGGCTAAAAGAGAGCCAATTCAGGCGGAAAGACAACCAGAGCACAGGAGAACAGTCAAGAGTATTAGGGGGAGCCAAAGGATTCTGACTCACTGATTGGAATGGGGCAGGGTCCGAGAGATACATATCCCTAAGGGGAAGGCATAATGGTGTTCAGAGAAACTGACATACCCAGCTTCAGCTAATGATGCCTTATTTGAATCTGGTTTACAGACCAAACCCTTGGGACTTTTTCCTCACAATATTCTGATAGTAGTGAAATATCAAAGTTACCACACTGAGGAATCTTTCTCACATGGTTTCTCTGGGCTATCTTCATTCAGCTTTCACTAATTTCCTGGAAGCCCATAAAACTTACTTATGATTATTATAGGGCAGAAAAGTTTAATTTCTGAGGTCATTTATTCTTTTTTATTTTATAAGATGTTGAGTTCTCTCTAGTCCTTTTATTCTAAACCCATTCACCAGATTCCACATCTCATTGTATAAATTTAAAATGGCCCACATTACTCTAAATAGTTTGGCCCTTGCCTACCTCCTCACTCAGAGCTTATCTCACACGCCTGTTCATTTTCTGCATTCCAGCCACTCTGGCCTCCTTTCTGTCTCTTTTACTCACTCTGCTTCCTCCCATTCAGGGCCTCTCTGTCTTCCTTCCCTCTTCATCTCCTATTCATACTACACCTTTCAACTCAGATATCATTTTCTCAGAGAAACATTTTCATATCTCCCTAATGAGGTCAATTTGATTGCCATATTTGATCTCCTGGCCCCATGTACCTCTTTTTTATGTAACATCTATTAAATTGTAGTTAAAAGGTACAAACTTCCAGTTATAAGATAAATAAGTACTGGGAATATAATGTACAACATGATGACTATAGTTAACACTACTGTGTGATATATTTGAAAGTTGGTAAGAAAGTAGATGCTAAAAGTTTTCATCACATGGAAAAACCTTTTTATTTTTGTATCTATATGAGATGTTAACCAAACTTATTGTGGTAGTCATTTCACAGTATACGTAAATAAAGTCATTATGCTGTACCTCTTACACTTATACAGTGTTATATGTCAATTATGTGTCAATAAAGCTGAAGGAAAAAAGAATTCCAAAACAGTAATAAAATAAAATTTATAATTCTCATCTGTTGAAGATTTTTATTTTTTGCATAGTATCTGTATCTTTCACCAGACCATAAAAATCCATGACAGGAAGCATTTCTGCTTTTATTCACCATTGTAACTTAGGTATATACCATAGAGCTTTTGTGTATTAGTAGTTCAATAAGTTTTTTTTTTAAATCAACGTACTTCTAGCTATGTAAATTCTTCCTTTATGGAAAGTGTGTCCTTTTTGCATTCATATTTCATAGAAATTATAACTATAAGGTCTGACAATTCAACTATTATCAGATTGACTTATTTTTTGAATCATTAAATCAAATATCATGAAATTTTAAAATTTTCAAGCTAGAAGTAACTTTAGATGTAACCTAGTACAGTGGATTTCAAACTTTATGGACTTGCCTCAGGGACTACTGGAAGGAGTCGTGAGGAAAACTCTGATAAAGTGGAGCTTTGAAACTCCAACCTTGGGAATACCAACAGCTCTACTTTCATCTATTTTATATATTGGAAATCCATGTACTTTTTCTTTTAATAAAAAAAATAACTTTCTAGTGCTAAAGGTTTTTTAAAAATACTGATCTATTTCAACTCCCTTCATTTTAATTGTAAAAAACTGATTCTTAATGAGGCAAAATTACTTTAACAAGGATACCCAACTAGTTAGTGCCAGAGCTACTTTACCCAGCAATGGATTAATATTTCTTTTTTTTTTGTGAGGAAGATCAGCCCTGAGTTAACATCCATGCTGATCCTCCTCTTTTTGCTGAGGAAGACTGGCTCTGAGCTAACATCTATTGCCAATCCTCCTCCTTTTTTTCCCCCAAAGCCCCAGTAGATAGTTGTATGTCATAGTTGTACATCCTTCTAGTTGCTGTATGTGGGATGCAGCCTCAGCATGGCCAGAGAAGCGGTGTGTCGGTGTGCTCCCGGGATCCGAACCTGGGCCGCCAGCAGCGGAGCACGTGCACTTAATCGCTAAGCCACGGGGCTGGCCCATAATATTTCATTCTTAAGCCAACCTAATTTTAGTTCCTTACTTAACAAGATAAGTTAAGCTGCATGTGAACATGATTAATTTAAATGAACTAATCATGGCTTCTTATGCTTTCAACCAACCAACAAGACCTATAAAACTATGTGTATGGCCCTGAGTTTGGGGATGCACCTTGGTAAAAGGAATACAAAAGGAATGTAAACTTTTGTCTCCAACAGAACTAGGTGGGTTTGAGTTACAATTCTACCACTTACTAGCTGTATAATTTAGGCACAATAGTTAAACTCTTCAAGCTTTATTCTTCTCATCTGGAAAATGAGAATAATAATATTATCTTCTAAATGGGGTTCCTTGGAGGATTAAATGAAATGTACTAAAGTGCCTAGCACAGTGTCTGGTACAGAGTTGGTTGTCGATAAGTATAAGTTTCCTTTTTACTTCTCCTTTCCTGTCTATTTTGAATTTGTGTTTACATGAGTTTATAGATCTATGGTTTATAAAATATCCATATTATCAAACTTAAACATGTGTTTTGTCTACATACAAGTAACTTGGATCCATCAGTAAATAACAATGTGTAGGAAATTCCATGAGATAATTTTGGTTGTTAATGTTTCACATTTCACAGTCAAGGCCGTTACTACTATCTTTTTACAACACCTATAATTATCTTAAGCTAACAAATGAATATTCTTCATAATACAAATATGACTAGAATTCTACTTTGTACATTTGATAATTAGACTGCCTGTCTTGTGAATGCTACCCACTACTCAGTTTTATTTTTTGCTGTAATTTTGTGTGACAATAGATACACTTGAGTAAAAAATGAAGAAACTTGAAAGGAAAAGACAGCTTTTTTAATAACCTGATATTTCAATTTATTCTGAATTCTTGTTCTGCTTCTCTCTATTCTTCCTGTGCTGCAAAGGTAATCCTAATTTTAAAATAAAAAAAATATATATATATATACACATATATAATACTCTTTATAAAATATCTTTATTCTCCACTCTTATGCTCACTTAGCAGGTATTATGTATCAGCTAATAACTAAGATATAATGAAACAACTGCCCAGTTTTCATGCTTAAAAACTAAGTTTGCGATTCTTACCCTCTGGTGTCATCTATTGGTTAGATGTTAAAATTACAAATACTGTTTTATATGATATTCTCAAAAGTACCTGGCTGCTCATTTTTACTCTCCTATGGTAATACTGCTTAATTGCATTGTTTTAAATTAAGGTTGTTTAACTTATTCTTGAATATTTAATAGACTGCCCAAGTCTCTACCCTACAGATAATGATATTATTCAGTAATGAATTTTTCTATTGAGAGAGAAATTGTATTAAAAATTTGAACCAATTGGGGGCTTTCCCGGTGGCATAGTGGTTAAGTTCACACACTCCACTTTGGCACCCCGGGGTTCACAGGTTAGGATCCTAGGCTTGGACTTACGCACCGCTCATCAAGCCATGCTGTGGCATCATCTCATATACAAAACAGAGGAAGATGGGCACAGACGTTAGCTCAGGGTTAATCTTCTTCAACAAAAAGAGGAGGATTGGCAATGGATGTTAGCTCAGAGCCGATCTTCCTCATGAAAAAAAAAAATTGAACTGACTGAAAACTGCCAGACATTACACAGAATTCTCATTTCACTCTCCATTATCGTATAGTAAAATACAATCCAAATTAAGCAATGTATCTTTAATCTTTAGGTGAAAATATCATAAAATATACCTACTTTGAATTTCTGTATTAGTGCCATTTTGCATGTTAAAATATCTCTGTTTTATGTACTTCTCAATTTAAATCAAAAGAAACTGCTTGAAATCATAGTGAAGCCAAAACTAATAATAAAAAATAATCACCCATTTCACATGTTGAAGTTGTTGGTTGCAAATATTTCAGTATGTCATTCGTTTTCCAGTACTAGAACAACTCATCAGAATAAGAAAATCTTTTGAAGAAATGTTTTTGAAGAAACTGTGTATGATAGATCTGTTTATCGTGCTATTTTCATATTCCTTTTTACAGAGCTTCACAGAAAAGCTACAGTATGTAGAAATTGAAAATGAAAAATTGTTGTTGCAGATGATATATTTTAGGGAAGCCAGATAGATCACTATGCTTGCTATATGGCTCAAGAATTACTATTATTAGTTATCCTGGAATAAGATTCCATTTTCTCTAGCATTTACAATATACTGCTTTATGCTTTTGTATTCAGTATGCAGAATTTCTAGTTCTTTGTTTTGAAACCTTAAAGCTTTTCAAAATATATCAATGATCCAACAGATAAATTAATCAAGCGGTAAGCTCTGGATGAAGGTGAATGTAGATCCCAAACCTTTTTCTTTTATTTCCTTCTACTGATATTATATGATTTCGCAGCCAGTCTAAATGAAACTGATAAATATAATGTAGATTTTCCCTTGCAAAAGAGTTCTTAGTCATTTTATTATCATTAAATTCCTTTATTTTAGAGTCAATTAGCTTATTCCAGTTATTTTGCTTGGTTGAGATAATATATTGTGTTATCAGGTTTGTGAAGCTGGTTACATCACTATTGGTCACTCAACTAATTAATATATAGACAAAATTCTATTAAACAACAGGCTTCTTGTAGGGAAACAATCATTGGACAATGGATAAGCTAACTAGGGACTAGTTCTTTTATCTACTCATTTTAAAATACAGGTATAACTATTTCAACTTTAGTCTCTTTAATTTTCTCTCTCTGTCCCAACTGGCTAGTGCCTCAGTTACTGTTCATTTGATATCTTGCTCTAGAGCAGTATATATTATGTGAAGTCATTGATTACAGGTTTTGCAATGTAATTCTGACACTAACTACTAGGAGTTGGGTCAAATTTCACAGGTTAAAGACACAGCCCTCCACAAGACTCCTCTCACTTCAGACACCAGCCACAAGCTCCAGTGTTCCCAGGTTCCTTGAACTTCTGACAAACTGGCCACAAATTTGAGGGTTCCCATTACCCTCTCAGGTTTGATAATTTGCTAGAATGAATCACAGAACTCAGGAAAGTACTATAATTACTATTACAGTCTTATTATAAAGAATACAAATCAGGGCCAGTGAAATGAAGAGACATATAGGGTGAGGTCCAGAAAGGTCCCAAATGCAAAGCTTCTGTGTCCTCAGAAAGGGTCACCCTCCTGGTAAATAGATATGTATCACCAACTAAGAAGTTCCCCTGAACTTCAGGTGTCCAAAGTTTTTATTGAGTTTTATTATATTTACTACTTGAATTGTTGGTTATGTGATCGAACTCAATCTCCAGCCCCCCTGTTCTTCCTGGAGTTTGGGAGGTCAGAATTATATCACATGGCTCAAAGTCCCAATCCTCTAACCATATGGTTGGTCTTTTCAGTATGGCCAGCCCCCATTCTGAAATGCTCTAGGAGCCCAGAATGAGTGACCTCATTAGCATAGACACAAGTGTGGTTTGAGGGTTCCATCACGCATAACAAAGATGGTCCTACCACTCAGGTAATTCCAAAGCTTAGAAGCTCCCTTTCCGGAACCAGGGACAAAGACCAGACAGACTCTTTATTATAAAACAAGTTTCATTGTTTATGTTTTCCTATACATGATACAACATAGTATAGTTAGGGAAAACTGCCTTTGAATCCAAGATATCTGTGTTGTTTTTTTTCAATCATTTTATTGACATCATAATAGTTTACAACATTGTGTAATTTCAGGTGTACATTATTATTTATCAGTTTCTGTATACACTGCATCATGCTCACTAACAATAGTCTGATTTTTATTCGTAACCATATATATGTGCCCCTTTACCCCTTTAGCCCACCCCCCAACTCCCTTCCCCTCTGGTAACCACTAATCTGTCCTCTTCATCCATGTGTTCTCTTCATCCATGTGTTTCCACATATGAGTAAAATCATGTGGTGCTTGTCTTTCTCTGTCTGGCTTATTTCACTTAACATAATACCCTCAAGGTCCATCCATGTTGTTGTAAATGGGATGATTTTGTCTTTTTTTAAAGCTGAGTAGTATTCCATTGTATGTATACACCACACCTTCTTTATCCGTTCATCAGTTGATGAGCACTTGCCCTGCTTCCATGTCTTGGTTATTGTGAATAACAGTGCAATGAACATAGGGGTGCATAAATCTCTTTGAATTGCTGATTTCACATTGTTTGGATAAATACCCATTAGTGGGATACCTGGGTCATATAGTATTTCTATTTTTACTTTGTTGAGAAATTTCTATACTGTTTTCCACAGTGGCTGCACCAATTTGCATTCCCACCAACAGAGTTTGAGGATTCCTTTTTCTACACATCCTTTCCAACATTTGCTATTTTTTGTCCTGTTAATTACAGCCATTCTGACAGGTATAAGGTGATATCTCATTGTAGTTTTGATTTTCATTTCCCTGATAAATACTGATGTGGAATATCTTTTCATGTTCCTGTTGCCATCTGCATATCTTCTTTGTAACAATGTCTGTTCATATACTCTGCCCGTGTTTTGACCGGGTTGTTTGTTTTTTTGTTGTTGAGTGGTGTGAAATCTTTATATATTTTGGAAATTAAGCCTGTGTGAGACATACAATTTGCAAATATTTTCTCCCAATTAGTGGGCTGTGTCTTTGTTTTGTTCATGGTTTCCTTTGCCTTGCAAAAACATTTTCGTCTGATGTAGTCCCATTTGTTTATTTTTTCTTATGTTTCCCTTGCCTGATTAGACATGGTATTCAAAAAGAGGCTGCAAAGACAGATGTCAAAGAGTGTACTGCCAATATTTACTTCTAGGAGTTTTATAGGTTCAGGTCTTAGATTCAAGTTTTTAATCCATTTTGAGTTAATTTTTGTGTATGGCAAAAGAAGATGGTCTACTTTCATTCTTTTGCATGTGGCTGTCCAGTTTTCCCACCACCGCTTATTGAAGAGACTTTCCTTTCTTCATCGTGTGTTCTTGGCTCCTTTGTTAAATATTAGCTGTCTATAGATGTGTGGTTTTATTTCTGGGCTTTGAATTCTGTTCCATTGATCTGTATGTCTGTTTTTGTGCCAGCACCACTCTGTTTTGATTACTCTAGGTTTGTTGTATATTTTGAAGTCAGGGATTGTGATGTCTCCAGCTTTGTTCTTTTTTTTCAGGATTGCTTTAGCTATTTGTGTTCTTTTCTTGTTTCATATAAATTTTAGGATTCTTTGTTCTATTTCTGTGAAAAATGTCATTGTTCTGATTGAGATTGCACTGAAACTGTAGATTGCTTTAGGTAATATGGGCATTTTAACTATGTTTATTCTTCCAATCCATGAGCATGGAATATCTTTCCATTTCTTTATGTCATCTTCAATGTCTTTCAATAATGTCTTATAGTTTTCAGTGTATAGATCTTTCACCTCCTTGGTTAAAATTATTCCTAGATATTTTTTTCTTCTTTTTGTGATTGTAAATGGGATTATATTCTTGACTTCTCTTTCCACTAGTTTGTTGTTAGTGTATAGAAATGAAACTGATTTTTGTAAGTTGATTTTTTACCCTGCAACTTTGCTGTAGTTATTGATTATTTCTAATAGTTTTCTGGTGGATTCCTTACGGTCTTCTATATATAGGATCATGTCATCCGCAAACAGCAAGGGTTTCACTTCTTTTCCAATTTGGATACCTTTTATTTCTTTTTTTGCCTAATTGCTTTGGCTAAAACCTCTAGTACTATGTTGAATAGGAGTGGTGAGAGTGGGCACCGTTGTCTTGTTCCTGTTCTCAGAGGGATGGCTTTCAGTTTTTCACTGTTCAGTATGATGTTGGCTGTGAGTTTGTCATATGCAGCCTTTATTATGTTGAGGTGCTTTCTTTCTATACCCGTTTTATTGAGAGTTTTATTATAAATGGATGTTGGATCTTGTCAAATGCTTTCTCTGCATCTATTGAGATGATCATGTGATTTTATTCCTCATTTTGTTAATGTGGTATATCACATTGATTGATTTGTGGATGTTGAATCATCCCTGTTTCCTTTGCATAAATCCCACTTGATCATAGTATATGATCCTTTTAGTGTATTGCTGTATTCGGTTTGCCAATATTTTCTTGAGGATTTTTGCATCTGTGTTCATCAGCAATATTGGCCTGTAATTTTCCTTCTTTGTGTTGTCCTTGTCTGGTTTTGAGATCAGGGTGATGTTG
Organism: Diceros bicornis minor; assembly: GCF_020826845.1. Lineage (NCBI taxonomy): Eukaryota > Metazoa > Chordata > Mammalia > Perissodactyla > Rhinocerotidae > Diceros > Diceros bicornis. Next base: position 88,641,999 of record NC_080781.1, on the reverse strand, counting down.
ATCTCATAGAATGTGTTAGGAAGCATTCTGTCTTCTTCAGTTTTTTGAAATAGCTTGGAAAGGATAGGTATTAAATTTTCTTTGAATGTGTGGTTGAATTCTCTAAAGAAGCCCTCTGGTCCTGAGCTTTTGTTTTGGGGGAGGTTTTTGATTACTGTTTCAATCTCTTTGCTTGTCATTGGTCTATTCAGATTTTCTTTCTTCTTGATTCAGTTTTGGCAGATTGTATGAGTCTAGGAATTTATCCATTCCTTCTAGGTTATCCAATCTGTTGGCATACAGTTTTTCATAGGATTCTCTTATAATCCTTTGTATTTCTGTGGTATCCATCGTAATTTCTCCTCTTTCATTTCTAATTTTACTTATTTGAGACTTCTCTCTTTTTTTCTTAGTGAGTCTGGCTAAAGGTTTGTCAATTTTGTTCACCTACTCAAAGAACTAGCTCTTAGTTTCATTGATCCTTTCTACTGTTTTTTTGGTCTCTATTTCATTTATTTTTGCCCTAATTTTTATTATTTCCCTCCTTCTTCTGACTTTGCGTTTTGTTTGTTCTTCTTTTTCTAGTTCTTTTAGGCATAGTGTTAGATTGTTTGGGATTTCTCTTGTTTGATGAGGTAGGCCTGTATTGCTACAAACTTCCCTCTTAGTACCACTTTTCCTGCATCCCATAAATTTTGGTATGCTATGTTTTCATTTTCATTAGGCTCCAGGCTTTTTTTGATTTCTCCTTTGATTTCTTCATTGACCCTATCATTGTTCACTATCTTGTTGTTTAGTCTCCACATATTTGTGACTTTGTCAGCTTTTTACTTCTAGTTGATTTCTAGTTTCATAGCATTGTGGTCAGAAAAGATGCTTGATATGATTTCAATCTTAAATTTATTGAGGCTTTCCTTGTTTCCCAGCTTATGGTCTATCTTTGAGAAGGTTCCATGTGCACTTGAGAAGACTGTGTATTCTGCTTGTTTTGGATGGAATGTTCTCTATATATCTATTAAGTCCATCCGATCAAGTGTTTCATTTAAAACCACTAGTTCCTTGTTAACTTTTGGTCTGGATGATCTATCCATTGATGTAAGTGGGGTGTTGAGGTCCCCTAATGTTACTGTGTTACTGTTAATTTTTCCCTTTAGGTCTGCTAATAGTTGCTTTATATACTTTGGTGCACCTGTGTTAGGTGCATATAGATTCATATGTTTTATTTCCTCTTGGTGGAATTCCCTTTTTATCCTTATATACTGCCCCTCTTTGTCTCTCATTGCCTTTTTTATCTTGAAGTCTTCTTTATCTAATATACATATGGCAACTCTTGCTTTCTTTTCCTTGCCCTTTGCTTAGAGTATCATCTTCCACCCCTTCACTCTGATCTTATGTTTATCTTTAGAGCTGAGATGTAGTTCCTGGAGGCAGCATGTTGTCAAGTCTTGTTTTTTAATCCATCCAGCCACTCTGTGTCTTTTGATTGGAGAATTCAATCCATTAATATTTAAAGTGATTATTGATATAGGAGGGCTTAAAACTGCCATTTTTTTCTTGTTTTCTGGTTGTTCTATATTTTCATTGTTTCTCTTCCCTTGTATATCTGAATGCCATTTCAGCATGCTGTTTTTCTGTGATGGGTTTCTCAGTTTTCTCTTTATGATTTGTGTCTCTGTCCTGATTTATTTCTAGTGGTTACCATGAGATTTATATAAAAGATCTTATAGAGGAGATAGTCCATTTTCTGATAGCCTCTTATCTCCATTAGCTTAAGCAGGTTCCATCCATTTCCTCTTCCCATTCTAAGTTTTTGTTGTCAAAAATTATTCTGTTTTGTGTTGTGAATTTGTGACTAAAATGAAGTGTTTGTAGTTATATTTGATGCTTTCCTTCCCTTTATCTCTTATGTTGTAATTAAGTGTTTACTAACATGTTCTGAGAGAGAGCTGTAATTTTCTGATTCTGTCTGTCTATTTATCTCTTTTCTCAAGGCTTTGTAAAGCTTTGCCTTTTGGTTTCAGGTATGAGGGCACCCTTGATCATTTCTCGTAAGGGAAGTCTAGTGGCGATGGACTCCCTCAGCTTTTGTTTATCTAGGAAAGCTTTTGTTTCTTCATTGTATCTGAAGGATAGTTTCGCTGGATAGAGTATTCCTGGCTAAATGTTTTTGGTTTTCAGTATTTTGAATATATCATTCCAATCTCTCCTAGCCTGTAAAGTTTCTGCTGAGAAATCCACTGAAAGATTGATAGGGGGTCCTTTGTAGATTATTTTCTTCTGCCTTGCTGCCCTTAATATTTTTTTTTTTATTATTTAATTTTGCCAGTTTTACTATTATATGCATTGGAGAAGGTCTTTTTGCATTGATATAATTAGGAGTTATATTGGCTTACTGTACTTGTAATTCCAGTTCCTTCCCCAGGATTGGAAAGTTCTCAGCTATTATTTCTTAGACCAAGCTCTATGCTTCCTCACTTCTCCCTCTGGAATACCTATAATCCTTATGTTGCATTTCCTAATTGAATTGGGTATTTCTCAAAGAATTTCTTCATTTTTTTTTTAAATCTTAGTTCTCTTTCCTCCTCCACCTGAAGCATTTCTATATTTCTGTCCTCTAAATAACTAATTCTGTCCTCCATAACATCAGCTCTGCTTTTTAAGGTTTCTAGATTTCTTTTTATCTCATTCATTATGTTTTCCATCTCCAGAATTTCTGTTTGGTTTTTTTTAGACTTTCAATCTCTTTAGTGATATATTCCTTCTGCTCATTAATTTTATTACTGAGTTCATTAAGCTGTCTTTCTGAGTTTTCTTGTAATTCATTGAGTTTCTTTATGACAACTATTTTGAATTCTCTGCCATTTATATTGTAAATTTCTGTAACTTTAGGATTGGTTTCTGGAGCCATCATTTTCCTTCTGCTCTGAAGTGTTACTGTAGTTCTTTCATGCTGTTTGGTGAACTGATCCTTTGCAAAGGCATTCGTAGTAGTATCAGGTCACAGATTCCACCTGCCACTTCTGGAGGGAGGGGCAAGAGCTATTTTTTCTGAACCCACTGCATCTCGTGGAATTTGTGCCAATAGGGCTCATCTTTATTTGCCCACTGGCCACAACCACTTGGCAGGTCAAACACACATGCACAGGCACTCTAGTGTGAAACTGCTGCCTTGGCCAGGGACCAGCCAAGCTCCTGCATTAGGCAGGAGGGTAGGGTCACTTCTTTTGTGTGCATAGACCTGCTCTGTGCTCATGGGCACAACAACATGGGTTGCTGCACTTGGTGGGGGTGCCCACATGGTGGCTGAGCCACACCGCTTGGTGTGGAGAGTTCTCTCAGGCCAGGTCGCAACTCTGAGAGTGAAAGCATTCATGCACAGGCCTGACTGACCCCCCTCCTCTTCTTAACATCATGCACTGGTTGCTATGTGAGGACCTGTGACATAGATTACTGTTGCTGGGGAAGGGGAGGGCATCCACTCACCTCTTTCCACTGCTTCCCAGGGATCCAGTACCCCCACCTTCAGATGTATGGCTGCATGGATCTCTCAGATGTCCTATTGTGCTTTGTAGGGAATCCTCTGTTGGTTAATGAATGTCCATTTGGTTGTAACTTGGAGGGAGACACTAAGGGGACAACTCACTCTTCCATGATGCTGATGTCTACTTCCAAAATATCTGTGTTTTATTTCACTATTTTATAAGTTGTTTCACTGTTCTATAGCATGGCTCCGTGAGACCAGGATGCATTTAAGATTTTACCTAATATTTTCAATGGTAAGATGACGGGACTGACCTCATCATAAATGTTATCCAAATTCTTAGTTCAAATTTTTCTTGCTCCATAAGACTTTTCCTAGTATATATATATATATATATATATATATATATATATATATATATATACACACACACACACAATGGAATACTACTTACGAGAGGAAGGAAATCCTGCCATTTGTGACATTGAATGAACTTTGAGGACATTGTGCTAAGTGAAATAAGTTACAAAGAAAAACAAATACTGTATGATCTTACTTACATGTGGAATCTAATATAGCCAAACTTGCAGAAACAGAGTAGAATAATGGTTACCAGGGGCTGGGTGGTGGAGGAAACGGGGAGGTATAGGTCAAAGAGTACAAATTTGCAGTTAGAAGTTGAATATGTTTTCTTCTTCTATTGAACAGCATTGTATAGATAACAATACTGTACTATATAGTCATGTGTTGCTTAAGGACAGGGATTACGTTCTATGAAATGCATCGTTGGGTGATTTTGTCACTGTTTGAACAGCATAGAGCGTACTTACACAAACCTAGATGGTATAGCCTACTATACACCTAAGCTATATGGTACAGTCTGTGGTTCCTTGGCTACCAACCTGTATAGCATATTACTGTATTGAATACAGTAGGCAGCTGAAACACAATGCTAAATATTTGTGTATCTAAACATATCTAAACATAGAAAACGTACAGTAAAAACACACTTTAAAAGATAAAAAATAAGTGCCCTACACAGGACATTTACCACGAATGGATCTTGAAGAACTGGAAGTTGTTTTGAGTGAGTCAATGAGCAAGTGGTGAGTGAATATGAAGGCCTAGTACATTACTGTAGACTTATAAACACTGTACACTTAGGCTACACAAAATATATAAAAAACTATTTTTATTTCTTCAATAATAAGTTCATCTTAGCTTACTGAAACTTTTTTACTTTACAAACTTTTTAACTCTTTTTAATAACACTCAGCTTAAAACACATTGTATGGCTATACAAAAATATTTTCTTTCTTTATATCCTTATTTGATAAGGTTTTTTCATTTTTAGATTTTTTTTTTTTACTTTTTAAACTTTTTTGTTAAAAACTAAGGCACAAACCCACACATTAGCTTAGGCCTACACAGGGTGAGGATCATCAATATCACTGTCTTCGAACTCCACATCTTGTCCCATTGGAAGGTCTTTTAGGGGCAATAACACACATGGAGCTGTCATCTCCCATCATAACAATGCCTTTTTCTGGAACACCTCCCAAAGGACATACTTGAGGCTCTTCTAGTGGGAGTGCCACTCTTTTCAGAAATATGTCCATGGTGGTTTGCTTGGTTTGTATCTTTATTTCATCATAGATTTGCTTGTGAATAGATAATGCACCAGGAACATTACCCTTTATAAAAAACCTTTTGGTGTTGGGGTCCATGTTTTCAAACTTTTTTAGAAGTTTGTTGAGGTCTGCAAATGCTTCTGCTAAACGCTTCACCGTGAATTTTCTTGGGGGTTCTAATTTTCCTTCTCCTGCAGTTTCCTTTTTTCTTGCCTCTTCTTAAGCTATGCATTCCTATTCCAGTTCCAAAAGCTCCTCATTAATCAATTCCTCAGGAACCACTTCTAGGAGCTCCTTAATGTCATCCTTATCCACACCCAGGTTAAAGTTGCTTGCCATCTCATCCACAGCCTTGATTTGTGCAACCTTCTCATTCATAGCAAATCTTTTAAAGTCATGAACAAATTTCTTGAGTGTCTTCTTCCAAATGCCATTCATGCAGTCCTTGGTGACATCATCTCAAACCCATGCACGGTTCTTGATGCAGTCATGTATATTGTAATACTTTGGGAATTGCATCAGTGTCTTCTCAATGTCTTCCACAGTTATAGCAATAGTCTGGGCAAAGTTCCTCCTCAGGTTGTAGGCTTTAAAGGCTACCTGCCATTGGGGCCAGCTCAGTGGCGCAGCAGTTAAGTGCGCGTGCTCCACTGCTGCGGCCTGGGGTTTGCAGGTTCGGATCCCAGGCATGCACCTACACACTGCTTGTCAAGCCATGCTGTGGTGGCTTCCCATATAAAGTAGAGGAAGATGGGCACAGATGTTAGCCCAGGGCCAATCTTGCTCAGCAAAAAAGAGGAGGAGTGGCAACAGATGTTAGCTCAGGGTTAATCTTCCTCACACACACACACACACACACACAAAAGGTACCTGCCATAACTCCTTGATCCATTGGTTGGATCAAAGAGGTGGTGTTTTGAGGGAGAAACACCACTTTGATATTGGGATGAAGATCACCAATAAAAGGAAGACATTTGGGAGCATTATGGACAATAAACAAAATTTTGAAAGGTATCTTATTCTTCAAATAGTACTTCTCCGTTTTGCAGATATAGCAATTCAGCAGGACATCGTGGAAGGGAGCTGGGTAATCCATGACTTCTTATTGCTCCTTTAGTATAAAGGCAATGTGTGCTTATCGATATACTTGAAGGCTCTGGGGTTCTCACTGTGCCAGATCACAAAGGATTTGAATTTGTAGTCTGCGATATTGCCTCCAAGCAAGACTGTTTTCCTCTCCTTAAAAACTTTGAAACCTGGCATTGACTTGGCCTCCTTATAGATTAAAGTCCTTTCAGACATTCATTTCCAGAATAGGGAGGTTTCTCCATATTGAATATTTGCTCTGACAAGTAATTTTTCTCCACAATCTGCTTATCTAGACTTTCTGAAAATTCTACAGCTGCCTCCATATCAGAACTTGCAGACTCACCACTCACTTTCACATTATGTAATGAATAGTAATTTTTGAATTGTTTAAACCACCCATAACTAGCAGTAAATTCAACATCATAGTCGGACCCAGCCTTTTCTTTCAATATTGCAAACAAAGTTTTTGCTTTGACCATGATTGTTATAGTACTGAAAAGGATACGCTTCTGCGTCTGGTCTTCAATCCAGGTCATTAGAAGTTTCACCATGTGTGATATAGACCCTTCTCAAATTATTGTTAGACTCATTGTCTTTAATGAAGCTGATCCTTTAAAGGTTCTATCACTTTGTTCTTAAAAATCATGGCTATTGTGGAATGGGACATGCCTGACTGGTGAGCAATAACCATCACTAATTTTCCACCTTTGTAGTCATTAATCACTTTTTTTTTTTCCAGCTCAATCACTCAATGTGGCCTCTTACTGGCAACATTATCTGTGGATTTTGTATGTTTAGGGGCATGATGAATAAAACAACATGAGATTGAATCAAGCACAAAAGAAAGTGATGCAATCAAGAGTAAACATGAGATGTATGAAGCTGCTGCCAATGTAAGATAGCACATTATTTTACAGGAAAGTGTTTTATGAATAGAAAGAATACACTCTAAAATAATGATAAAAGTATAGTATAGTAAATAAATAAACCAGTAACATAGTCATTTATTATCATTATCAAGTATATGTACTTTAGGTAATTGTATGTGCTATACTTTTATACAACTGGCAAGGCAGTAGGTTTATTTACACCAGAATCACCACAAACATGTGAATAATGTGTTACACTATGACATTATGATGGCTATGATGTCACTAGGTAATAGGAATTTTCCAGCTCCATTATAATCTTATTGGACCATTATGATATATGTGGTCTGTCATTGACTGAAACATCATTATGCAGCACATGACTGTACTTGAAATTTGCTATAAAAGTAGGCTTTAGATGTTATCACTACAAAAAAGAAATTGTAATTATGTTACCCAATGGAGATGTTAGTTAACATTATATAATCATATTGCAAGATATGTCAAGTCAACATGTTTGTCTACCCTAAATTTACACAATATTGTATGTCAATTGTACCTCAATAAAGTTGGGGGAAAAAGCAATAAAAGTCTATTTTAAAAATTTAGTTACTTGTTGGTGATGACATTATAGATCAATGTGATAAATAAATGACAAGCAATAGGATATATTGGAGTATATGAGGAAACCATTTGGATTAAAACTAATTTGGCCTGACCTTGTTTTTCTAGAAGGACCTGGTGTGGCCTGTTGAGCAGGCATTGTATACCTGCTTTAAATATTTACTATGTCCCAAAGACAAGAATGATGCCTTTTTTTTTTTTAATTTTTTGTTTATTGCAGTAACATTGGTTTATAACATTGTAAAAATTTCAGGTGTACATCACTGTACTTCTATTTCTGCATAGATTACATCATGTTCACCACCAAAATACTAATTACAACCCATCACCACACACATGTACCGAATTACCCTTTCACCCTCCTCCCTCCCCCCTTCCCCTCTGGTAACCACCAATCCAATCTCTGTCCCTATGTGTTTGTTTATTGTTGTTATTATCTACTACTTAATGAAGGAAATCAATGATGCCCTTTAAGGTAGGAATGTAACTTCCCCCATGTAGGTATTTCCTTAAGGATAAGCATCTCTCCCTAAACTAAGGATTAGTTACTGACCTGTTGTGTTCACCTTGTGACCACTTACCTTATGACCAATGATCTGCTGTGTTTACCGATCTGCTGTGTCAGCAAAGCAAGCTTATGACTATTGTAAAATGGACATTCCTATCATATGTGATATATGCTCTTTGTTCCAAGATGTTATATAACCATTGTGTACACCTCATTTCTTTGGAGTGCTTCCTTCCTTTGTGAAGGGACTCTGTGGGGCTATATGATCGTCAGGCTTGGCTCATAATAAACTCACCCCAATTTTGATTTATAAATAGTTTATGGATTATTTGCATCAGCAACTGTGTGAAACAAGAGATATACAAATGTTCTTTTTGGAAAAGAAAAAAAAATTCAGTCACGTTCTTACCTTATATCTTTCTGCAAAATAAATTCCATGTGGATTGAAAAGTACATTGTAATCAAATAACTATAAAAATAAGAAGTAAGCAAATAAGTATGTCATTGCTATCAGCAAGAAAAATTATTTTCTAAGCTTAAGAACAATGGAGACATCATATATGAAAAGATAAGAAAAATGACAAAATTAAAAGTGAAATTGAAATTGGGAAATAATTTGAAGATATACGACAGAGAGTGTATGTTATATTGTTTATACAAATTTATTGGGTAATCTTTGCTGTGTTGTTTTCTGTATCTGAACTGCTCTTATTCATATGTCCTCTTATTACAGGACAATTGAGAAAATATTTTTCTAGCATTTCTATTTAATTCTTTGTTATAGTTTCCTTCTTTCTGCTGTAATTACTGTGTGATCTGACATGGTGTCCACCATTTCTATTAGAGGCTTTTACATATTTATCACAGCTATTTTAAATTCGTGGTCCGATAGTTTCGACATCTGTGTCATATGTCTTAGTCTGAGTCTGGTTCTGATGATGCTTTGCCTCATCAGAATGTATCTTATCTTTTATATGCTTTCCAATTTTTTGTTGTTGTTGTCATTGAAAGTGTGATGTGTTTTTCAGGATAGTAAATATTAAGGTCAATACATTTTATGGTTCAAGATGAGCATGGCTTTTCTTCTGCTCGGGCTTTAGTACAGAGTTTTGTGTTAATCTAGTCAGTAGTTGGGTTGAGATTGTAGTTCATCATTGCTATAGTTTATTGTTACTATGGCTACCCTCAGTTCAGTAGAGCCTTCAAATTCCTCTTGTGATAGTTTGTGTTAAGAGTGTGGGTAATTTGCCAGAAGGTTTTTCTCAATGTCTACTCCCAACTTGGTCCTGGGTCTTCCTATTTGGCTTTGGGCCTCTTCCCCTTTTACTAATGCCCAGAGAGAATCTGTCTCTTTCATGTCTTCCAGCTGCATTCCACTGTTATTTTTCCTGTATGTTTATTATCATTGGAGGCAAGAATGTGAGAAGAGGTTTTCTCTGATGTTCTGATTAAGCCTCAATATTAATCAGATTTAGGCAAACATTGTGAATCTGGATTTTAGGAATGTGGCCTTCAGGAGAGTGTTTCTACCTCACATGCAAATATAACATTGAGGTAAACATATATCCCTGCACTTCCTCCAGGAATAAAGCTTTTATTTTTTTGTTCCTGTTCTCCTCTCCTTATTGAAGTGGATTTCCACCAGTCCCCTTAGGCTACAGTTTTTGTTTTATTTCCCTTTGCAGATTAAGGTTTTTGTTTTAGAGGGGAAATGGAGGAGATAAGTCTGGGCTGAATATTGGAAGTGACTGTTACTTCTCTCTCACAGACATACCCTGGAAATCATTCTTAGGATTCTCTCTGATCTTTTCTGTGAGCACCTGATGGGGTTTGTGGATTAGAAACTTGTAAAAGAGAATTAATCTCCCTATTTCAAAGGCCACCAGGGGCTTCACATTGTCATGCATGCTTAGCCCACTTAGTATTTGGGAATTTGTTAAAACTTTTACAGCTAAATCTTCTCGTTGGCTTATGGGGCCTCTGTCCCAGATATGCAAATATTAACAGCCTGTTTCTTCTTGTAGGCACCCGTGTCTCTCTATATTTGGGTTTATTTGATTGCCCTGCAATCTCAGTTCTCGAAGTGGTTCAATCAGAATTGTTAATTTCCCAAATGTCCAGCATTTTTCATGTTATAATTTTGAGAGTGACATTCTTTCCATCTCTTTACACGTCTAGACTAAAACAGAAGTGGTAACATATTTTAATTTTGGAGATTTCAAAATTATGAGAACCAATTTGGAATGAAATTTGACAGTGATTTGGAATGTCATATGAGTTTACATATGGATTCATGGAAATGAACACTATCATATTGAGAACCTGGCCCAAGGTACAGGTGAGGTGAGATGCAGCTTTGTTCTAAGGACAATTATTATGGACATCTGATGCTGACTAGGGTACATTTAGAAGGAAGAAAAATACCTATATCTATTTGGAGGTAGATTAGTGATTCTGAACAGTACATCTGGGGTTACTCTGGCAGGACTGAATTAAATATAAGCAAAAGGCAAGATGGAAGTGTGGGGAGAGAGAGAGAATTCCCCTCTGCCCTTTTCCCTTAAGGTTCGTATGGCTGGCCAAATAATCAACAAGACAGGTTAGCGGGAGAAAATAATATTAGGTTTAATAATATGTATACATGGGAGAAACTCAAAAATGAGCAACTCGTCTCTCTGTCTAAGCTGCTTGCTTAGGTATTGTAGCTAAAGGCGAGGAAGGTGTTGGGGGTGGGTAATGGTCTGGGACTTCAGAGGGCAAGAAGACAATTCTTTTCAGGGTCATCTATAGATAATGTGGTCTGGAGAGATAGAGTTTTTTTTTTGATAAAAGGGGCTTGGTGCCCCTCCCATTGTAACATCTATTTTACATTATCATTACAGCCATCATGATAGAAGATCTGTTCCAGGAAGGAGCCACCATGTCAAATTCTTTAGGCAGTGAGTTGGGGAGGTCAAATGTCCCTCAGAGAAAACAATCAAGGTAAAGAGATATATTTCAGGGTGGCCAAATCTTGATCTCCCACAGTCCCGCCTTTGAAACTAAAAGTTTCACAGTCCTTTTGAAACTTAAAGAAGTTTCATAGTCCAGAAGATGAGTTGGTAGATTGTATCATCTCACTGAATACATTTCTTAGTCCTGATAATAGGTCAGTTCAATTAAGTTCATTTTCGAAGGTGGTGATGCAGGTGGGCTCTCAAGGTTACGCTATATTGTGGAAGCAAGCAATCAAGTATTTAATAGAAGCATTTCCATGTAAACAAAAGAAAAACAAGGTTAATGGTTGGAGCAAGTTGTAAAGCAGTTTCTGAGTTTAGAGGACAGCCAGTTAAGAAGATTTTTAGATGTCAGCATCAAAGCATCTTTTGCAGTTTAAATTGTCTCTGATGATGTCATCAGGTCATCCCTCAAGTTTATATCAAGTCCATTGACTTCAGTTTGTAAGGCTTCAGGATAAAGGGAGATTTAGTTTTCAGTGATTCCAAATGAAAATGATGGAAAAAATGAAAAACATTAGTTTGGAAATCTGTAGCCAGATATTTTAGGAGACTAGAAGAAATCAGGATCCAGTCTAGTAAAGAGATATAAAACAAAAACCTCAAAAGACAATTAACAAAACTAGGATCTAATATCTACAAATGTATACTATAGTTTTTACTGAAATATAATTTTTCCCTCTAAAATCATCCTCATTTTTATCAAAGGTAGCCAAATTAAAACTAACTAGTTTGTAAAATAAGTCTAGTTCCAATAAAGTTGGCCCAATTATTTACACAAGTACAGCAAGAATAGCAATTGATCACATAGGCTCTTTTGAATCTGCTTTGCTGAAACTTTTTATAAGGAATCTCACATTGAACTTTAAAGCCCTCTCAAGGCCAGGAAAGCCAAGCCAAGGATTTTGTCATCAGACTTTGCCTGTAATACCTACAGATTTGGGTGAATTCCTCTCTTCCGAGGTTCCCTCAAAATATTTTGAGGTTCCTTGTACCTGCCAGATAAGTGACATTCTTTACTTATCCTGGTAAGTGCTGCTTGGAACATAAGGTACCAGGCCAATATTTCCACGTGGCTTTATTCCATATAGTCCAATCTTTATTCCTCAAAAGCTATATGGTTATATCGCAAATATGATGTTCCAGTCACAACCTTGGTAATATAACCAGTGTTTCCAACTGTGTCCTGTTATAAGGAGAAGAGATTCTTATTGAACTTATGCAAATAACTATATTGCCATGAGAGCAGCAATACTCACTTACTAAGAGTTTTTAAATTCTGGAGGGATTAGGTAGAGAGAAAAAGAGAAATATTTCAATTTTGCTTACAAAAGTATCATTTACCAAATTGCTATAAATCATAGCTAGCTCAGGAGAAAAGAGAAAAAGTTTTCCTTAAATCTGAAAAAATGAAACATTAAAAATTCAACAATACTTCAAATGAAAAATCATAAAAATTATAATCATCCTTATCAGTTCATTTAGTCCTGTGTAATCCATTCTTGATCTCAATCTTTTTGTTAGCAGCTTCATGAAGTCACCAGTTTCTCCATCATATTTCTGTAATTTCTTACCAAGTTCAGTTTTATGATCAGAAAGTTTGTCAGAAACCTGTACGCCAGTGTAAATTTCAGAGTCCTTTCCATGAATTTTTCTGAAGTTGAAACATATTTTGCAAAAGCGTTAGAGCAAAGAAATAAGTCTGTAAACAACAAAATCTCAAAATGGCAATTGACAAAGAAATTTGGTTAATTTTGTGACATACAACACTTTAAAATAATAATAACCAGAATTATGACTGATAACCAAGACAGATCAGAATTTCAGTAATGTTATACAATTTTAAAACACCTATATCAATAACGTTTACTCACATAATACCACCTAATCAGGCTTATCATCACTTGTCTGACAATGCTTTCCATGTAATTTAACATACTGAATAAGCCTAATAAGTTTAGTATCTTTCTCCTTATAGGAAGAGAGCAAATTTCTTTGAGAAGTTCCAGGGTCCTTTGAAAATTCTCAAAGAAAAAAAGTAAAAAAAAAGACTTTATTTCAGATATGAATTTTGGGGAGCTTGTCAAAAATATAAAAAGTCAAGGCAAACAGAGCATTAACAGTCCAAAAAGCCTTAATAGAGAGACCTCAGTCTTTTGAACACAAGAAATTATTTTAACAGTTTTTTTTTTCTGTCTTTTAGGTAGACTTACTCAAAGGTAAAGAAAAATCTTTTATAACCTCTTTATCAAGTTCAAGAAAATTATCCTTTTAAGAGAAATAAGACCAAATTATAATTTTGTACCAACTTACTTCTGATATTAAAACTCATTTACTTAATTAAATTCATTTTAATCTTAGCCAACTTGACCATGCATAAAACTCTTTTCCAGAATTCCTCTTCCACAAACCTTCTATAACTTTCTTTTTACATTCAGAATTTGTCCCATGTCTTTCTTTTCCCTCCTAGTACTTGAAGACAAATTTATCTTTCTTAATCAACCAAACAAAATATTTCCGTTCTTTGTACCTTCTTTATACATCTTACTTTCCTTGTACACAGACATATTTTCTTAATATTAAGTAGCTTCAATCACATATACTAATTAGAAATTTTAACTCTTAGAAACCTTAATTTGTAAGTAAAAACTAAGTAAACAATTATAAACTTTCTTTTACATTAGTATCTTGTGGCTTGGAAAATTTATAAACACTTCATAACTTCTAGAAATATGTTACTTTATAGTACAATCTTTTAATAAAACACCAATTTTGGGTCTATTGGTAAACAATAGACCCAAATTGTTTACCAATAGACCCAAAACACCTTTGAGTTTTCCTGTAATGAAAAGCCAAAAGTAGACAAACGTACATTTAGCAATCAATGTCTAATATCTTATCTTATTTGGAAATGATCAACTCAAGTGAATTTTTATCATAAAATTTAGCAAAACTCTAAAGTGTTGTCACCAAAAAGAGTTTGGAAGCTGTAACCACCATAACACATGATTATTGTTTAAAGTTCATCCAACATTCATCTTTTTCACAACTATTTAGTTACTTATTCCCAATAATTATTTAGATTGCCTACAAGACTTCATAAGACTTCAGATAAAATTAGCCATCATTTAAATTACTATTTTTGTTAACCAGTTCTGTAATAGAAATGACATCAGTTTTTTTCTACAAAATTTCGTGTAAATTTCATCACCTCTTATACCTCTAAACATAGTTATCATTAAGATTTTTATCAATAAGTCTTGGTCTTATAATTTTGGACAAGGGAAGCATTCCCTGTCCAAACAGTCCTTGTCAGACATTTTAAAACATACTCAGGCAAAGTTGATGTAACCTCTTTATATAAAATTAGCTCAAACATTCCAACCTTTATAATCTTATCAACACTTACACTTTTACATGTTCTCAATTCAATTGTAACCTGAGTCAAGGTCTTAAGGATATTCAAATTTTTCCCTTCCTTTTTCTGGCCCTTTTTTTTTTGGTACCAATTAAACAATTGTGTGAGAGCTCTCAAAACATTTTTTCCCCCCAATTTAGAAGTTTTTCCAATTCAAAGGATCCGTCATCTGACCATTGACGAGTAGGATCTTCATTTGTATATTTATTCTAATAGTGACTCCATCCAATAAGCCTTTTTAAGGAAAGACCGGGAGGTAACTTTCCACGCTTAGAATAAATCTTTACCATGGATGCAAGGGGCGTCCCTGGTGAGGTAGCAGATGATGTAGCCCCCATGACCCACAGAATTCACTCCCAAAGGTATTCAGAGAAAGTAAAGACCTTCGTTGCACAGGCAGTAAGGATGGTGTAGTGGTCTCCAGTGTCCCACAATAGGGTGGGATGCCTCCAGTCACAAACCCGCTAATCTGTGACACCGGGCAGGTGATACTGGAATGGGATTTTTCCAGCACTAACAAGCAACTAAGGTCAAGATGACAAAATCCCTTATGGACTGGGTCCTTTATGACAAACTCCCCTGAGAGCTTGGCACAGCCAGACAAAGACAGTTCGTAACCCCAGTCCACTCAACTGGCCACCAAGGGGCACCCCAGTAAATGCACCTTCCGTATGGTGGAGACCAAGGAGAATATTCTCACTGATCACAAAGCCAAGTTCTCAGGACACAGAACAAGACAGAGACTACTCTGGGAGGAAACGTGATCAAGATCAAAACCAAGAGTACTCTACCAAATTTACCAGAGTCACTAAAAGCACAAGAAACTAGTTTCCCCAATATGTTCTCCTGCCAATCTAAATTTAGAAAGAGAAAAAAATTCTCACCCCTTCCTTCCACTGGACTCCGCAGATAGAGATTCTGGGAGGCTGACGTGGTAAGAAGTCTTACCTTTTGCCGGCTTTCATCAGGCATTCCCATATCTCATCATCTGCAGTAGTCCAGGGGGAAGACAGTTCTTCTAGCCAGAGAAGGCAACTTGCCAGCCAGTGGGGATCCTGCTCACAGCGCCAAAACTGTGGGGAGAGAGAGAGAATCCCCCTCTGCCATTTTACCTTAAGGTTCTTATGGCTGACCAAATAATCAACAAGACAGGTTAGCGGGAGAAAATAATACCAAGTTTAATAACATGTATACATGGGAGAAACTCAAAAATGAGCAACTCGTCCCTCTGTCTAAGCTGCTTGCTTAAGTATTGTAGCTAAAGGCAAGGAAAGTATTGGGGGTGGGTAATGGTCTGGGACTTCAGAGGGCAAGAAGACAATTCTTTTCAGGGTCATCTGTAGATAATGTGGTCAGGAGAGACAGAGTTTTTTTTTGATAAAAGGGGTTTGGTGCCCCTCCCATTATAACATCTATTTTACATTATCATTACAGCCATCATGATAGAAGATCTGTTCCAGGAAGGAGCCACCATGTCAAATTCTTTAGGCAGTGAGTTGGGGAGGTCAAATGTCCCTCAGAGAAAACAATCAAGGTAAAGAGATATATTTCAGGATGGCCAAATCTCGATCTCCCAGAAGCATCTTGGTCAGCAAAGGTCAATATACTATGGCCTGTGGGCCAATCCAGGTCTGTTTTGCATGTTTTTTTAATCTAAGAACCCTTTTTATGAGTTGTCAAAAAAAAAAAAGGCAAAGAAGAAGATGTGACAGAAAAAAATGTGTGGCTGGGAAAGACTAAAAACTAAAATGTTTACTACCTGGCCCCTTATAGAAAACGTTTTCCAATATCTAATCTAGATACCTATCTATCTAATCTATATTTATATGTATATATAACATTTTTGGTGTCCCACATCTGAGAGCGTTCACCTTAGGTTAAAACAAAAAGAATTATCACAGCGTTGGCACTCAGAAAAATTCATAGTACGATGGTGCCATTTGGAAAAGAAATGTAAAATTATAATTAAAAAGGCAATGAAAGTGATGACATCAATAAAGTGGTAGAATAAGAGGTGCCCCACTTGTATCTCTTCTCAACAATAATTTGGCAGCCATCCATAGACAACAGTACTTTTGTGTGAGCTTTGGGACCCACGTAGGAAACTGTGAAACCCCAGTGGAGTCCATGACTAAAGAGACCAGTTTTGAGAAGGCAAGATCATACCCAGGTGGCTGACTTGCCAATTGTGGTCCCAAGTACAGACATGGAAATGGCTCTGTACACCTGTAAACTCCTCCTGGGTCCCTTTGCGTATGGTGCTGGTGGCAGGACTATGGTCAAGGGACCCAGGAAGAGTCTCACTTACCCATGCCTTGGATAATAGGCCTGCAGATATCATCCAGGCTGTGGACCTTAAAGTAGCCTGTGACCCAGTCCCAGCCTCTCTCAGCTACAGTCTTGGAGACTCTGGAGCCAAGCTGGCTGAACGGGGTCCAACTGTAGATTCTAAAACAGTTCTGGAACTGGGCTCCAGCTCCTCCTATATGCAGTCTGCAAGCAGTCCTGCCAGGCCAGGTACCCAGCAGACGATATTCCTTTCCACACCCCTGGAGATCCTAAAACATCCCTATATTTGACTCCAGTCCTTCCCAGCCACAGTCCAGGAAAAGTTCTGTTAGATCAGGATTCTTCCAGGAGATATGCCTGTCAGGGCCCCCACAGGCAGGTCAGCCACTTGGCCTGATAGCAGATCCTGAAATAGCACTGTGACTTTGCTCCAACCCCTCTCAGCTGTGGTTCATGGGCAGTTGTGTCCACCCAGAGACTCACCAGGCAACACACTTGTCTATGCACCTGGAGGTAAGCTGGCCAAAATTATTCTGACTGCAGACCCTGTAACAGCCCTGTAATTTTCCCCCAGCCCTTACCAGGCATAGACAAGGAGCAGTCCTGCCCATGAAAGGATCTGGCAGGAGACATGCACATGCAAGCCTTCCAGAGTCAGGTCTGCAGACTTTGATCCTAGCTGTGAACCCTGAAACAGCCCTGAAACTCAGTCTGGCCACTTTCAGGCATGGTCTGGGAACATGGGTCCTGCCCAGGGATATAACCAGTGAAGCAGTAGGAGCTCTCCCAAGGACCTTTGCAGGACCCATACTGTTTGGCACATTCGGTAGCTGGCTTACTGTCTGTAGACCTTGAAGCAGTCACTTGTCCCAGTGCCACCCTATTGAACAAAGTTGTGGAAGAAGTCTTGTGCAACCAGGAACCAGACAGGATACATACCCACCTGAGTCCTTGGTAACAGTCCCACAAAGCACAGACTGCACTGCAGATCCAGCAACAACCTTGTGATCTAGCTCAAACCCAGCTTGACTGTGATTTTTAAGGTAATCCCATCAGCTCAGGAAAGCAACAAGAGAAAATCTTTAACTGTTGAAACCAATCTGTAAAGAATAAAAGATGTGCTTGCTCCTTCAAATGCATATGCCTCAATGCAACGCTACAGAGATCACAAAGAATCAGGCAAATATGGCAACATCAAAGGCAACAAATAAAGTTCTAGTAACTGACCATATATAAATGGACATCTGTGAATTGTCTGACAAAGAATTCAAAATAGTCATCTTAAAGAAACTGAATAAAATTAATGAGAACAAAGATAGCTAATTAAACAAAATCAGGAAAGCAATGCATGAACAAAATGAGAAGCTTAGTAAAGAAATAGAAAACATAAAAATAGAGCCAAACAGAAATATTGGAGGTGAAGAATATAATGATAGAACTGAAAAAATCGAGAGCTTCAACAGTAGACTTCATCATGTAGAAGAAAGAATCACTGAATTCAAAGACAGGACTGTTGAAATTAGCCAGTTAGAAGGAAAAAAAATAGCAAAAAGAAATAAGAATAAAAATGAGTGAAGAAACTCTATGTAAATTACGGGACATGATCAAAAGAATGAGCATTTGCATCATGGGATTCCCACAAAGAGAAGAGAGTAAGAAATGGGCAGAAAGCATATTTAAAGAAATAATAATGAGGGGCCGGCCCCATAGTGTAACGGTTAAGTGCCCGCACTCCGCTGCTGGTGGCCTGGGTTCAGGTCCTGGGCACACACCTATGCACTGCTTGTCAGGCCATGCTGTGGTGGCATCCCACATAAAGTGGAGGAAGATGGGCACGGATGTTAGCTCAGGGCCAGTTTTCCTTGGCAAAAAGAGGAGGATTGGCATGGATGTTAGCTCAGGGCTGATCTTTCTTACTAAAAAAAAAAAAAAAAAAAAAGAAATAATAACTAAAAACTTCCCAAACCTTGAGAGAGATATGGACATCCACGTACATGATACTCAAAAGACACAAAACAAGATCCACTCAAAGAATATTACCTTGAGATATATTATAACGGAAAGTTAAAAGTCAAAGACAGAGAGAATTTTGAGAGCAGCAATAAAAAAAAACCCAGCTTGTCATATACAAAGGAACCCTAATAAAGCTATCAGTGGATTTCTCTGCAAAAACCTTGTAGGCAAGGAGGGAGTGAAATAATATATTTAAAGTGCTGAAAGAAAAAAAACCTTCCAGCTAAGAATATTATACCCAGAAACACTGTTTAGAAATAAAGGAGAGATAAAAACATTCTCAGAAAAACAAAAGCTAAGGAATTTCATTATCACTAGATCAGCCTTAAAATAAATGTTGGAGGGAGTTCTTCAAGTTCAAATAAAAAGACATTAAGTAACAACATGAAAACGTATACAACTATAAATATCACCAGTGAAGACAAATATACAGTCAAATTCAGAATACCCTAATATCATAAAAATGGTGTGTAAATCACATTTATCTATAGTATAAAAGTTAAAAGCCAATAGTATTAAAAATAACTATAGCTATAATAATTTGATATTAGATGCACAATATCAAAAGATATAAATTATGACATCAATAGCATAAAGTGTAGGGGGAGGAGAAATAAAGGTTTTGTATGTCGTTGAAGATATGCTGCTATCAACGTAAAATAGACTGTTATATCTATAAGTTTTTTTATGTAAGCCTTAGGGTAACAGCAAAGTAAAAACCTCTACTACATAAACAAAAGATAAAGAAAAAGAAATTAATGCATATCACTACAAAAAAAATAAATCACAAAGGAAAACAGCAGGAGAGACAGAAAAGAACAAAAGAACTATAAAGCAGTCAGAAAACAATTAACAAAATGACCATAATAAGTCCTTACCTAAAATAATTACTTTAAACATAAGTAGACAAAATTCTCCAATTGAAAGACACCGAGTGGCTGAATGGATTAACAAAGCAAAAAAAAAAAAAAACAAAAAAAAACAAAAAAAAAAACAAAGAAAGAACAAGATCCAACAATATGCTGCCTACAAAAGACTCACTTTAGCTTTAAGGAAACATATACACTGAAAGTGAAAGGATGGAAAAAGATAACCCATGCAAATGGCAATCAAAAGAGAGCAGGAATGGAAAATAGATTTTCAATCAAAATCGGTCACAAAAGACAAAAAAAAAAGTATGCAGAAATATAGAAGTCAATCATCCAGAGAAAATAACAATTATAGATAAAAAATGTGTCCAACATTGAGACATCTAAATATTTAAAGCAAATATTAACAGAACTGAAGGGAGAAATAGGCAGCTGAGAAAAAAAAATAACCAAGCTTGAAGCATCACACTCCCTGATTTCAAAATATACTACAAAGCTATAGTAATTAAAACAGCATGTTACTGGCACAAAAACAGACATGTGGATTGATGGAACAGAATTGAGAGCCCAGAAATAAACCCACACATCTATGGAGAGCTGATTTTCGACTTGGGAGACAAGAACATACAGTGGAGAAAGGAAAGTCTCTTCAATACATGGTATTGGGAAAACTGGACAGCCACATGCAAAAGAATGAAAGTAGGTCATTATCTTACACAATCCACAAAATTAACTCAAAATGGATTAAAGACTTGAATGTAAGACCTGAAACCATAAAAATTCTAGAAGCAAACAGGCTGTACTCTCTTTGACATCGGTCTTAGCAGCATATTTTCAAGTACCATGTCTGACGAGGTAAGGAAAACAATAGAAAAAATAAACAAATGGGACAACATCAAACTAAAAACCTTCTGTGCAGCAAAGGAAACCATCAACAAAATGAAAAGACAACCTAACAATTGGGAGAAGATATTTGCAAATCATATATCTGATAAGGGGTTAATATCCAAAATATATAAGGAACACATACATCTCAACAACAACCAAAAAACAACCCAACTAAAAAATGGGCAAATGATGTGAACAGATATTTTTCCAAAAAAGATATACAAATGGCCAACAGGCACATGAGAAGATGTTCAAAATCACTAATTATTAGGGAAATGCAAATCAAAACTACAATGAGATATCATCTCATGCCCTTCAGGATTTCTATAATTAACAAGACAAGAAATAAAAAGTGTCAGAGAGGACGTGGAGAAAAGAGAACTCTCATACAGTGCTGTTGGGAGTGCAAGCTAATGCAGCAACTGTGGAAAACAGTATGGAGATTCCTCAAAAAATTAAGAATAGATCTGCCTTATGATCCAGCTATTCCACTGCTGAATATTTATCCAAAGAGCATGAAAACACAAACATGTAAAGATACATGCACCCCTAGGTTCATTGCAGCATTATTCACAATAGCCAAGATTTGGAAGCAACCAGGTGCCCATCAAGGGATGAATGGATAAAGAAGATATGGTATATATACACAATGTAATACTACTCAACCATAAGAAATGATGAAACCTGGCCATTTGTGACAACATGGATGGACCTTGAGGGTATTATGCTAAGCAAAATAAGTCAGAGGGGGAAAGCCAAATACCATATGATCTCACTCATAAATAGAAGATAAAAACAACAACAAACAAACACACAGAGGTAGAGAATGGATTGGTGGTTACCAGAGGGGAAGGGGGGAAGGAGGAGGGCAGAAGGGGTTATTAGGCACATGTGTATGGTGATGGATTGTAATTAGTCTTTGGATAGTGAGCATGATGTAATCTACACAGAAATTGAAATATAATGATATACAGCTGAAATTTAGATAATGTTATAAACCAATATTACCCCAATAAAAAAAAAGAAAATACAGGAGATAACAAGTGTTGGTGAGGATGTGGAGAATTTTGACAAGGATGTTGGTGGGAATCTAAGTTGGTATAGCCATTGTGGAAAAGGTCATGCAGGTTCCTCAAAGATTGAAAATAGAACCACCATACGATCCAGCAATCCCACTACTGGGTATATCCAAAGAAATTGAAATCTGTATCTTAAAGGGATATCTGCACTCCAGTGTTCATTCTAGCATTATTCACAATAGCCAGGATATATGTAAATGACTTTAATGTCCATGGAAGGAAGATTGGATAAAGAAAATGTGGTGTTTATATATATATAAATACAATGAAATACTATTCAGCCATAAAAAAGATGGAAATCCTGACTTTTGCTACAACATGGATGAACCTGGAGAACATTATGCTAAGTAAAATAAGTCAGACAGCGAAAGATGAATATTGTATGATCTCACTTATATATGGAATCTAGAATTTGAACTCATAGAATCAGAGAATAGAGTGGTGGCTGCTAGGGTCGTGAGGGATGGGGGAAATCAGGAGAGAATGGTCAAAGGGTACAAACTTTCAATTATAAGACGAATAAGTTCTGAGGATCTTATGTACAGAGCAGTGACTCTAGTTAATAATATTGCATTGTATACTTGAAATTTGCTAAGTAGATATTAAGTGTTCTCACCTCCCCACAAAAATGAAAAAGAGGTAAATATATGAGGTAATACATGTGTTAATTAACTTGACTGTGGGAATCATTTCACAATGTATATGTATATCAGCCATCATATTTGTAACCTGAAAATCATATAAATTTTATTTTTCAACTATGCCTCAATAAATCTGGAAAAAAACCAAAGTGTCAATGAATTCTTTAAAAAAAAAAACAATGAAATAGATGTTAGCTCAGGGCTGGTCTTCCTTAGCAATAAGAGGAGGTTTGGCATGGATGTTAGCTCAGGGCTGATCTTCCTCAGACACACACAAAAGAAAAAGCCAATGAATTATAAGTAATTCAAACTTCAGGTTACTTCTCTTCATGTTTACTATTATAAATTAATTTTTTTGTTAAAAAACTATCTCTTGAGCACCTACTACATTCCAAGCACTGTTTTTATTATTAAGAATGTAACTGTGAGGGGTTGGCCTTCTGGCTTGTTGGTTACATTCAGTGCACTCTGCTTTAGCAGCCCAGGTTCAATTCCCGGGTGCAGACTTACACCACTTGTTGGCAACCATGCTGCGGCAGTGACCCACAAACAAAATAGAGGAAGATTGGCACAGGTGTTAGCTCAAGGTGAATCATCTTCAGCAAAATAAAAGAATGCAAGTGTAAAAAACAAAGAAATAAATTTTTCTGTCCTCGTGGAATTTGCATTAGAGTGGACACAAATGAAGATGAAAACAAATAAGTAAGTAAAATAGATACTATGCTACATGGTGATTAGGACTATTAAGGGGAAAAAACAAACTAGAAAAAAAATTAGGGCTTGTCAAGAGTGAAGAGGTTCAGTCTTAAGGTTTTCAGAAAAAAACATGAGAGAGTGACATTTAGGTAAAGATTTGAAGTATATGAGGTAGTGAAACATGCATATATCTGGATGAAACATACTCTAGGCAACAGGAAGGAAAGTGGAAAGATCCTAAGTTTAGGAGTGTGTTTGATATGTCCCAGGAACAGGGAGAAGGTCAGTGTGCAGAAAGCCAAATAAAAGCGAGTCGAGTAGCAGGAGATAGGGTAAGAGCATGTAAGCCCTTGTAATATGTTCTAAGAAGTTTGAGTTGTATTCTTAGAGAGAAGAGAAAATATTGGAGGACTTTAAATAAAGAAGTGACATGGTCTATTTTATGGTTAATAAGATGACTCTGGTTACTCTACAGTGAGTAGACATGGGAAGAGCCAAGAAACAAAAGGAGACAACTTAAGATGCTTTTGCAATAATTCTGGTGAGAGATAATATGGGATTGGGCTAGACCAATAACAGTGGCAGTGGCAAGAAGTGGCTGGACATTAGATCTATTTTGAAGATAGACCAAAAAGAATATTTTGATAGATCAAATATGTGTTGTAAGAGATATAGAAGAGTCAAAAGGGTAACCAGTGTGGATGGCAGAAGCAGCCGAAGTGAAGAATAATGTGGGAGGAAAATGTTTGTATAGGGGAAAAAAACTAGAGTTTGTTTTTGTAACTAAAAATTTAAAGAGATCTTTAATTTGAAGAAGTAGACATTTTGATATAGAAATCTCCAGTGCAGGGTATAGCTTTGTGATGGAGATATAAATTTTGGAATCATTAGAATTTAAATGTTGTTTAGATCCTTGAGACTGGGTGAAAATACAAATAAAGTACATTTTAGAGAAAGAAATATAGCCAAGGTTTCAGCGCTAATGCACTCTATTATTAAAAAGTCAGGTATAACAGAGGAGACCAAGCATTCTGGCTTCAGTTTAGGGTATAGAAAGCTGAAAAGAACATCACTTCCCCAATTACAACAAGAAGAAAGAGGATGAGAGGGAGGAGGACAAGGATTGGGAAGAGGAAAGGTAGGAGAAGAAGGAAATGAGAGAATAGAAAGAAGAAGAGGAGCAGGAGGAAGGGGAGAAAGGACAGGAGAAAAAGCTAGACAATCTACAAAATCGCAACTAGTCCTAAACCCATGATACAGCTGAGGGCACAAGAAACCAAATAATCTACAATCTAAAAAAAGAAACATTTGCTTACCTGGAACAAATAATTCCAGACACTTAAAAAAATAATAAATTAATGTAATCCTTCACATCAACAGGCTAAAAAAGAAAAATCACAGCATCATATCAATAGATAGAGAAAAGACATTTGACAAAATCCAACACCAATTCATGATAAAACTCTTAGTAAACTAGGAATAGAGAGATCATCCTCAACTTGATAAACAATATCTGCAAACAACCTACAGCCAACATCATACTTAATGGTGAGGTACTTGAAGCTTTCCCGCTAAGATCAGGTACAAGGCAAGGTTATCTCATCTTAACACTCCTTTTCAACATTATACTAAAGTTCTTGCTAACGTGAGAGGGCAAGAAAACAAAATGTATACAGATTTGTAAGGAAGACATAAAACTGTATTTGTTTGCAGATGACATGACTGTCTATGTAGAAAATCTGAAAGAATCACCAAAAAATTCTTGGAAATAAGTGATTATAGCAAGGTTGCAGGATACAAGGTTAACATGCAAAAATTAATTTCTTTCCTACATACTAGCAATGGACAAATGAAATTTGAAATTAAAAACGCAATACCATTTACATCAGCATTCAAAAAAAGGAAACATATAGGTATAAATCTAACAGAATATGACTAAGATTTATATGAGAAAAACTACAAAACTCAGATGAATAAATCAAAGAACAACTAAATAAATGAAGGGATATTTCATAGTCATAGACAGGAGGATTCAATATTGTCAAGATGTCAGTTCTTCTCAAAATTATTTATAGAATCAAGGTAATCCCAATCAAAATCCAAGCAAGTTATTTTGTAATATTGACAAACTGATTCTAAAGTTTATATGGAGAGGCAAAAGACTCCGAACAGCCAACACAATATTGAAGAAAAAAGTTGGAGGACTGACGCTACTTAGCTTCAATACTTACTATAAAGCTGCAATAAGTAAGACAGTGTAGTATTGGTAAAAGAATAGACAGATCAATAAAACAGAATAGACAGCCAGAAATAGACTAACGTATGTATAGTCAATTCATCTTTGACAAACTAGCAAAGACAACATAATGGGACAAAGATCGCCTCTTCAACAAATGGTGCTGGAACAAATAGATATCCACACATAAATAAAAGAATCTAGACACAGATTTTGCATCCTTCGCAAAAATTAAGTCAAAATAAATCATAGACCTAAATATAAAATTATAAAATGCTTGGGGGCCAGCCCCGAGGCTTAGCAGCTAAGTGCACACACTCTGCTACTGGTGGCCTAGGTTTGGATCTGGGCACGCACCAACACACCGCTTGTCCAGCCATGCTGAGGCGGCATCCCATATACAGCAACTAGAAGGATGTGCAACTATGACATGCAACTATCTACTGGGGCTTTGGGGAGAAAAAGGGAAAAAAAGGAGGATGATTGGCAATAGATGTTAGCTCAGGGCCAGTGTTCCTCAGCAAAAAAAGAAGAGGATTGGCAAGGATGTTAGCTCAGGGCTGATCTTCCTCACACACAAAAAAAGAAAAAAATTATAAAACTCCTAGAAGATAACATAGGGGAATATATAGATGACCTGGGGTATGGTGATGACTTTTTAGATACAATACGAAAGACACAATTTATGAGGCAAATAATGGATAAGCTGGACTTCATTAAAATTAAAAAACTTCTGCTCTACAAGAGACAATGTCAAAATAATGTGAAAACAAGCCACATATTGGGATAAAATATTTGCAAAATACTCTTCTAATAAAGGACTATTATGCATCATATACAAAGAACACTTAAAATTAAATAATAAGAAAACAATCCAATTAAAAAAATGGGCCAAAGACCTTCACAGGCACTTCACCAAAGACGATTTACACATGGCAAACAAGCATATGAAAAGATGCTCCATATCATATGTAATTGAGGAAATGCAAATTAAAACAACAATGAGACATAGCTACACATCTATTAGAATGGCCCAAATCTAGAACACTGATAACACTAAATACTGACAAGGATGAGGAGTAACAGGAACTCTCCTTCATTGCTGGTGGGCATGCAAAACAGTACAGCCACTTGGGAAGATAATTTACTGGTTTCTTACAAAACTAAACATACTCTTACCAAACTATCCAGCAATCTCACATCTTTGTATTTACCCAAAGGAGTTGAAAACTTATGTCCACACAGTTACCTCCACACAGATGTTTGTAACAACTTTATTCATAATTGCCAAAACTTGGAAGCAACCAAGATGCCCTTTATTAGGTGAATTGACAAATAAATTGTGGTACATCTAAACAACGAAATATTATTTAGCACTAAACAGAAATAAGCTATCAAGCCATGAGAAGATATGGAGGAACCTTAAATGCATAATACTAAGTGAAAGAAGTCAATCTGCAAAGGATACATACTATATGATTCCAACTATATGACATTCTGGAAAAGACAAAACTATGGAAACAATAAAAAGATCAGTGTTTTCAAGGGGTTGGGGGAATAAGGATGAATTGACAAAGCACAGAGGAATTTTAGGGTGCTGAAACTACTCTATATGATACCATAATGATGGATAAATATCATCATACATTTGTCCAAACCCATAGAACACACAACACCAAGAGTAAACTGTAATGTAAACTATGGACTTCGGGTAATTATGATATATCAATGTAGGTTCATCTATTGTAACAAATGTACCACTAATCTGGTGGGGGATGTAGATAATGAGGGAGGCTATGCATTTGCGGGGGCAGAAAATATATGGGAAATTTTTGTACCTTTCCTCCATTTTGCTATGAACCTGAAACTGCTCTAAAAAAAATAGTCTTGGGCCGGCCCCAGTGGCCTAGTGGTTAAGTTCGGTGCACTCCACTTCAGCAGCTTGGGTTTGATTCCTGGGTGTGGACCTATACCACTCATCTGTCAGTGGCCATGCTGTGGTGGCAGCTCACATACAAAAAGAGGAAGATTGGCAGTGGATGGTAGCTCAGGGCAAATCTTCCTTAGCAAAAGAAAAAAAAAATGTCTTCAGGAAAATAAATTCAGCTAAATTTTTAATGAGTTGCTAAAGGCTGAATATGGATTAGAGAACAAATGGAGAACCCTTTGAGAACAGCAGAAACGAGGATAATTTGCACTCTTCACATGCCCTTCTCCATTGAACTAACCAAGTATTCATGAACACTGTTGGAGACGGGGTGAGATTCCTCAGGAAGTATCTCTCTCAGTACAGACCTGAGAGAGGGCAAAAGAAGCTGCTGCAGGAAAGGCACAAAGACTCACCTGCATTTTTCTCATATTATTTCCCATATGGAGCAAAATCCTTAAGCTACTGGGAGAAGGATTGTAAAGTCTATGCCCTTTAGGGAAAAGTGGAAACATTTTGCAGTTGGGGTAAAGGAAGATTAAAAACACCTTTCACTCCTGGGGGAGGCACAAGAATATGCACTGGGCCCAAACCTACAGCTTGGGATAGAGAAGGATCACTGAAAATCTTCACTGCCAAGACCAGAGACACAGTGCCTAAGACTGAGGCTTAATCGGATCAACAGAATCCCTCATTCCCAAATCACAAGGCTACCAAGTACATGCAGTCTATAATTTGGATAGGGACAGAAGTGAGAAAAGAAATAGAAATCCTCTCTGAGGCACAGTGCAAAGGAAAGATATGAAGCTGAGGGTAGAGCAGATATTAAGAATCTGCTTATTTAAGAATGTTAAAATCTTCTGGAAAACTAGCTACCACAATAAACACAGGGTAACACAAAAGAATTTGAAAGCTATTGTGCCATGGAGGTAAACATAGCAACAAGAAAACCCAAACTCAACTAAATAGATTGACTCAAAGCTCCATGGTAAAGGCTTAGCAGAAGGAAAATTTTGCTAATTTCCAGGCAGAGAACGTATTTACCTCAGTTACAACCTTTCTACATACAATGCTCAGTTTTCAACAACAGAAAAACTATGAGGCATGTAAAAAAATAAAACCATATCAAGAGGAAAAGCAATGAATGAAAAAGAAAGATTCAGATATGAAACAGACGTTGGAATTCTCAAACAGCGATTTAAAGTAACTAAATAATATGCTATAGGCTCCGGATAGCACACAGGATCAGATGGATAATTGCAGCAGAAAGACTTAAACTTTAAGAATCAAATGGAAATTCTTTAAATGAAACATAGTGAGAGAATAATATCTTCAATGGGAACTTGTAGTAGAAGAACAAAACCAGAAAACAAATCAGTGGACTGGATGATAAATGAATAAAAAATTACTGAAACTAAGACAAAGAGAAAAGAGAATAAAAAGATCAAAACAAACAAAAAAATAGAACAGATCATCCAAGAACTGTGGAACAATGTAGGGTCTAAAATATCTCTTATTGAAATCTCAGAAGCAGATGAAAAAGAGAATGGTGTGTAAGAAATATTTTAATAATAATAATAATGATTGAGAATTTTCCAAAATCAATGATAGACAGCAAACCACAGATTCACAAAACTCAGAGAACGCCAAGAACGATAAATACACGTGTGCATGAATGCACACATACACACACACACACTCACAGAGGCACATAATATTTAAACTGCTGAAAACCAATGTCAAAGAGAAGATCTTTAGGTCAGCTAGAAAATATATATATTATATCCAGAAATAAAAACATAAGAATAAGAATAGATTCCTTACCAGTAACTCTGAAAACCAGAATGCCATAGAGCAACCTCTTTATGGTACTAAACATAAGTGGGGAAAAAGCTCAACCCAGAATTCTATACCTAGTGAAAATATCTTTACAAAATGAAGAAAAATAAATATTAGATTTAAAAAAACAAGCAAACTACAAGAATTCACTGCCGACAGACCTTCACTACAAGTGATATTAAAGGAAGTTCTTCAGGCAAAAGAAATATCATAGACAGAAACTAGGATCTACTTAAAGAAATGCAAAGTGCTAGAAGTGAAATTAATAAAAATAAATAAATTATTATTTTCAATTGCTCTAAAAGTTAACTCTGTCTAAAAGCAGGAACTGGCAAACTATCCCTCTCAGGCCAAATCAGGTTGCTGCTGTTTTTGTAAATGAAGTCTTATTGGAACATCATCATCCCATGCACAGCCATTGACATTAAAGCACCAAACTCATGCATTCCTTCTCCTGAAAAGACATCCACTTTTATACTGAATAATTTTGGGTTTCGTATAATACTCAACTGGATGTGTAGAATACAAGGGTGAGATTGCTGGTATAGGCTAAGATAAAATAGGATAGTATTCAAGTGGCAAATATCAAGGTCTTTCACTCTGGTCTGACCCAACAGCAGTATGAGAAAATGCACAGAATTCAGTAACAGTTTTACTTCTTCAGCTCCTCTGTCCTGCAAACACACACGCGCGCACACACACACACACACACACACACACATCCAGCATGCAGGCACATACACGTGCACCCCTTTACCAACTCTTAAAAAAATAGCTTTGCTTTGCATCTTTCCTCCTTCCTGCTTTGACCACTTAAAACCACAATTTATCTATAAAAACACACACTAATCTCTAGTGGTGGCCTTCACTGTCACCTAGTGAATCCATGGTACAAAAGGCATTCTCCTTTTTGAGTCTATCTGTACACCTCTTCAGTTTTTGGAGCACTAAACTGAACTAAGCCTGGATGTGGTCCTTCCCATAACAACATCCAACTGTGTGATGCTAAAACGTCCACATAACATTCTACCTCCAAAAAGTACTATTATTGGAAAATTGATGAAGTGTATTTGGGGTAAAATTACTCACCGATGACCTTAGGTAAGTTACTGAAATCTTTAAAACAAAAGTTTTTCATCTATAAAATAGAGGAAATTTTACCTCACAGAATTGTTGTGAGGATCAAGTAAGCTATATGTATGTGACAAGGTTTATAAAGTATTATGCACGTATACCTGTTATTCCTACTATTGACATCTACTATTGCTTGTTTTGATTATATTGAGAATTATTGTTAATCGCAAAGTTTAGGAGGGCATAGCCAGATAGGTTGAGATATATTGGAGTAGATGATTCAAAAAATGAAATGAGAATTCAGGTTATTGGACATAGAATTACTTAATTTTTGAAATCACAAAGAACTATGGAAGACGAAATATTGGAAAGACTATGGACAAGTCCAGGGTTTACATTTACAAGAAATGAGGTGGAATGACCTGAGGGATACTAGATAACTGCAAAATGGTATTTAGGCCTTCTTAAAGGTTCCTCATCAGAACCTTGCTATTGATACACCACACTGTGCAGAAATGCAATAAAAACAAGATAAATGGCTACTTTTACCCTTAGATATCCAAGTGGCACGAAATTTAACTTAAAAGGAAATTAATATACTGAGAAATAGACATATGAGCTTAGTTTAAAAATAAGTGAAAACTTTTTTAGCAGTTAAAAAATTTTGTTTTACCTTGTTTTACAATTGGACCCGGTTAAAAAAAATGTCCTACTTAGAAGAAGAGATTAATGCCATTTATATTTAATATGGTTTTGTATGGTGGAATTATAATAATGATAATAATAACATGCATTCCTATTCTTATGTTTGTATTATAACTTAGTAACAAAGCAATATGAAGGCAAAAATAAATGAACCTGGAAGTAAAAAATGAATTGAAAAGTTTAGGAAATACTGAATAAGTAGTGTTAATCAGAGAGAAAACTTATTTTCCTAGAGGATATTAAACTACCAGAGCTAGTTGTTAAAATTTGAATGCATGAAGTCATTGAATTTAGGAAACTATGCAATGCCACAACAAATTTATAGAGATATAAATAAGACAAAAAGACAAAATTGTAAATTGATATTCTTTTTATCAAACTAGTGAGGTGATGCAAGAATAAATGGAGCACATGACTCAACTGAGTCAAAATTGTATATGACCCACTCCTACTTGTACTCTCAATAGTGCTTTCTCACCAGGTAAATGATATTACAATGATAAAAAACATATACAAATGAAATAAACCACAGGCGATTCTCGCTTTGCCCTGTAGTGTGGGATTATAAAAATGATCATGCAAGTTGAAACTGTACAAAGCAATTTTAATACTTAATGTGAAAAATTAATCATAATTGTTCTATGGTATTTAAAATTTTTTGTAAAAACATTAAAAACTTTCTTATTTTCAGTTAAAATTTATGGGGAAATGAAAAAGAATAGAAAAATGTATGTTTATTATGTAATTTAAAACATTAGAATCATTGAGAATAGAAGTGTTCTATTTCTTTGTAAGAAAACTTAAGATTAGTTTGAATAGTGCTCACCTGCTTCTTGATGTATAACTTACAACAGAGTAAGAATCTTTTCTATGCCCAGGCAAAATTATTATACTCTTTTCTAGTTTGGATCAGATGCCAACATTGATCTTTTATTCTTTACCCATTTTACACTTTGTGCTTTCAATGTCATAAAATATCTCTGAGGATTCATTTAATGTAATTTTTTTCTACTGTCACTTCCTGTAAAACATTTTCATTCTTTTCATCACAATCATTTTCCTTATTTATGTTGATGAGTTTGCCTTTGCTAAGTTCCTCTGGCTACATATCTAGAGTCTCTTGAACAGTGAGAATGTCAACATTCTCAAAGTCAACTATTTCTTCTGTAATTCCATTTAAGTCTGATTTAAATCCTGCAAAGATTTTGTACCATGTGGTAAAAGTGTCTGCCATCCTGCATGCATATTCCTCCTGTTGCTTTCTTCCATGATGCTTGGGTGTTTTCAATTCCATGCTTTATGTCTATTTTTCACAAAACTCAGCTAAAGTAATTACATGATGTCCAGTTATAGTATCAATAACCTGTCAGAAGTCCATTTTAGATAATAGACTTTAAATTTGGAAATAATTCTTTGGTCCATTGTCTGGATTCATAAAGATATGTTCGGTGGTTTTAGCAGTCTGCTAGGGCTGCCATAACAAAATACCACAGACTGCATGGCTTAAGCAACAGAAATTTATTTCTCACAATTCTGGAGGCTGGAAGTCGAATATCAAGATGTTACTCAGTTTGGTTTCTCCTGAGGACTCTCTCCTTGGCTTTCAAATAGCCACCTTCTCCCTGTGACCTCACGTGGCCTTTTCTCTGTGTTCACTCACTCCTTATGTCTCTTCTTCTTATAAGGACACAAGTCCTACTGGATTATGGCCCCATTCTTCTGAATTCATTTAACCTTAATTACTTCCTCAAAGTCCCTATCTCCAAATGCAGTCACATTGGGGTTAGAGCTTCAACCTGTGAATTTTGGGAAGACACAACTCAGTCCATAGCAATTAATATACCGATTTATGTGCTGTGTCCAAGGGTTTGGCTGCATGGTCAGGGATTTGGAAGGAATATGTTTGGAAAAATGATGACAAGGAAATCTGGTGACTAGGTATGTGGATAGAACTTTTAGGATGGGAGAAAACTTGAAGATGTTTGTGTTCCATGTCAATGTCCACCAAAGGGTGATTTCAGCAGAGGAGGATTTTAATAATCAAGTGGATAGGATGACCTGTTCTGTAAATGTGAATCAGCTTCTTTCCCCAGCCACTCCTGTCATTGCCCAATAGGCTCATGAACAAAGTGGCTGTAATGACAGCAATGGAGGTTATGCATGAACTCAGCAACATGGACTTACTCACTCACCAAGGCTTACCTGGCTACAGTCACAGCTGTGTGCCCAATATGCCAGTAGCAGAGACCAACACCAAGTTCCCAACAAGGCACCATTCCTTGGGGTGTTCAATTATCTACCTGGTGCCAGGTTGATTACACTGGACTGCTTCCATCATGGAAGAGGCAGTATTTTGTTCTTACTGGAAAAGAGTCTTACTCTGGATATGGATTTGCCTTCTTGTAAGCAACACTTCTGCTAAAACTACCATCTGTAGACTTATAGAAGGCTTTATCCACTATCATGGTATTCCCCATAGCATTGTTTTTGATCAAGGTACTCACTTCACAACAAATGAAGTGCAGCAGCAGACCCATGCTTATGGAATTCACTGATTTTATCATATCACACATTATATTAGTCAGCTCAGGCTGCCATAACAAAATACCATAGCCTGGGTGGCTTAAACAAGAGAAATTTATTTTCTTGTGTTTCTAGAGGTTAGAAGACTGAGATCAGGGTACCATCTTGGTCAGGTTCTGGTGAAGACATTTTTCCTAGCTGGCAAATGGCCACCTTCTTCCAGTGTCTTCACATGGCAGAGAGAGGGAGAAAGACAGCAAACTCTCTGGTGTGTCTCCTTATAAGTGAACTAATCCCATTATTAGAGGCCCACCCTCTTGACTTTACCTATACCTAATTATTTCCCCAAAGCCTCATCCAAATATCATCACAGTTGGGGTTAAGGCGTCAACATACAAATTTTGAGGAAATATAATTTTCTATAACACCCACCATCTTGAGGCAGCTAGTTCAATAGAATGATGGAATAGCCTTTTAAAGACTCAGATATAATGCCAGGTAGGTGGTAATACCTTTCAGGGATGAGGCAAGGTTCTACAGAAGGCTGTATATGCTCTAAATC
Organism: Diceros bicornis minor; assembly: GCF_020826845.1. NCBI lineage: Eukaryota > Metazoa > Chordata > Mammalia > Perissodactyla > Rhinocerotidae > Diceros > Diceros bicornis. The sequence goes on along the minus strand of NC_080781.1, from coordinate 88,608,063 downwards.
AGCATTCAATATATGGTGCTGTTTCTCCCATAACCAGAATTCATAGGTCCAGGAATCAAGGAGTGGAAATGAAAGTGGCTCTACTCACTATTATCCCTAGTGATCCATTAGCAAAGTTTTTGCTTCCTGTTCTTATGACCTCATACTCTGCTGGTCTAGAGGTTTTAGTTCCAAAGGGAGAAATACTTCCACCAGGAGACACAACAATGATTCCATTTAACTGGAAGTTAAGACTACCACTGGCCATTTTGGACTCCTCATGCCTCTGAATCAACAGGCAAAGAAGTGAGTTCTTATGCTATATGGGGTGATTGATGCTGACTACTAAACGGAAACTGGACTGCTACTCCACAATGTAAGTAAGGAAGAGTAAGTCTGGAATACAAGAGATCTCCCAGGGCATCTCTTAGTATTTCATGATTAAAGATGTTTGTGACACAAAGAAAAAGATACTGAAGGAGAATTTGAAATATATATTATTATAGCTAGAGTAATACTAGTTTCTATAAAAATAGTCCACCATATTTCTGTGGCTTAACAAAATAGAATTTTATTTATCACTCATTTAACAATCCAATGCTGGTATTACCAATTAGGGAGAGGGGTGCCCTGCTTCATGTAGCCATTCTAGACCTTAGTTGATGGAGGGTCTTCCATCTTCACAAATAGCTTGCAAGGTTTCTCTATGAATAGACATCCAACCATCAAAGAGGAAAAGCATTCTCATATGGGATGATTCAATGGGTCAGGCATAGGAGTGACACACATCGCTTCCCCTCACATTCCATTTGTTAGAACACAATTACATGTACAAATCTAACTGCAAAACAAACTGGAAGATATAGTACCTGGTTGAAAATTTTCTTCCTAGAAATAATTTTATGTTATGAAAGGAAAATCATGAATTTTGGAGAATATCTAGTCTTCTCTAACATATTTATAAAAGGATTAATCTGAACTTGAATGCTCCAAAAGGCTTTGGGGCATTGTCTGTATATTATTCCCAGATTAATTTGGTTCTCTCATTGTAAGTAATAAAATATGTACTAGAATATTTGTATTGCCTTTTTCTGTTCTACTTTTGGCTATGCTACATGGATGCAGCCATGGACTAGGAAAATTTTGGTAGTGACCATTCTAGCAAACTGTGGAAGTTCATATAACACACAGTTGGGAACACATAGAAGGGGAGAATGTTGGGAATTAAATTAAATTAAAAGAATAAATAAAAAATAAAAAAGGTGTATAGGATATGCAAAGACAAGTTGCTAAAGAAGAAATACAAGGAGCAAGAATATTAAGAAGAAAATATTCAACCTCATTAATAAAGAAATAAACATTAAATTGAGACACCATTTTTAAGCAAATTAGGAGAAATAAAGATTTTAAAATGATAATTTCCTATATTCATTAACGTCTACTTGAAATGAGATTTTTAAAAATTAGTTTGAATGAGCCTATAATTTGATACAGCTTTCTGAGGGAAAATTTATCAATATAAACAATCTTAATGGTAGTTTCCTTAGCTAAGTAATTCCACTTTTGTTGATGGTACTTAATGAAATTATTGAGAATGTGGTAAAAGGCTAATTAAGAAATGACCACAGTGGCATATTTATATAATAATTAAGTTATTCACAACCTCAGTATCCAACATTAAGGCAGTAGTTAAAAAATTAAGGTATATATCACATCAAACGGACTATTGTATAATCTTCTATCACATTTACTTATTTTTTATTTTTTTATTTTATTTTTATTTTTTTTGCAAGGACTATCAGCCCTGAGCTAACATCCGATGCCAATCCTCCTCTTTTTGCTGAGGAAGATTGGCCCTGGGCTAACATCTGTGCCCATCTTCCTATACTTTATATGGGATGCAGCCACAGCATCGCTTGACAAACGGTGCATCGGTGCACGCCCGGGTCCAAACCTGCGAACCCCCGGCTGCCGAAGTGGAGCGCAGTCACTTAACCACTACACCACTGGGCCAGACCTTATTGTTTCTGTCTTTTTTTTGTGTGTGTGTGAGGGTGATCAGCCCTGTGCTAACATCTGCCTATCCTTCTCTTTTTTTGCTAAGGAAGACTGGTCCTGGGCTAACATCCGTGCCCATCTTCCTCCACTTTGTATGGGACGCCGCCATGGCATGGCTTGCCAAGCGGTGTGTCGGTGTGTGCCCGGGATCCGAACCAGTGAACCCTGGGCCTTCACAGCAAAGCTCACGCACTTAACCACTTGCGCCACTGGGCCGGCCCCTATTGTTATTGTAACATTGGTTTATATCATTATATAAACTTTGGGTGTACATCATTATATTTTGATTTCTGTGTAGATTACATCATGTTCACCATCCAAAGACTAATTACAATCCATCACCATACGTGTGCCTAATAAACTCTTCTGCACTTCTCCCTCCCCCTTCGCCTCTGGTAACCACCAATCCAATCTCTACCTCTATGTGTTTGTTGTTGTTTTTATCTCTATTTATGAGTGAGATCATACGGTATTTGGCTTTCTCCCTCTGACTTATTTCGCTTAGCATAATACTCTCTAGGTCCATCCATGTTGTTACGAATGGCCAAATTTCATCATTTTTTATGGCTGAGTAGTATTACATTGTGTATATATACCACATCTTCTTTATCCATTCATCCCTTGATGGGCACCTAGGTTGCTTCCAAATCTTGTCTATTGTGAATAATGCTGCAATGAACATAGGAGTGCATATATCTTTACACATTTGTGTTTTCATGTTCTTTGGATAAATACCCAGCAGTGGAACAGCTGGATTGTATGGTAGTTCTATTCTTAAATTTTAAAGGAATCTCCATACTGTTTTCCATAGTGGCTGCACCAGTTTGCACTCCCAACAGCAGTGTATGAGAGTTCCCTTCTTTCCAAATCCTCTCCAAAACTTATTATTTCCTGTCTTGTTAATTATAGCCATTCTGAGGGGCATGAAGTGATATCTTATTGTAGTTTTCATTTGAATTTCCTTGGTAATTGGTTATGTTGAACATCTTTTCACGTGCCTGTTGGTCATCTGTAAATCTTCTTTGGAGAAATGTCTGTTCAGATTTTTTGCCCATTTTTTAATTGGGTTGTTAGTTTTTTTGTTGTTGAAATGTATGAGTTTTTATATAGTTTGGCTATTAACCTCTTATCAGATATATGATTTGAAAATATCTTCTCCCAATTGTTAGGTTGTCTTTTCATTTTTTTGATGATTTCCCTTGCTGTGCAAAAGGTTTTTAGTTTGAGGTAACCCATTTGTTTATTTTTTCTATTGTTTCCCTTGCCCAGTCAGACATGTACTTAAAAATATGCTGCTAAGACCAACGTCAAAGAGCATACCGCCTATGTTTTCTTCTAGAAGTCTTATGGTTTCAGGTCTTATATTCAAGTCTTTAATTCATTTTGAGTTAATTTTTGCGTACGGTGTAAGATAATGGCCTACTGGCATTCTTTTTCATGTCTCTGTATAGTTTTCCAATACCATTTGTTGAACAGACTTTCCTTTCTCCATTGTATGTTCTTGGCTGCCGTGTCAAAAATCAGCTGTCCACAGATGTCTGTGTTTATTTCTGGGCTCTTGATTCTGTTCCATTGATTTGTGTGTCTGTTTTTGTGCCAGTACCATGCTGTTTTAATTACTATATCTTTGTAGTATCTTTTGAAATCAGGGAGTGTGATACCTCCAACTTTGTTCCTTTTTCTTAAGATTTCTTTGGCTATTTGGGGTCTTTTGCTGTTCAGTATAAATTTTAGAACTCTTTATTTCTGTGAAAAATATCATTAGAATATTGATAGGAATTGCATTGAATCTGTAGATTGCTTCAGGAAATATGGGCATTTTAACTATGTTAATTCTTCCAACCCAAAAGCACAGAATATCTTTCTGTTTCTTCGTGTCTTCTTCAATTTCCCTCAACAATGTTTTATAGTTTGCAGTATACAAGTCTTTCACCTCTTTGGTTAAGTTTATTCCTAGATATTTTATCCTTTTTATTGCAATTGTAAATGGGCTTGTATTCTTAATTTCTCTTTCTCCTACTTATTCTAAGTGTATAGAAACACAACTGATTTTTGTATGTAGATTTTCTATCCTGCAACTTTACCATATTCATTTATTTTTTCTAAAAGTTTTGTTATGGATTCTTTAGTGTTTTCTATATATAAAATCATGTCATCTGCAAATAGTGACAGTTTCACTTCTTCCTTTCTGATTTGGATCCCTTTTATTTCTCTTTGTTGCCTGATTACTTTGGTTAGTACTTCCAATACTATGTTAAATAAGAGTGATGAAAGTGGGTATCCTTGTCTGGTTCCTGCTCTTAGAGGGATAGCGTTCAGCTTTTCTCCATTAAGAATGATATTAGCTGTGGGTTTGTCATATGGCCTTTATTATGCTGAGGTACTTTCCTTCTACACCCATTTTATTCAGAGTTTTTATCATAAATGTATGCTGTATCTTGTCAAATGCTTTTCTCTGCATCTATTGAGATGATCATGTGATATTTGTTCTTCATTTTGTTGATGTGCTGTATCACGTTGATTGATTTGCAAATGTTGAGCCATGCCTGCATCCCTGGAATAAATCCCACTTGATCATGGTGTATGGTCTTTTTAATGTATTGTTGTATTCAATTTGCTAGCATTTTGTTGAGGATTTTTGCATCGACAGTCATCAGTGATATTGGCCTGTAATTTTCTTTTTTTTGTGTTGTCCTTGTCTGGTTTTGGTATCAGGGTAATGTTGGTTTCATAGAATGAGTTAGGAAGCTTCCCCTCCTCTTCAATTTTTTGGAAGAATTTGAGAAGGATAGGTATTAAGTGCTCTTTGTATGTTTGGTAGAATTCACCAGGGAAGCAGTCTAGTCCTAGACTTTTATTTTCTGGGAGGTTTTAGTTACTATTTTCATCACTTTGCTGGTGATGATTCTATTCAAATTTTCTATTTTTTTTCTTGATTCAGTTTTAAGAGGCTCTATAATTCTAAGAATTTATCTGTTTCTTCTAGATCATCCAATTTGTTGGCATATAGCTTTTTGAAGTTTTCTCTTATAATCTTTTGCATTTCTGAGGTACCCATTGTAATTTCTCCTTTTATTTCTAATTTTATTTGGTTGAGCCTTATCTCTTTTTTTCTTGGTGAAGCTAGCTAAAGGCCTGTCAATTTTGTTTATCATTTCAAAGACCAGTTCTTAGTTTCTCTAATTTTTTTCTCTTGTTTTTTAGTCTCTATTTTATTTATTTATGCTCTGACTTGTTATTTCCTTCCTTCTACTGGTTTTGGGCTTTGTGTTTCTTCGTTTTCAAGTTCCTTCAGGTGCACTGTTATTTTCTTTATTTGAGATTTTTCTTGTTTGTTGAGGTGGGCCTGTATTGCTATAAACTTCCCTCTTAGGATAGCTTTTGCTGTATCCCCTAAATTTTGGCATGTCATATTTTCATTTTCATTTGTCTCCAGGTATTCTTTGATTTCTCCTTTGATTTCTTAGGTGACCCAATCATTGTTCAGTAGCATTTTGTTTAATCACCACATATATGTGGCTTTTCTGATTTTCTTCCTGTAGTTGATTTCTAGTTTCATATGATGTGGGAAGAAATGATGTTTGGTATTATTTCAGTTTTCTTAAACTTATTGAGACTTGTTTTGTGGCCTAATATGTGATCAATCCTAGAGAATGTTCCATGTGCATTTGAAGAGAATGTATTTTCTGTGGTTTTTGGATGGAATGTTCTGTATATATCTAAGTCCAACTGGTGTAATGTGTCATTTAAGGCCAATGTTTCCTTATTGATCTTCTTTTGGGATGATCTATCCATTGTTGCAAGTGGAGTGTTAAATTCCCCTACTATTATTGTGGTGCTATCTATTTCTTCTTTTATATCTGTTAATAATTGCTTTATATATTTAGGTGCTCCTAGGTTGAGTGCATAGATATTTACAAATGTTGTAACCTCTTGTTGGATTGTTCCCTTTACCGTTATATATTGCCCTTCTTTGTCTCTTATTACAGTTTTTGTTTTAAAGTCTATTTTGTCTCATATAAGTACTGCTACCCCAGTTTTTTTTTTCATATCCATTTGCATGGAGTATCTTTTTCCCTCCCTTCACTTTCAGTTTATGAGTGTCTTTAGGTCTAAAGTGCATCTCTTGTATGCAGCATATATATGGCTCTTGTTTTTTTATCCAATCAACCACCCTATGCCTTTTGCTTGGAGAATTTAGTCCATTGACAGTTAAAGTAGCTATTGATAGGAAGTTATTTATTGCCATTTTGATACTTTTTTTCTGGATGTTTTAGTGGTTCTTCTCTGTTCCTTGTACCCTGTTACCATGGAAATACATAATTTTAGTACTTTTGTCTTTTGACTTTTGTATTAGCTTCATAGGTGGTTGATCTGCTACTTTTGCTCTATATTTGCCTTTACCTGTGATTTTATTGTTTTTTTTTTTTGATAATTTTATTATTATTATTTGTGGTCTTCTCTTTTCCATTTAAATACGTTCCTTTAGCATTCTTGTAAGGCTGATTTATTGATAATTAACTGCTTTAGTTTTTGCTTGTCTGGGAAACTCTTTATCTTTCCTTCCATTCTGAATAACTTTTCTGAGTAAAGTTCTTGGCTTAGGTTTTTTCCTTTCAGCACTTTAAATATATCATGCCACTCCCTTCTAGCCTGTAAGTTATTTGCTGAGAAATCAGCTAACAGCCTTATGGGATTTCCTTTGTATGTAATTTGTTGCCTTTCTCTTATAGCTGTTATGATTCTCTCTTTATCTTTAATTCTTGATATTTTAATTATAATGTTTCTTGGTGTGGGTCTCTTTGGGTTTATCTTGTTTGGTGCTTTCTGTGCTTCCTGTACCTCAATGTTTGTTTCCTTCCTTAGGTTAGGAATGTTTTCATCTATTATTTTTTCAAATAGATTCTCTGCCCCTTTGTCTCTCTCTTCCCCCTCTGGGACACCTATAACACAAATGTTAGTGTGTTTGATGTTGTCCCAGAGGTCCCTCAAACTATCCTCATTCTTTTTAAATATTTTCTGTTTCATCTGTTCAGCTTAGGTGATTTCCTCTAGTCTTTTGTCCAGTTTGATGATCCATTCTTCTCTATCATCTACTCTGCTACTGAGTGCCTCTATTGAATTTTTCACTTCCAGTACTGTATTCCTCATTTCTGATTGCTTCTTTTTTATATTTTCCAATTCTTTGTTGAAGTTCTCATTGAGTTGGTCCATTCTCCCGAAATCAGTGAACATCCTTATGAGTCTTTGTTTGAATTCTTTGTCAGATAGATAGTTTATTTCTGTTTCATTTACTTTTTTTTCTGGGATTTTGTCCTGTTTCCTTACTTGGAATGTGTTCCTTTGCCACCTCATTTGCCTCTTTCACTGTGTTTATATCCATGTATTAGGTAGATCAGCTATGTCTCCCAATCTTGGAAAAGTGGCCTCACGTAAGTGATGCCTTATGAGGCTCAGCAGTGTGCTTTCCTCTCTTCTCTAGATCCAAGTGTTCCAGGAGTGTCCCCTGTGTGGGCTACATGTGTCCTTATGTTATTACAAAATTGCTCTTGCTGCAGGTTCTCAGGAAGGCTAGGCTGTCTCCCTGGCTGGCTGGTTGTAATGCTCAGCTATGTGTGGCTGCTATTGTCCTTTCAGTCACTTTATCAGGCATGAGGAGTACAGTTGGCTGCAAGGTCTAATAGCACATTCAGTTGCAGATTTTCTGTTAAGTGAGCAGGCCCCCAGAATGCCTGCTTGCTATGCTCAGGGGCTTACAATTGCTGTAGGCCTCTGGCCTGCAAGGCAGTTGTCAGCTCTCAAGGTTTCAACTGAGTGGGGCCAGCCCCAGGCATGTGATCACCCAATTGTTTCATGCTTTGGAAGCTGAGACCAATTCCTAATGTAGCTGTTTGAGAAGAACAAGTCTGGTGCAGCTGACAGACTCCACCACCCACCGGGCCACACATCCTGTCAACACAGTCCTGCCCTCTGCGTGCACCCCAATCCAATGAAGTGGACTCAGTCACCACACTGCAGGAACCCCACACACTCCACCAATGCAGGCCTGCCCCTCATGCATGCCCTTTCCCCAGAGGTGGACCCACTCCCCCAGTTGCAGAGGTTCCAGGCACCCTGCCTACGTGGGCCTATAAGTTGCCTAAGGGCTTGCTGTTTCATGGGTCCAGACCCTAGCTCAGGCTGGCTAAGCTGTATTAAATCAGTGCTCTAGTAGGTGGGGTAGACCCCTGACTAACAAGCCAGAGGAAGATCTCCAATGGCATCTGCCAGTGTCGGTGTCAGCATGCCTGTACTAGGTCACAATGATGGCTGCTGCCAATGTCTCAGTCCCTGAAGTGGTCTCATCCCTCCCTGAGATGCACCCAAAGCCTATCAGGTGAGTCTCTTTTCACCAAAGGACTGTGCACCTTTCTTTCTGGCGATTTCAAGTTGCTTTCTGAAACAGGTGAATTTGTGCAAGGGCCCTTTAAAAGCAGGCTTTTTTTCCCCTTATGTCTGATAGCTTTACTGGGGGTATTCCCCATTGTAGTTAATAGCAAGCAAAGCCAGGTATTATGACACTTGTCTAGGTTGTGCTGAGTCCAAAAGCTGCTTATTGTGGTAATACTCCCTCACTCAGATCACTCACTCCTCAAAGGAGGGCTTCATACCTTATGGTTGTTCCCAGCTGGCTATGAATTGTTGTGGCTGGAAGGTGGCTTTTTTTCTCTCTAGAAAGGAATTTCTGCCTCTTCCACTTCAGTCAGCACTGTCCCTTCTTGTGGGGGTTATTTTTATCCAGTTTTCAGTTACCTCTTAGGGGTAATTCTTCCAAGAGTGGTTATAAATTTGTTGTGTCTGTAGGAGGAGGTGAATTCAGAGTCCACTTATGCTGCCATCTTGACACCGTCTCCCCATCAATCACATTTCTAAAACATATTTCATAACATTGAAATGCTTGTGATAATATTTAGTTGATTATTTAAAATACAGAATTATACATATATTGTAATACCAATTAAAATGTAAAATAATGAGGCCAAAACTTAAACTAAAACAAAATATTAACAGTTAGTGTACCCGAATGGTGAAATATGTATGATTTTAAAAATGCTTTCTGTGTTTTAAAGACTTTTTACAATTTATCTATAATTATTAACTTCATACATATAACAGATATTTTACAAAGACCCAGATCATTGAGTTTGGCTCACATATATTCCATTTAAATAGTTTGTTAATCTGGGTTACTAAAAACTAAGACATTAATCAAATTAAGGTTTCTATACAATGTTGTTAAAATTGTTAGTTTAAATTATGATTGCTACATTGTGAGATGTATTTAACCATGGATTCTATTTTATTAATGAGACAAATGCTGATAAAGGAAATTAAGACATTATCAAATATATATATAATTTTTTCTTGAAAGTTGGGAGTAGTAGTCTTTCTGGAATTAAGAAAGCATAGTCAGGCTATACTATAAATATTAAGTTTATTTATTTATGTCCAGTTTCTTCTAACAAAGACTTCTAGATGAATCATGATAGTGGAAACCTATGATAGCAAATGCTTGAATTGAAAATATGGACCATTTTTATATCATGTACAAGGAGTAGAAAGCACATAAAAATTCTCATTATGTAGTGTCATTAAAATTTATTGTATTTATTTGTTGAATAAATTATGTCTTATTGATGGAAGATTTTTAGAGTGAAACATGAGATCAGAACAATGAAGACTGGGTGAATGAAAAACAAAAAAATATAAGCCATCTTCGAAGTTAACTTGAAGATGCAAGGCAGCATGGCTATTCCATTATCCCAATTGGTAATCATAAGTCTTTTTATTGATTATTGTAAAATGTTTTTAATAGAAATAATCTACAAAATCTTAAAGTAACATGGCATTCAATAAAAATAAGCTCCCACTAAATTTTCTCTTCCTAGATATCCAAATCACTTCTATATAACAAGATAATCAAAATATTTTTAAATATTAATATTTTTTGCAAATATATTTTCATTATCATCTGCACATTTGGTATTTTAAAGATCATACATGTTTGCTTTGTTACCAATCAATGTGTCTTCCTTTACGAAATCTGTAGCTAAGTGATTAAGTTTATGATTTGTTCTGAATAAAAGATACAAAAAACATTATTAAGGTCAAGATTTATGAATTATAAAAAAATTAGCAATAAGTATATGTTAATTTCTACTATATACCAAGCATTATTCCAGGCATTGGGACAGAGTCGGGTATTATCAAAAAATAAAAACTGAGTTTCCATAGATCAAATTCTTACACTGTCTTAAGCACTTTACCTGTATTAACTCATTTGAGCCTCAAACCATCTTTGTGAAGCTGATCTTGGACAAGTTTATTAATTCTGTAAGCCTCAGCATCTTTACGTATACAATAGGTATAATATTAACTTTCTTATTGATTGCATAGATTCCCCTAGAAGAGTTCACATTCTTACCTTAATTCCCTAAAATCAGAATCTGTAATAAAGATGCTGATTTTTTTCTCACACTAACCTTTAGACCTCTTGACTATCAAACCTATGACTCACAACTGCAATATCTAAAACATGTTTCTTTCTGAGAGGAGGAGAAAATGAGAAAGGAAATCTTTTCATCATGGTCAAAGAAGAGACACTTAGAAACAGGTCAAACTCTATATTGTATTATGTAAAAAATGAAACACAAAATATTGCTAAACTTCTAAGATTTGTATAGCCAATAAAAGTAGAATTTTGACCAAATGCATTGTTTATTTGTTAAAACATTCATCCTTTGAACCTCCATAACCACCCTTATTTCTTCTGTCGGCCAGATCCTGATATATATATATATATATTTTTACATTTCTTTCACACACTTCTAAACATCTGGAGTGTTCCTGGAGTGAACCAGATCCTGTTCTTCATTAACTTTGTGTTCAGACTTTCTGGAGATATTCCAAAAAGAAGTTGTTTTGCCACAATGAGCATCAGCTTCTAATAAGATCTCTCCCTAACCTTTCCTTCTATTCTTCCTTCCCTTCCCCCTCCCTTTTCCTCTCTCTTTTCACAGGCATGAGATTTTATGTATGATATACAGAAATAGGGTTCAGGTTATGATATTCAATTCTTACCTGAGATTAAATCTATTTTCATGATGTCTATAAATGAGAGGGATTGTGTATGACTGGTTCAGGATCCAGTTGACTCACATATAATCAGCTTAAGATAGAGTATTTCTTTAAATCAGATAAATGTGCAGAAAACAAATTGAAAATTACAAATAATACTGCTTGTAGTGTGCACTTCTAACTGCTATAGAAAGTGCATTTTTGAGAGTTAGAGATAATTTTTTTTTTTGCTCTCTAGATGAAATATCACTCTCAGATTATATGTCTGTCTTCCTTTTTATGGGAACATAACAGGGGAGGCTGGAGAGAAGTGAGTAAATTTTCACCATTTGCCACCCTTAAAAAGGTAACAGTAGTAAGGCATTTGAACATTCCTTTTGAAAATCTACATTTTAAAACTATATTTTCCTCCTTCTATTTGTTACTACTAAAATTAGTTTAATTTTAATAATCTGACATGTGGTAATTTTTTTATGAAAAAAGGCATAACTATATCCAGGATAACCTGAGCAAAAGGATAATTGGAGTAATAGACACTGCCAAGCAAACCTCCCAGCTATATTCTTTTTCCTGTTGTCCTATTGTCTTGTGCCTCTATTATTTATGAGGTTATCATTTACTTGGTTTTAATTTGCATGCCAGGATTCTGGCACATCATACTTATTGCTCCTCTATTTCTAATAAAAATTCTATTACACTTTTTACATGAACAGGAAATTTATTGCACTACTTATTACCAGGTTAGCACTTCAGCTCTAAGCTGAATGCATAAATAGAGTTTTAAAATAAGATGGAACAATCTTTACAAAATGAATTATTTTCTTTTTGTGATCCAAAGACTCATTTTTCTTAATTATTTTTGATGTTGTTTGCCATTATAGCTCCACTTTATGTTTTCAGTGAACCAAAATCATTAACTAGTTTCCTTTAAAATGGATGTAATTTATGAAAGACGACTTCCCTATAATTATTTCTGTCACCTGAAAAGAAAGGTATATTGTTCAGAATGTCACGAATCATTAAGAAAAATATAGTTTATGCATAGTCAATTCTACCAGGAGAAATGCATCTTTTACAAATAATTCCCTGCAGATATTGAATAAATCTCGTTAAATTTTCAGGTCTAAATTGGCAATAATTTAGTGTACAGTGTGCAAAAATGTGAGAGAAAAGCAAACTTTTTGAAATAATCACATATTGAACTGAAATTTAAATCTACTAGGATGGCGTAGCACCAGCTGGCAAATTAGATACAAATTTGATTTAAGCAGGAATAGTAGGAGTAATTTGTGATTGTTGTTTTAGTTTTCCTGTGTGTTTGTTATATTTTGTTTTGTTTTGTTTTGATCTAGATCAACAAAGTCAAAAGTGCAAAATGATGTTAAAAGACATGTGGCATAAATCAATTAAGGATCATTTACTAGACTTCTTAGAGGTTTTCTATTTGTAAGTTATCTACATTCACATTATAGGAGATTGTACAGATATCTATAGATTATATTTCATTAAGTAAATTTTAAAATATTTTATCTGTGAAATATTTTCACTTTTCATACAGTTTTACTTTTGGTATTCCTTTTTTCTTTCTTTTTTTGGCTAAGGAATATTAACAATGAGCTGATATCTGCTGCCAATCTTTCTTCTTTTATTTTTTTCTTTTCATCTTTTTTTTTTATTTTGTTTATTGCAGTAACATTGGTTTATAACATTGTATAAATTTAAGGTGTACATCGTTATACTTCTATTTCTGCATAGATTACATCATGTTCACCACCCAAATACTAATTACAACCCATCACCACACACATGTGCCAAATTATCACTTAGTCCCTCCTCCCTCCCCCCTTCTCCTCTGGTAACCACCAGTCAACTCTCAGTCTCTAGGTGTTTGTTTATTGTTGTTATTATCTACTACTTAATGAAGGAAATCATACGGTATTTGACCTTCTCCCTCTGACTTATTTCACTTTGCATAACACCCTCAGTGTCCATCCATGTTGTCACAAATGGCTGGATTTCATCGTTTCTTATGGCTGAGCAGTATTCCATCGTGTATATATAACACATCTTCTTTATCCATTCGTCCCTTGATGGGCCCTTAGGTTGCTTCCAAGTCTTGGCTGTTGTGAATAACGCTGCAATGAACACAGGGGTCCCTGTATCTTTACGCACTGCTGTTTTCAAGTTCTTTGGGTAAATACCCAGCAGTGGAATAGCTGGAGCGTATGGTAGTTCTAGCCTTGATTTTTTGAGGCATCTCCATACTGTTTTCCATAGTGGCTGTACCAGTTTGCACTCCCACAAGCAGTGTATGCGAGTTCCCTTCTCTCCACATCCTCTCCAACACATGTTGTTTCCTGTCTTATTAATTATAGCCATTCTGATGGGCGTGAGGTGATATTTCATTGTAGTTTTGATTTGCATTTCGCTGATAGTTAGTGATTTTGAACATCTTTTCATGTGTCTGTTGGCCATCTGTATATCTTCTTTGGAGAAATGTATGTTCAGGTCTTTTGCCCATTTTTTAATTGGGTTGTTAGTTTTTTTCTTGTTGAGATGCATGTGTTCTTTCTATATTTTGGAGATTGAGCCCTTATCAGATGTATGGTTTGCAGATATCTTCTCCCAATTGTTAGGTTGTCTTTTCATTTTGTTGGTGGTTTCCTTTGCTGTGCAGAAGCTTTTTAGTTTGACGTAGTCCCATTTGTTTATTGTTTTATTGTTTCTCTTGCCCGGTCAAACATGGTCCTTGAAAATATGTTGCTAAGACCGATGTCGAAGAGTGTAATGCCTAAGTTTTCTTCTAGAAGTTTCATAGTTTCAGGTCTTACATTCAAGTCTTTAATCCATTTGGAGTTAATTTTTGTGTATGGTGTAAGGTAAGGCTCTACTTTCATTTTTTTGCATATGGCTATCCAGTTTTCCCAGCACCATTTGTTGAAGAGACTTTCTTTTCCCCATTGTATGTTCTTGGCTCCTTTGTCAAAGATTAGCTGTCCATAGATGTGTGGGTTTATTTCTGGGCATTCGATTCTATTCCCTTGATCTGTGTGTCTGGTTTTGTGCCAGTACCATGCTGTTTTGGTTACTATAGCTTTGTAGTATATTTTGAAATCAGGGAGTGTGATACCTCCAGCTTTGTTCTTTTTTCTCAGGATTCCTTTAGCTATTCGGGGTCTTTTGTTGTTCCATATAAATTTTAGGATTCTTTGTTCTATTTCTGTGAAAAATGTTGTTGGAACTTTGATAGGGATTGCATTGAATCTGTAGATTGCTTTAGGAAGTATGGACATCTTAACTATGTTAATTCTGCCAATCCAAGAGCAGGGAATACCTTTCCATTTCTTTGTGTCTTCTTCAATTTCTTTCAGCAATGTTTTATAGATTTGGTGTACAGATCTTCCACCTCTTTTGTTAAGTTTATTCCTAGGTATTTTATTCTTTTTGTTGCAACTGTAAATGAGGTTGTATTCTTAATTTCTCTTTCTGGTAATTTGTTGTTAATGTATAGAAATACAAGTGATTTTTGTATGTTGATTTTGTATCCTGCAACTTTACCGTATTCGTTTATTACTTCTAAAAGTTTTCCGGTGGATTCTTTAGGGTTTTCTATATATAAAATCATGTCATCTGCAAATAGTGACAGTTTCACTTCTTCCTTTCTGATTTGGATCCCTTTTATTTCTTTCTCTTGCCTGATTGCTCTGGCTAGGACTTCCAGTACTATGTTAAACAGGAGTGGTGACAGTGGGCCATCTTGTCTGTTTCCTGTTCTTAGAGGGATAGCTTTCAGTTTTTCTCCATTGAGGATGATATTAGCTGTGCGTTTGTCATATATGGTCTTTATTATGTTGAGGTACTTTCCATCTATCCCCATTTTATTCAGAGTTTTTATCGTAAATGGATCCTGTGTCTTGTCAAATGCTTTCTCTGCATCTATTGAGATAATCATGTGATTTTTATTCTTCATTTTATTAATGTGGTGTATTACATTGATTGATTTGGGAATGTTGAACCATCCCTGCATACCTGGAATAAATCCCACTTGATCAGGGTGTATAATCTTTTTAACGTATTGTTGTATGCAATTTGCTAGTATTTTGTTGAGGATTTTTGCATCGATGTTCATCACTGATATTGGCCTGTAATTTTCTTTTTTTGTGTTCTCCTTGTCTGGTTTTGGTATCAGGGTAATGTCTCCTTTGTAAATGAGTTAGGGAGCTTTCCCCCCTCCTCAATATTTTGGAAGAGTTTGAGAAGGATAGGTACTAGGTCCTCTTTGAATGTTTGGTAGAATTCACCAGGGAAGCAGTCTGGTCTTGGACTTTTATTTTGGGGGAGGTTTGTGATTACTGTTTCAATCTCCTTACTGATGG
This sequence comes from Diceros bicornis minor, assembly GCF_020826845.1. Lineage (NCBI taxonomy): Eukaryota > Metazoa > Chordata > Mammalia > Perissodactyla > Rhinocerotidae > Diceros > Diceros bicornis. Next base: position 88,592,533 of record NC_080781.1, on the reverse strand, counting down.
TTGGTCTATTCAAGTTCTCTACTTCTTCTTGATCCAGTTTGGGAAGGCTGTATGATTCTAAGAATTTATCCATTTCTAACAGATTGTCGAACTGGTTGGCTTATAGCTTTTCATAATATTCTCTTATAATCTTTTGTATTTCTGAGGTGTCTGTTGTAACCTCTCCTCTTTCATTCTGATTTTACTTATTTGTGCCTTCTCTCTTTTTTTCTTGGTGAGTCTACCTAAAGTTTCGTCAATTTTGTTGATCTTTTCAAAGAACCAGCTCTTGGTTATATTAATTTTTTCTATTAATTTTTTAGTCTCTATATCATTTATTTCTGCTCTGATTTTTATTATTTCCCTTCTTCTACTGATTTTGGGCTTTGTTTGTTCCTCTTTTTCCAGTTCCTTTAGGTGCATTTTTAGATTGTTTATTTGAGATATTTCTTGTTTGTTGAGATAGGCCTCTATTGCTATAAACTTCCCTCTTAGAACTGCTTTTGCTGTATCCCATAAAATCTGGCATGTCGTAGTCTCATTTTCATTTTTCTCCAGGTATTTTGTGATTTCTTCTTTGATTTCTTCATTGACCCAGTCGTTGTTCAGTAGCATTTTGTTTAATCTCCATGTATTTGTGGCTTTTCTGATTTTCTTCCTATAGTTGATTTCCACTTTCATAACTTTGTGGTCAGAAAAGATGCTTGGTATTATTTCAATCTTCTTAAATGTATGGAGACTTGTTTTGTGGCATAATATGTGATCAATCGTGGAGAATGTTCCATGTGCATTTGAAAAGAACGTGTATTCTTTGGTTTTTGGATGGAATACTCTGTATATACCTACTAGGTCCATCTGTTCTAGTGTGTCATTTAAGGCCAATGTGTCCTTATTGATCTTCTGTTTGGATGATCTATCCGTTGGTGTAAGTGGAGTGTTAAAGTCCCCTACTATTATTGTGTTACTGTCTATCTGTTTTTATGTTTGTTAATAATTGCTTTATATATTTAGGTGCACCTACATTGGGTGCGTAGATATTTACAAGTGTCATATCCTCTTCTTGGATTGTTCCCTTGATCATTATGTAAGATCTTCTTTGTCTCTTTTTACAGTTTTTGTTTTAAAGTCTATTTTGTCCGATATGAGTACTGCTACCCCAGCTTTCTTTTCATTGCCATTTGTATGGAGTATCTTTTTCCATCTCTTCACTTTCAGTTTGTGAGTGTTTTTAGGTCTGAAGTGTGTCTCTTTTATGCCGCATATATACGGGTCTTGGTGTTATATCCCATCAGCCACCCTATGCCTTCTTATTGGGGCATTTAGTCCATTGACGTTTAAAGTAGGTATTGATAAGCAAGTATTTACTGCCATTTTTTAACGTATTTTCTCAGTGCTTTAGTAGTCTTTCTCTGTTCCTTTCTCCTTCTATACTGAATTGATGGTCTCTTTAATTTGACCTCTTTCTGAAAGCTCTATTCTTTAACACCCTTCCTCCCTCATTTTATGTTTTTGATATCATATCTAACCTCTTTTTTGTGCATTTGTATCCATTACCCTCTTATCATGGAAATAGATAATTTTTCCTATTTGTGGTATTCTCTTTTCCCCTTAAATCAGTCCCTTTAACATTTCTTGTAACGCTGGTTTCTTGGTGACAAACTCCTTTAATTTTTGCTTATCTGGGAAATGTTTGATCTCTCCTTCCATTTTGAATGATAATCTTGCTGGGTAGAGTATTCTTGGCTGTAAGTTTTTTCCTTTTAGTACTTTAAATATATCGTGCCACTCTCTTCCAGCCTGTAAGGTTTCTGCTGAGAAGTCAGCTGATAGCCTTATGGGGTTACTTTTGTATGTAACTTGTATTTCTCTGGCGGCTTTTAGGATTCTCTCTTTATCTTTAATTCTGGACATTTTGATTATGATGTCTCTTGGTGTGGGCCTCTTTGGGTTTATCTTGTTTTGGGCTCTCTGTGCTTCCTGTACCTGGATGTCTGTTTCCTTCCTTAGGTTAGGGCAGTTTTCAGCTATTATTTCTTCAAATAGATTCTCTGCCCCTTTGTCTCTCTCTTCTCCTCCAGGGACATCTGTAATACAGATGTTAGTGTGCTTGATGTTGTCCCAGAGGTCCCTTAGACTGTCCTCATTCTTCTTAATTCTTTTCTCTTTTACCTGTTCAGCTTGGGTAATTTCTTCTAGTCTTTCAATCCGTTCTTCTGTATCCTGTACTCTGCTTTTGAGTCCCTCTAGTGAATTTCTCATTTCCACTATTGTATTCTTCATTTCTGATTAGTTCTTTTTTATATCTTCCATTTCTTTGTTGATGTTCTCACTGAGTTCATCTATTCTTCTCCCCAGATCAGTGAGCATCCTTAACACTCTTAGTTTGAACTCTCTGTAGGATATGTTGCTCATTTCTGTTTCACTTAGTACATTTTCTGGAGTTTTGTCCTGTTCCCTTACTTGGAATGTATTCCTTTGCCTCCTCATTTTGCCTCTTTCACTGTGCTTGTGTCTACGTATTAGGTAGCTCAGCTATGTCTCCTGCTCTTGGATAGATGACCTTATACAAGTGATGCCTTAGGAGTCCTGACATGTGCTTCCCTCAGTTCTCAATGTTCCAGGGGTGACCCCTATGTGGGCTATGTGTGTCCTTCTGTTGTGGCCTGTTTGCTCTCCCTGTAAGCGCCCAGGGAGGCCCAGTTATGCTCCTGGCCAGCTGTTGTAATGCTCAGCTGTTTGTAGTTGTTGTGGGCCCTTCTGTCTCTTTATCAGGTTTGGGGAGCCCCAGCACAGTTGGCTGCAAGTTCTAATACCACATTTGTGTTGTAGTATTTCTTTTAAGTGAGTAGGCCCCCAGCGTGGCAGGTTGTTAGGCTCATGGGCTTACAATTGCTATAAGCCTCCAGCCTTTAGTTCTTTTGTCAGCTCTCTGAGGATTGTAGCTGGGTGGGGCTGGCCTAAGGCACAGGAGTACCCAATTGTTTCAAACTGTGGAAGGTGGGGCAACCCCCTATGTGGGTCTTTGAGAAGCACAAGTCTTCTTCAGCTGACAAGCCCTGCCACCCTCAGGTCCACGCACACAGTCAACACAGTCCTGCTCCTTGTGGGCACCCCGACCTCCTGAAGTGGACCCAGTCTCTCCAGGGCGGGAGCCCCACACACTCCACCTCTGCCCCACACTCTCCACCCACTCCTTGTGCACACCCTGCCCCACTGATGTCGTCTCAGTTGCCAGGCTGTAGAGAATCCAGTCACCAATCTGTGCAGGCCCACAAGTTGCCTGAGGCCTTGTTGTTGGGTAGGGCCAGTCTCTAGGGTGGGCTGCCTGCCCTGGCTGAGCTAGATTGAATTGGTGTTATAGTGGGTGTGGCAGACCTGGGCTAGGAGGCCCCAGGGAGAACTCCAATGGCGTCTGTGTCAGCACGCCCACATCGGGCAACAACAATGGCTGCTGCCAATGTCCCAGTCCCTGGAGAGGTCTCACCTCTCACCAAGATGCACTCAGGGCCTATCTGGTGAGTCTCTTTTCACCAAAGCACTATGCACCTTTCTTTCTGGTGATTTTAGGCTGCTTTCTGAAACGGGTGAGTTGACGTGTGGGCCCTTTAAGAGCTGGTTTTAGTTTCTTTGTGAACCAGGCTTTCTGGTTGTACTCCCCAATGTTTTAGTAGCAGGCAAAGTCAGATATTATGCCACTCGCCTCGATTGTGCTGGGTCCACACAATGCCCACAATGGGAGCACTCCCTGGCTCAGGGCCCTGCACCTCCAGGGAGGCTGCGTACCTTTGGGCTGCTCCCAGGCAGCCGTGAAGCTGGAGGCTTTTGAAGACGGCATTTTTTCTCTCCAGAAGGGAGTTTCTGCCTCTTCCACCTCAATTAGGATTGTCCTTTGTTGTAGCAGTTCCTCTTATCCAGTTTTCAGTTCTGTCTCAGGGGAAATTTTACCACGAGTAGTTGTAAATTGGCTGTGTCTGCGGGAGGAGGTGAGTTCAGAGTCTGCTTATGCCTCCATCTTGACTTCTTCTCCCTCCTCTTTTTGTATGTGAGCCACCACACAGCATGGCACTAACAGATGAGTTGTGTAGGTCCATACCCAGGAACTGAACCCAGGCCACCAAAACAAAACATGTTGAAATTAACCACTAGGCCACCAGGGCTGGCCCTACTTTTGATATTCTTATAATAAGAGTATTAGATTTTAGAATCAATAAAAGTTTATAATTCACAATTTAAAAAAATTCCTATCTTGCCATGAGGCTGCAGGGTTTTCAAACTCACTTTCCATTCCCACTGTAATTTGGTCATTCTAATCCTAACTAAATTTGATTAGGCTTGTTATTTAAGAAGCACATTCCCCAGAACATGTCAAATGGTACAATTTCTTCCTAACTAAAAAGTTTGCATTGCCAACTTATCATTGGTGAAAAGAAAATGAGTGTGTGTGTAATTTTGGTAGATACTGGAAAATAGATTGTTAGTTTTAGTAGGTTCATTTCTAAACAGTGATGCTCTAAAAGTTAGTGTCTATCAAGCACCAATTTTTCACAAAGAACTCAAGCTGCCTACAAAATTCAAAACATTTACTCATCACATATTCTTTTCCTTTTTCTATATCTATTGTCATTGGTAGAGAGAGGATTATCAGTCACACTGTCAATGTTTCAGCTAAAACGCATTGGAAAGACTTTAGAGGTTTTTAGTCTTTAGCTCGTTTTATATATTTTGAATTTCAGATTTTGATGTCAATCCACTTGTTGCAATCCAGCTGATTAAGATGACAGGAACTCAAGATTGTGATACTAATTATTTACATGTCATATGCATATTTATTTTCAATTTTGATTTCAAACGGTAATTCCCCCTTTATTCTTAAAGGCAACAGTTTGTTTTCTGATGTAGGGAAAGAAATTCATACATTTAACATTCAGTAATTATTTATTATTTTCTTTAATTTTGATCCTTCTTGAAAGATTAACTAAGGAGTAGGTTTATTTTCTTTATCATGACGATTTTCAAATACTTGTACATAGAAGTTACATAGTATCTCTTTAGGCTTCTTTTAGATGTGATCTCATTGGCTTAATCACTTTAACAACTAATTTGAATAAACCATTCCTGTATTCATTGATTGTTTTACTGAGTTAGATTTACTTTAGTTACTTGAAGTAACCTAGTTGATCCCCAAATTGGTTTTGGTTATTATATTATTATGGAAAAAAAGTGTGAAAACAGAGAATTCACTTATTCTAAATAAAAAAAATGAATAATTTAAGGTGACAGACTACTTTTAATTTGGTAGTTTGGTAATTATTAACAGACTATGCAATTTCTCTGAAATACTAGTACACAGCAATATAGCTCTAATTTTAGACAACATTTCAAAGTAAGAAAAGATCCTATACAACATTTTTGACAAAAGTATATTGGAAGAAGCACCCACTCCAACCCTTCACCCTCCGTACTTAACAATATATCAGAAAATAGATGGTACATTTAAAATACAATATAGACTTTAAGATATTATGGATGTAGAATTCAAAGGTTTTATGTGAATTGTAATCATATTGTGTAACTATCCCTATAATCACCATTGTGGAACAATAATGTGGAATAGAACAAGAGGATCAGCCAAGCTTGAATCTTAATAGAAGAAAATCCAATTCAGGGGCCGGCCCCGTGGCTTAGCGGTTAAGTGCGGCGCTCCGCTGCTGGTGGCCCAGGTTCAATCCCGGGCGCGCACAGACACGCCGATTCTCAGGCCATGCTGAGGCCGCGACCCACATACACCAACTAGAAGGATGTGCAACTATGACATACAACTATCTACTGGGGCTTTGGGGGGAAAAAAAAAATAAAATTATAAAAAAAAAAAAAAGAAAATCCAATTCAGAGATCATGCCCTCTTCTTTAGCTAAGAGCTTCACTCAGGCCTTGGTAAGAGGTGTTGGATTTAAATATAATGAAAACCCACCATATTGTATTTGAAGTTTTTGTAAACTTTCACAGTTACTTCCATAATAAATAGTCCAAGTTTCTGAAAGTTTAGAATGTTCTATGATAGATTTTGTATCACGTAGAGGAGACATGGTGGAAGTATACTGATTGTGTTTATTTGCTTTTGCCTTTCTTCCCTTCAAAGTGAAAATTGCATCCTTTGTATGTCTAGATTACATGGTTTGTTATACTAAAAATAATTAGCATTTATATTGCGTTTTGGATTTTACATCCAAATTACATACATCTGACTTAATTCTCATAAGAGTTCTGTGAGGTATGAGTTAAGTCATACATAGACACTCGCTATAGCTAGAAATAGTGCTAGGCATCTTAGGGATAGACAAAACATAGATGGTACATATCTACATGACAATAAGGACTCAAACACTCCCAAGTTTGCATAAAATTTTGTTTTATGTTTGCATAAAAATAGGCATAGAATCAGACTGGCCCTGGTTTAGGGCCAGTTCTTCTACTTACTAGCTGTGGTACTTTTAGTAAATGAGTTCTCTAAAACACGGAATGTTTATCTGTAAAATAAGGATAAAGATAGATAGCACCTAATTCATAGGGTTCTTCTGAAGATTAAATACGCAATCTTGAATTAGGTGCTTAGCACAGCATCTGATATACTTTAAGTACTTAATACGTTGTAGGTACTACTTATGTTTCTTCTGTGTCCATTTTTAACTTAAAAATGTGTATCGGTTTTTGAGAAAATAATATATAAACATTGCTAGTATATATAAACTGGAAGCTTCCCCTAAGTGTTTATTATATTTCCATTAAAAAAGAAACTTTTTCCCCAGTGATTGTTTTCCTTTTGCAATAAGTAATTTTAACTTTGTTTTTACTATAGAAGTCGGGGACTATAAAATCCCAAATGCCAAAAAAGAGTTTTGTTAAGTTGTATATGTTGATTTGTCCTTAGTCACATATTTTATGTCAAATTCCATAACAACAACTAAATCTATATTCCATCTGTCTCCATTCATCATCAAATTTAGTAGTTTTATAGTTGGGATTCAACAATTTGAGCAAAAGATATATAAGCCATTTGATGAACTTGATTCTCCCTCAAACTAAGTCCTTGTGGGGAGAAATTGGTTTAACAAATCTCAAAACTTGTGCTTGATCTCACTTAAAAATATTTACGTTTTTTGTTTTGACTTGTGTTTTGAATTTTATATAGCAAGGCCTTTTGTTGGCTTTCAATCATTTTACTGTTACTTTTAGTACTGCAGTAGTGGGCAATATAGAAGGAAGAATTATACTTGTACTCAAATATTTAGATAGATATTTATTTTTAGCTTTAGTCTAAATCGTGTTTATGTATTTTCCCTTGCCAGATGGAATTTGGCTAGATTTTTTTTAAATGATATTTTTTTTGCCAATTGATTGGAATGACTCATACAAGCAAGCAATTCTGCTCTGTATTAATGATGCTCAAGAAAAACAGAATGGGGACCGGCCTGGTGGTGCAGTGCTTAAGTGCGTGTGCTCCGCTTCGGTGGCCCGGGATTCACAGGTTTGGATCCCAGGCATGCTCCGACGTACTGCTTGTCAAGCCGTGCCATGGCAGTGTCCCATATAAAGTAGAGGAAGACCAGCACAGATGTTAGCCCAGGGCCAATCTTCTTCAGCAAAAAGAGGAGGATTGGCATCAGATGTTAGCTCAGGGCTGTTCTTCCTCACACACACAAAAAAAGAAAAACAGAATGAACAGGTTACCCATTCATGATCATATTCAATAACATGTTTTCTCACAATGTCATTCTGATGCAAAACAGAGCTGAATGAAAACAAAGTGATGCATGCCAGTAAGAAAACTATTTGCAAGATGTTATAAGATATTTATGTCAATTTCAAATTCTGTTTGAGACACTCATTCATAAATGGAAAGAGAAAGAAAAACTTCGTAAAGATACAAGTGGAAGATAATATTTCATATTAAATTATTGTATAAGTTAGACTTTAGACTTAACCTCAATTCATTTCAGAAAACAGGAATGTGAGATTTTCAGAAAATCATGTAAGATTTTACTAATATTTTTTATATTTCCAAATGATCTTGTGGAACATGTTAAATGGTAGAATATTTTGGTGATTCCAAACTCATAATTATTAAATTTGCCATATTTAAAATGGAAAAAATTTACAAATTATCTCATTTTCCACAGATTTCTAATCAAAATATGGCTGCAAGTGCCTTATTCAGATATTTATCAAAGGCATGAAAGAGCACAAGACAAAACAAAGTGGTATGATATGGTGACTTGGTACTCAGACATTTTTTCATGTTTAAATAATTTTGAAAAGGGAAAGTCCTATTGACATTCTTTCATAAATTTCCTTTAAAATATAACATAGGGGGCCGGCCCCGTGGCTTAGCGGTTAAGTGTGAAGGCTCCACTGCAGGTGGCCCGGGGTTCGGATCCTGGGTGCACACCAAGGCACCGCTTCTCTGGCCGTGCTGAGGCTGCGTCCCATGTACAGCAACTAGAAGGATGTGCAGCTATGACATGCAGCTATCTGCTGGGGCTTTGGGGGAAAATAAATAAATAAATAAATAAATAAAATTATAAAATATAACGTCTTTGGGAAGACTTTAAAGATTCAAAAAAGATTGTCACAAACTGTTAATATACACATCATGGAATTGAACACACTTGATTCAGTTATTCTAAGCATCATATTTACTTGGAATTGTCGTATTTTTGAAAATTAACTTTATTGAAGTATAATTTGCATGCAATAAAACCATTCATTTTAAGTGAACAGTTCTCTTTGTCAATTCTTATTATTTTAAAGTCTATATTTTAAGTCACTGTTACTTGAGATAGCTGATTCTTTTTAATTGTAAAATACATCATGAATATCTGAGTGTTTAATATATGTCTACAGTATAAAGAATAAATTTTCACACCCATGTAACCACTACGCAGGTTTATATGTAGAACATTTGCAAGTGTCTTTGAAATCTTAATATTATGTGTTCTTTCCCAACTGCAGTTCTCTTCCCTTTCTCCCTAGAGGTAACTACTATATTGAATTTTAAGGCAATCACGTTCCTTTTTAAATTTTTATTGTTATACCCTCTGTGTATATACCCTTTAATAATATACTGTATTGTTCTGGAACTTTGTGTAAATAGAATTAGATAGTATAAATTATTTTCTAACTTAATTCTCCAACATATGTATTATATCAATGAGATTTATCCTTGATGATGTGAATAACTTGAGCTCATTTATGTATATCAGTACATGAATTCCATTGTGTGAGTATACTACAATTTAAATTTCTGTGTGTCATCCAAGGCCATTTGAATTGTTTCCATTTAAGAACAGAAGTATAGTATTGCTCTTAACCTCCTTATACATATCTCCTATTCACATATGTTAGTTTCTTTAGGATATACACTTCGGAATGGAATTACTGGGTCTTTAGGGAGGCATATGCCCATTTTATTAAATGATGTAAACCCATTTACCAAAACAGTTGCGGCAACTTTCTTATCAATGGTAGATGATAATTTCTGTTACTTCTTATCTTTGCAATACTTGGAATAGTCATACTTTTTAAATTTTTGACAATCTACTGGGTGTGAAATGGTATCTCACCATTATTTGTTATTTGTATTCATCTGAGAAGCAAATGAGTTGAACAAATTTCATATATTTATTAGACAGTCAGTGTTACATTTTGTAAAATCTCTCTTCAAGTTTTTAACCCATTGTTCTCATCAACTTTTCATCTTTTTCTTATTGGTTGTTAGTACTTTTAAATTCTGGATACTAATACTTTGTTATATGTATTACAGTTTTTCCAGTTTAAGGCTTATGTTTTCCTTCCATTAATGTGTCTTGTGGGGAATACAATAAGATAGAAGGACTTGCACTAAGATATATTAAACTGATTATAAAGCTATTATATTTAATACAATATGGTATTAGAACCAAGGATAATTGAGTAGTAGCACAGAATTATGAGCTCACAGACAACGTTTTTTATTTTAATGTAGTATAATTTTTTCCAGATATTCCTTCATGATCTGTGCATTCTTTGTCTTATTTAAAAAATTCTACTGTACTCTGAGTTAATAGAAATTATTATCCTATATTAGTTTTTTTATTTTATTTTTATTTTTCAGCTTTATTGAGGTCTACTTGGCACATAGGAATTGTATATACTTAAGGTGTGAAACTTGATGATTTGATATATGTACACATTGTGAAATGATCACCATAATCAAACTAATTAACATATCCATCTCCTCAAATAGTTACCATTTTCTTTGTTTGCTTTTAGTTGTGGTGAGAACACTTAAGATTTTCCCTCGTAGCAAATTTCAAATATACAAAAAGAGTTTTTAACTGTATTCTCATGCTGTACATTAGATTTTCAGAACTCATTCATCTTGCATAACGGAAACTTTGTACCCTTTGACTATTATATCCCCATTTCCCCCTTCCCGTCCACCCCTGGAAACCACCATTCTACTCTTTGCTTCTATGAGTTTTGCTATTTTAGAATCCACATATAAGCAAGGTCATGCAGTATTTGCCTTTGGCTTATTTCACTCAGCATAAGGTCCTCCAAGTTCATCCATGTTGTTGCAAATGGTAGGATTTCCTTCTTTCTTGTGGATGAATAATATTCTATCATATATATATCTATATGAATGAACAACAGAGAGCAGATCTTAAGGGACTTATGGAATATCATCAAACAAGCAACTATACACATGATGAGATTATAAAAATGAGAACAAGAAGATTAAGGAACAGAGATATTATTTGATGAAATAACAGCCAAAAACATCCTAAATTTAATGAAAGACATGAATATAAAAATCTAAGAAGCTCATTGAAGTCCAATAGGATAACCCAAAGAAACTCACACTGAGACACATTATAATTAAATGGTCAACAGACAAAGACAAAGAGAATCTTGAAAACAATAAGTGAAAAGTAATTCATAACATACAAGAGATCTTCAATAAGATGATCAGGTGATTTTTCAGCAGAAAACTTGGAGGCCAGAAGGCGGTGGTTTGATATATTTAAATTGTTGAAAGAAAAATACTGTCAGCCAAGAATTCTATATTTAGTGAAACTGTCTTTCAAAAATAAGAGAGAGATTAAAACATTCCAAGATAGACAAAAACTGAAGGAGTTTATTATCACTTGACCTGGTCTACAAAAAATCCTAAAAGGAATCCTTCAGGTTGAAATCAATGGACTCTACACAATAACTCAAAGCCACATGGAGATATAAAGATCCTCATTAAAGGTGATAATTGGGCAAATATGAAAACCAGTATTATTGTGATTTTAGTTTGTAACTCCACTTTTAAGTTTTTACAGTATTTAAAAGACAATGCATAATAAATAACTATAATTCTGTTAATGAGTATGCCATTTATACAGATGTAATGTATGAAATCTATATTAGAAAGTGCAGGCAATGGGGTTGAATAGGAGTAGAGTTTTTGTATGCAGTTGAAGTTAAGTTGGTATCAATTCTCAATAAATTGTTTTAGCTTTATGATGTTATATGTAATCCTCATTGTAACCACAAAGAAAATGTCTTTAAAATATACAAAAAGAAATGATAAGAGACTCAGAATGTGTCACTATAAAAAAAATCAGCTAAACATCAAAGAATGTAGTAATGGAGGAAATGAAGAACAAAAAAGCTTTAAGACACAGAGAAAACAAATAAAAATTGACAAAAATAAGTTCTTCCCTACCATTATCACTTCAAATGCAATGGGATGAAACTCAACAATCAAAAGACAAGTCTTAATAAAAGAGCTTTTAAAAAAACAGAATCCAACTATGTGCCATCTACAACAAACTTACTTTAGATCTAAGGCACACATAGATTGAAAGTGAGAAGATGTAAAGAAAAAGATATTCCATGCAAACAGTTATCAAAGGAGAGCTGGCGTGGCTATACTAATATCAGATAACACACACTTGAAGTCAAAAACTGTTACAAGAGACAAAGAAGGACAATATATATTGATAAAAGGGTAAATTCACCAAAAAGATATAACAATCATAAACATATATGCACTAAAAATCAAAGCTCCAAAATATATAAAGTGAACATTGACAGAATTGCAGGGATAAATAGATCTACAATAATTTTGGAAGCTTCAACATCTCACTTTCAACAGTAGATAGAACAACCAGAATGAAGATGAATAAAAAAGGGAGGATTTGAAAAACATTAAACCAATTGGACCTAACACATATATTTAACACTCTACCACACAGAAGCAGAATACACGTTTTTCTCAAGTGTATATGAGGCATTCTCAAGGAGAGACCATATGTTAGGCCACAAAACATCTTAATATATTTAAAAAGATTGAAATCATACAGAGTATCTTTTCTGATCACAATAGATTGAAACTGGAATCAATAACTAAAGAAAAAATGGAAAATTTACAAATACGTTGAAATTTAACAACACACTTCTAAACACAGAAGAAATCAAAAGGGAAACTAGAAAACACCTTGAGACAAATGAAAATGAGAACACAACCTACCAAAATTTATGAGACACAGCAAAAACAGTGTAAGGGGAAATTTTATAGCTGTAAATTATTATATTAAAAAAGAAGAAAGATCTCAAATAAACAATCTAACTTTATACCTTAAGGAGCTAGTAAAAGAAAAACAAACTAAGCCCAACAATAGCAGAAGCAAGAAAATAATAAAGATTAGAACAGAGATGAATAAAATAGAGAATAGCAAACAATATAGAAAATCAACAAAACTAAAAGTTGGTTCTTGGAAAAGATCAACAAAATAAGCAAATCTTTAGCTAGATTGACTAAGTAAAGAAGAAAATGTATTCAAATTACTAAAACAGAGATAAAAGTTAAAGTATTACTACCAATTTTACAGAAATAAAAAGGATTAGAAGAGAATACTGTGAACAATTATATGCCATTTCCTCTGCTATCTTTCCCTTTTAATATTATCTGGCACTGATTACACATCTCTTAGACTTTTTCATTCTGTTTTTTACATACCTATATCTCTCTATGTTTTTGTCTTTTGGGTACACTTTGGATACTTTCATTAAAAGTATCTTTCAATTCACAACTTTTATTTTTTAATCTGCTTTTAAACCCACTCATTGTGTTTTTAATTAAACTTGTCTTTCATTCTTAGAAGTTTCAGTTGGATGTTTATCAATGTTCCTTGTTCTATTTTGATAATATCTTGTTCTTTATTATTTCTCAAAGAATTTTTTTGCTTTAGTCACATATATTTATATGCTATTTTATTCTGAGCAATCCATTCTCTAAAATTTTTGCAGATATCTTTATACTATTATTTCTTCTGTCTTTTTGTGTATTTTGTGATTTTTTAAAATATTACTCCCAATTTTAACTTTGTGGATACTTTGAGATCTGAGTTAAAGGTATGTTTCTCCAGAAAAGATGTGCTTCTACTTTTGTATATTACCTTGAGTTACTGGCAATCTGGACCAACTTCTACACTTGTGGTTTTCTAGAAAACATTAGCTTTAAATCCATATAAGCATTGTCTTGTTATTTAATCTCAAGGGGATGTTTTTATTTTATCTCCAGTCAAGCCCAGATTTTAAGATAGACCATTTTCTATGGATTCAAATGGGGGCAATAGGTTTATTTCTAAATTAATCCTAACATAGATTATATACCTTTGAGGCACTGGTATTATGCTGCAATATCTCCTATTGGATTTTTCAATGAGAGAGGTCATAGATTTTGTCTCGTGTTCACCAGCTCCCGCAGATCCAGATTTTGTGCTCTGCTTTCTAGTATTCACACTTTTACTTAGTTATTTTCCTCTTTGTGAGCTTATCAATGTTTTTCAAAATTTGTTATAATTTTTTCATTATTTTCTTGTTTTTTTTTTTTTTTTTTTTTGTGAGGAGATCAGCCCTGAGCTAACATCCGCCAATCCTCCTCTTTTTTTGCTGAGGAAGACGGCCCTGGGCTAACATCCGTGCCTATCTTCCTCCACTTTATATGGGACGCCGCCACAGCATGGCTTACCAAGCAGTGCGTCTGTGCGCGCCCGGGATCCGAACCAGCGAGCCCCGGGCCGCCGCAGCGGAGCGCGCGCACTTAACCGCTTGCGCCACCGGGCCGGCCCCCTCATTATTTTCTTGTTTTTGACAAGAAGATTTGACAGATTATCAGATCCACCATACTTCAAACTACAGAAGTTTATTTTAAAAATATCCACTGATATCAAGAAAGATGGTGGAGTCAGAAGTTCCAGTAATTCATCTCTCTACTTAGGCAACAATTGTACTGTTAGAATCAGTGTCAGTTAACTGTTTTGGAACTCTAGAGTCTATTTAAACGCTTTCAGCTTCCAGGAGAAAGCCTGGCTGCTAAATTGTGGTTAGTGTGATCCAATTTCAGCTGTTAGTGTAGTAGCTGCTAACCATCCTCCCATTCCCTAGTCTCACGGCAGGCAATTCTATCCACATTCTAATGTGGCTTTCTGGAGTCAGGGTGGACAATACGGACCTCGTTCTCCAAATGTCAGAGTTCTGTGTTCTGATTGCTAATTATTGCTTTTGATCATTGAGCTGCAAGCACAGAGACTGTCAGCCTCTATTTTCATCACTACTGACTGAGGAAGTTTCCAGGGCATTTAAAGGAGCCAAAACTGAGGACTTTTTTTTTTGCTATCTTTCTTCTCTTTTTTCCCATTGTAGAATCAGAAATTTAAGAATTAAGATACTAAAAAAAAACTACAAATAGGGGATATTTAGAAAGCCAGCACACATGAGCAAGGAAAGACATAGGCTCAGAATATTCATAAGAAGACATTAAGGTTTCACCTCAAGATGGTCACTGGTACAGATGTACCATTCAACAATAAAAAAAATTCAGATTTTTGACGTCAGCATCATGGTGGAGTGAACTTGCCCGTGAACTCTTCCCCCGACAAGATACAACAAAAGGAACAGTCACAGACCAACAATGGAATCCAAGACAGTGAAAAGCTAGAGCGGAAAGATCCACACTGCCGCACATCTGAGAAGGGAACGTGCTGGGCCCCCGGAGGAAGTGGGGAGAGGTAAGGAGAACTCCTCTCCCTCCCCATCAGATCAGCAATCCTGGTCAGCGGGGCTCCCAGAGAGGGGGGAGGGGTGGCCCTCGGCGGGGAAACCGTAGCTCTTCGGACCCTCTAGCCAAGGGGAAACTCCCGCACAGAGGACTCAGAAGAGCCACAGGGCTACCATCAACATCTGAGCACCCCAGAGAGTGAATAAAGAGGGGCAAACGAGAAGCCTCCCACGTCAGGGACCCAGAGGGCAAAAGAGAGAGCTCCCCCATCCCCGCAAACCGGACCCTGCAATTCAACCAACCAGACCAGACCTAGCGATCCACGGCAGACCAGACCAAGTGATCCGTGGCAGACCTGATCAAACGACCAGACCCGTGGGTCTCAGTGGGAAAAAAAAAAAACAAAAAACTGTGGATTGCAGCAGAAAAACCGGGCAGAGCACAAGGGGCTTAGACTACACAGCCCTTTACCACCAGACAGTGGCGGCAGGTGGAAATTGCAACCAGAGATTTCCAGGATGAGGAAAAACTAAACCAACACAGGAACCAGAATGCAAAAATATATGAAATCACCAGACCAGAAAGAAAATGACAAGCACCCAGAAATCAACCCCAAAGACACAGAAATCCATAGTCTAAATGACAGAGATATCAAAATAGCTATCATAAAAACACTCAATGAAATACGAGACAACACAGAC
Organism: Diceros bicornis minor; assembly: GCF_020826845.1. Classification (NCBI taxonomy): domain Eukaryota; kingdom Metazoa; phylum Chordata; class Mammalia; order Perissodactyla; family Rhinocerotidae; genus Diceros; species Diceros bicornis. Next base: position 88,576,762 of record NC_080781.1, on the reverse strand, counting down.
AAACAATTCAACGAGATTAGGAGTTTCTTCACAAAAGAGATTGAAATAATAAAGAAAAACCAATCAGTGCTGATGGAGATGAAGAACACAATGGAGGAGATAAAGGAGAATCTGGAATCTTTAAAGAACAGAGTTGACAATATGGAGGAAAGAATTAGCACTTTAGAGGATAGGAATATGGATATAATCCAGGTGGAAGAGGAGAGAGAACTAAGACTAAAAAGAAATGAAGAAAGACTCCGAGAAATATCTGACTCTATTAGAAAATGTAACATAAGAATTATAGGTATTCCTGAGGGAGAAGAGAGGGAAAGAGGAACAGAGAGCCTATTCAAGGAAATAATAGCTGAGAATTTCCCAAATCTGGGAAAGGAGCAGGAAATACCAGTAAGCGAAGCCAACAGGACACCTATATGTAGTAACAGACAAAGGCCTTCACCACGACACCTAGTGGTAAGGCTAGCCAGGGTCAATGACAAAGAAACAATATTAAGGGCAGCCAGACAAAAACAAAGAATAACGTACAAAGGAACTCCCATCAGGCTCTCAGCGGATTTCTCAACAGAAACTTTACAGGCTAGAAGAGACTGGAATGATATATTCAAAATACTGAAAGATAAAAACTTTCAGCCAAGAATACTCTATCCAGCAAAAATATCCTTCAAATATGATGGAGAAATAGTAACTCTCCCAGATAAACAAAAGCTAAGGGAGTTCATGGCCACGAGACCCCCACTACAAGAAATACTCAAGAAGGCCCTCAGGCCTGAAAAAAAGAAGAGAAAGGGAACACAAAGCTTGGAGCAAGGAGAAAAGTAGGTAGACAAACTCAGAAAAATAGTAGATCTTTACCGGAATAGGTTAGCAACCACTTAAATGCTAAATTCAAAGATCAAAGGAAGAAACTCACCAAAAATAAATTTAACCTCATCACTGTAAACACACAGCCACAACACAAGATAGAATAAGGTATAACAAGAACAACTTAGAAGGGGAAGAGGAAAGTGATTGAATTGACTTAGTATAAGGAAATAGGAGGCCATCAGATAATGGACTATCTCATACACAAGATTTTTTTGCCCAAAACTCAAGGTAACCACTAAACAGATAATCAAAACAAAACCACATATGATAAACAAAGAGAAAACTAGAAGAGTCATAAGACAGAACAACCAAACTGAATTGACAGTCTGAAACAAATGGGACAAGAAACAAAGGAAATGCAAAAGAACCAGAAAATAAGTGACAAAACAGCAACATTCAGCCCTCATGTATCAATAATTACCCTAAATGTAAATGGATTGAACTCTCCAATCAAAAGATACAGAGTGGCAGGATGGATTAAAAAGCAAGACCCAACAATATGCTGCCGTCAGGAAACACATCTTAGCACTAAAGACAAGCACAGGCTCAGAGTGAAAGGATGGAAGACAATACTCCAAGATAATGGCAAACAAAATAAAGCAGGTGTTGCCATACTCATATCAGACAAAGTAGACTTCAAGATAAAACAAGTTAAGAAAGACAAAGAAGGGAAATATATAATGATAAAAGGGACACTCCATCAAGAAGACATATCACTTATAAATATATATGCACCCAACATAGGAGCACCAATGTACATAAAGCAACTATTAACAAACCTAAAAGGAGAAATCAACAACAACACAATAATAGTAGGGGATCTTAAAACCCCACTTACAACAAGGGATAGATCATCCAGACAAAAAGTCAATAAAGAAGTAGTAGACTTAAATGAAAAACTGGATGAGATGGACCTAGTAGACATATACAGAGTACTCCATCCAAAAACAGCTGACTACACATTCTTCTCAAGCGCGCATGGAACATTCTCTAGGATAGACCATATGTTGGGAAACAAAGCAAGCCTCAATAAATTTAAGAAGATTGAAATCATAACAAGCATCTTTTCAGACCATAAGGCTATGAAACTGGAAATGAACCATGAAAAAAAAACTGGGAAAGTGACAAAAATGTGGAGATTAAACAACATGCTACTGAACAACCAATGGATCATTCATGAAATTAAAGGAGAAATCAAAAACTATCTGGAAACAAACGAAAATGATAATATGCCATATCAAACAATATGGGATGCAGCAAAAGCGGTCCTGAGAGGGAAACTCATAGCGATACAAGCCCACCTTAACAAACAAGAAAAAGCCCTAATAGGCAACCTTAAATTACACCTAACAAAACTAGAAAAAGAAGAACAAACAAAACCCAAAGCCAGCAGGAGAGAAATAATAAAAATAAGAGCAGAAATAAATGAAATTGAGACCAAAAAAAACAGTAGAAATGATTAATGAAACAAAGAGTTGGTTCTTCGAGAAGATAAACAAAATAGACAAACCCTTAGCCAGGCTTACTAAGAAAAAAAGAGAAAAGGCTCAAGTAAATAAAATTAGAAATGAAAGAGGAGAAGTTACAATGGATACCACGGAAATACAGAGGATTATAAGAGAATACTATGAGAAATTATATGCAAACAAATTGGACAATCTAGAAGAAATGGATAAATTCTTAGACTTATACAACCTCCCAAAATTGAACCAAGAAGAAATGGAGAATCTGAATAGACCAATAACAAGTAAAGAGATTGAAATAGTAATCAAAAACCTCCCAAAAAATAAAAGTCCAGGACTAGATGGCTTCTCCAGTGAATTTTACCAAACATTCAAAGAAGATTTAATACCCATCCTTCTCAAACTATTCGAAGAAATAGAGGAAGATGGAACACTTCCTAAATCATTCTATGAGGCCTACATCACCCTGATACCAAAACCAGACAAAGACAATACAAAGAAAGAAAATTACAGGCCAATATCACTGATGAACATTGATGCAAAAATCCTCAACAAAATATTGGCAAACCGAATACAACAATACATTAAAAAGATCATACACCATGATCAAGTGGGATTTATACCAGGGACGCAGGGATGGCTCAACATCCGCAAATCAATCAACGTGATACATCACATCAACAAAACAAAGAATAAAAACCACAGGATCATCTCAATAGATGCAGAGAAGGCATTTGACAAGATACAACATTCATTTATGATAAAAACTCTAATAAAATGGGAATAGAAGGAAAGTACCTCAACATAATAAAGGCCATATATGACAAACCCACAGCCAACATCATACTCAATGGGGAAAGACTGAAAGCCATTCCTCTGAGAACAGGAACGAGGCAGGGCTGCTCACTCTCACCACTCCTGTTCAACATTGTACTGGAGGTTTTGGCCAGAGCAATTAGGCAAGAAAAAGGAATAAAAGGAATCCAAATAGGTAACAAAGAAGTGAAACTCTCACTATTTGCAGATGACATGATTGTATATATAGAAAACCCTAAAGAATCTGTTGGAAAACTATTAGAAACAATCAACAATTACAGCAAAGTTGCAGGGTACAAAATCAATCTACAAAAATCAGTTGCATTTCTGTATGCTAATAATGAACCAACAGAAAGAGAGCTCAAAAAGATAATACCATTTACAATTGCATCAAAAAGAATAAAATACCTAGGAACAAATCTTACCAAGGAGGTGAAGGACCTATACAGTGAGAACTACAAGACATTATTGAAAGAAATCCATGATGACATAAAGAAATGGAAAGATATCCCATGCACGTGGATTGGAAGAATAAACATAGTTAAAATGTCTATATTACCTAAAGCAATCTACAGATTCAATGCAATCCCAATCAGAATCCCAATGACATTCCTCACAGAAATAGAAAAAAGAATACTAAAATTTATATGGGGCAACAAAAGACCCCGAATAGCTAAAGAAATCCTAAGAAAAAAGAACAAAGCAGGAGGCATCACAATCCCTGACTTCAAAACATACTACAAAGCAATAGTAATCAAAACAGCATGGTACTTGTACAAAAACAGACACACAGATCAATGGAACAAATTTGAAAGCCCAGAAATAAAACCACACATATACGGACAGCTAATTTTCGACAAAGGTGCTAAGAACATGCAATGGAGAAAGGAAAGTCTCTTCAATAAATGGTGTTGAGAAAACTGGACAGCCGCATGCAAAAGAATGAAAGAGTACCATGTGCTACCGCCATTCACAAAAATTAACTCAAAATGGATCAAAGACCTGAAGGTGAGACCTGAAAACTATAAAACTCATAGAAGAAAATATAGGCAACATACTATTTGACATTGGTTTTAAAGGAATCTTTTTGGATGACATGCCTACCCAGACTAAGGAAACTAAAGAAAAAATAAACAAGTGGACTTTATCAGATTAAAGAGCTTTTATAAGACAAATGAAACCAGAATCAAGATGAACAGACAACCAACCAGCTGGGAGAGAATATTTGCAAAGCATACATCTGACAAGGGGTTGATCTCCATAATATATAAAGAACTCACACAACTGAACAACAACAAAACAAACAACCCGATCAAAAAATAGGCAGAGGAAATGAAGAGACTCTTCTCCAAGGAAGATATACAGATGGCCAATAGGCACATGAAAAGATGCTTAACATCACTAATCATCAGGGAAATGCAAATCAAAACAACACTAAGATACCACCTCACGCCCATTAGAATGGCTATAATCACCAAGACAAAAACCAACAAATGTTGGAGAGGATTTGGAGAAACAGGAACCCTCACACAGCTGGTGAGGATGCAAATTGGTGCAGCCTCTATGGAAAACGGTATGGAGATTCCTCAAAGAATTAAAAATAGAGATGCCCTATGATCTAGCCATCCCACTACTGGGAATCTATCCAACGCACCTGAAATCAACAAACCAAAAGGCATATGCACCCCTATGTTCATTGCAGCATTATTCACCATAGCCAAGAAGTGGAAGCAACCTAAGTGTCCCTCGACTGACGATTGGATTAAGAAAATGTGGTATATATATACAATGGAATACTACTCAGCCATAAAAAAAGACAAAATCGTCCCATTTGCAACAACATGGATGGGCCTGGAGTGTATTATGTTAAGTGAAATAAGCCAGAAAGAGAAAGACAAACACTGTATGATCTCACTCATATGTGAAATATAAACCAACACATGGACAGAGAAAACTGGACTGTGGTTACCAGCGGCAGTGGGGGTGGGGGGTGGGCACAAGGGGTGAAGGGAGTCATATATATGGTGATGGACAAACAAAAATGTACAACCCAAAATTTCACAATGTTAGAAACCATTAAAACATCAATAAAAAAAAATTCAAACACTTGTAATGGGGGAGAATATAATTTCCATAGTTACCAAATTATAAGATTTAAATGTCCAAATTTCAACAAAAAATCACAAGGCATACAAAAAAACAGGAAATATTTCCCATTCAAAGGAATTAAAAATTTGAGAGAAACTGTCCCCGAGGAAGCCCAGATGTCAGATTTACTAGACAAAGATTTTAAAACAACTGTCTTAAAGACACTCAAAGTAATAAAGGAAAATACGGACAATGACAGAAAAGCAATACATTAACAAAATAAAAATGCCAAGAAAGAGATACAAATTATAAAAAGAAACCAAAAAGTCCTGGAGCTGAAAAATACAATAAGCAAATGAAATTTTCTCTACAGAGGTTCAAAAGCTTTAAGCAGGCCAAAGAAAGAAATAACAAACTTAAACATCAGGCAAGTGAAGTTTTTAAGTCTGAGGAACAGAAAGAAAACATAATGATGAAAAGTTAACAGAATCTAAGGTAACTTTAGGACACCATCAAACCTAAACAGATCACCCTAACATTGTGGGGATCCCAGATGGAGAAGAGACAAAGAAAGGGGCAGAAAGAATATTTGAAGAAAAAAATGGCATGAATTCTAGCCCATGTAAGAGACTGTAAGTCGTCACTTCATCCTAACAATAACTAAGAAGCTGAGCAAACTGAGAAGTCAACAACTCTTCTCAGATACATCAGAAGTGTGAGGTCACAGGGCAAACTGCTGCCTTCAAAATTGAAGAGACCGAAAGGCAAATACAAAGGATCATAACTTACCAGAGCAGAAACCCATAAGCACAAATTTCCATGGAAACCAGTGCCAAGGTACAGAAAACTGAATTATAACTGACAAATTACTGGAGGTTCAGCATGGACTAGTATGAAGGAGAAAAGCCCCAGGGAGACCCAGTCATTGGGGGACCCCCACACTTTTATGAGTTTTACCTCCAGGAGTTCAATCAGGTTTTCACAGTGACTCTTGGAGAAAATATCCTTGTTATTTTGGCAGGTGGAGGGAAAAATAAGCTATTTTTGAAATATTCCAGAGCATTCTGTCCTTTTTAACAAAGTCTGCCCTCAGGAGAAATTGTTGAACCAGAGCCCAACATGCTGTGGTATTATCAGAGCCTAACATACCTGGAAGAAGAGAAATACCAAACTCCAGTCTCTTCTAAACTTCCATGGGATGAAAGGAATAAGGTAAATACCAACTAGAGCTCACACTAGCCAACCTGTCCCGCTGAAGGTGGGAGACTGAGAAGCACATGTAAAGTTCACAATCTAGAGACACAGGCTCACTGAAAGACTGAGACCTAATCATAGGACTATAGAATGCTTTCCCCTCCTGCTACACCTTACCAGCACATTACTAAAGGCCTATGTATAGAAGTTCCTTTTACACAGTACATCATGTCTGGCTATCAAGAAAAATTACAAGACATGATAAAGGCAAAAAAATCACAATTTGAAGAGAGAGAACAAGCGTTAAAATCAGACTTGGATATGACAGGGATGTTGGAATTTTCAGACCAGGAATTTAAAACAGCTATGATTAAGATGCTAAGGGCTCTAATAAATGAAGTAGACAGCATAAAAGAACAGATGGGCAATGTAAACAGAGATGGAAATCCTAAGAAAGAAATAAAAACAAATGCTAGATATAAAAAACACAAAGATGAAGAATGCCTTTAATTGGCTTATAAGGAGACCGGAAATAGCTGAAAAAAGAATCTCTGAGCTTGAAGATATCTCAATAGAATCACAAAAACTGAAAATCAAAGAGAAAAATGACTGAAAAAACGAAAGAGAGAACAGAACATCCAATAATTCTGGGACAACCTCAAAATGTGTAACATGCACAATGGGGATTCCAGAAGGAGAAGAAAGAGAAAAAGGAACAAAAGAACTATTTGAAATAGTAATGACTGAGAAATTCCCCAAATTAATGTGAAACACCAAACCATAGATTTAGCAATCTCAGAGAACACCAAGCAGGATAAAACTAAAAAAAAAAAAAAAAAAAGTACAATAGGCGTATCAATTGCAACTACAGAAAATCAAAGGTAAAGAAAAAAGCCTGCAAGAAACTGGAGGAAAAGAACACCTTACCTGTAGAGAGAAAAACATAATAAATTGCTAAATGGAAAGAATGTGCTAGCATAATAGAATAGTTCTCCAGACACACAGGGTCTTTACAATCACTCACAGTTTCTTCTTCATGGACCTCCACTAGGTGCTCAACAGAAAGACTGGGAAGGATGACAGAGTGAGAGGATGGTGAGAACCTTCCTCAGTCATGCAGACTTGGAAGACAGGAAGAATCATCATTTTGGGAATGTGATGAAGCTTGATGTGGACACTTCTCCACTACAGAACTGCAGAATTAAGCGATTGGAGAAAACCCACAAACTTTGTTACATTTGGGACACAGATGATGACCAACTGTGACCGGGAGAAGTTTAAAAAATTCCTTAGGATAAAGGCAGGAAAAAGTCCTGCAGACAGGATGTAATATTAATGCCAGAGTTTGGCTGACATATGGAGGAGACACAAAAATTACTGTGAAATCTCTACCCTTGAGATCCAGACACACAGGACCTGCTAAAGACTGAGGCCGGACCAGAGCAACAAAGAATCACTTCTGGCTCTTATTACTAATCTGTCAAGCAGTAAATAAAAAGAAACAGCAATCTATCACTTGGGGAAGGTAAAAAAAATTAAGATAAATCTTTTGTGGAGTGTAAGCACGTAGGAAATGCCAAAAGCTAAAACTGGAGCAGGAATATTGAAAAGATCTTTGTAGCATCACAGATGCTAGCCCAAAGCATAAGTCTTTGATAAAAGAATTTTAAACCAATGGCGCATTGATGGTAATAGTAATAACAAAATCCAAAGCAAGAACAATTCCTGAGTAGATTGGCTCAATGCCCCCACAATAACAGCCTGGTAGAAGAAGGTGCATGCCTATTTCTAGGAATAAATACTATTTACCTCAGTCTTTATTATTATATGCATAATATGCAGTGTTCACTAAAAGTTAGGAGACACACAAACAGAGAAAAACAACCCGGAGACAACCCAGTAACAAAACCATATTCAGAGTTAATGGAGATGCAAAAATGATCAGATTGGAAATTTTAAATAACTATAATTCTTTAAAAGCTTAAAATGACTATAATTAAGCCTATAATTTAGGCTCTAGTAAAAAGAAATATGGATATCATATATAAACAGAATGAAAATGTCTAGAGGAAGATGGAAAGTATGAGAGTCAAATGGAAATGCTAGAAATCAAGGAATAATAATGAGGACAAAGCATACATTTCCATAGAACAAGTAGACCAAAAGCCTTTAAGGACATAAAGGACCCAAAAACGTTATCAACTAGCTTGAACTAATTTAACTTTATAAAAGATACACAGTCAACATTAACAGAATATATAACATTTTATAGCGCACATGGAACATATACCAAGACAGATCATATTCTAGGACATAAATAAAACTTCAGTGAATTTTAAAATAATTGAAATCATATAAAGTATGTTTCATGACCACAACAGAATTAAATTAGCATTCAATATAAATAAAACATCTGAAAATTTCCTGAATATTTGGAATTATAAAACATGACTTTGAAATAACTCATGGGTCAAAGAGAAAGTCATAAGGGAAATTAGAACATATTTAGGATTGAATTAAATGTAAAACACAACATAAAATTAATGGGATACTGATAAAGTGGTGCTTAGAGGGATATTTATATACTTTAATATTTATATTATAAAAGAAGAAAGATATTATACATGTAAATCAATGATACAACTTTCAACTTAAAAAAATATGAACAGAAAATCAAATCACACCTAAAACAAGAAGAAAACATTTATTGAAGAAAATAGTAGAAACTGATGAACTTGAAAAGAGAAAAACAATAGAAAAAAAAAAAACAATGAATCCGTTTCCATAAAAAAGTAAAAAAAGAAAAACAAAACAAAACTTAAACCTCTAGCCAGATTGATAAGGAGTAAAAATCAGAGGATATAAATTACCAAGATCATAAAAGCCTATTTTTCAGTAATGAAAAAGGTAATATCACTATAGATCCAACAGACACTCTTTCCTCCTTTTTCCCATCTTTTAAATATCCTTACATGAAACTCTATAATCAGTCTACCAACTCTCCCTCTTGAGTTCTATTTATTACAGGCTCAATATCATTTCTCCCCCAAATGATTCTTAGATTCAAAACAATCCAAATCAAAATTAAATTTTGGGGAGGAAATTTACAAGATGATTTTAAAATTTATATGAACATGTAAAGGGCCAAGAACAGCCAAGATAACCTCAATGAAGAAGGACAGTTTGGTTGGAATAGTATCACCAGATACCAAGACACTATAAATATACAGTGTGGTATTGTTGTAAGTGTAGATAGTTAAGCTAATAAACACAATACAGTCAAGAACTAGATCCACATATGTATTGTCAGCTGGTTCATAACAAAATTAACACAGTAGTGCATTGGAGAAAAGGTAGGTTAATTGGATATCCATATATAAAATATTAAATGGTTTCTTTATCACATTGTAAACAGTAATCAATTACAGAAAAAATTAGATTGAAACATAAAACATAAAATAATATAACTTTTAAACAATAACATAGGAGAATATTTTCATGACATTGGGGATGAGTAAAATTTTCTTAACAGACAAAATCTCTTGCCATACTTCATGCTCCAGGTAGGAGGTATAAGGTGATGGCAGAATTCTGTTTTAATTTCAACAATTAAAAACAACCATATAAAGAGAAAATGTTATTCTTTAAGTACAGAGAGAAATGGAAGCAGAATATTAAACATACTAGCATTCCAAAGGGGGGAATCATTTATGAGGTAAAAAATCTTCTTTTCTTGTTAGCATTTGTCAATTATGGGCATGAGCTAAGGACTGTGTTTAGCTTACGCAGAAAGATGCTGCTGGAGGAAAAAAAAATATGAAGCATTAGACAGCTATATAGGGCTGACATGGTTATTTGGAAACTTTATTAATCCTAAGAGTTTGTAGTGTATCTTTTCCACAGTATATTTCATCTCATGATATATAGGAGGAAGTTCTGCTTGAGGAATGAGATTTGTGTTAGTTTGCTAGGACTACCATAACAAAGTACCACAGACTGAGTGGCTTGTACAACAGAAATCCATTTCCCTACAATTCTGGAAGCTAGAAGTTTAAGATCAAGGTGTAAGCAGGGTTACTTTCATTCTGAAGTCTCTCTCCTTGGCTTACAGATGGTCATTTTCTTCCTATGTCTTCACATGGCCTTCCCTTTCTGTTTGTATGTGTCCTAATCTCTTCATGCAAGGATAGTAGTCATATTAGATGAGGGCCAACTCATATGACCTTTTTTTTTTACATTAATTATCTTTTTAAAGGCCCTATTTCCAAATACAGTCACATTCTGAGGTACTAGGGTTTAGGTTTTTAGCATATGAAACTTGGAAGAACACAATTCAGCCCACAACAAGGCTTTTCTAAAATCAGGCTAGTCTCCACCAGAAGACACTTTCTAAATTTAGAAGCAGAACCAGTAAGAAGGAAAAAAAACAAAGTTCAAGACTTCTGAAGGACAGATTAATTCTATTACTGTATTTCAGGGCTGAGAATATAGAGATTCAACAGGCTCTCAATCAAGAGCATGGGAAGGGCATGCCACAGAAACATAGAAAAGTCAGAGATGAACTGATTCTTACTATAACTACAATCCATACCCTTTTTAAATCAATTCCTAACTATATTGAGGGCATCAGCCCTTCATCTTTTCTGCCTAATAGAAGGAAGATATAATTTCTGCTGATGAAAAATATTATCTGGAGCTTCAATTGTTCATTTATATATAAAATCCAGTATACAATAAAAAAAAATACTAGTGATATGAAAAAGAAGAAAAAGTAACCAAATATCAAGAGAATAAACAGCCAAGAAAGACAGATGCAGAGATTTTCCAGATTTGGAATTATCAGAAAAGGACTTGAAAATAACTATAATTATATGTTAAAGAAATTAAAGGAAAATATAGATGAATAGATGAAAGAATAGACTAATTCAAAAGTATGTCTATAAAAAATTGATTCTATGAAAATAATGAAATAAACATTTTGAAAAATGCAAAATACACTACTTTTATCAGGATAGGGATGATAGTGATTTAAACAGAGCAGAAGATTGGGTAAGTGAACTTGAAGAGAGTTAAAAACCTTTGGAACTAAAAAGCAAAGAAAATAATGCAAAAGATGGGGAAACTGCAAGAGAAGATCATAAGAGACATGTGTCACACATTGAAAAAGTCTTACATACACACAATTGGAGCCTCATAATGTGAGGAATAGACTATATGGCAGAAGTAAAGTTTGAAGAGATAACAGCTAAGAATTTTCTACATCTGATGGAAGAGATCAACCCAACTGATTGAAGGAGATATTTTAACTCCAGGAAAAAAATAAATATGAAGAAAGAAAATTTAGGCATGATTAAAATGAAGAAAACAAAAACCAAAGAGAAATTTTTAAGGCAGCCACAGAAAAAAAGATTACCTTCAAAGGACAAGCAATAAAATGACAGCTAACATTTCAACAAAAAAACAAGCCAGAAGACAAACAATGGCACCTTTAAAGTATTGAGAGAAAGCAAACAAACACGCCACATTAACAGGAACAAAAACTGCCAACCTAGATTCATATACCCAGGAAAGTTATCTTTCAAAAATAATATCAAACTAAAGATTTTTTCACACAAACAAAACAAAGAGAATTCATTGCCTGCATTCTTAAGGATGAAGGGAAAATATTCCAAGTAGAGTGAAGAACAGTAAATATATGGGTGAAACATATTGGAAATTGTCAAATGATACCAAATTTTAAAAATAAAATGATAATGTCATGTGGTATATAACACATGATAACAATACTGTATGATTTGATTTATATGAAGTTCAAAAACTGGTGGAGCTAATCTATTGTGTTAGAACTCAGAAAAATTATTATCCTTAGAGGTGGTGATTTTGTGGAGTTCAAGAGGGCTTCCAAATTTCTGGTAATGTTCTGTTCTTGATATGGATACCAGTTATACAAATATGTTCGCTTTGTGAAAATTCAGTGAACTATACAACACTTATGCATTAATCTGCTCGGGCTTCCATAACAAAATATCACAGATTGGGTGGCTTAAACAACAAAAATGTGTTTTCTCACAATTCTGGAGGGTAGAAGTCCAAGGTCAAGGTGCTAGGAGGGTTATTTTCTGTTGAGACCTCTCTTTGTGGGATATAGATGGCCCTCTTCTTGCTGTGTCCCCACATGGCCATTTCTCTGTGTGCATGAGGAGAAATAGAGATCTCAAGTGTCTCTTTTTCTTCTTCTAAGGACACCTGTCTTGTTGAATTTGATCCCATCCTTATGAACTCATTTAATATTAATTACCTCCTTAAAGGCCCTATTTCCAAATATGATCACAAAGCAAGTTAGGGCTTCAACCTATGAATTCTGGGGTACACAATTCAGTCCATAACATTCCTCCCTCTTGTCTCCCAAAATTCCTGTCCTTCTCACATGCAAAATACGTACACTCTATTCCAACAGCCACAACAGTCTTAACCCATTCTAGCATCAATTCCAAGTCCAAAGTGTCATCTAAATATCTTCTAAATCAGGTATGGGTATGATTCATCTTGAGGCAAAATTTTCTTCTAGCTATAAAACCATGAAACCAGACAAGATATGTGCTTTCCAAATACAATGATGGGACAGGCATAAGATAGACATCCCATTCCAAAAGGGAGAAATCAAAAAGTAAAAAGGGGTGACGGGTCTCAAACAAGTCTGAAACCTAGTGAGGCAATCTCTGTGAGATCTTAAGGCTCAAAAATAATACTGTTTGGCTGGATGTTATGATGTCTGGGCCCACTAGGGTAGCAGTGTCACTCCTACAGTCCTAGACAATGGCCCCACCACCTTGGCCCTGCCCCCTCAACTCTGCAAGACAGTCTTTCACCTGAGACATTGGGCAGCAGTATTCTGGCCTGCAGAAACTAAGGAGGTGGTCCCACACTTTGAAACAAAAGAGAAAACTACTTTGCTCCCTGGGCAGGTGTATTCTTTGCTGTGGTGAGAGTGGCACCACAGTGATCTCTGAATAGACGTTGCTGCCATTCTTCTCTTTTCTTGAAAGATAACGTATGTTCAAAGCTGGATAGATCTATTGTCTCATCCTGTAGAATCTCAGAAGACTTTACAGCCTTCTTTCATTATATCTCATTTTCTCTGTCCCCTTTACTTTGAACTAGCAGTGTGTCTGGTGGTATAATTCCATATTTACTTCTGGCTTCTTCTGATATGACTGATTAAAGTCATGGGTGATTTCTTTATGGGGAAATTGTCCAGCCACACATTTGGTGTTTTCACCAGAACACACTTTCTCACTTTTGGCAATATGGATAGGATGAGAATTTTCCAAATCTTCAGGTCCTGGTTCTTTTTTGCTAAACAATTCCTTCAATTTATCTCTCTCTTAGTGTATTTTACTATAAGCAGAAAGGAGAATCCAGGCCACATCTTCAACATTTTGCTTAGAAATATCCTCAGCTAAATATCCAATGTCATCGCTTGCAAGTTCTACCTTCAGTAAAAGACAAGAACACAATTGAGCCAAGTTCTTTGCAATTTTATAACAAGGCTTGCCTTTCCTCCAGTTTCTAATAACATGTTTTTTATTTGTCTGTGACCTCACCAGAAACAATCTTAACGTTCTTATTTCTATGAACATTCTGTTAATGATGATATATGTATTCTCTAAGATGATAGAAGCTTTCTCTGTGATTCTCCTCTTTCCTTTCTGAGCCCTAACTAGAGTTAACTTTAGCATCCATATTTCTACCAACAGTACATTTAAGGCAATCTAGGCTTTTGCTAGGATGCATCTAAAACTCTTCCAGTCACCCCCCATCACCCAGTTCCAAAGGGATATTCATATTTTTAGGTATTTGTTACAGCAGCATTTCACTTCATGGTACCAAAATCTGCATTAGTCTGCTTAGGCTTCCATTAGAAAATACCACAGACTGGATACATAAACAACAGAAATTCATTTTCTCACAGTTCTCAAGACTAGAATTCCAAAATCAATGTACTTTCAGGGTTGATTTCTGGTAAGGCCTCTCTTCATGGCTTGCAGACAGCCACCTTCTTGCTGTCTCCTTACAAGACATATTTTTGTTAGTGTGTAGAAAGAGAGAGATCTCTAGTGTCTCTTAGTTTTCTTATAAGGACATCATTCCTATTAGATTAGGGCCCCAACTTTATGATGTCATTTAACCTTAACTACCCCTGTCTCCAAATACAGTCACATTGGAGGTTAGGGCTTCAACATATGAATTTGGAGTGGGGGACATAATTCAGTCCATAACACTTATTTATACATTTTTCTATATGTACAGTAAAATAAAAATTTACAAACAAACAAAGAAACACTTCACTGCAGTATGGATAAAAGATATGAGGGGAACAAGAGTGAAGAGAGAAAGAGAGAAACCAGATGGTTACAGAGGCCCAGGAGAAAAATAATGGAAGATTAAGACTTAGATGATGGTGGTAGAGAAGGAGAAGTGGATATATTTGAGTGACATTAAGAAGTAAAAATGACAGGACATGATAATAAACTTGATATGGAATTAGAGCAATAGGTTAAACATGACTTCTCAGTTTCTAGCATAGAAAATTGCATGTAGAGATTGCAGAAAAACGGTGACATAGGGAAATCTAGCTTACCCATCCTCCCACAAAGATCATCTATTGAACAGCTATCTATAAACAAAAACAGCTTTGGGAGACCTCTAGACTCCACTTAGGAAGTTTTAGTAACACAATGAAACAAAAAAATCTGAGAATAATTGCACACAAAAAAAAGACAACTTCCTTTTGCCTGCAGCATCCCATCCCCCAAGCCAACATTGTTTAGTACCAAGAAGGAACTTCTCAGCTAGAAAACGTTCCTCTTGTCAGGAAAGGAAGAGAAGCATGAGCAAGAAGCTTCTCCAGCCACTTAGGGCACTGTAGGAAGGTCCTACTACAGTTTCATCCCCTTCAGACAGCAAAGCTGAGAAGTATAGAGCTAGCCAATAATAGGGAAGAAAAACAGAAGATACTATTAGCAGACACAAAATGGAAGTGATCATGGTTTATAGAGATCTGCACTGCAGACAAACTCAGATTTCATCACTGATGAAGCCAATGGCCAGCACAGCCACCATGGACTGCCTGAAGATTTCACCAGCTTTTGCCCTGTAGGTATTCACATTCACAAATGTTAGCTGCCTGAGTGTCTCCCTACTTCTTCCCCTTCAATTCTTACTGGAATCCAGGAAGCTAACTGTCAGCCAGCAAAGGTCACTGTGCCTGCACAAGTGTAAAATGCCAGCTGCCCGAGTCCCTCTCTACCCCAGCCAAAGCCCAGGAGCCATGCCCGCAGCAGCCTTAGGGCTCTATAGCTGTGCAAGCACAAGATGGCAGACTAGACGCCCGCAGCTAACCCCCATTGTCATGTCTATGCTTGAAGCTAGCCCCTCCAGATGTGCACCTGCACACTACTAGCCTGACACTCATTATCAGTGTCCACTGCAGTGCACATGCACAGGGAAAGAATATGCAGCAACGGATAAGCCTACCAACAGTCAGAGTCCCTACAGCTGCTTGTGGACCAGGATATGGCCCTTCGCTGAATCACTGGCTGGCATGACAATGTGTACCTGTAGCCTACCCCCCAGCTGTGCACCTAGATGCCTCCAGCCCAACCCCTGTCACTGGACTCTGCTGCAGTGTACACACCCAGGGGGATAGTGTGCAACTAGAGAAGAACACACTAACAGCCAGGGTCTCTACAGCTGCCAGTGACCCCATCCCCTTCCACAGGCACCTGCAGCTGGGCCCCCACAGCCAAGTGTGTACATACTACAGCTCTGGCCACAACTGCTGCCTGCCCTGGTCCCCAGTTGCTGGAGCTGGAGTGCTCCTGAGGACTCTAATAGCCCTTGAAGCTACTGCAGAAACCTTCAGTGCTCCCTTACTGAAGTCTGTCCATAAAGTCTGGGAGAAGTAATTGTTTTTTTCTAATGAACAGACATCTACAAAAGGCCACAAGGATCATGAAAAATCAGGTAAACGTGACTCCAATAAAGGAATACAGTAAACCTCCAGTAAATGGCCCCAAAGAAATGGAGATCCAGGAATTTCCCAACAAAGAAACCAAAATAATAGTTCTAATGATGCTCAGAGAGCTATGAGAGAATACAGATGAATAATTTAACTGTATGAGGAAAACAATGTAAGAACAAAATTAGAAGTTAAACAAGAGACAAAAAATAGAAAAAAGAATCAAACAATAGAAATTTTAGCACTGAAGAATAAAATGAATGAAGAATTCAATAGAGAGTTTCAACAGCAGACTTGAAAAAGTAGAAGAGGGACTCAGTGTGCTAGAAAATAGATCAATTGTAATTATCCAATAAAAGGAGTAAAAATGAAAAAAAAATAAAGAAAGCCAATGGGACTTATGAGACATCATAAAAAGAAATAATACATGCATCATTAGAGTCCCCAAAGAAGAGAGGGAAAAAAGAGTAGAACATTTATTTAAAGAAATAATGGCTGAGAAATTCTCAATCTTAGGCAGATTTTTGGATATTTAAGTTCATAATGTTAATAGGTCACTTCAAAATTTCAATCCAAGACACATAATAATAAAACTGTCAGACAGAGAATCTTAAAAGCAGCAAGGGAAAAAAAAATCTCTTACAAGGAAACCTCTATAAGGCTATCAGCAGATTTCTTAGCAGAAGCTGTGTAGGTTAGGAGAGACTGAGATGATATATTCAGTGCTAAAAGAAAGAAGCAGCAAAGAAGAATACTTTACCGAGCAAAGTTGTCCTTCAGAATTGAAGGTGAAATAAAGACTTTGTCTAATAAACAAAAGCTGAGGGAATTCATCACCACGAAACCTGCCTTACAGGAAATGCTGAAAGGAGTTCTTCAAGCTGAAAAAAAGGAGGCTAATTAGTAACATAAAGACGTATGAAAATACACAACACACTGGTAAAGGTAAACATACAGTCAGATACAGAATACTCTAATACTGTAATATGGTCATGTATTAACTACTTAATTCTAGAATAAGATTAAAGGACAAAAGTATTAAAAATAGCCATATCTTCAACATTTGTTAACAGATACACAATGTAAAAAGATGTAAATGATGACATCAAAAACTGAAAAGGAAAGGGGAGGAAAAAAATAGAGTTTTTGTTTGCAATTGAAGTTAAGTTGTTATGAGCATAAAATAGACTTTTATATATATAACTGTTACATATATATAATAGATTGTTTTATATATATAATGATGTTTTATGTAAGCATCATGGTAACCACACACACAAACAACAAAGAAAATGGAATCAGAGCATACCACTACAGAAAATTAATTCACCAAGAAAGGAAGCAAGAAAGCAAGAAAAAACAATGGAATTAAAAGACATCCAAAAAAATTAATAAAATGGCATTAGTAAGTGCTTATCTATTATTTTTATGTTAAATGTGAATGTATTAAATTCTCCAATCAAAAGGCAGAGTGGCTGAATGGATTAAAAAAAACAAGACCCAACTATATGCTGCCTACAAGAGGCTCACTTCAGCTTTAAGGACAAACACAGGCTCAAAGTGAAGGGATGACAAAAGATATTCCATGCAAGCAGAAACCAAAACTGAGGAGAGGTAGCTATACCTATTTCAAACAAATAGACTTTAAGCCAAAAATGGTAACAAGAGACATAGAAGGTTATTATATAATGATAAGGGAGTCAATTCATCAAGAAATATAAGAATCATAAATATATATGCACCAGACATTGGAGATACTAAATATGTTAAGCAAATACTAACAGATCTGAAGGAACAAATAGATAATGAAGCCAGGTACCCGAGGGTTACAGTAAATATTCAATAAAATTATCTTTCAACCTTGTTATGAAAAGAAGTTAATCTCGTCAATTTGTTGTTTTCTTGTTTAACTTGAGGGGTGACTCAAAGGTCACAAAGATTTATGAGTTTGTTTTACAGAAATAAAAGAATGTTTTTCAGGAAGTTACAATCACCAGATAACTAGCCCGCATCTGCCATTGATGCCCAGAAGTCAGATTGCCCAAGGGCTTATCTGGAGTGAAAGAAACATGGATTACCCCTTTGTTTCTCCAAAACTGCTGCCAAACCCCTTAGCTCTATAAAACCCCCTGCTTTCTTCTCTTGTTAAGGTGCATTTGAGAGAACCTAACCTTGTGCCTTCCCCTTTTGGCCAATTTGAATAAACCTTTCTCCATCTCCAAGCACTGATGTCTCAGTGATTGGCTTACTGTGCATTGGATATGCAAACTTGAGATTGAGAGGTTTGGTATCAATAACAGTACAATAATGGTAGAGGACTTCAGTACCACACTTTCAACAATGGATAGATGATATAGCCAAAAAAATCAATGAAGAAAAGTTGGACCTGAGCCATACATTAGAACAAATGGAACTAACAGAGCATTCTATCCAACAGCAGCAAAATACACATTCTTCTCAAGCATACACAGAACATTCTCCAGGATAGATTATATGATAGATCACAAAACAAGTCTTAACAAATTTAAGATTGAAATCACACCAAGTATCTTTTCTGATTGCAACGGTATAAAGCTGAAAATCGATAACAGGAGGAAAGCTGGAAAATTCCAAATATGTGGAGATTAAACAACATACTCCTGAACAACCAACGAGGCAAAGGAGAAATCAAAATGGAAATCAAGAAATATCCTGAAACAAATGAAAATGGAAGAACAATGATCAAAACCTATGGGATGCTGTCAAAGTAGATCTAAGAGGGAATTTTTTGCAACAAATGCCTATATTAAGAAACAAGAAAGATCTCAAATGAACTACTTCACTTTACACCTCAAGAAAGTAGAAAAAGAAGGAGAAACTAAGACCAAAGTTAGCATAAAGAACAAAATAATAAATTTTAGAGCATAAACAAATAAAAGAAAATAGAAAAACAATAGAAAAAAGTCAAAGAAACTGAGTTGTTTCTTTAAAAGATAATAATGACAAACTAAGAGCTAGACTTAAAAAAAGCCTTGAATAAATAAATTAGAAATAATACCACTGAAATAAAAAGGATCATAAGAGAATACTATGAGCAATTATATACCAAGAAACTGGATAATCTAGAAGAAATGGATAACTTCATAAAAACATACAACCTATGAAGACTGAATCATAAAGCAATTGAAAATCTGAGCTAACCTTTAATGACTAAGGAGATTGTAGTAGTAATAAATATCCTCCCAACACTGAAAATCTTACAACCAGATGGTTTGACTGGTGAATTCTACCAACATTTAAAGAATAATAACTACCAATCCTTCTCAAACTTTTCAAAAAAATTGAAGAGAGAACACTCCCAAACTCATTTTATTACATCAACATTATCCTGACACCAAAGCCACATAAGGACACTACAAGAAAAGAAAATTACAAATCAATATCTGTGATGAATATAAGTGCAAAAATTCTCAAGAAAATATTAGCAAACCAAATTCAAGCATATTAAAAGGATCATTAATCTTGATCAAATAAGATTCATCCCTGGGATTCAAGGATGGTTCAACATATGCAAATCAATAAATGTGATATACCACATTAATAGACTGAAAGACAAAAATCATATGATCATCTCAATAGACGCAGAAAAGCATTTGACAAAATACAACATTCTTTCATGATAAAAACCCTTAACAAACTGGGTATAGAAGAACATACCTGAACACAATAGAGGCCTTATGTGACAAACCTACAGCTGAAACCACACTCAATGGTGAAATGTTGAAAACTTTTCCACTAATATTAGGATCAGGACAATGGTGACTGCTCTCACAACTCCTATTCAACATTGTACTGGAAGTCTTAGCAAAAGCAATCTGGCGAGATAAAGAAATAAGATGCATTCAAATAGAAAAGGAAGAAATGAAATTGTCTTTGTTTGTAGATGATATGATAATCTATAAAGAAAATCCTAAAGACTCTACCAAAAAACTACTGAAACTAATCAACAAATTCAGTAAAGTTGCAGGACATAAAATCAACATACAGAAAACAGTTGTGTTTTTATACACTAACAGCAAAACAGCTGAAAGAGAAATTTTTAAAAAATTCCTTTTATAATAACACCAAAAACAATAAAATACTTAGGAGTAAATTTAACCAGGTTGTGAAATATCTGTACAGTGAAAACTATAAGACTTTAATGAAAGAAATTAAAGAAGATACAAATAAATGGAAATATACCTCAAGTTCATGTATTGGAAGTATAAATATTATTAAAATTTCCATGTTACTCAAAGCCATCTATTGATTCAATGCAAATCCTATCAAAATTCCAATGACATTTTTCATAGAAATAGAAAAAACAACCCTAAAATTTGTATGGAGCCACAAAAGCCCCCAAATAGCCAAAGCAACCCTGAGAAAGAAGAACTAAGCGAGAGACATCATATTTTCTGATTTCAAACTATAGTACAAGGCTATAGTAATCAGTTTGGTACTGGCAAAAAAATACACATATATAAAGTTAAAATAAAAAAGTGGAACTCCATCAAACTAAAAAGCTTCTGCACAGCAAAAGAAGCAACCAACAAAGTGAAAAGGCATCCTACAGAACAGGAGAAAATATTTGCAAATTATATATTTGATAAAGGATTAATATCCAAAATATATAAAGAACTCATACAACTTAATAGCAGAAAAATAAACAATCCAATTAAAAAATGCACAGACGAACTGAATAGACATTTCTCCCAAAAAGATGTACAGATGGCAAACAGGTATGTGAAAATGTGCTCGACATCACTAATCTTCAGGAAAATGCAAATCAAAACCCCAATGAGATATTATCTCACACCTATTAGAATAGCTATCACCAAAAATGCAAAGGATAACAAGTGTTGGCAAGGGTGGGGAGAAAAGGGAACATTTGTGCACTGTTGTTGAGAATATAAACTGATTCACCAACTGGGAAAAACAGCATGGAGGTTTCTCAAAAAAATAGAACTAAGAATACCATATGATCCAGCATCTACCTTCTAGGTGTGTCTCCAAAGGAAATAAAAATAGGATCTTGAAGAAATATCTGTACCCCCATATTCATTGCAACATTTTTCAAAGATATGGCATAGCAAAGATATGGAAACAATCTAAGTTTCTGTCAAAGATTGAGTGAATAAAGAAAATATGGTATATGTATACAATAGAATATTATTCGCCATGCAAAAGAAGGAAATTCTGTTATTTGAGACAAGGTAGATAAACCTTGAAGGCATTATGTTAAGTGAAATATGTCAGACGGAGAAAGAGTAATACTGTGTGATATCACTTATATGTGAAATCCAGAAAAAGCTGAACTCATAGAAGCAGAAAGTAGAGTACTGGTTACTAAGAGCTGAACGGTGGGAGAAATGGGGAGATATAAACTTCCAATTTTAAGATTAACAAGTTCTGGGTGTCTAATGTGATTATAGCTAATTATACTGTATTATATACTTGAAAGTTGGAAGATATTACATCTTAAATGTTCTCACCACAAAAAAGAAATGGTAATTTTTTTACAGGATGGAGGTGTTAGCTTATGCTATTGTGGTAATAATTTTACAATATATAAATGTATCAAAACAACACGTTGTATACCTTAAACTTACACAATATTATAAGTCAATTATATCTCAATAAAGCTGGATAAAAAAGAAAAATGCATGTATAGTTGTGCTATTCATTGAGGTTCATAACACTAAAAAAGAAGATAAAGCCTGAAGATAAAGATTATGAATTTGACTTTGGACATGTTGAGTATGAGGTGTCTCAGCATACAAGGGGAGACAAAAATAGGCAATTGTATGCACAGGTATAGATTCAGAAAAATGTTCTGCATTGTTTGCATAAATTTATATGTTATGTGCCTAGTTGGTCATGGATGAAATTGTTTAAGGAAAGAATGAAGCCTAAAAAAGACATATCACTCATAGTCAATATACAATGGTTGTTTAGAGGCAGATAAGATTTCAAAGGAGCCAGAAGGAGTGACCAGAGAAGGGGGAAGAATATAAAGATCATTTTTTAAGAAAGAAAGTGTATAGTGTATAATATTTAGTGCTGCTGAGAGAGAAGAGGTAGTATTTCAATTTAGTCAAAATAGAGTTTTAGATTCTGTGTCTATACATATGTATATTTTAAGTGAGAGGATAGCTTCTGGATTCAGTCAGTCTAGGTTCCAATTCAGATTTTAAGCTTGTTAGCTGTGTGACTTTGAGCAAGTCACTTGACCTGTGTGGGATGCTCATCTACAAAAGCTAGGTGTAAAGAATTAAATGAGATAAAGAAAAAGATTAGCACAAATCAAAATACAATGTACTCAATACACAATATCTATTATTGTCCTGTAATAGATTGTATCACTTTTAATCCCTTGGTAGAACTACAGATTTCAGAAAGAGTATAATGTAATAATTAGCAACACGGTCTTTGTAGTCAGAGACCTCATTTCAAATCCCAGGTCTGCTACTTTTGACCTCTATGAACTTGGACATATTATTTAATTTCCTGAGTGCCTGAATGTCCTCGTAAATGGTACCTATTACTACATAAATATTAATAGTATTCCTTAAATTGTCATTTATTTTCTTTAAATCTAGATTATGTGCTATTAAAGTCTATACTATATAGTGCTATACTACATGGCATATAGTGCTACTCTATATTATATAGTGCCATATGACTCTGAAGAAATGTCAGAATTTCTATCTTATCTTTCTTTCTATCCCAGTGGAGAATTTGAAATCTGAAAAAATCACATCATTATTATGTATTAAGATTCATCACATTTTTCTCTAATGTTACTTCAACAGGCAGGCCATAAGATGGCAATGTTATCCTTTCAGATGTGTTGTAAAAATTAGATATTGATAAAAGTAAAAATTTAAGTCTACTTTGGATATTATAGATTATTTCTTTACAAATTTTGCTTTGTATAGCTTAAATGAGACATATTAAGCCTGTAGTGTAATTAGTAATCAGTCAATAAAGTAATTAGTAAAATTATCTCTTATATTGCTGGCATGGAATTGTGAACTATATATTTTTTCATCCTACAAAGATTGTTTACGTCTATTCAGAGACAATAAAACCACAGAGCTGGGGCCGGCCGGTGGCGCAGGCGGTTAAGTGCGCGCGCTCCACTGCGGCGGCCCGGGGTTCGCTGGTTCGGATCCCGGGCACGCACCGACGCACTGCTTGGTAAGCCATGCTGTGGCAGCGTCCCATATAAAGTGGAGGAAGATGGGCACAGATGTTGGCCCAGGGCCGTCTTCCTCAGCAAAAAAAAAAGAGGAGGATTGGTGGATGTTAGCTCAGGGCTGATCTCCTCACCAAAAAAAAAAAAAAAAACCACAGAGCTATAACAGATAATAAAATATATATTCCCTGATATGTTAGTCAGGATTCTCAAGAGAAACAGAACCAATAGGATATATATATATATTTATTATTATTATAGGAATTGGCTCATGTGGTTACAGAGGCCAAGAAGTCCCACAATCTTCCATCTGAAAGCTGGAGAATCAGGAATGTTGGTGGTATTAATTCAGTTTGAGTCCAAAGGTCTAAGAACCAGCAGAGCTGATGTGTAACTCCAAGTTTGAAGCTAAGGGCCTGAGAACCAAGGGTTTGTTGGTGGAAGACCCAGAGTTCAAAGGCCTAAGAACCAGGAGTTTCCATATCCAACAGCAGGAAAAAATAGACATACCTGCTCAAAGAGAGAGAGGGAATTTTTCCTTCCTTCTCCTTTTTGTTCCATTCAAGCATCCAACAAATTGGATGATGCCTGCCCACATTGGTGAAGGCAATTCTTTTTACTCAGTCTACTGAATCAAATGCTAATCTCTTCTAGAAATACCTTCACAGACACACTCAGAAATAATGTTTAACCAGTTATCAAGGTATCCCTTAGCCAAGTCAAGGTGACATATAAAATTAACCATAACATTTGAATTTTGAAAAAAACATATGAAACATTATTAATTATATATTATTTAGAAGAATTCCAAGTGTGGCCTACAGAATCTCCTTCATCTTCCCAATGATATATTTGGATATTTTGGTAATTATCTGTACAGAAAAAAAGGAGTGAACCTGTTTGTATCAATAAACAGTTCCAAGGGTCACTACATATGCATGTTTTACCAATGCATTCATTCAGTGGGAAAAGATATTAATATGTAATCCACTGACCTTCATACTCCCCTACTAGGTGAGAATGGATCTGCAGCAATTGTTATGCATTCCTATGGAAAAAATTCTAAAAAAAAATATTTATTGGAAAGGTACATTTTTAGGTTTCATTTTGCCTGAAAATGATCCCAGTTGCACTTTTTCAGCACATTTTGATCATTTGAAAATATTGAATGCATAGTTTACTTTTTTTATCTACAATATGTCATATAAAAGAAAGAGCAATACCATCTAAATCTTAAAGTAAGTGGTGGGACCATTTTTTGAGATATTTATCTATGTTTACTTCTTCCTCTATGGATTTCCCACTACATATTTTCCCCAACTCACACAAATTGAAGTAATGCATATCGCCTTGGGATAAATATGTGGCTAAGTAAAAAGTAAAATTTGCCTGTGAGAGGAAAGAGAGAGTAAAGAGCACAGGCAATGTATCTTGGCAAGAAAGTTAAAAGTAGGTTTGTTTTAACTAAATTAAATGATTTTTTTAACCTGAAATATAAGGAAGAACAGAGAGATTATAGAACTGTTTGTGATTTTCATGCAGTGGAGAACAAAGCCTAATATCCTGGCATCATGTCTAGGAAGCTTCCAGAACTCAGAGAGAAATGGATGTATGATGATGAGTCTTTTTAATATTTTATAACATCCAGGACCCTGAGGAACAACCTGGGCATAGAGTGGGAGGAAAAGAAAACCCCAAGAATGACTAAAATTAAAAATTATACCTGCTTGGTTAAATTGGTGCTTAGAATCAGTAAGTAAGTTGTGTTATAGTAAATAAGGTGATACTTCTTGAATGCCTGACCTTGTGGAATGAAATTTGCTCACACTATAACCGTAAGAAATTCTACACAGGCAGAATTATCAAGGAAAGATACTAATTTGATAAGTTTTGGTTGGGGATCAGATATCTACATTTTAAGTGCCCCTGTAAGCATTTCAGTATTTGGGAGACACTAGCATATAGTTTGTTTACTCTAGAATCTGATTTTTTTGGAGCTAAATCACTAAAAAAATAGTATACATTTCAATAATATAGTTTTGTTATATGTAGTTCACAATGTACTTCAGTTTACGAAATGAAATGAAAAATTTGAAGGAATTACAAAATCAAGTAAGGAGAGAAGATGGATCTTAGACTTCCTTCTCAACAGATACTCTAAACTTGAGTTAATGGAGACTTTACTCAACCTTGACCTTTTGTAAAATGCTATGGGATAAATGACAAGTTGTTAGTAGTTTATTTTCCAATGTCTGTCTTTAAAATCACTTTTCTAGTAGGAGTTTGAAGTGGATTTTTGCCTCATTATTATTGCTGAAACATTAATACAAGTTTCAGCGGTAATTATTTCCTTGAAAGTTAGTCATCAAAGAAGTGGGCAGAGGAGTGATGTCAGCAAGACAGTAGAGTAGGAAGCCCTCGTCTCTATTTCCTCCAACAAAAACACAAATTCAGCAACAATTCATGAACAGATTCCCTTTGTGAAAAATCCAGAAACTAATTGAAAGGATTTTGCATCACAGGTGAATGTGAAACCAGATCCATCAAAGCTGGTAGGGAGATTCAGGACACCTTCTCCAGGATCACTACTTATGGCACTGCAACATATGAACAGGTGGGACCTCTCAGCTCCGAGATTCTCCCAGAGTAGGGAAGGAGATGGTCCATGCATCCAGAGCCCTAACTTTTCCACAGGAGTTCCCCAGAGGAAGACTGTCTTACCAGTCTTATACTGGTGACAGAACCAGCACAACATAGCCATCCAAGGAAGAATGAAGATGGAAACTTGGACTAGTAGTCACCATAGCTCCTCCTCCCTGCTCAGCAAAGAGTGCATAGAGGAAAAATCTCAGCTCCCAGCTTTTCCTTCAACTTTTACAGGGGCTACTCAAAGGATTAACTTCTATCTTATCTGTCTTGGAGCTCTGACATGTCTTGGCAAAATCTAGCTGTCTGGAGGTTTGAGTTGGCAGTTACCATAGCCCTTCCCCTTGTGTCAACACAGAACAAGCAAAAACCCTTAGCTCCAGCTTCTCCCAGGTGGGGGAAAGAGTTGGTCCACATGTCCAAAACCTCAACATTTCCATAGACTGACCGAAGTACTGACTTTTCTCTTGCCTGTATCAGGGTGCTGGTAAGAACTAGAATAATCTGGCTACCTGTGGACTAATGACAATAGAGACAGAAGTTTGGGCCAGCAGTCACCTTACCTGCTCCACTGGGCTCAGTACACAATGAGCAAACAAAAACTCCCAGTTTCTGAGGAGAGAAAGAGTCAGATGAAGTGTCCAACGATCCAATTTTTCTGAGAGCTGCCTGTCTTGCTTGTTCTGGAAAGTGGCGTACCCTATACATCTGGTGGCTGCAAAGAACAAAGAAAGCAGGATAGACTAGCACAATGGTTTGAGAGGTCCCCAGAAACTCTGGCCAGGCTGATTGGAGGAGTCTTCTCCTATACAAGTCCAGTCAGTGAAGACTGGTAGGGGTGGCTGCTTTGTCTAATGCACAGACAACAACAAAGAGAATCAAGAAAAATAAAACACAAGCCAATATTTTCCAAACAAAGAAACAAGATAAATCTCCAGTATCCAACCCTAATGAAGAAGAGATATATGTTTTACCTGACAGAGAATTGAAGATGGCCATCAAAGTGAAGTAGTTGCTAGATGTGTTCAACAA
This sequence comes from Diceros bicornis minor, assembly GCF_020826845.1. Lineage (NCBI taxonomy): Eukaryota > Metazoa > Chordata > Mammalia > Perissodactyla > Rhinocerotidae > Diceros > Diceros bicornis. The sequence continues at coordinate 88,549,422 of NC_080781.1, read as the reverse complement.
CAGACTAGATGAAGCAGAAAAAAGGATCAGTGAACTCAAAGACAAGTCACTGGAAATTATTCAGTGAAAGTAATAAAAAGAAAAAATAGTTAAAAAGAACAGAGAAAACTTAAGAGACTTATGAGATACCATCAAAAAGACAAATATGTGCAATTTGCAAGCCATAGAAAGGGAAGAAAGAGGGAAAAGATCAGAAAGGTTATTTTAAGAAATAATAGCTAAAAACTTCCCAAATCCGAGGAAGAAAATGTAAATCCAGATCCAAGGAGCCTGAGGTTACCAATTAGAGAAATCCACATCTATAAAAATTTTAATCAAATTGTCAAAAAAGAAAAAGAAAATTCTGAAAACAGCTAGAGAAAAGTGACATACAAGTGAACCTCTATGTACCATCAGCAGATTTCTTATTAGAAACCTTATAGGCCAGAAAAAAGAGGAATGATATATTCAAAAAGCTGAGAGAAAAAAATGCCAACCAAGAATAGTATACCTGGAAAAACTGTCCTTCAAAAATGAAGGAGAGATAAAGACTTTCCCAGGGAAGACAAACAAACACTGAGAGAGTCCATCACTGCTAGATCTTCCTCACAAGAAATGCTAAAAGGAGTTCAAGTAGAAATGAAAGAAAGCTGAATAGCAATACAATAGCATTAAAAACATAAAACTTGGTAAAGGCAAATATACAGACAAATACAGAATATTATAATGCCATAATAATTATGGGTAAATTACACCCAACTCCATAATAAAAGGTAAAAAACAAAAGAAATAAAAAGCTATGTTAACACATATACAATATAAATGATGTAAATTGTGACAAAAATATTATTAATTGTGGGGGAGGCAAAAGTAAAACTGTTGAGTTTTTGTGTGTGATTGAACTTAAGTTATTGGCTTCAAATAGAATGTTACAACTATAAGATATTGTATGTAAGCTCAATGGTAACCACATAGAAAATACCTATGAAAGTTACAGAAAAGAAAAAGAAAGGAATCAATGCATATCAATATAGAAAATTAATGAAGCACTAAGTAAGACAGCAAGAGAGGAAAAGAAAGACAAAAGAGCTACAAGACTAATAGAACACAATTAACAAAATATCTATAGTAAAACCTTCCCTATCACTAATTACTTTAATTGTAAATAGATTAATCACCCTCTCCCCCCAGAAAAAGACATAGAGTAGCTGAATGGATAAAAACACATGATCTAACTATACACTGTTTAGAAGAAACTTACTTTAGATAAAATGACACACATAGGCTGAAAGTAAGGAAAAGGAAAAAGACATTCCATGAAAATGGTAACCAAAAGCTAGCAGGGGTGGCTAAACTTACACAGACAAAACAGACTTTAAGTCAAAAACTGTCACAAGAAGAAGGACTTTATATAAAGATAAAAGCATCAATTCACCTAGAAGATATAACAATTATAAATATATATGCATTCAACATGAGAGCACCTACAAATACAAAGCAAACTTTGATAGAAATGAAGGGAGAAATATAATACAATATAATACTATACAATAACAGCAAGAGACTTCAATACCCCACTTTCAATAATGAATAAAATATGCAGACGGAAGATCAATAAAGAAACATAGGACTCAAAAAACACTATAGACCAATTTAATCCAACAGACATATACAGAACATTCTTCCCAATGGATTAAAAAATTAAAGATAAGACCTGAAACCATAAAACTCCTAGAAGAAAACATAGGGAAAAAACTTGACATTGGCTTTGGCAATGATTATTGGATATGACACCAAAAGAAAAAACAACAAAAGCAAAAACAGACAAGTGGAATTACGTCAAACTAAAAAGCTTTTGCACAGCAAATAAATAATCAACAGCATGGAAATTCAACATATGAAATGGGAGAAAATATTTGCAAACCGTTTATCTGAAATGGGGTTAATTTCCAAAATATATAATAAACTCCTACAACTCAATGGCAAAAGAACTAATAATCCAATTTAAAAATGGGATAAAGACTTGAATAGACATTTCTCTAAAGAAGACATGCATATGATCAACAAGTACATGAAAAAATACTCAATGACACTAATCATCAGGGGAGTGCAAATCTAAAACACAGTTAGATATCACCTCACAATTGTCAGAATGGCTATTATCAAAAAACAAAAGATAACAAGTGTTGGTGAGGATGTGAATAAATTGGAACCCTTGTAAGCTGTTGGTGGGAAAGTAAAATTGTGCAGCTATTATGGAAAACAGTATGCAGTTTATTCAAAAAATATTACAAATAGAACTACCATATATTACTACCAGTAATTACTACCAGGATTACTACCAGTAATCCAATTTCTGGGAATTTATCCAAAAGTATTGAAATCAGAATCTCAAAGAGATATTAACGCTCCCATGTTTATTGCAGCACTATTTATAATAGCCAAGATGTGGAAGCAACCTAAATGTCTATCACCAAATAAATAGATGAAGAAATGTGGCATATACATACAATGGAATAGTATTCATCCTTAAAAAAAAGAAGGAAATATGCAATATGCAACAACATGGATGAACTTTGAGGACATTATACTAAGTGAAATAAGTTAGTCACAGAAGGACAAATTCTGCATCATTTCACTTAAATGAGGTATCCAAAATAGTCAAATTCATAGAATCATAGAGTGGAATGGTGGTAGTCTGGGACTGGGGGGAGAGGAAAATGAGGAGTTGCTAATCAAAAGTCATAAAATATTAGGTAAGCAAGATGAATAAGTTCTAGAGATCTGCATTACAACAATGTACCTATAGTTTCAATGCTGTATTGTATGCTTAAATATTTTAAAGAGGGTAGATGTCATGGTAAGTGTTCTTATTACAATAAACCAAAAATAAATAAATAAATGAAGTGGTCTGGAGGAAAGTTGCTCCACTTATTTGAATTGAAAAATATAACATAATTAACCTCAGTTCTTATAAGATTATATTCACATGCAAAATTTATTGAAGAAATACGTGTTCTGAAACACAGTTTATGCAAACTTTGAATGAGTAAAAAGTATTTTGAAATTTAAGAAATATTTTAAAAGCTAATTTAACTGGAGTTAACTAACAAAAAGCTTACATATTTATAAATTTCTTACTAATTTTATTCCATTTAAATCCTCAAAAAAGGCCTTTCATCTTTGATAACACAGATGTAAAAAATCAAAGATATAATTCAGTACAAAAAGTACAAAGATATATTTTGGTACAAAGTATATTTCAGACAAAATTCAGAAAAGAATATTGATTGATATAATACATTCATGCACCTGTATTTTTCAAATTTCTCTATTGATTAATTGCACATTTTTGGTGAAATTTTAAGATACTAAGAGCATATTGATACTGTATATGAATTTTGTTAAATATCTAGGTGAAATGTTTCAAAAGTTATCACAAGTCATATATATGTTTAGAAATATTTGGAAAGTACAAATAGACAAAAATTACAGGTAAACTGATATATTTTCACTTTTTATGAAGACATTATAGGATCACTTAGATCAGAACTGAAAAAGTGCAAAATGTATTGAATTACAAAAAAAATCTAACAAAAAAAGCCTACTGTGAAGAAAGTATATAATACCTATGTCAGGATTGACTGCAGTTTAGGCTATTTAAATAAATTGACTGACAATTATATAAGTATATAGCAGAAATGAGTAGTCTTATATTTTTAAGAAGTTTAGAATTGCACCAAGAAAAAGAACAACAACTACTGCTACTTCTGCTACCACTTAGAGATAAATATTACAAAATAATATACCCACATGCTGAAAATTATAAAAGTTCAGGAGGATTAGAAGTCAAGATGATGGCGTAAGCAGACTCTGAACTCACCTCCTCCCGTGGACACAGCCAATATACAACTACTCGTCAAAATTTACCCCTGAGACAGAACTGAAAACTGGATAAGAGGAACTCCTGCAACAACGGACAATCCTAATTGAGGTGGAAGAGCAGAAACTCCCTTCTGTAGAGGAAAAACGGCGCCTTCACAAGCCGCCAGCGTCACAGCCACCCGGGGGTAGCCCACAGGTACGCAGCCCTCCCTGGAGACACAGGGCCCTGAGCTGGGGAGCGCCCCTGCTAGGGGCGTTTTATGGACTCAGCACAATCGAGACGAGTGGCATAATATCTGACTTTGCCTGCTATTAAAACATTGAGGAGTACCCCCAGAAAACCCGGTTCACAAAGAAACTAAAACCGGCTCTTAAAGGGCCCATGTGCAAACACACCAATCTCAGAAAAGATCACAAAATCTCCAGAAAGAAAGGTGCACAGTGCTGTGGTGAAAAGAGACTCACTTAACAGGCCCTGAGTGCATCTCGGTGAGAGGTGAGACCTCTCCAGGGACTGGGACAATGGCGACAGCTAGTGTTGAGGCCCAGTGTGGGCGTGCTGACACAGAGGCCATTGGAGTTCTCCCTGGGGCCTGCTAGCCCAGGTCTGCCCCACTCACTAGAGCACCGATTTAATCCAGCTTAGCCAGGGCAGGCAGCCCACCCTAGAGACGGGCCCAACCCACCCAACAACAAGCCCTCAGGCAACTTGTGGGCCTGCATAGATTGGTGACTGGATTCGCTGCAGCCTGGCAACTGAGCCAGCCTCAGTGGGGCAGGGAGTGCAAAAGCAGCGGGTGGAGAGTGTGGGGCAGTGGTGGAGTGTGTGGGGCTCCCGCCGTGGAGAGACTGGGTCCGCTTCGGGAGGTCGGGGCACACACATGGGGCAGGACTGTGTTGACTGTATGTGGACCTGTGGGCAGCAGGGCTTGCCAGCTGCAGAAGACTTGTGCTTCTGAAAGACCCATATAGGGGGTTTGCCGACCATCAAAGCCTGAAACAATTGGGTGCTCCTGTGCCTGAGGCCAGCCCCACCCAGCTGCAATCCTCAGAGAGCTGACAAGAGACCTAAAGGCTGGAGGCTTATAGCAATTGTAAGGCCCTGAGCCTAACAACCTGCCACGCTGGGGGCCTAATCACTTAAAAGAAGTATTGCAATACAAATGTGGTATTAGAACTTGCAGCCAACTGTGCTGGGGCTCCCCACACCTGATAAAGAGACTGAAGGGCCCACAACAACTACAAGCAGCTGAGCATTACGACAGCTGGCCAGGAGCATAACTCGGCCTCCCTGGGCACCTACAGGGAGAGCAAACGGGCCACAAGAGAAGGACACACATAGCCCACATAGGGGTCAACCCTGGAACATGGAGAACTGAGGGAAGCACACTGGAAGCCTCCTAAGGCATCACTTATATAAGGTCATCTATCCAAGAGCAGGAGATGTAGCTCACTTACCTAATACGTAGACACAAGCACAGGGAAAGAGGCAAAATGAGGAGGCAAAAGAATACATTCCAAGTAAGGGAACAGGACAAAACCCCAGAAAAGGAACTAAGTGAAACAGAAATGAGCAACCTACCTGACAGAGAGTTCAAACTAAGAGTGTTAAGGATGCTCACTGATCTGGGGAGAAGAATAGACTAACTCAGTGAGAATGTCAACAAAGAAATGGAAGATATAAAAAAGAACCAATCAGAAATGAAGAATACAATAGTGGAAATGAGAAATTTGCTAGAGGGACTCAAAAGCAGAGTAGAGGATACAGAAGAACAGATCTGTGAGCTGGACGAAAGACTAGAAGAAATTACCCAAGCTGAACAGGTAAAAGAAAAGAGAATTAAAAAGAGTGAGGACAGTCTAAGGGACCTCTGGGACAACATCAAGCACACTAACATCCGTGTTATAAGTGTCCTGGAAGGAGAAGAGCAAGACAAAGGGGCAGAGAATCTATTTCAAGAAATAATAGATGAAAACTTCCTTAACCTAAGGAAGGAAACAGACGTCCAGGTAAAGGAAGCACAGAGAGCTCCAAACAAGATAAACCCAAAGAGGCCCACACCAAGACACATCATAATCAAAATGTCCAGAATTGAAGATAAAGAGAGAATACTAAAAGCCGCAAGAGAAAGTCAAGTAACATACAAAGGAAACCCCATAAGGCTATCAGGTGACTTCTCAGCAGAGACCTTACAGGCTAGAAGAGAATGGACAATATATTTCAAGTGCTAAAAGGAAAAAACTTACAGCCAAGAATACTCTACCCAGAAAGGTTATCATTCAAAATGGAAGGAGAGATCAAACATTTCCCAGACAAGCAAAAATTAAAGGAGTTTGTCACCAAGAAACCAGTGCTACAAGAAATGTTAAAGGGACTGATTTAAGGGGAAAAGAGAAGACCACAAATAGGAGAAATTATCTATTTCCATGATAAGAACGTAATGGATACAAATGCACAAAAAAGAGGTTAGATATGATATCAAAAACATAAAATGAGGGAGGAAGGGAAGTAAAGAGTACAGCTTTCACACAGAGGTCAAACTAAAGAGACCATCAATTCAGTATAGAAGAAGAAAGGAACAGAGAAGGACTAATAAAACACTGAGAAAAAAGAAAGTTAAAAAAGGGCAGTAAGTACATACTTATCAATAGCTACTTTAAACGTCAGTGGACTAAATGCTCCAATTAAAAGGCATAGCGTGGCTGATTGGATAAAAAAACAAGACCCATATATATGCTGCATACAAGAGACACACTTCAGACCTAAAGACACTCACAAACTGAAAGTGAAGGGCTGGAAAAAGATACTCCACGCAAATGACAATAAAAAGAAAGCTGGAGTAGCAGTACTCATATCAGACAAAATAGACTTTAAAACAAAAACTGTAAAAAGAGATAAAGAAGGGCATTACATAATGATCAAGGGAACAATCCAACAAGAGGATATAACACTTGTAAATATCTACGCACCCAATGTAGGTGCACCTAAATACATAGAGCATTATTAACAGACATAACAACAGAAATAGACAGTAGCACAATAATAGTAGGGGACTCTAACACTTCACTAACACCAACAGATAGATCATCCAAACAGAAGATCAATAAGGAAACATTGGCCTTAAATGACACACTAGAACAGATGGACCTTGTAGATATATACAGAGCATTCCATCCAAAAACCAAAGAATACACGCTCTTTTCAAATGCACATGAAACATTCTCAAGGATTGATCACATATTAGGCCACAAAACGAGTCACCATGAATTTAAGAAGATTGAAATAATACCAAGCATCTTTTCTGACCACAACGGTATGAAACTAGAAATCAACTATAGGAAGAAAATCAGAAAAGCCACAAATACGTGGAGATTAAACAAAATGCTACTGAAGAATGACTGGGTCAATGATGAAATTAAAGAAGAAATCAAAAAGTACCTGGAGACAAATGAAAATGAAAAGACGACATGCCAGAATTCATGGGATACAGCAAAAGCTTTCTAAGAGGGAAGTTTATAGCAATACAGGCCTATCTCAACAAACAAGAAAAATCTCAAATAAACAATCTAACAATGCACGTAAAGGAACTGGAAAAAGAAGAACAAACAAAGCCCAAAATCAGTAGAAGAAGGGAAATCATAAAAATCAAAGCAGAAATAAATGAAATAGAGACCAGAAAAAAATAGAAAAAATTAATAAAACCAAGAGCTGGTTCGTGCAAAAGATCAAAAACTTGACAAACCTTTAGCTAGACTCACCAAGAAAAAAAGAGAGAAGGCACTAATAAGTAAAATCAGAAATGAAAGAGGAGAGTTTACAACAGACCTCGGAAATACAAAAGATTATAAGAGAATAATATGAAAAGCTATATGCCAACCAATTCGACAATCTGGAAAAAATGGATAAATTCTTAGAATCATACAACCTTGCCAAATTGGATCAAGAAGAAGTAGAGAATTTGAATAGACCAATCACCAGTAAGGAGATCGAAACAGTAATCACAAACCTCCCCAAAAATAAAAGTCCAGGACCAGATGGCTTCCCTGGTGAATTCTACCAAACATTCAAAGAAGACTTAATACCTATTCTTCTCAAACTCTTCCAAAAAATTGAGGAGGGGGGAAAGCTCCCTAACTCATTCTATGAAGCCGACATTACCCTGATACCAAAACCAGACAAGGACAACAGAAAAAAAGAAAATTACAGGCCAATATCACTGATGAACATCGACACAAAAGTCCTCAACAAAATACTAGCAAATTGCAAACAACAATACGTTAAAAGATTATACACCAAGATCAAGTGGGATTTATTCCAGGTATGCAGGGTTGGTTTAACATTTGCAAATCAGTCAACGTAATACACAACATTAATAAAATTAAGAATAAAAATCACATGATCATCTCAATAGATGCAGAGAAATCATTTGACAAGATACAGCATCCATTTATGATAAAAACTCTGAATAAAATGGGTATAGAAGGAAAGTACCTCAATGTCATAAAGGCCATATATGACAAACCCACAGCTAGTATCATCCTCAATGGTGAAAAACTGAAAGCTATCCCTCATAAGAACAGGAACCAGACAAGGATGCCCACTGTCACCACTCCTGTTTAACATAGTACTGGAAGTCCTAGCCAGAGCAATCAGGCAAGAGAAAGAAATAAAAGGGATCCAAATTAGAAAGGAAGAAGTGAAACTGTCACTATTTGCAGATGACTTGATTATATATATAGAAAACCCTAAAGAATCCACCAGAAAACTCTTAGAAGTAATAAACAAATATGCTAAAGTAGCAGGATACAAAATCAACATAAAAAATCAGTTGCATTTCTGTACACTAACAACAAAGTAGCAGAAAGAGAAATTAAGAATACCATCTCATTTACAATTGCAACAAAAAGAATAAAATACCTAGGAATAAACTTAACCAAAGAGGTGAAAGAGCTGTACACCAAAAACTATAAAACATTGCTGAAAGAAATTGAAGAAGACACAAAGAAATCGAAAGATATTCTGTGCTCTTGGATTGGAAGAATTAACATAGTTAAGATGTCCATACTTCCTAAAGCCATCTATAGATTCAATGCAATCCCTATCAAAGTTCCAACAACATTTTTCACAGAAATAGAACAAAGAATCCTAAAATTTATATGGAACAACAAAAGACCCCGAATAGCTAAAGGAGTCCTGAGAAAAAAGAACAAAGCTGGAGGTATCACACTCCCTGATTTCAAAATATACTACAAAGCTATAGTAACCAAAACAGCATGGTACTGGCACAAAACCAGACACACAGATCAATGGAATAGAATCGAATGCCCAGAAATAAACCCACACATCTATGGACAGCTAATCTTTGACAAAGGAGCCAAGAACATACAATGGAGAAAAGAAAGTCTCTTCAACAAATAGTGCTGGGAAAACTGGATAGCCACATGCAAAAAAATGAAAGCACATCCGTACCTTACACCATACAGAAAACTTAACTCCAAATGGATTAAAGACTGGAATGTAAGAGCTGAAACCATGAAATTTCTAGAAGAAAACATAGGCAGTATGCTCTTCAACATCGGTCTTAGCAACATATTTTCAAGCACCATGGCTGACCGGGCGAGAGAAACAATAGAAAAAATAAACAAATGGGACTACATCAAACTAAAAAGCTTCTGCACAGCAAAGGAAACCATCAACAAAACGAAAAGACAACCTAACAATTGAGAGAAGATATTTGCAAACAATACGTCTGATAAGGGCTTAATCTCCAAAATATATAAAGAACTCATGCATCTCAACAACAAAAAAACTAACAACCCAATTAACAAATGGGCAAAAGACCTGAACAGACATTTCTCCAAAGAAGATATACAGATGGCCAACAGACACATGAAAAGATGTGCAAAATCATTAACTATCAGGGAAATGCAAATCAAAACTACAATGAGATATCACCTCACCCCTGTCAGAATGGCTATAATTAACAAGACAGGCAACAACATGTGTTGGGGAGGATGTGGAGAGAACGGAACTCTCATACACTGCTGGTGGGAGTGCAAACTGGTGCAGCCACTATGGAAAACAGTATGGAGATGCCTCAAAAAATCAAGGATAGAACTACCATATGATCCAGCTATTCCACTGCTGGGTATTTATCCAAAGAACTTGAAAACACCAATGCGTAAAGATACATGCACCCCTGTCCTCATTGCAGCTTTATTCACAATAGCTAAGACTTGAAAGCAACCTAAGTGCCCATCAAGGGACGAATGGATAAAGAAGATGTGGTATATATACACAATGGAATACTACTCAGCCATAAGAAACGATGAAATCCAGGCATTTGTGACAACATGGATGGACATTGAGGGTATTATGCAAAGTGAATTAAGTCAGAGGCAGAAGATCAAATACCGTATGATTTCCTTCATTAAGTTGTACATAATAACAACAATAAACAAACACATAGAAACAGAGTTTGGATTGGTGGTTACCAGAGGGGAAGGGGGGAGGTGGGATGGTCAAGGGGATAATTCGGCATATGTGTGTGGTGATGGGTTGTAATTAGTATTTGGGTGATGAACATGATGTAATCTATGCAGAAATAGAAGTATAATGATGTACACCTGAAATTTATACAATGTTATAAACCAATGTTACTGCAATAAACAAAAAATAAAAATAAATAAATAAAAAATAAAAGTTCAAGAAAAACTACTAAATTAAGAGACCTTCCATATTCATGGATTGGAAGACACAATGTTTTTCGGATGCTAATTCTATGCAAATTGATCTTTGGATTCAACATTAATTAGCTGAAAGTACCAGCAACCTTTTGTAGATGTTGACAACATGATTCTCGAATTTATGTGATAGGCAAAGGAACTAAAATAGACAAAAACAATTCTGAAAAAGAGCAAAGTTGGGTGATTCACAGCATTTGATTTTAAGATATCAAATAAAAGTACAATAACCAATACTGTGGTACTGGGGAAAGAATAAAAATTAATTTTATATACATATGAAAAATAAATATATCTCGACACATACCTTACATATTATACAAAAAGTCACTTAAAATAAATCATAGATCTACATGTAAAACATAAAGCTTTGAAGCTTCTAAAAGAAAATATCAGGAGAAAACTGTGTGACCTTGAGTTTAGAGATGAGTTTTTAGATACCACTACAAAAGCAAGATCCATAAAAAACAAAATGAGTATTATCAAAATTAAAGAACAAAACAAAACAATGAGAGAAACTTTCACTCACTGTTAGTAGAAATGAAAACTCATACAGTAATTTTGAATATAATTTGGTGGTTTCTTATGAAGTAAACATATACCTGTCATGCAACCCAGCAATTTCACTTTTATGTATTTAATTAAGGAAATTGAAAATATGTTCACACAAAAATATTTAATTAAATCTTTATATCAGCACTATTGATAATCATCAAAATTGCAAACAACTTATATACCCTCCAGCAGATGAATGGATAAACCAACTGTGGTATATCCATGCAATTTAATACTACTCAGAAGTGAAAAAAAAGTAAGATATTTTTATTAATGCAACTCCATGGATGAATCTTAAATTTATGTTGCTAAGTTAATAAAACCAGACCAAAAAGGATATGTGTTGCATATGTCCATTTAAATGAGCTTCTACTAAAGGCAAACCATTGGGACAGAAAACTGATCAAAGATCACCAAGAGTTGAGGTAGGAAAAATGGATGACTAAAAAAGGAGCTGCACAGGGCAATTTTTAGGGTTATGGAACTATTCAGTATGGTACTGGGTTGGTGGATACATGATTCTTTGTATTTGTCCAAACCCGTAATTGAGAGAATTTTACTGTATGCCAATTAAAAAGATCAACCAAGATATTGGGGGATCCCAGGATGAAATGAAGACTACAACAAATAAATCTAACTTTATCACAAGTGTACCCTCGATGAAGGGAGTAGGGGGACAAGGAGATGTTCTAAGTAATTTTGGCAAATTATTTTTAACTGCATAGTCTACAGTTAAAGACAGAAAGAATTGTTGTAAAAATTGTACTCTAGTTTGTAACTCTGCCTCTCCTTAAGGTACAGGTTAAGAATCCTGAAACTAATTTACGTATGTACTATGTTTGAACAAATAAGTAAATAAATTCTAGATAATGGGACCCAAGTTTCTCCCTATTAGAGAAAGAAATTGTAAATAAGCAACAGAGGAAAGCTAGAATGAATCCTGTAGTGGTAGATTAGAAGCAGTGATGTTATTACTAACTCATTTAATATAAATAGATGATAGATGTATAGATAGATGGATATAGATAATTATGGATAAATAAATATATTTCATATTTATGACCACTATCAGGACCTAGAAATAGTGATAAATCATAGAACAAGCATGCCCAGAACACATATCTTGGTTGCTAAATACCATTCTTCAACAAAATTCTCCAATAAGAGGACCCAGGGCTCCTTGGAGAAATGGCTGATTCTAAAACTGGGGGAAAAACAGTACAAAATAAGCATGGAGCATCTCATAGTGCCAGAAAGCTAAGAAATGAGTTCGAAGCATCTCATAGTGCCAGAAAGCAAGGAAGTGCTCAAAAAAGAAAAAAAATAGGAAAAGATAGGAATATGTCAAAAGAGTATAGAAACCAAACTAAAAGCTCTCCCAATGGCAAAAGTTGGAAAAAATTGAACACAATACAAAGAATATAGCATTGAATTATGACCCAAAGAATAAAAAAGAAATCCATGAATTTACAGTGATATAAATAAATTATTTTATAAATAAGTGGAGAAGAGACAAATCTTTCTTGTAGAATAATTCCAAATAATATGTATAAATATTCCCTCCTTCAAAAGTTAGGATTAAATTTATCTTCCTTGAGAATTGGCTTGACTTATTGACTAACCCAAAGAACCAATTAAGGAAAGGCAAAACATAATAACTTTATAATGGAGAAACCTGTTGTGTACCACTTTACTCAAGTGATTATAATTAACATCATCAGTAATAAATCATATTGATATCATGTACCACCTCATATGATGTGATTACAAGGGCACATTACCTCTGTGGTACTCTTCAAAAAGATTTTTTAAAATAAAAACAAAAGCAAACAAACCTCATTTATTCCTTATAATAAAAAGAAAACATCAGAAATTTCCAAATTAAGGGAAATTCTACAAAAAACCTGACCAGCACTCTTCAAATGTGTCAAGGTGTTGTGTGTTGCTTTGATATGATGTTAAATCCACTTGTTTTTAACTTAAGTGAAGTTGTTTTAATCCACTTGTTTATGACAAAAACATAAAAGTTTGTGTTGATATAAGAATGAAGTTGTGTCAGAATGTCATCCTCTTATATGTTGTCATTGAAAAGCACTCAGTAACTCAGCTGATGATGAACACTGCTGGGGGGCTTATCGGTAAAAACACGTGGAGAAGCAACTATGGCAAGGGGGCTTTTAGACTATAAATATCCAGAGTTTTTGCAGAATATCTGAGAGTTTTGCTCTGGGCAAAGCAATACTTTGCTGACCTAAATGAACTCTCTGAAGACCTTGGGGCATTAACTTCTATGCAGTAAGGTTTATGACTCCCATATCAGTGGTAGTGATAAACTGCACAGTGGCCCATGAAGGAGGTAAGTCTGCCCACCAATACTGGCACCTTTTTTCCCTACCAATGTGTTCGAGCATCAGGGGACTTTTATTTTGTGCTAGTAGCTGGAAGTCAGCTTTTGTTGGTGTCGGGGGAAGAGGGAGAATCTCCCTCTGCCCTTTTCCTTAAGGTTCTTATGGCTGGCCAAATAATCAACAAGACAGGTTAGCAGGAGAAAATAATACCAAGTTTAATAACATGTATACATGGGAGAAACTCAGAAATGAGCAACTCATCCCTCTGTCTAAGCTTCTTGCTTAAGTATTGCAGCTCAAGGAGAGGAGTGTGTTGGGCGTGGGTGGTGGCCTGGGACTTCAGAGAGCAGGAAGACAATTCTTTTCAGGGTCTTCTATAGATAATGTGGTCAGGGAGAGACAGAGTTTTTGATAAAAGAGGCTTGGTGCCTTTCCTATTGTAACCTCTATCCTACATTATCTTTACAGCCATCATGATAACAACTCTTTCTTGAAACAGATCTTTTGTTTTAAATTCTTTAGGCAGTTTGGGAGGGAAACTCAAATATTCTTCCTGAGTTCTCTGAGTCCTTATTGTCTTCAGCTCGAAATAATCTACATACCAGAGTGGTGCCTTCTGGGGTAGCTTGCCCTGAGCACCATCAGTTCCCTCCTCTGAAACTTCCCTAGAAGTTTCACAGTCCTTTTGAGACTTAAAGAAGTTTCATAGTCCAGAAGCTGAGTTGGTAGATTGTTTCATCTCACTGAACACATTTCTTAGTCCTGATAATAGATCAGTTCAATTAAGTTCATTTTAGAAGGTGGTGATGCAGGTTGGCTCTCAAGGTTACGCCTATATTGTGGAAGCAAGCAATCAAGTATTTAATGGAAGCATTTCTATGTAAACAATAGAAAAACAAGGTTAATGGTTGGAGCAAGTTGTAAAGTGGTTTCTGAGTTTAGAGGACAACCAGTTAAGAAGATTTTTAGATGTCAGCATCAAAGCATCTTTTGCAGTTTAAAATGTCTCTGATGATGTCAGCAGGTAATCTCTTAAGTTTATATCAAGTCCATCAGCTTCAGTTTGTAAGGCTTCAGGAAAAAGGGCATGTTCAGTTTTCAGTGATTCCAAATGAAAATGATGGAAAAAAATGAAAAACATTAGTTTGGAGATCTGTAGCCAGATATTTTAGGAGACTAGAAGAAATCAGGATCCAGTCCAGTCAACAGATATAAAACAAAAACCTCAAAAGACAATTAACAAAACTAGGATCTAATATCTACAAATGTATACTATAGTTTTTATTGAAATATAATTTTTCTCTCTAAAATCACCCTCATTTTCATTAAGATAGCCAAATTAAAACTAACTAGTTTGCAAAATAAGTCTAGTTCCAATAGAGTTGGCCCAATTATTTACATAAGTACAGCAAGAACAGCAATTGATCACAGAGGCTCTTTTAAATCTGCTTTGCTGGAACTTTTTATAAGGAATCTCACATTGAACTTTAAAGGCCTCTTGAGGCCAGGAAAGCCAAGCCAAGGATTTTGTCATTAGACTTTGCCTGCAATACCTACAGATTTGGGTGAATTCCTCTCTTCCGAGGTTCCCCCAAAATATTTCAAGGTCCCTTGTACCTGTCAGATAAGTGACATTCTTTACTTATCCTGGTAAGTGCTGCTTGGAACATAAGGTACCAGGCCAATATTTCCACGTGGCTTTATTCCATAAAGTCCAATCTTCATTCCTCAAAAGCTGTATGGTTATATCGCAAATATGATGTTCCAGTCACAACCTTGGTAATATAACCAGTGTTTCCAATTGTTTCCTGTTATAAGGAGAACAGATTCTTATTGAACTTATGCAAATAACTATATTGCCATGAAAACAACAATACTCACTTACTAAGAGTTTCCAAATCCTGGAGGGATCAGGTAGAGAGAAAAAGATAAATATTTCAATTTTACTTACAAAAATATCATTTACCAAATTGCTATAAGTCATAGCTGGCTCAGGAGAAAAGAGAAAAAGTTTTCCTTAAATCTGAAAAAACAAAACATTAAAAATTCAACAAAACTTCAAATGAAAAATCATAAAAATTATAATCATCCTTATCAGTTCATTCAGTCCTGCGTTATCCATTCTTGATCTCAATCTTTTTGTTAGCAGCTTCATGAAGTTATCAGTCTCTCCATCAGATTTCTGTAATTTCTTACCAAGTTCAGTTTTATGATCAGAAAGTTTGTCAGAAACCTGTACTCCAGTGTAAATGTCAGAGTCCTTTCCATGAATTTTTTTGAAGTTTAAACATTTTGCAAAAGCATTAGAGCAAAGAAATAAGTCTGTAAACAACAAGACCTCAAAATGGCAATTGACAGAGAAATTTGGTTAATTTTGTGACATACAACATTTTAAAATAATAATAACCAGAATTATGACTGATAACCAGGACAGATCAGAATTTCATTAATGTTATTCAATTTTAAAACACCTATATCAATAACATTTACCCACATAATACCACCTAAGCAGGCTTATCATCACTTGTCTGACAATGCTTTCCATGTAATTTAACATACTGAATAAGCCTAATAAGTTTAGTATCCTTCTCTTTATAGGAAGAGAGCAAATTTCTTTGAGAAGTTCCAGGGCCCTTTGAAAATTCTCAAAGAAAAAAAGAAAAAAAAGACTTTATTTAAGATATGAATTTTGGGGAGCTTGTCAAACATATAAAAAGTCAAAGCAAACAGAGCATTAACAGTCCAAAAAGACTTAATAGAGACCTCAGTCTTTTGAACATAGGAAATTATTTTAACAGTTTTGTTTTTTTTTTTCTGTCTTTTAGGTAGACTTACCCAAAGGTAAAGAAAAATCTTTTGTAACCTCTTTATCAAGTTTAAGCAAATTATCCTTTTAAGAGACAGAAGACCAAATTATAATTTTGCACCAGCTTACTTCTGCTATTAAAACTTAATTACTTAATTACATTCATTTTAATCTTAGCCAACTTGACCATGCATAAAACTCTTTTTCCAGAATTCCTCTTTCACAAACCTTCTATAACTTCCTTTTTACATTCAGAATTTGTCCCATGTCTTTCTTTTCCCTCCTAGTACTTGAGGACAAATTTATCTTTCTTAATCAATCAAACAAAATATTTTCATTCTTTGTACCTTCTTTATACATCTTACTTTCCTTGTACACAGACATATTTTTTCTTAATTTTTAGTAGCTTCAATCACATACACTAATTAGAAATTTTAACCTTTAGAAACTTTAATTTGTAAGTAAAAACTAAGTAAACAAATATAAACTTTCTTTTACATTAATATCTTGTGGCTTGGAAAATTTATAAACACTTCATAACTTCTAGAAATATGTTACTTTATAGTACAACCTTTTAATAAAACACATGTTTATCAATAGACCCAAAACACGTTTTAGTTTTCCTGTAATGAAAAGCCAAAAGTAGACAAACGTACATTTAGCAATCAATGTCTAATATCTCATCTTATATGGAAATGATCTAGATACTCAAGTGAATTTTTATCATAAAATTTAGCAAAACTCTAAAGTTTTAAGTTACCAAAAAGAGTTTGGAAGCTGTAACCACCATAACACATAATTATTGTTTAAAGTTCATCCAACATTCATCTTTTTCACAACTATTTAGTTACTTATTCCCAATTATTATTTAGATTGCCTACAAGACTTCATAAGTCTTCAGATAAAATTAGCCATCATTTAAATTACTATTTTTGTTAATCAGTTCTGTAATAGAAATAACATCAGTTTTTTCTACAAAATTTCATGTAAATTTCATCACCTCTTATACCTTTAAACATAGTTATCATTAAGATTTTTATCAATAGGTCTTGGTCTTCTAATTTTGAACAAGGGAAGCATTCCCAGTCAGACATTTTAAAACATACTCAGGCAAAGTTGATGTAACCTCTTTATATAAAATTAGCTCAAACATTCCAACCTTTATAATCTTATCAACACTTACACTTTTACATGTTCTCAATTCAATTGTAACCTGAGTCAAGGTCTTAAGGCTATTCAAATTTTTCCCTTCCTTTTTCTGGCCTTTTCTTAGGTACCAGATAAATAATTATGTGAGAGCTCTCAAAACATTTTTTTCCCCCAATTTAGAAGTTTTCCCAATTCAAAGGATCTGTCATCTGGCCATTGACGAGTAGGATCTTCATTTCTATATTTATTCCAATAGTGACTCAATCCAATAAGCCTTTTTAAGGAAAGACCCTGAGGTAACTTTCCACCCTTAGAAGAAACCTTTACCATGGATGAAAGAGGCGTCCCTGGTGAGGTCGCAGATGATGTAGCCCCCATGATCCACAGAATTCACCCCAAAGATATTCAGAGGAAGTAAAGACCTTCGTTGCACAGGCGGTAAGGATGGTGTAGTGAAAATGGTGTCTCCGGTCTCCCACAATAGTGTGGGACACCTCCAGTCACAGACCCGCTAATCTGTGACACAGGGCAGGCGATACTGGAATGGGATTTTTCCAGCACTAACAAGCAACTAAGGTTAAGATGACAAAAGCCCTTATGGACTGAGCCCTTTATGACAAACTCCCCTGAGAGCTTGGCACAGCCGGACAAAGAGACAGTTCGGAACCCCAGTCTACTCAACTGGCCACCAAGGTGCACTCCGGTAAATGCACCTTCCGTATGGTGGAGACCAAGGAGAATACTCTCACTGGTCACAAAGCCAAGTTTTCTCAGGACACAGAACAAGACAGAAGATAAAACCTCATCCAGTTTTTTTCTTATGTGCACAATGACAGCTTTAGCCACGCCTTAGGTCTCTTGGTGTCAGAATAATACCTAGGGGGGGAGGTGCTGTGGGGTTGGGTACTGTGTGCTTAACAGAGTACCTCGTCGTTGCACGGACATTTTCTTGCAGTTGGTGGGGGACCTGTGTCATCTACCCCATTCCGTGACCCAACTTATCCTGTCACGGGAGTCTTCTGAAAGTGGCGAGCGCCCTAATGGCTCTTAACTGCTCGACCCGTGCCCAGCAAATTAGCGGCCTTTTTGGCTTCCAAGATGCCCTTGGCAATGGCCTTTACTTCATGTGCATATTAACCCACAGCAAAGTTTGTCTAAATAGACGCCGGTCTGGTGAGACCCGCAAACTCACCAGTCTGTGGGGCCGGCCCGGACAACAGGCTTATAGGGCCTATGCCTGTGTCCTACCTTATGGTATTTCCTTCTTATGACACATGACACAAAGACAGAGACAAAAGAGAGAAACAGAGACTATCTCTGGGAGGAAAAGGGGTCAAGATCAAAACCAAGAGTACTCTACCAAATTTAAACCAAGAGTCACTAAAAGTACAAGAAACTAGTTTCCCAAATATTTTCTCCTGCCAATCTAAATTTAGAAAGAGAAAAAATCTCACCACTTCCTTCCGCCAGACCACCCAGATGGAGATTCCGGGAGGCTGACGTGGTAAGAAGTCTTACCTTTTGCCGGCTTTCGCCAGGCGTTCCTGTATCTCATCATCTGCAGTAGTCCGGGGAGAAGGCAGGTCTTCCAGCCAGAGAAGGCAACTTGCCAGCCAGTGTGGCTCCTGGCGACTATGCCAAATCTGTTGTGGGAAGAGGAGGAATCCCTCTCTGCCCTTTCCCTTAAGGTTCTTATGGCTGGCCAAATAATCAACAAGACAGGTTAGCAGGAGAAAATAATACCAAGTTTAATAACATGTATACATGGGAGAAACTCAGAAATGAGCAACTCATCCTTCTGTCTAAGCTTCTTGCTTAAGTATTGCAGCTCAAGGAGAGGAGCGTGTTGGGGGTGGGTAGTGGCCTGGGACTTCAGAGGGCAGGAAGACAATTCTTTTCAGGGTCATCTGTAGATAATGTGGTCAGGGAGAGACAGAGTTTTTGATAAAAGAGGCTTGGTGCCTTTCCTATTGTAACCTCTATCCTACATTATCTTTACAGCCATCATGATAACTCTTTCTTGAAACAGATCTTTTGTTTTAAATTCTTTAGGCGGTTTGGGAGGGGAAGCTCAAATGTTCTTCCTGAGTTCTCTCAGTCCTTATTGTCTTCAGCTCGAAATAATCTGCATACCAGAGTGGTGCCTCCTGGGGTAGCTTGCCCTGAGCACTATCATTGGTTTAACCCTCTCTCTCCAGTGCCTATTCACATAAAAAGGTATTACCTAGCAAGGGCTTTCTCCACCTGTGCGTACAGAAGCTGATACTGTGGTACACCGGTCTTTGAGGGAAGAAAGCTTACTATGCAATCAATTGTAGAGGAGACAGAAGGAAAGGCTCTCAACTCTGTCTCCTCGATCCAGGGATCCAGGATATAGGGTATGGTTTAAGGGATCACGGAGGGCAGGCTGATATGCAGAAATGCTGGCAAGGATTAGTTTTGATTGGCCAATCAAAATTTTCTCTTCTTCGAGTACTCCTTGCTGGCTCTCCACCCCTGAAAAGTAGCTTTAGCATTTTGTTAAGATGAGGTCAGCACAGTACACAAGGGTAAAGCTGTTACGTAGATTTAAGTCATTACCTTCTCTATTGCTAAGAGTTTCTAGAGATATAGTCATCCTCTCTTCCCTGACACAGAGAGGAAGGCACCCTTACAAACGGAGATTTTTCTTACAAATGTAAATTTCCCTTACAAATAGGTAACTTCTACTAGGTTTTCAGAGATTTTCCCTGTGTCTACTGTTTCTTAAAAATAGTCAGCCTAAAATAATTCTTATGCCAAAGAGGCATATTTTGGGGTGATAAATCTGTTCCTGGTCCTGTGGCTACAAATGAACACCTAGATTAAATTTAGACTCTGTTCTTTTCATCTCCCCTTGCCTGGAACAATAGTATGATTAATCTATCATTGGTTTAAACTATGTGATGTGATGTGATGTTATGATGTCATGTTATATTATGTTATGTTTTATTTCTTTTTTATATTTTTAGGAAACATTATCCTATACACTATTGGCTTGTGAAACCATTATAAATCCCACAGTGAACCCATGTTAAATAAATTATTGGCAAAGACAGCCTCAGTCTCTGAGCATAATCTTGCCTCCCGAAACAAAACACAATGTTACAAAGAAAAGGAAACAGAGTAGACTAAGGAGGTATGAGAACAAAATGCAATGTGCTTTTTTCTTTTTAATTTGTTCTCGGAACAGAAAAGGGACATTAGTGGAAAAACTGATGAAATCCAAATAAAGTGTGCAATTTAGTTAATAATAATGTACACATATTGATTTCTTAGTTTTGATAGGACCATATTGATGTGAGATATTAATAAGAGGATATCTTAGTCTGTTCAGGCTTCTATAAAAAAATACCATAAACTGAGTGGCTTATAAACAACAGAAATTTATTTCTCACAGTTCTAGATGCTGAGAAGTCTAGGATTAAGTCACTGGCAGAATCAGCATCTGGTGAGGGCTTGCTTCCTGGTTCATAGACAACCATCTTCTTGCTGTGCCCTCACATGGTGTAAGGGGATGAGGGAATTCTCTGGAGTCTTTTTTATAAGAGCATTATTCCCATTTATGAGGGCTCTGCAATTATGATGTAATCACCTTCCAAAGGCCTCACCTATAAATACCATCACATTGGGGATTAGGTTTTGTCTATGAAAAATAACCAATAACCCTTCTATAAATAAGAGAAATAAGGTGAGTTTACTTGAGCCAGAGTGAGGATTATAACCGGCGAAGGCCTTAGAAAGCATTCCAGATAAGCATGTTTTTCAGTACAGTCATATCTTTTTAGAACAAAGAACATACATTAAACAGACCCAGGATACATTTTCATCAAAATTTCAAAGATATTTAGTTGCAAATTAGCAGGTCAACATGATCCTGATGTCGGGAAAGTGACTAATCTAGGTGTTGCCAATAGGGCGTTACCAATAGGGTATTATCAATAGGGCATAGGAGGGGAAGTATCCATTCTTATCTTAAGAGAGTGCATTCTTTACTTTAATGGTTAAGCAGATATACAATGTATGTTTGACAGGCCATAAGTCAGGCTTTTTAGTTCAAGCTGAATCAGTTTTGAACCTGAATAGTTACTCCGTATACCTCAATATGTGAGAATCGCTTGTCAGTTTCAACATATGAATTTTGGGAGAAAAAATATTCAACCTATAACATTATGTTCCTGGTCCCCCAAAATCCATGTTTTTCTCACATGAAAAATACAGTCATTCCATCCTAATAACTGCAAAATTATTAACTCATTCCAGCATCAACTCAAAAATCCAAATCCGAAGTCTCATCTAAATATCATCTAAATCTGATATGGGTGAGACTCAAGGTATGATTCATCCTGAGGCAAATTCCCCTCCAGCTGTTAAACCAAAAACGTTATGTGTTTCCAAATTACAATAGCAGAACAGGCATAGGACAGATATTTGCATTCCAAAAAGGTGAAATAGGAAAGGGGAAAGGAGTGACAGGTCTCATGTAGGTGCAAAACCTAACAGAGCAAACAACATTAAACCTTAAATTTTAAGAATGATACTTTTTGTCTTGATGTGCTTCCCTCCAGGTCCACTGAGGTAGTAATGTCACCCCCCAGGCTCAATGGGACAGCCCTGAAGCAGCTCTCTGGCTTGGCTCCCACCTCTTTCAAGCTGGGGTCCTTAGCCCATGGTTCTATCAGGCAGCCCCATCCTCTGAAGTCTAGGTGGAGGTAGCCATGACCCCCAGGCCTGTGAACTCTGTGCAACAAGAGAGAGGACACCACATGGACACCATCAAAGTTTGTTGCCTATGCTCTCTGGAGAGGTGGCCACCATAGCCTGCACCACATTAGGGCCCACTGGAGTCTCACCTGTGGCAACTAATGAGCCTACCACTGGAGTGTGGGTAGTGGAGCCCTTAAGGTGAGGTAACATTAGGCAGTGCAAACCAAGGTGGACACAGGTAGCCTCTCCTTTGAAAACTCTCCCTTCCCTGGCCCTGGTACTCTGGCCCTGTGATAACAGTGGCAGCCCTGATAATCTCTGAATGGCCTTCAGGGTCATTTTTCCATTGTCTTGAACAATAGCTCCTGGCTTCTGTAAAGATAGACAATTCATAGTAATCCTCTTTAGCAAATGGTCACTTGGCCACACCTTAGTGTTTTCATTTTTTGCAATGTAAATAGGCTGAGAGTTTTGCAAATCTTTAAGTTCTGCTTTCTTTTTGCTTAACAATTCTATCTTTAAGCCATTTATCTCTTTTCACATTTTACTCTAAGCAGTCAGGAGGAGCCCAGCCACACCTTTAATACTTGGCTTAGAAATAACTTCAGTTGAATATCCAATTTTATCACTCACAAGTCCTACATTCCACAAAACACTAGAACACTAACACAATTCAGCCAAGTTTCTTTGCCACTTTATAATAAGGATCATCTTTCCTCTAGTTTACAGAAACATGATTCTCATTTCTATCTGAGATCTCATCAGAATAGCCTTTACCATCCATATTTCTACCAAGATTCTATTGAGGATTATTTAGATATTCTCTAAGAAGATTGGGCTTTTTTCTATAGCTCTCTTTTTTTCTTTCTGAGCTTTCACCAGAATCACCTTTAAAGATTTTCATGCAAAATAACAAATAACCATTCAAGAATTAAGAGAGATAAGGTGAGTTTTACTTGAGCCACACTGAGGATTATAACCTGGGAAGACCTTTTCCAAAAAGGAAGAAAGCATTCCAGAGAAGCATGGTTTTCAGTACAGTCTTATACATTTTAGAACAAATACAGTAAACATACCCAGGATACACATTCATCAAAGTTTCAAAGAGGTATTCAGTTGCAAATTACCAGGTCAACATAACCCTGATGTCAGGAAAGGGATTAATACAGGCATTACCAATAGAGTCTTACCAATAGGGGGTAGGAAAGGAAGTATGCATTCTTAAGAGAGTGCATTCTTTACTTTAATGGTTAAAGCAGATGTACAATGCATGTTTTATAGGCCATAAGTCAGGCTTTCTAGTTCAAGCCAAATCAGTTTTCAACCCGAATAGTTACCTATACCTATATACATATATTTCAACATATGAAAACCTCTTGTCAAAAGTCTGTTCAGAGCAGTATAGGTATTTTATAACATGACCTCAAAATTCTTACAGCTCCTACCTATTACCCAATTTCAAAGCCACTTCCACATTCTAGTCATTTGTTACAGCAGCATTCCACTCTTTGTTACCAATTCTCTCAGTCCATTCAGGCTGCTATAACAGAATACCATAGATGGAGTGATTTATAAACAGAAATTTGTTTCTCACGGTTCTAGAGCCTGGGAAGTCCAAGACCCCCAAGGTGCCAGCAGATTTGGTTCTGATGAGGGCCTGCTTCCTGGTTCATAGAAGGCTATCTTCTCATTGTATCTTCCTGTGTTGGAAGGGGGCAAGAAAGGTCTCTGTAGTCTCTTTTACAAGGATACTAATTCCATTTATGAAAGCTCTGTCCTCATAACTTAATCACTTCCCAAAGGCCCCACCTCCAAAATGGGGATTAGATTTCAACATATGAACTTGGGGGAACACAAACAGGAGAATGGAGTATGTGGAAACTCTCAATATTATCTGAAAATTTTTCTGTAAACCTAAAACTTTTACAAAAATAATGTTTATATAAAAAAGTCAATAAAATAGAATATACAAAAAAAGACAAAAAGAACCTACAAAACCAAAATTAAAAAAAATGATTAATAAATCCTCAACTAGACTGAAAAGAAAAAGGAGACAAAATATAAATTACCAACATCAGGATTAAAAGAAAAGGCATCACTATAAACCTTGCAGACTTTAAAAATAAAATAAGCATATAATA
Source organism: Diceros bicornis minor (assembly GCF_020826845.1). NCBI lineage: Eukaryota > Metazoa > Chordata > Mammalia > Perissodactyla > Rhinocerotidae > Diceros > Diceros bicornis. The sequence continues at coordinate 88,525,090 of NC_080781.1, read as the reverse complement.
TTTAAAAAGTCAGAATAATGTTACCAAGAAAAATTACATAAATACTTTGTTAAGACAATGTAGCAAGACACTTACAAGAAGAAATTTAAAGAAAAAACTGAAAACCCTAAAAATATTAGTGAAATTTAATTCATAATTATAAATCTTCCTATGAAGGAAATATCAGAGCAGATGATTTCACCAGTAAATTCTACCAAATGGTTAAGAAGCATTGCCACATTACACAAATGTTTCAAAAAATAAAGAAGGGAGCATATCTCAATTCATTTATAAAGCCAAACAACCTTTGATACCAAAACTTGACAAGGACATAACAAGAAAACAAAATTATACCTTAATGTCTTTCATGTGTGCAGATACATAATCCTGCAATATAATGTTAGCAAACAGAATCTAGCAATATATAAAAATGATAATACCTATTGACAAAGTGGGATTTATCTCAGAAATGCAAAATTGTTTCAACATTTGAAAACAAATCAATGTAATATAACAAATTAAGAGAGTAAAGGAGAAAATATCATGGTTATCTTAATAGATGTGAAAAAATCCATTTGAACACATTGAGTATCATTGTTGATGAAAATTTCAGCAAACTAGAGATACAAGGGGACATCTTCAAAATGATAAAGAGCAATTATAAATCACATAGAACTAACATCATACTTAAAGGTAAAAAACCATTATACTATTATATAATATCATGCCCCCTATTCAACATTATAGTAAATATCCTGACCATTGTGATAAGTCCTGACAAATAGGAATAAAGACTGGAAAGAAAGAAATAAAACTGTCTTTTCTTGGGTGACATAATTATCTAATGGAAAATCCTAAGCAGTGTACAAAAATTATTGCTAGAATTAATATGTTATTGTATCAAAGTCCCAGAATACAAGGTCAATATGCAAAAATCAATTTTGTTTCTATGTATTGGCAACACAAATTGGGAAATAATTTTTAAACATTATTTAAAATAGCATAGAAAACAACAAAATACTAAGGAAAAATTCAATGAATGATACAAAGAACTTCCATACTTAAAACAACAAAAGGTTGCTGAGAGAGATTGAAGAACACCTACGTAAGTGGAAAGATGTACCTTGCTAATGGGCCAAAACACCCAGTATTGTTAGGATGTCAATTCTACCAAAAACAATCCCTAGCTTCAAAGCAATCCTAATGAAAAATGACAGCATCATTTTTCTAAATCAGTAAGCCAATGATAAAATATATATTTAAATACAAAAGACTTAGACTGGGCAAAACCACTTCAAAAAATATGAAGAGATGGTGCTGACCCCATGGCATAGTGGTTAAGTTCAGTGTGTTCAACTTCGGTGATCCAGGTTTGTGGGTTCGGATCCCAGGCATGGACCTACACCACTCATCAGCCACACTGTGGCGGCAATGCACATGTAAAATAGAGGAAGATTGGCACAGATGTTAGCTCAGGGCTAAAATTCCTAACCAAAAAAAAAAAAAAAATCAAGCAGAGATGAAGCACTGTACTTCCTAATTTTAAGGCCTACTATAGAGCTACAGTTTCAAGAACACTATGGTATTGAAATAAGGATAATTAAATAGATTAATGAAATAGAATATAGAAGATCCAGAAAAATGTACATGTATGGCCAGTTTACTTAGGCAAAAATGCTAGGACAACTCAATGGGAAAAGAATAGTCTTTTCAACAAGTGATGCTGGAAAACTATATAAACATGTGGGGAAGAATGAATTTTGACTCCTACTTCACTCCATAGAAAAAATTAATTAGATATGAATAACAGAACACAATGTATTAGCTGTAACTATAAACTTCTAGAAGAAAGTATAAAAAAGTATCTCCATAATATTGAGGTAGGCAAAAATTTCTTAGAAAAGAAGCACAGAAGACCAATGATGAATTATACTTCATTAAAATTTCAATCTGTACTCTTCAAAACACAGCATTAAGAATATAAAAAGGTAAATTATGAACTGGGATAAAATATTCATACTACATATCTCTGACAATGTTATTTCCAGAATGTATAAAGAATTGTTACAACTCAATAATAAAGAGAAAAACAATCCAATAAAAATTTGCAGAAGACCTAAACAGACACTTCAAAAAAAAAAGAAGATATGTGAATGGCCAAGAGGTACTTGAAATGTTCAGCATCATTATTTGTCAGGAAACTCAAATTAAAATCATGATGAGATTCACATAAAAACTTGTACATAAATGTTTAGAGTAGGTTTAATCATAATCATAAAAAAACTGGAAACAACCCAAATGTCCTTCAATTGGTGATTGGATAAACACGCTGTGGTACAGTCATACAATGGAATCTTATTCTGCAATGTAAAAGAATAAACTTCTGATACATACAAAGACATGGATGAATTTCAAAACCCTATACTAAGTGAAAAAAGCCAATCTCACAATGTTGCATGTTATGTGATTTTATTTATTGGAAATTCTTAAAAAGATACAACTATAGTTATTAAGAATAGATCAGTAGTTGCCATGAGTTAGGAGTGGGGAGAAGGTAGGACTATAAATGCATAGCATAAGTAAGTATTTAGAGGAGTGAATAAACTGTTCCATATCCTGATTATAGTGGTGGTTACACAAATCTATAAATTTGTTAAAATTCATAGAACAGTACACCAAAAAATGTCAATTTTGTTGTTTGACATTTTAGAAAATAAAACTTTAAAAATCACAAAGAGAAACCACTAAACACCTACTAGAAGAGAGAAAACGAAAAGAATTGACACAAAATATTGGGTGATGAAGTGAAGGAAGCATAACTCTCATACATTGCATATGGGAATGTAAAACGTGATACAACCAGATTGGAAAACAGCATGTTAATTTCTTAAAAAATTAACACACACACTTGCCCTAAGACCTAGGAATTTCACTCTAGTTATCTACCCAAGAGAAATGAAGACACATCTGCAAAAGGACATGTACATGAATGTGTACATGTAAAAGATACTTTTATTCATAATAGCAACAAACTAGAAAGAACAAAAATATTCATATATAGGAGAATGGATAAATAATTTGTACTATATTATTATAATAGAATTCCGCATACCATTAAAAATAAATTTCTATTGATAGATACAACAGCATGGATGAATCTGCTAAGAGAGTAGATCTTAAATGTTCTCACAACAAAAATGAAATGATAATTATGTGAAGTGATGGAGGTGTTAACTAATGCTACTATGGTAATCATTTTACAATATATAAGTGCATCAAACCAGCATGCTTTACACCTTAAATTTGCACAATCTTATGTATATTAATTATATTTCAATAAAGATGGGGAAAAAATGTAATGATTACAAAGAAATGAAATATGAAATATTATGTGTTGTATGTTGCATTCATATGAAGTCCTCAAACAGGCATAACCAAGACGTTATAAAAGAAATCAACTCAGTGGTTGCCTAAAGCAAAAGAGTTTGACTGCAAAGGGAACAAGGGAATTTTCTGGTGTAATTGAAGTGTTCTCTGTCTTGGTGTGGTGATTATTAAACAGTTGTACACAATTATCAAAATTTATAGATCTACACACATTAAAATTGTGGTCATTAGTGTATGTAAAATGTGGTTCAATAAGAATCTATTTAAAATGATCAATCTTGCTTATAATATGAGAAATACAAATCAAAACTTCATTGAGATATTTCCCACCCATTATATTAGCAAAAGCTGGAAACCATATTCCATCAGTGAGGCAGCAGGGAAATGGGAAATCTCAGACATTGCTGTTGGAAAAGCAAAATATTATTGTGGAAAATTAGATGATATTTAGCAAAATTACATACAAATTTACCTTTTGACTCAGCAATCTCACTTCTAGAAGTGTATTCTAAGACACACTGATAAAAATGTTAAAAGTTACATGTTATTCGTTGCAGCAATATTTGTAATAGCAAAAGAAAAAAAACAAACAATTGGAGTCAATGCAAATATACTTCAATAACAGACTGGTTGTATAAATTATGGAACATCCATATAATTGCATATTATGCAACTATAAAATGAAATGAGAAAAATCTTTTTAAATTCTGTGATATAATGATCTCCAATATATATTGTTGAGTAACAAAAAGGAAGGTGGTGAAAGTCTGTATAGTATACTACCTCATCATATATACATACACACACATACACACTCATATGTATATATACATTCACACATATATATGTATATATACACATATGTACAAACACATATATATGTATGTTTGCAGTTGAATATGCATTATATGTAGCACTTTATATTTGCTCATATTAAAACAACTGAGAGATGTGCCAAAATCATAAAGAAACAATTACCTGAGGGTAGAGACAGTGAGAGAATAGAGAGAGTGCCAGCCCTGGTGGCCTAGTGGTTAAGATTTGATGCTCTCACCACCATGGCCTGGGTTGTTTCCTGGTCAGGGAATACAACACTCATCTGTTGGTTGTCGTACTGTGGTGGCTGCATGTTGCTGTGATGGTGAAAGCTATGCCACAGGTATTTCAAATACCAGCAGGGTCACCTATGGTGGATAGGTTTCAAGGGAGCTTCTAGACTAAGACAAACTAGAAATAAAGACCTGGCCACTCATTTCCAAACAAAATTGGCCTTGAAAACCCCATAAATAGCAGGGGAGCATTGTCTGACATTGCACTGGAAGATGAGAGGATGGCACAAAAAGAACATACAGGGTTCTGCTGTGCTGTACACAGGGTCTCTAGGAGTCAGAATTGACTCAATGGCACTAACAACAAGAAAGGGTGAACAAGGTGGAGAAGACAGAGAATTAACCTAGACTTTTAAAAAATATATCTTATTTTCACTTTGGAAACTTTCAAATGTTTAATTATAAAACAAACTTTAAAAGGAACGTCTTTAAAAGAGCAAATTGTAAGAAATGAATTTAACCATTATATGAACTTAAAATTACTTTAAAACAATTTGATTCTAAATCCCTGTATATTACTAAGAGAATGAAGAACTACAAACAAAACAAAACAAAAAAACCTATTATTAGCAATCATATTCTTGGTGTTAGTGTTGGTGTTGTGATTATAAAATTGCTGTATATCTGCTGTGGATTTAAAAAAGTGAATAATTATGTTGCAGTCTTTGATTACTGGGTTTTCAGAATAAGAGATAAGAGGAAAACAGATGTAAGAGAAGAGTGGTGAAATAAAGTCCCAATAGACCTTAATTTGTATGCAATTTTCAATATGAATACATAATATATTTTCTTAAAAGATAAAATTTATTTTTGTATTCTGGTTATTTAAAAAACATAGAAATAAGATTTAAATATTTTTATTGATGCTCAGATTGTTCCACCTTTGGTCAAAAGAAGTCTCTTCTAGATGTCTCATCAGTCCTTTAGAAGCAGCCTCAGTAATATAAGATAGATGTTTGGATAAATTGCATGACAAGGTATTCCAGGTTTATCTTGCACATTTCCTAACCCAGACCTAAAATCATCCATTTCTCCGAGGAATCTTGATTCTTCTTAGTGAGAAATGGTATGTGGAGATCAGAATTTGGAGGATATTGGGCCACTAACTCAATATTTTGAAAACTGGCAAATAAAGGAAAAAAAGAAAATATTCCAATTTTCTGTGTGACTTTGGGCAAATTATTTAAGATGCTTTTCTTATCTGTTAAATAGGTTTACACTTAAAGAGTAATTTTGAAAATTAAATATGCATATTCTGTTGACTGATATACAGTATTCACTCAGTAAACATGAGAAGAAAAATAAAAATTATGAGAAAAAAATATTTACAGATATTTTGAGTATCTACACATATTTTGATATTTTTGGCCTGCTTCTTCAGTTATTTCTCATGAGAAGGATGTCAATATTTCTGATTACACTCAGTTCTACTACATACAGACATAGAATCTAAGTGCCCTAAATATGTTGTATGCAAACTTTAGATAATATTTGTATTCTGGAGATGGTTATCTGTCATATTACACTTATTAATTATATTTGTAAATATAACAGTATCATTCATAGATTACTGGTCGTTCTAATTTAGCATTTAGAACTGTATCCAATAACCTGTCTAAAAATTCCTTTATTGCTGTAATCTTTCTTGTTCATATGATTTATAACACTGTACTTTTATGATTAATCATATGTATATATGAAAAACTGGTTCTGTTTTAAATAGTGTCAAAATAAGAAATCTATTATATTTAAAAGATTAAAATGACTTGATCCTATGTATCTTAAAATTTTAATTTGAACTTTAATTAAACTTTTAAACATATGTCTTATCATATGATTAATGCAAGTGTCATGATGATTATAAGAATTATTTGCTTTTTATCATTTTGTGATTGAGTTTAGGGTAATTTATTACTTTTCCTTTTCTTAAAAACAGATCATAAGCAAAATTTTCATCAATCTTGTTCATTTTGGGGGTATAGTCTACTTGTAACAATGTGAGTAGCTTTCAATAGGAATAGTATATTTAAGAGAACAATGACAAAAGAAGACTAATATATTAGATCATAAACCTGGTCTAAAAGTGTGTTTAGAATAGTAAAGAGAACATTAACCCTTACTGTTTTAAGTATCATTTTTAAATGACATTAAATGTTTCAACTGTCTAATTAGAATTTAACTTACAATACAAAATACTGTTTTGACCCTAATCCTGTAGTCAATGTTGCAAAACGACTTTCTGTAATCATTGCCTACCCATCAAAAATGACATGAGACTTGTTTAGTTAATAAGTAGGCTTCAAAAGAGATCATGGCTTATGAGTGACTAGAACCATTATCTTGTTGAAAAGTTACTGTCTTAGAAAGGCAGACAAATGAAATACCTATATTATCAGTTTTACCAATTTCATTCTAAATATATCCTCAATTTTAAGTTGGAACATATTATTTTTTCCAATTTACTAGTAAAATATGTATTTTTAAAACTGATTTGTATTTGCCTTTTTGAACATATTACTTGTTTTTCAAAAGTATTATTCTTTTAGATCTTTAAATGGCAAGTATTGTTTACAGGTTCTAAGTTAGACAGTACAGCATAATTGGTCTGACCTGGCAAGTTATACAGAGGTAAATTACTTGTTCAGTGGTAGCACCATAACCCTTGAGAACAATGATGTATTTGATGGCAGTTTCTTTCTAGGATCCCACATCTTCCAGGATATAATTATATTGTTATTGTTCCCTCTTCTAACAGGATTAGAGACATCATTTCCCATTCAATTACTCAACAGACAGGTTTTATCTATTTGTTTCTTTTTCAAGATTTTCTGAAACCATAAAATAAGTAGATGTTTTCATTTAACTCATTACCTAATGCCTACCATGTGCCAGACACTGATCTAGGGTACAAAATTTAATGGTTCTTGCCTATGTTGGCCAAGTAGCTCATCAAACTTAAGATGAAGTAATTGGCATGGATAATAGATTATCCTATCAAAAATAGAAAAATAACTTTCCTCCTATTGAATTTTTTTTTTTTTTGATGAGGAAGCTGAGCTAACATCTGTTGCCAATCCTCCTCTTTTTGCTGAGGAAGATTGGCCCTGGGCTAACATCTGTGCTCATCTTCCTCTACTTTTATATGTGGGACACCTGCCACAGCATGGCTTGACAAGCAATGAATAGGTCTGCACCTGGGATCTGAACCTGCAAACCCCAGGCCACCAAAGCAGAGCATGTGAAATTAACCACTACGCCACCAGGCCAGCCCCTCATCTTATTGAATTTTTAATACCGGATTATGTAGGATAAAACCTCTAGCTTGGTTCAGATGAAAAAAATATTTATACACAAGAAGAAGAAAAAATAATTTCTTTTCTCTGTAGAAACACTTCTAAAACATGGCTAGTAAAATCCTTAGGTAACTAATTTTTTAATTTTTTTTGAGATATAATTGACATATAATATGTAAGTTTAAGCTGTACAAGGTGTTGATTTGATACATTTATATATTGCAACATGGTTACTGCCATAGCATTGGCTAATACCTCTATCCTGTCACATAATTGTCATTCCTTTTTCTTTTTTGTGGTGAGAGCAATTAAGGTCTAATCTCTTAGCAACTTTAAAGTTTATAATACAGGATCATTGACTATAATCACTATGCCATGCATTATATCTCCAGAACTTATCTACTAGTTGCAAGTTTGTACCCTTAAACAGGTAACTAATACTGATATTGGTCTAAGATTTTGCAAGTTTAGGTGTAGTTAGTATCTTAGCATTCTCTTTATCCCACCCTTTCTTTTGTTTTTTCTTCTGCCATTATCAATTTATAATTTTGGAATTGTAGTTTTTATGCTGTAATTAAAACTTTTTAAATGTTTCATCTATGACTCATAAAGTGAATGAGATATTTGAAGACTTTTCCAGTTAAAATATACACCCAGATTCACGGGGAGGAAGGTTTGAGTATTTTAACTTAAGGTGTGATACAACTTAGAGTTATCAGATTCACTCAAATTCCTGCACATATTTAAACACGTTCAATAGAGTATAGTGTTTAAAATCATGGAGACCATCAGGTTGGAATTTCAGTCCTGGATCTCTCAATTAATCGGGTGATCTTGATAAACACACATAACCCCTATCAGTCCCAGTTTTTCTTAAGTGAAATAAGCATAAAAATAAATATGGTACAATTATTAGAAGCAGAGTCTCTGAAGACAAATGACCTGCATTTGAATACCATCTTCTTCACTTCCTATCTCTGAGAATTTGTCACATAGCAAGCCCTCAATAAATGGTGGGCTACTACTACTATTGTTATTACATGTAGAAGTGGTATATCATCACAATTACAGTCTAGGGTAGTAAGAGGCAAAACAGGAGAATAATTGAGAATTCAAAATTTGCACTCTAACACCCTCAGGTGGGATCTCAGCTCCAGAATTTCCTAGTTGTGTGATCTTAGTAAGTAAATCAATCACTGAGTGTTATTTTCCTAAATCTCATAATGGAGAAATAAATAACATTTAACTCATCATGTGTTTGTAAGGATCAAGTGAGATCATGCATATGAAGAACTTAGCAAAGTACATGGCTCATAGTAAATGTTCAATAGAAATTATTATTATTATTAGGGAAAGACACTACTAAGAGCATTGTAATGTTCTACTTTTCCCAAGGCCTGCATAAAGCTTACTCTTCTGAAACAAAAGAGGCTCCCAGTAGAGCAGAGAAGGAAATTGAAAGTATTTCTTTTACACACAGTAGGCCCTCTCTCAATGTTTGTTTGTTTATTTTCTCACATACTAACTGACTTCCATCATGAAGACCTTGATGCTAATGATTGGTTACATTATTTAGTGGTTACATTATTTAGTCATGATTCTTTTTCTGCTCATCACATCTCACTTCTCAGAAGGAAAGGTAACATGAGAATTTAGGTTGTTTTTTTTCTGTCTGGTGATTTTGCTCTCTGTTGGTAGCACTCTTCGATTCACTCTCAGGATTATAAACTCAACTATCAACACAGATTTCTGTTTTCATTGAATCAGGAGCACTGAAAAAGAAAGGAAACATTTAAACACACACTTGTGAAAGTATTTGATATAAACAATCTTTTCCTAAAAGTGTCATTTCAAATGTGTTGGCAAGAAAAATGTTTATCATTATTGAAACTGATAAACAGCCATTGATGATTAAGTACCTAGGCACTAAAGTTTTTTTTTTCCTTTTTGCAAGTGCTGGTTATAGTTTTTAACTGTTTACCCACCCATTGTTAACTGTGCTGTTTAGGCAATATGTTATCTTACCCCCACTAGGTTCCTATAGATAACATCTCCTTGGAGCCTAGATCACCATGGTAATGGCTGTTTGAGCTACTTTTTGGGAATTAGAACCCCTTGTCCACTTCAGGCTGGTTGAGATCACCAACCCATCAACTGGGCCTGCACAGATGTCTGATAAGTGACCTTTTGACATCAAGAGGCTAAAAACTACACCCTCAGGTCATGCTGATCCTGTCATTTTGTGAACATGCATCCTATAAGGAGGCATGAAGTCTGACTATGCTTGTGGAGAACATCAATTACCTCATCTCTCCTCACCTCCAATCATCTATCTCCACATTTCAGACCACCTTGCCCCCTGCCCCATAAATATCCCTGAGTCTCCATTACCGAGGCGGTGAATTTGAGACTTGTTCTCCCATTTTCCTCACTTGGCTGCCTTGTGATTAAACTCTCTCCTGGCTGCAATCTCGTCATCTCAGTGTTTGGCTTTCTGGGTGATGGGCAAAAATGAAACTGGTTCAGTAACATTATCAGTTGTATTGTAAATTTTTAAAACTTCGTATTTTCCTGGTACTTCAAAATCCCCACAAACAGGCTGTGAACACCCAGCCATCCCCTGACTGTGACCTAGTGACATTCAAATGCACCAATAAAATCCCCTCATGACTTTTGCTTGTGTAGCCTGCCCTGACTTTCAATAAAGGCACTTGTCCTGGGGGGCCTCACTCTGTAGAATCCGCCTCTGCTTGGTTGAGCCCTTTCTCTTGAAGCTCCTCCCATATGACCCTTTGTGTGGCTTGCCCTGTCTTCCTCTTCTAGGACCTGTGAGAGTAATAAATATTTTTCACTTTTATGTGCCTCTCCATGGTGTTATTCCATGTCTGCACCTGAGTGATCATAAAAAAAAAAAAATTTAAGTAACATAATTATCCTTTACAATGCATCAGTAAACAATCACAATCCTTGCTACTTGTATTTCAATGTTTCAAAGGGAGTTAGAATTGATTATTTTATGTAACACAGAAATTAAATGTGAAATAGGAACCTTTTACAATTAGTAACTATTGTGTTACTAATTGTTCTCTGATGAGATTTGTGTGAAGTTACTATAATTCTGGGATATTTGAAAAAAATAACTATTCCTTCTTAATTTTGGATGCTGGAAAGATTTATTATAAATTGATCCTTTTCACATTTTTTGAAATAGCTAACAAGTTACCAAATTTTTTATATGAAAAAGTGTGAATCTACACTAGTGCTTTGTGACATAAAATGTTTGTTTTCTTATTTGCATTTCTAATATGCATAAAATGCATTTCAGAACAAAAAGATTTCAGAATTATCTTTATTTTCTTAATAGTCAGTTTTACAAATTATACTGTGATGAATTTGAGGGTTGTTTTTCTTTAAAATATTCTTTCATTTCTTATATTCCTTCTCAGACCCAATGAAATAGAAAACAGAATACCACAAAAATCGATAACACAAAGATCTTCCTATACTATTTAGAATATCTTCTGTCTTCTTTCACATCAGAAATCAGAATGGAAAGAAAATATTTTAAGGTTTTGTTGAAATTCCTATGTTTCTGAAAAGCCAGTAATATTTTCAGAAAATGAGTAACTAAAACACATTTCTAAAGCCAAGAGGCAACAAAGACCATCAAATTAACACTCCCACTGAATGATATTATTAAGAAAAGTTTACAAGCCACTTTGGCTCACAAGAGACCATTTCCCTGGGATTTGAACAAAGCTTTATTGAAGTTAATGGATCCATTCTAGAGACATCCCACAGGAAAATTAAAGAAAGTTTAGTGAGAAATGAAGATGTCAAAGCTTTCTTTGTTTCTGGCATTATTAGAAATAATTTGGTGAAAGCAGAGAGTATTAATTTTAACAAACTAATGGACCTCTTTTAATCACTTATTGATGATATTTGTGAGTGAATAGATCCTACAGAATAGAACGTTAATGAAAGTTTGGAATTTCTAACAACCATTGTCCATTTACATATTCTCTTTTAACTCATTTCTTTTCATATTATTGTTAAATCCGTATTTCTTTCCTTTGTCACACAAATTAAATGCTAAGTTTAAAAGCCATCATTTCATGATTAACCTCAGAATCTTAAATGTGATGATACCACCTCATTGCTTCTAAGTGGAAGTGTAAGCTCAGTTCTCTTCTGGACTCCAACAACACCAGGGAATCAGGGAGGGCAGAAGTGGAGGGCTGAATGAAAGGCTTTGTTGTTTCAGGGCAGGCAAGAAATCTCAACTCTGCTGACACTAGGGGAAGACCATGGAGGGGAAAAGCAGAGTGCCAACTAACCCCACCTTCCACCACTTCATTCAATCTTTATGCTGCCAGATGGGTGTGGAGGTTCAGCTCCGCACTGAGTTATTCTGTCTCCAGAGTTGGGGCAGGAGGAATGGAGTACTGAATTCCAGGGACTCACACCACCACCTTGTTCAATCTCCATGATTCAATGATGCTGGGTGGAGATGAAGGCTCAAATCCCTACCGGAACAAACTGACTGAGCATGGTGAGGAAGTGGGGAGTGGATTGTACTGGTGACTAGCCTCACATCAAGCTTTCTCCTTAAGTCTCTTTGTTGCCAGGAGTGGAAGTACAGCTTGTTACTGGACAGGAGCACCACCTACTTCCACTAGAGAGGGGACATGGCTGATTATCTCTCTGCTGGGCCCCACTAAAAAGTGAGAATTGAAGTTTTTCAGTTGGTATTTGACAGGAGAAAGAGAGATCCAGATAGAAGATAGAAAAAAATGTCATTCCACTAGAGTGTCAATCTGATGGTCTTTGTTGCCTCTTAGCTTTAGGAATGTATTTTAGTCTACTCTGATTTCCAAAAACATTACTGGCTTTTCAGAAACATAGGAATTTCAACAATACCTTTATTTGCAGACAACAAGATTGCCTGTTGAGAATATCTAGTAGAAATGTACAAAAAGCTTCTGAAAGTAGTAATTTTAGCAAGATTGCAAGATACAAGAAACATTCAAAAATCAGTTGAATTTCTATATATTAACAATGAAGAATAGAAAATTGAAATATAAAAAATACCATTTATAATAGCATCATAAAGTATGAAATATTTAGGGGTAAATCAGAGCAAAAAGATATGAAAACATGTACGTTGAAAACTACAAAATTTGTCTGAGAAGAAATAAAGAACAAAGTAAATGTAGAGATGTACAGTGGCCATAGGTAGGAAGATTCAATATTGATAAGATGTTAATTCTCCTCACAAATAATCTACAGATTTTCTGCAATCCAAATCAAAATGTCTGTAGACTTTTTATAGAAATTTGAGATGATTCTAGTGTTTATAAATACAAAGGTCTTATAATAGATAAAATGACTTTAAAAAAGAAGAGCAAATTTAGAGGGCTAACACTGTCAGATTTCAAGGTTTATTTTTAAAACTATACAGATATTGGCTTAATGTTGGACAAATACATCAATAGAAGAGAATGACAGTCCAGAATAGAACTGCACATATACAGACATCTGCTTTTCAACAAGAATACAAAGACAATACATTAGAGAAAACTTGTTAAACTTGCAAAAACATAGTGTTGGAACAGTTGAATATCCATATGTTAAATAAATAAATAAATAAAATTTACATCATACCTCATAATATATACAAAAATTGGTTCAAAATTATTATGGACTTACATGTAAAATCTAAAACTATAAATCTTATAGAGAAAAAACATAGGAGAAAATATTTGTGACATTGGTTGAGCAAATATTTCTTAGATATGACACCAAAAGCAAGGTCAATAAAAGTTAACATAGTAAATTGCAATTCACCAAAAGTTTAAACTTTTACTCTTCAAAGACACTGTCTAGAGAATAAAAAGAAAAACCATAGACTGGGAGAAATATTTGCAAATCATATATCTAATGAAATACTTGTGGCCAGAATATATAAAAAAACTCCTAACCTCGATGTTAAGTAAACAAAAATTCAATAAAACGATACCATTACACATCTAGTAGAGAAGTTAAAATTAAAAAAAAAAAAAAAGAGAGAGAAAGACTGACCATAATCTTTCAGTTTGCTAGGGCTGCCATAACAAACTATCACAGACTGGGTGTCTGTTGTTTAAGACACAAAAGATATTTATTTTCTCACAGTTCTGGAGGCTGAAATTCCAAGATTAAGATGTCAACAAGTGTAGTTCCTCCTGAGGCCTCTCTCCTTGGATTATAGATTGCCACCTTCTTGTGTCCTCACATAGCCTTTTCTCTGTGCACATACATCTCTGGTACCTCTTGTGTATCCTAATCTTCTCTTCTTTTAAGGATACCAGTCAGATTGGATTGTGCCTCGTTTTAACTTAATTACCTCTTTAAAGGCCCTATCTCCAGATACAGTCACATTCCAAGGTACCAGGAGTTAGAGCTTTCACATATTAATTTTGGAGGAAACAATTCAGTACATAACACATACCAAGTGTTTTCAAGGATGTGAAAATACTGGAACTCTCATATATTGCCGGTGAGAATATAACATGGTATGACCACTCTGGAAAGCAGTTTGGAATTATCTTAAAAAGTTAGACATGTGCCTACCATATAAGCCAGTCATTTAGAGAATTGAAAACTCATGTGCTCATACAAAGACATTTACACAAATATTTGTAGTAGTTTTATTTGTAATAGCCAAAAACTGAAACAACCCAAATGTTTATCAACAGATGAATAAACAGAATATGATATATTAATACAATGAAATACTATTGTTCAAAAAGTACTGATTATGGAACATATGCAAAAACATGGATGAATTACCAAATAATTAAGCTGAGTTTTTTTTTAAAGAGTAGATAGTGTATTATTTAATTTATATAAAATTCTACAAAATGAATACTAATCTATAGTATTAAAAAGCATATCAATGATTACTTGAAGAAGGAGCAGAGGAATGGGAGGGAGAGATTGCAAAGTGGCATGAAGAAACTTTTGGAGGTGGTGGATACAGTTAGTATCTTGATTGTGATGGTGGTTTTATGGGTATACCCAAATATTAAAATTTTCCAAATTGTACACTTTGTCATTTATTGTATATTAATTATATCTCAATAAAACTTTTTTAAAAAAAGACTTAAATGTCACATCTATCAAATGCAATGTTTGGCCCTTGTTTGGATACTGATTTTCACAATCTGATTGTAAAAAAGGCATTTTTGAATTAATAAAAAAAATGAATATGATCTAGGTGTTAGAAGATAGTAAGGAAATATTTTTAACTTTGTTTTGTGTCATAAGAGTATAGTGGTTATATTTTTAAAAGTCCCTACAAAAGCTAAATATGGTTAATTATGTGGAGTATATTTTCATGTATTTATTGGCAATTTGTGTGTCTTCTCTGGAGAAAAATCTGTTCAAGTCCTTTTCCCATTTTTAATAAATTTTTTGTTGTTGAGTAGAAGAAGTTCTTTATATATGCTGCATATTAATCTCTCATCAGATATATTATTTGTAAATATAGTCTCTCATTTGATAGGTTACTTTTTCACTATCTTAATTGTGCCCTTTGGTATGCAAAAGTTTTTATATTTGATGAAGTCCAATTTATCTATTTTTATTTGGATGCCTGTGCTTTTGGTGTCATAGCTAATAAAGCATTGCCACATCCAATGTCATGAAGCTATTCCTCTATATTTTCTTCTAAGAATTTGTAGTTTTAGCTCTTATGTTTAGGTCTTCGTTTCATTTTGAGTTAATTTTTTGTGTGTGGTGTAAGGTAAATGTTCAACTTCATTCTTTTGCATGTGGATGCTCAGTTTTTCTAGCACAATTTGTTGAAAAGATTATCCTTTTCTCATCAAATGATCTTAGAATCTTTGTAGAAAATCAATTCACCATCTACATAAGGGTTTATTTCTGGACTTTATTTTTTCCATTGTTCTATATGTCTGTCTCTATGCCAGTACCATGCTGTTTTTTTGTTTTTTTTAACTAAAGCCTTTATTCTATACAACCGTGAAATACAGATTTTTACCCTTTTGGCATTGCAGACTGTCAAATTTTCTGGAAACTATTACTGGTATGACTGGAAGGAAAAATGTACAACCATGCTGGGGGTCAGATCTATGACAGGAAGGGAGCACAGCTGTCCCTCGAGGCTCGGCACACAGGGCAATGGCCCAGCAAGCTCCTTCCTTCAGCCCGAGGGCCCCTCATGCAAACACACCTGAGGGCTGGTAAAGGAGTTTTTAAATTTTTTTTGCCATTAATTCACAACTATTGCTAAAAAATGTGCACCAAAAGTGCACTGTTGTATCCAACAGATAGAAAGGATTTTTTTTAAAAAAGCAGCCGGGTGCTCTCTGCTAAGGGAGAAAGACTCAGTGGAAACGTGGCATGTCTTTGCTCACTTCTTCAAAGTGTTGGAGGCAATGACCTGTCCACTTTCCAAAGGAGGCTGACCAGCAGTGAGGGACCCTGTCTCTACAGTTGTGCAGGTCAGAATATCTCAAATAGTAAGGTCTGGACCCAGGCCCATCAGCTGCCTCCAGTTGAACCTGTGAAGATGTAGAAAAGAAAAAGCATTCCCACCCCCTCCCCAGTCCATGCTGTTGTGGGGACAGGCCGCACACAAGCTGGGGAGGGAACTGGACTGGAATCAACTGCCCTCTGAAGGCACTTGTGCTCTGGCTTCGTACAGGAGGCTTGTCTTGTGTAGTTTTATGGGGGTGGACCATTAATCTATTCTGAATACAAATGACTTTGGGGAGAATCCAAAGTATTTTTTTTTCTGCCAAAAGTTGAAGTATTTATCCCCAATAAGTTATATTCTGTACAAGAGCCAAATGATTCTATGAAAGCTTTAGAGTTTTAGAAAGAACAGTGAAAAGAAATCTGGATACAGGTACAACAACAAAAATCTGCATATAAAACTCTGGAAAAACAAATACGTATATTTCCAGGATATGAATATTAACTCACTATGATATCATTTTACTCTGACACCATAAATTTTAGGTAGCATTTAAATGAAGGTAAAATTTCATCATGGACTTAAGTTTTGATGGTGTCATGCTGCTCACCCAGAACAGGAACCTGTGATGTTACCTGGCTTTGCTCATGAATAAAACTGGACACAGTGGAGGAAGGACTGAAACAGCTGCACCTCCCTGTGACCGCCACACAGGCAGGGGCACTGTGGGGGTGTGGCATCGCTGGGCACGGGCTGGGCGTACTCTAGTGTGGCAGTCCAAGTGCTGTGATCCAGCACCTGGAGCAGTGTCAATAGATCCTCCTAAAAGAACACATCTGAGATGCAATATTAAAAACAAGCCCAACAATAATCATTTATTATGAAATGAGCTGGCTCAAATTGTGCAACAGCAAATTCCTATTAAAAATAACTGTCTTAAATGGTGAAAACAATTTGTTTGATTTTAATGACCAACTTGGAAAAAGCCTTCATAGGTACTGCATGAATGGAATGTACTCTCTTAGAAAAGCTAGAGAGTGTGGGTTTAAAGTTGAAACAGTGAAAGATGTGGCCCTACCAATGTGTCTTTAACAAGTGCTAACAGACAAAGATAAGGTCCTTTGAAACAAAAGGAGGAAGCAAAGTCTGCGCTGGCCTGTTGTCAGTTCACTGCATATCTCACAGGACATAGTCTGCTCGAGGCTCTTCTGCTCTCACGTCCTGCCTCCTTGGGGACAGCTTACTCTACACATGGAGACTGGTTTCTATATTACATCTCAAATAGTCACTTCAATTGAAAGAGAATCTCGGTCCACACCAAATCAGCCGTTAGAAGTCTTGCTCCCGTTGGGGCTCAGTGGGCTTCCTAGGACTACTCTTGGGGCCATAGAGGAAGGTCAGTAAATAAATAGCCAGGAGCATTTGCCCAACCTTTGCGTGGACTTCTGACGGTAATGTGGGGTGAGGTCACCACACCACTCTTCCATATGAAGTGTTTCACTGTTCGAAGGTCCATATTTGGATCCAAAACCTGGTCCTGGCACAAAAGTTCAATTTTTTCCTCTGCCAGCACAGCAATATCCTCTTCTTTTTCCTGTTCTCCTGGTTTTTCATTATTAGAAGAGCTAGTGGTTTGGGACTCATTATCCAATTTGATGATTTTCTCATAAACATGTTCCATTACTTTCCGAACTTGGAGCATGTCACTAGCAGAGAGTCTATCTTTGTTTAAGGTTTTTGCTCCTGAAGATGCATGAGGTTGGAGGTGGAAAGGAATTTTGTTGAATTTGGGCATATTTTTATCCACAGTGATGTCAATTACCCATTGTGGCACCGTCTCATTAAGAAGCATCGACTCCGTCTCACCCCCCGAACCTCGGCAGAGCAGCCTGAACAGTGTGCGACCTCCAGCTTCACCAAAGATCACAGGGGTGTGTGGGGGCACTTGAAAATATCCATTTCCCTTCTGTACTCGGTTATCCTGTTCCCCATTTACATGGTTTACTTCATTTTCTTCTTCATCCATTGGATTCACATGTGTTCTAGGCCAATACTTGAGGAGTGCCTGAAGTAAAAGTCCCCCTAAGTTCAATTTTGGATCTGACCCATCAGGGCTGCTGAAGCCACCATCTTTTGCAGAAACCCAAGCAGCAAAACAGTCACTCTCATCCAAAGTAATAGTCAACATCCCTGTTTTTAAGTCTACTGAGAACTAATTTGGCACATATACCATCTTAAATCTTTTCTTAATTTCATCTTCAAAATCCACTTTGCCCAGATCTTCAACTTTACACGCCTTCAATACATCCCAATATGCCACATTATTATTAGTATCTTTGGTTAATATATGTCTCTTATCATTAAGAATATGGCACTGAATAATACTAGCACCCCCTTTAATAACCTGGTCAGGTTATGTACAAAGGGGTGTTATAGGATTTGTACAGTCATTGTCATAATCTCCAGAGGCTCTAAAATTATGAATTCCCTTCAATGTCCATTTATTTACTGTAGACTTAGTTGTTGCAACCCAGATTGCAGGAAGGGGATCAGCTGATCTATCAAGCTCCATCTTGAGAACTGGTGCTTTTTCTTCACAAATGAGCACCCGAATGTCAGGGTTTCTCAGATCTGTACAATAAATCTTCCTGTCCCTTCCTCTGGAATAGACATGGGTGAAGGCATCATTGACTTGCAGAGCCCAAACACCTTCATCATGGACTCAGTATGTGGCTATACATCTCTGCTGGCCAAGAGACCAAATGCGAATTGTCCCATCAGAACTGCCAGAAAGGCACTGTGTGCCATCTCTGTTCAACAGCAATGCTTTTACATTATCTGTGTGCCCTTTAAGCTTCATTAGTTTTGCACATGTTCTTGGATCCCATACCCTTAAAACCTTCTCAGTGGACCCTGATACAATGATTGTTCCCAGTTGATTCATTGCCAGGCTATAAATGGAATCTTTGTTCCCACTTAAAGAAGAAGTTGTGACAGTGTTATTTGAGGCAGTCAATGCTGTTAGAGTATTCACATCCCAAAGGAATATTTGTCTGTCCAACCCAGCCGATGTGACCAGTTCTTTATCCTTGGCATATGCTAAGGCTTTTACATAATCCTTATGTGTCCTTAATGTTGACATGCAAAATCCCTTATGTGCATTCCATACTTTTACTGTTGTGTCAGAAGAAGCGGATATTAATGTTTTCCCATTACAACAGAGTACAATGTCATTTACCCAATCAGTATGGTGTTCCATAGATGCTATATACGGATCTTGCTTGTGCTGATTGACACTCCATATTCTTATGATGGAGTCTCGACCGGCTGTGAAGAGTCTATTTAGTGCTGGATCCAGCTGCAGGGCATTGACTCCATTTCGATTGTACTTTTCCACTTCCATCTCGAATAACATAGGAAACCTGCACTTTCCTCCACCCTGCCGTGTTCTCTAACATGTTGTTTTGATTACTGTAGCTATATAATAAGCTTTGAAGTCAAGCAATGTCAGTCTGCCAAGTTTGTTAATTTTCAAGACTGTTTTGGCTATTTAGGGTCTGTAGAGTTTCCATATGAATTATAGGGAGAATTTTTCTATTTCTGAAAAAAACGTTATTGGGATTTTGATAGGACTTGCACAGAGTTTCTAGATCACTTTGGATAGTTTTTCATCTTAATATTAATTCTTCCAATCCTTGAATATGGGTTATCTTTCCATTTACTTATGTCTTCTTTAATTTCTTTCAGCATATAATAAGTGAAAATATTTACCAATCATATATTTGATAAAGGAGTTGTTTCCAGAATATATTAAGAACTATTATCATTTAATAATATAAAATAAATAAATTTAAAACTGTATAAAAGATTTGAATCAACATTTCTCCAAGTAAGATATACAAATGGCCAATAAGCACCAGAAAATATACTCAAAATCAATTAGTTATTTGGAAAATGGTAATCAAAACCATGATGAGATGGCACTTCAAACTACTAGGATGGCTAAAATCAGAAAGACAGAAAAATACCAAGTTTTGGTTAAGAGGCAGAGAAACTAGAATACTCATACTTTGCTAACCATGATGCAAAATATTGCAACTTCTTTGTAGATCTACTGTCTGCAAACTGGAGGACCAAGAAAGTCAGAGGTGTATTTCCAGTTCAAGTTCTACAGCCTGAGAACCAACGAGAGTACTGATAGTGTAAGTCTCAGTCTGAGAACAGAAGAAGACCAATGTCCCAGCTCAAGTAGTCAGGCAGAGACGGCAAATTCTACCTTCCTCCACCTTTTTTTTTTTTTTTCTCGTCAGACACACAATGGATTGGATCACGCCTACCTACATTGGAGAAAGCAATCTGTTTTACTCAGTCTACCAATTCAAATTCTAATCTCTTCCATAAACACCCACAGAGACACACCCAGAAATAATATTTAACCAGATACCTGGGCAATTCATGGCCTAGTCAGTCAAGCTGATACACAGAATTAACCATCACAAATGCATGTTTTGTTGACTTGGCACCCATACATATCTCCTTAAACCATAGTTAGTCTCAAAATAAAGACAATAGCAAGGTAATAATTCCACCTAACGTGATACAACTATCCTGTGTACAACTGAAAATGCACTAACTCCTTGCTTAGAAGAGGAGATAAATCCCTTGAGTGATATTTGCTCTTCCTGTTGATATCCTGTAACTTAAATACTCTAATATCAAAGTGACAATATTTATGATATAGAGTCAATACATTGTATGTCACATGAAAGGGAAATAAGAGAGGAGAGAAAACAAATGTTTGATATATATATGCACATATATGCACACACACACTCTATACGGACACACATACAAACATACCCACACACAAATGTATTCATAGAAATGTAAGGAGGAAACACTCATGACAATTACAGTCCTCATTTCTGTAACTGGTCACATGGTCATAGCTGGTATTTATAACTACCTTTTATCATTACCCATTCTGTAGTCTCTTTGTTGTCAGCAAGCACCTCAGGAGGTTGTGGCTCTTTACCTGGTGGGGTGACCCAAATCTTCAATTCTGAAGGGTCTGGGCCCTTAGTAGTCCTGCCTGGATTGAGTTGTTGTAGTTATCCACTGACCTT
The DNA here is from genome assembly GCF_020826845.1 of Diceros bicornis minor. Taxonomy (NCBI): domain Eukaryota; kingdom Metazoa; phylum Chordata; class Mammalia; order Perissodactyla; family Rhinocerotidae; genus Diceros; species Diceros bicornis. The sequence goes on along the minus strand of NC_080781.1, from coordinate 88,503,714 downwards.
AGTCACAGGACATGGTAACACTAAGAGATGCCATAAGGGTTCTCCTGAATTTCAGACACACTCTTCCTTACCTCCATTGTAGAGTAGTAGTACAACGTCCTCTTAATAGTCAGGATCAATCACCACAGTCAGCACAGTAATTTCCCTCTTTGCCTGTTGATTCAGAGGCATGAGGGGCCCAAAGTGGCTGTGTGGCAGACTTAAATTCCAGTTCAATGGAATCATTTTTGTATCTCTTGGTGGAAGCATTCCTCATTTTGGAATTAAGAACTCTAGGGCAGCAGAGCATAAAGTTACCAGAACAGAAGCAAAAATTTTGCTAGTGGGTCATTAGGGATAATAGTGAGTGGTGCCACTCCTATTTCTATACTTAAGTCTTGAATCCATGAATCCTGGCTGTGGGAGAAACAGCACAATATATTGGATGCTGATTCATAGCATACTCAGCCCTCTGCAAAACTTTCCCCAGCCCTGCAAAATATTGCCATCTAGCTGTAGCTATAGCTGAGTCTTAAAAAAGTCATTCTGTCGTTCTATCAAATCAGCTTCTTCAGGACAGCGGAGAACATAGTAAGAGCAGTGAATGCCACATGCATTTGTCCATTACCACACCACTTTTTTTTAATCTTTTTTTTTTTTCTTTGAGGAAGATCAGCCCTGAGCTAACATCTGTGCTAATCCTCCTCTTTTTGCTGAGGAAGACCAGCTCTGAGCTAACATCTATTGCCAATCCTCCTCCTTTTTTTTTTCCCCACAGCCCCAGTAGATAGTTGTATGTCTTAGTTGCATATCCTTCTAGTTGCTGTATATGGGATGCAGCCTCAGCATGGCTGGAGAAGCGGTGCGTCGGTGCACGCCCGGGATCCGAACCCCGGCCGCCAGTAGCGGAGCGCGCACTTAACCGCTAAGCCATGGGACCGGCCCAGCACTCCACTTTTGCTGTGAATCTAGTTCCTTTATCAGAAATAATGCTTATGGAATACCATGACAATGGATAAGGCAGTCTGTAGGTCCATGGATGGTAGTTTCAGCAGAAAGATTGCATGTGGGCAAGGCAAGTCCATGTTCAGAGTGTCTATTCCAGTAAGAAAAATGCTATCCCTTCCATTATGGAAATGGTCCAATGGAATCAATCTGACACCAGGTAGATGGCTGGTAACCCCAGGCAATTTTGCCATATTGGGAATTCAGTGTTGGAATCTACTGCTGGCAGATTGGGCACACAACTGTGGCTATAGCCAGCTCGACCTTGGTGAGTGGAAGTCCAAGTGGTTGAGCTCATACATAACCTCTATCGCTGCCACCATGTCCGCTTTGATCACAAGCCCTTTGGATGATGACAAGAATGTCTGCGGAAAGAGATTGACTCGTGTCCACAGAATGAGTCATCCTATCCACTTGATTTTTAAAATTTTCCTCTGCTCAAGTCACTCTTTGGTAAGCATTACATGAGACTTAAAGATCTTCACGGTTTTTGCTCAAAGAAGTCTATCCACATACATCTTTCTCAAATTTCTTTGTAACCAATCTTTCAATTATGTTAATTAGAAATCACTGACCATCCAGCCAAACCATTGGTCATAATCCATGAATCAGTATATAGTTACATGTCTGACCATTTCTCCTTCCAAGCAAAATAAACAATTAGAAGCACTGCTTGAATTTCTGCACATTGGGAGGACTTCCCTTTACCACTGTTCTTGAGGGATGTCCCAGAAAGGAGCTGTAGTGCTGGAGCTGTCCACTTTCAGTGGTGCCTGCATATTGTGCAGAACCATCTGTAAACCAGGCCCAGTTCTTCTCTTTCTCTGTCAACTGATCATAGCAAACACCCCAAGAGGCCATAGATGCAGGCTGGGAGAGAGAAGGCAATGTAGCAGGAGTGTGACTCTGGTACTTGGTCCACTTCTTTTTTTTTTTTTTTTTGTGAGGAAGATCAGCCCTGAGCTAACATCTATTGCCAATCCTCCTCTTTTTATTTTTTTCCCTTTTTCTCCCCAAAACCCCAGAAGATAGTTGTATGTCATAGTTGCACATCCTTCTAGTTGCTGTATGTGGGACTCCACCTCAGCATGGCCGGACAAGCGGTGCATCGGTGCTTTCCCGGGATCCGAACCCGGACCGCCAGTAGTGGAGCATGTGCACTTAACTGCTAAGCCACGGGGCCAGTTGGGCCACTTCTTAATGTGACTTTTTTGTGTATTCAGGGCCTGCTTGAGCCCAATCATATATATATCACTTCCATTTGATAATGGAGTGTTGCTGTGCATGCTCAACTTTATGACTTGGTGGGTCAGATAACACCCATTTTATAATTAGCATGCTCAGGATGTATGGTAATTTGGTGGCCCATGGTTAAGTGTTTATTCTCTGCTAAGGCCTAGTAGCAGGCCAAGGGCTATTTCTCAAAGACAGTAGTTATCTACAGAGGATGGCAATGCTTTGCTCTATAGTCCTAATGGCCTGTGCTGCAATTCACCTGTAGGGGCCTGACAAAGACTCTAAAAAGCATCTTTATCTGCCACTGACTCTTTAAGCATCATTATATCTACTGTATTATGTGGCCCAAGTGGCAGCTTTCACAGCAGCCTGGACCTGTTGCAGAGACTTTACTTGTTCTGGGCCGCACTTAAAACTAAAAGCTTTTTGGGTCACTTGTTAAGTGAGCTGGAGTAATGCCCCAAAATGAAAAATATGTTGAAACATATTGCCTCCAAATTCCAAAGAAGCCTACTAAACATCGTGCCTTTTTTGGTTGTAGGAGTGGCCAAACACACCTTTCTTTCACCTTAGAAGGGATATCTTGATATGCCTCTCACCATTGGACTCCTAGAAATTTCGCTGAGACAGAAAGTCCTTGAATTTTAGTTGGATTTATTTTTCACCCTCTGACATAGAAATGTCTTACCAATAAGTCTAGAGTAGTTGCTACTTCTTGCTCACTAGATTCAATCAGCCTATCATCAATGTAATGGACCAGTGTGATATCTTGTAGAAGGGAAAGGTGATCAAGATCCCTGCCAACTAAGTTATAACGCTGAGCTATAGAGTTGATATACTCCTTAGGCAGGACAGTGAAGGTGTATTACTGTCCTTGCCAGTTGGAAGCAAACTGTTTCTGATGGTCTTTACTCACAGGTACTGAGGAAAAATCATTTACCAGATCAATAGCTGCATACCAGGGAATGCATTAATTTGTCCAAACAATGAAGCCACATCCAGCAGCAATTGGAGTTACTACCTGGTTAAATTTATGATAATCCACTGTCATTCTCCATGATCTATCTGTCTTCTGCACAGGCCAAATAGGCAAGTTGAACAGCAATGTGGTGGGAATAACCACCCTTGCATCCTTCAAGTCCTTGATAGTGAGGCTAATCTCTATAACCCCTCCAGGAATGCAGTGTTCCTTTTAGTTTACTGTTTTCCTAGGTACAGGCAGTTCTAGTGGCTTCCACTTGGCCATTCCCACCAAATAACCCTCACTCCACAGGTCAGGAAACCAATGTGGGGATTCTGCCAGCTACTGAGCATGTCTATTTTAAGTACGCATTCTGAAACTGGGGAAATAACCATGGGATGGGTTCAGGATCCTACTGGGCAAAATGTGAGATGGACTTGAGCTAAAACCCCATTGATCACCAAACCTCCATAAGTCCCTACTATGACAAATGGAACACAGTGACTTTTTGGGTCTCCCAGAATTAGTGTCAGTTCAGAGCCAGTGTCCAGTAGTCTCTGAAAGATATGGTTATTTCCTTTTCCCTGATGCACAGTTAGCCTGGTTAAAGACCATAGGTCCCTTTGGGGAAGACTAGGGAAAAGATTACCAGTATACATTTTCAGTAGTGTACCAGGGGCTTTCCTCAAAGGGACTTGGCCTCCCCTTCATTCAAGGTAGTCTGGATATGTAAACTGGCTCAAGTTTGGGAACTGATTGAGGGGCCATAACTCAATTTTTATGATTCAGGTTATACTGTTGTTCACATAAGTTAGAAGTTTTCTACTTATACAGAAATAGTAAGGATTTAGTAGACTTCCTATTTCACTTCCAGGAACATTATGATCAACTAGCCAATGCGATAGATCTACATTAGTCAGACTGTTCTGATCGCTGCTTTGACTCTACTGTCCTTTGTGGTAACTATACCTACCTTGCCTTTGGTGGTTTAGTGCTGTTACATGGCCCCTGCCACCTCAGGATCCAATTACTACAATTGCATTTATGTTTTCCAATTCAGTGACTGCAGTTCCCAATTTAAAATCTGGCCTACAGAGAAGAATAATCTAAGAGTTCTTCAAGGTTGTTGAGGCTCCCTTCTCAAATGTATTTCTCACAGTTTTGTTAAAAGTATGTCCTCTAGCCCTCCCAGTGTGGGTGAGTAGGTCTTAAATTTCTTAAGGATTTAGTGTATAAGATTAAATCTATTTGCAATGTCTGGAAATGCTACATATAACATGCACAACCATATTAACAATGAGAGGAGTTTATACTACTTTTCAAAAATTGTGTATTACCTCTTGTCAACGTACAAATTCCTAGAGTACTAGTATCTCCAAGCCTAGACCATTACCTCTGAGCAATTTTCTCCTCTGCTGAATTCAAGGGCTACATTCTCATCATTGGATCCACTGACTTCTTCATTCTATTACTTCTTCTGCCTTTTTTTCTCCCACTGCCTATTTTGACTCCATGTTCTATATGGTCTCCACTGGCTGCATGCCCCCACTGGCTGCACTTCATATATGGCTCTTGTTCGTTCTATCACTTTGAAAGCCTCTGCAGGTTCCTTCTCTTCCATTACTTTCATCTCTACCATCTTATTTGCAGCTTCTACTTCTTTCATCTGTGCCATAACTTGGTCTGAGAACAAGCTCCAATTATTGAATGAAAGCAATCCAACAAAAACAAATTTGAAAGTCAGGAAATGAAACACAATTAAGATTTGTCTTATGCATATCTACCATGTCCAGTCACATTTTCTCCTGAACAATTAGGCAAGAAAAGAAAATAAAGACACCCAAATTGAAAAGGAAGTAGTAAAATTATCTCTTTGTATATGACATGATCTTATATGTAGAAAACCCTGAAGATTTCACATACATGAATACCCCAGAACTCTTAGACCTAATAAATAAATTCAGCAAAGTGGCAGGATACAAAATCAATATTCAAATATCAGTTGTGTTTCTAGACACTGACAATTAACAATCAGAAAAGTAAAATAAGAAAACAATTATATTAACAATAGTATCAAAATGAGTAAGACACTTAGGGATAAACTTAACCAAAGAGGTAAAAGACATACACTGAAAATTACAAAATATTGTTGAAAGAAATTAAATAAGATATAAATAAACAAAAAGGCATAATGGATGGGAAAAAATAATAGTACTAAGATAACAATAGTATCCAAAGTGATCTACAGATTCAATGCAATATCTGCCAAAATCTCAATGACTTTTCAGCAGAAATAGAAAAACCCATCCTAACATTCACAGGAAAACTCAAGGGACCCCAATTAGTCAAACAAGTCTTGGAAAGAAGAGCAGAGTTGGAAGACTCACATTTTCTGATTCCAAAACTTACAAATCAAAAAGGTATGATACTGGCATAAAGGCAGACATATAGACAATTCTGGTTCAAGATGGTGACATATGAAGATCCTGAACTCACGTCCTCCCACAGATACACAGAATCTAAAGCTGTATATGGAACAATTTTCTTTAAATAATAAAACTAAAAACTCGTGGAGTGACCCCTTCACATTGGGCAAATGAGAGGAAAACCATATCAAAGCGAGTAAGAAAGGCTGAGACACAATATCACCATAAACCCCGCCCCCACTATGGTGACCCAAAATAGGGAGGGAACTCAAAACTAAGAGCTTCTCCTTGAGGAGTGAAAAGTTTATACCTCACATTGAGCACCCCAACTATTAAAGCCGGCACCTAAGAGATGAGCCCTCAAAACATCTGGATTTGTAGATCAATGGGGCTTGTGGCACAAGACCCATAGGGCTGTGGTGAACTGAGAAATGGCTCTTAAAGGGCTAATGTGCAGATTTACCTGGCGCAGGGCTCACTACAAAAGCAGCCCTTTGAAAAGGGCCCAGACTTTATGTGAAAAAGACTCATTTGCTAATTTTAAAGCACTGGTTTGAGGAGCAGGAGCTTGCTGGGATACTCTCCAGGGACAGAGGCTGGTGGGTCCCATCTTCCTGCTCTCTCTTAGCTTTGTGAAAGCCAGTGCATGCCATTTTTTTCTTTTCTGACAGGTGCCATCTTTATGTTCCTGTTGGTGGGTGCTGTCTTCCATGTTCTCCCTCTGCCTTGTTAAAGCTGGCAGGAGTCATCTCTTTTCTTTTTCTTTCTTTTGTTTTTTTCTTTTTTTCTCTCTTGTCAGAGAATGTTATCTTTGTACTCTCCTTCTGCCTTGCATCAGCCAGTGGGTACCATCTTCACACTCGTCCTCTGCAACACTTTAGAGTGCCAGTATATTCCAAAAAGGAGCTTCTACACATATCTTGTGCCCTAGTTTTTACATTTGGTGACCTAGTTTTTGTAGCTTCCACCCAGGAGACAGTTCTTGCTCGTGGGTCCCAAACGAATGCAACCAATGGAGAAGGAGTTCTTAAACAGCTACTACCTCCAGGGCACAGCAAGAGGTAACTTACCCAGAAGCTCAGTCTTTCTGTGAAAGAGCCCTATTAGCTTATCATCATAGCTGCAGCCTGAGGGACAGGTTTCTAATTAAAAACACATCTAAGGGCTGACTATAAACTTCCTGAGACCTTGGAGGGTGGGCACTATCTTTGTGCTCTCCCTCTGCTCAGCTCCAGAGCACCAGCATCTCTCAGAGAGGACCTCTTATATGAGTCAGGTGCCCCAGTTTTTACATCTGGTGCCCTGGTTTTTGTGGCTGCTGCCCAGGGCATACTCTTTGATTGCTTGGCTCTGTGGCCAGTAGGGCTTGCATTCCTGGGTCCCCTGGGACTCTATAAATTAGAAAGACAGTTCTTGGCAGGCTACCACTGCCAGGACACTGCACAGAGAGCAGACTAAAACATACCCTCGGACTTTCTGTGAAGCAAGTCTATTTGCTTGTTCTGGAGCATCAGCCCTAGAGGCAACCTTCAGGTTTGTCACACATCTAGATGCTACAGAGGTGTTCTCAGGGAATGCAGGCCAAGGGATGCTATCTTTGTGCTCTCCCTCTGCCTCACTATAGACCAATAGTATCTCCCAGAAAGGAGCTTGTATACTCATCTGGAGCCCTAATTTTTGTCATTGCCACCCAAAGGACAATTCTAGATTGCCTGGCTCTGGTGGCCAGTGGGGCTTATGCTTGTGGACCCACAAGAATGTATATATTTGCATTCTTTAAAGCTACAGGCTGAGGGTCTGGCTTCTAATCAGTCTGAATCTAGGTGCTGACTAAGATCCTTGCCTTTGGGACACTGACTGGTCTTGGCACACTCTCAACTATCGGGAGTTATTAAAAATAAAATAAACTGCTTGGATAATCACAAATGTTTAAGAGACGACCAAGAACTAGGGCAAGGTTAATCAATAAGCTTTATCTCCTACACTAAGCCAACACTTCAAGACTGGTAGAGATGGCTGTTTCATCTAATGCATAGAAACAAACACAGAGAATCAAGTAAAATGAAAAAACAGAGTAATATGTTCCAAAGGAAAGAACAAGATAAAACCTCAGGGGGAAAAAAAAACCTTAATGAAATGGAGATAAGTAATTTACCTGATAAAGAGTTCAAAGGAATGGTCATGAATATGGTCACTGAACTCAGGAAAAGAATGGATGAACACAGTAAAAACATCAATGAAGACATAGAAAATATAAGAAAATATCAAACAGAAGTCACAGAGTTGAAGAATACAATAACTTAACTAAGAAATACACTGGAGGGATTCAATAGCAGACTAGATAAAGTAGAAGAAAGGATCAGTGATCACAAAGACAAGACAGAAGAATTCACCCAACAAGAGCAGCAAAAAGAAAAAAAATAAATAAAAAAGTAAAGACAACTTAAGGGACTTATAGGACAACATCAAGTGGACTAATATTTCTGTTATAGGAATCTCAGAAGGAGAAGAGGGAGAGAAAGGATCAGAAAGCTTATTTGAAAAAATAATGGCTGAAAATTTCCCTAAGCTGGGGAAGGAAACAGACATTCAGATCCAGAAATTCCAGAGAGTTCCAAATAAGATGAACACAAAAAGACCTATGCCAAGACACATTATAATTAAAATGTCAAAAGTTAAGGACAAGGAGAGAATTTTAAAAGCATCTAGAGAAAAACAAATTATTCTACAAGAGAGCCCCCATAAAACTAGCAGCAGGTATTTCAACAGAAATTTTACAGCAAGAATGGATTGGCACAATATATCCAAAGTGCTGAAAGAAAAAAAACTTCCAACTGAGAATACTCTACCTGGCAAAAAGTTATTCAGAATTGAAGGAGAAATAGAGTTTTCCAGACAAGCAAAATCTAAAGAAGTTCTTCACCACTAAACCAGCCTTACAACAAATGTCAAAGTAACTTCTGTAAGCTGAAAAGGGTGCTTCTTTGTAGGAAGAAAATACAGGAAGGTATAAATATCATTGGTAAAGGTAAATATATAGTAAAGGTAGTGGATTAATCACTTATAAACCTAGTATGAAGGTTAAAAGACAAAAGCAGTAAAAATAACTGTAAATACAATAATTGGTTAGGGGATACACAGGATAAAAAGATGTAAAATGTGACATCAAAAACATAAAACATGGGGAGATAGTAAAAATGTAGAGGTTTAAAATGCATTCAAACTTAACTTATCAACTTAAAATAGACTATTTTAAGTATAAATCATTATATGTAAGACTTATGGTAACCACAAAGCAAAAACCTATAGTAGATATACAAAAGATAATAAGTAAGGAATCTAAGCATACCATTAAAGAAAGTCATCAAAAAATAAAGGGAGAGAGGAAGAAAAGTAGAAAGGAACACAGAGAAACTATGAAACAGCTGGAAAATAATTAACAAAATGGAAATAAGTACATACCTATGAATAATTACTTTAAATGTAAATGGATTAAATTCTCCAATCAAAAGATATAGAATGGCTGAATGGATAAAAGAACAAGATCCATCTATATGCTGCCTGCAAGAGACACACTTTGATGTAAGGACACACACAGACTGAAAGTGAAGGGATGGAAAGAGCTATTCCATGCAAATGGAAACCAAAAGAAAGCTGGTGTAGCTAAACTTATATAAGACAAAATAGGCTTTAAAACAAAGACTATAATAAGAGACAAAGAAGGGAATTGCATAATGATAAAGGGGTCAATCCAACAAGAGGATATAACATTTGTAAATATTTATGCACTCAACAAAGAAAGATCTAAATATATAAAGCAAGTATGAATAAACCTAAAGGGAGAAATAGAGAACAATACAATAATAGTAGAGGATTTTAATACCCCACATACATCAAAGGATAAATCATCCAGACAGAAAATCAATAACAAAACATTGGCCTTAACACATTACACCAGATAGACTCAGATATAAAGAGAACATTCCATCCAAAAGAAGCAGAATACACGTTCTTCTCACGTGCACCTGGAACATTCTCCAGAATAGATCATATGTTAGGCCTCAAACAAATCTTAATAAATTTAAGATTAAAATCATATCAAGCATCTTTTCTGACCACAAAATTACAAAACTAGAAATCAATTATAGGACAAAAATTGGAAAATTCACAAATATGTGGAGACTAAACAATATGCTACTGAACAATCAATGGATCAATAGAGAAATCAAAAAATACCTCGAGACAAATGAAAATAAAACATACTAAATCTTATGAGATGCAGCAAAAGTAGTTCTAAGAGGGAAGTTCATAGTGATAAATGCCTGCAACAAGAAACAAGAAATTTCTTAAATAAACAATCTAACTTTGCACCTCAAGGAACTAGAAAAAGAAGAACAAACAAAACCCAAAGTTAGTAGAAGAAAGGAAATAACAAAGATTAGAGCAGAAATAAATGAAAGAAAAACAAAAAAGACAATAGAAAAGATCAATAAAACCAAGAGTTTGTTCTTTGAAAAGATAAAGAAAATTGACAAACTTTTAGCTAGACTCACCAAAAAAAAAAAAAAAGAAAAGAGAGAGGGCTCAAATAAAATTAGAAATGAAAGAGGAGATGTTACAACTGCAGAGTATACTACAGAATACTACAGAATGTATTATAAATACTACAAAATTACAAAGGATCATAAGAGACTACTATGACCAATTACATGTCAACAAACTGGACAACCTAGAAGAAATGGATAAATTTCTAGAAACATACAACCTTCCAAGACCCAATCATGAGAAGCAGAAAATCTGAACAGACCAATTTCTAGTAAGGAGATTGAATCAGCAGTTAAATTCTCCCAGCAAACAAAAACCCAGGACCAGATGGCTTTACTGGTAAATTTTACCAAACATTCAAAGAAGAATTAATACTAATTCTTCTCAAACTCTTTCAAAACATAGAAGAGGAGGGAACACTTCCAAACTCATTTTATAGGGTCAACATTACCCTGATATCAAAACCAGACAAGGACACCACAAGGAAAGAAAAATACAGGCCAATATCCCTAAATTATAGGGCAACATCCCTTATGAACATATATGCAAAAATCCTCAACAAAACCCGACTCAACAATATATTAAAAGTATCATACACCACGATCAAATGGGATTTATTCCAGGGATGCAAGAATGGTTCAACATCTAGAAATCAATCGATGTGATACATCACATTAACAAAATGAAGGATAAAAATCATGCAGTCACTTCAATAGACACAGAAAAAGCATTTGACAAAATTCAATATCCATTTATGATAAAAACACTCAACAAAGAGGGTATAGAGGGAACGTAACTCAACATAATAAAGGCCATATATGGCAAGCCCACAGCTAACATCATACTCAATGGTGAAAAGCTGAAAGCTTTTCCTCTAAGATCAGGAAGAAGACAAGGGTGCCCACTCTCAATACGTTTTTCCACATATTATTGGAAGGCCTAGGCAGAGCAATTAGGCCAGAAAAATAAATGAAATTTATCAAAATTGGAAAAGATGAAGTAAAACTCACTATTTGAAGATGACATGATATTATATATGGAAAACCCTAAAGACTCCACCAAAAACTGTTAGAACTAATAAATGAATTCAGTAAAGTTGCAGGATACAAAATCAATATACAGAAATCTGTTGTGTTTCTATACACCAACGACAAACTATCAAAAAGAGAAATTAAGAAAACAATCCCATTTACAATTGTATCAAAAAGAAAAAAATACCCACGAATAAATTTAACCAAGGAAGTGAAAGACATGTACACTGAAAACTAAAAGACACTGATGAAAGGGACTGAAGAAGATGCAAATAAATGGAAAGATATTGTGTGCTCATGAATTGGAATAATTAATGTTGTTAAAATGTCCATACTGCCCAAAGCAATATACAGATTTAATGCAATTCCTATCAAAATACCAATGGCATTTTTTACAGAAATAGAATAAAGAATTTTAAAATTTGTATGGAACCACAAAAGACTGAATAGCCAAAGCAATCTTGAGAAAGAAGAACAAAGCTGGAGGTACCACACTCCCTGATTTCAAACTATATTACAAAGCTATAGTAACCAAAACAGTAGGGTATTGGCATAAAAAAAGACACATAGATCAGTGGAACAGAATAGAAAGCCCAGAAATAAACCCATGTGTATATGGTCAATTAATTTACAACAAAGGATCCAAGAATATAAAATGGGGAAATGACAATCTCTTTGATAAATGGTGCTGGGAAAACTGGATAGCCACAGGCAAAAGAAGGAAACCGGACCACTAGTTTACACCATACAAAAAATGAACTCAAAATGGATTAAAGACTTGAATGTAAGACCTCAAACAATAAAACTCCTAGGAGAAACCATAGGTGGTAAGCTCCCTGACACAAATCTTTGTGATGACTTTTTAGATTTGACAACAAAAGCAAAAGCAACAAAAGCAAAAATAAATAAGTGGGACTACTTCAAACTCAAATGCTTCTGCACAGCAAAGAAAACCATCAACAAAACAAAAAGGCAATCTACTGAATGATATTAAATATTTGCAAATTATATTTATGATAAGGGGTGAATATCCAAAATATATAAAGAACTCATACAACTCAATAGCAAAAAAATAAACAATCCAATTAAGAAATGCACAGAGGAACTGAATAGACATTTTTCCAAAGACGACATACAGATGGCCAACAGATACATGAAAAGATGCTCAACATCATTAACCATCAGGTAAATGCAAATCAAAACCACAATGAGATGTCACTTCACACCTGTTAAGATGGCTATTATCAAAAAACAAGAGCTAACAAATGCTGTGAAGATGTAGAGAAAAGGGAACCCTTGTGCACTGTTGGTGGGAATGTAAATTGGTGCAAGCACCATAGAAAACAGTATAGAGGTTCCTCAAAAAATTAAAAATAGAAGTACCATATGACCCAGAAGTTGCACTTCTGGGTATTTATGTAAAGAAAATAAAAACAATAACTCAAAAAGATATATGGACCTCCAGGTTCATTGAAGTATTATTTATAATAACCAAGATATGGAAACAACCTAAGTGTTCATTACTGGAAGAAAAATTAAAGAAAATGTGGTACATATATATATATCATTGTATATATTATATATATATATATATTCCACTATATATATATAGTGGAATATCATGCAGCCATAAAAAAAGAGTGAAGTTTTGCCATTTGCAACAACATGGATGGACCTTGAGGACATTATGCTAGGTTAAATAAGTCAGACAGAGAAAGACAAATACCGTATTGTCTCACTTATATGCGAAACCAAAAAAAACAAGAACAAAACCAAGCTCATAGGTACAGAGAACTGATTGATGGTAGATAGAGGCAGGGCGTTGAGGGTGGGTGAAATGGGTGAAGGGATTCAAAAAGTATAAACTTCCAGTTATGAAATAAATAAATCTTGAGTATGTAATATACAGCATGGTGACTATAGTTAATAATACTGTATTGCATATCTGAAAGTTGCTAAGAGACTAAATGTTAAAAATTATCATCACAAGAAAAAAAATCTGTAGCTGTGTAGTGATGGATGTTAACTTGATTTACTGTGGTGATCATTTTGCAATGTATACAAATATCGAATCATTATGTTGCACACTTGAAACAAATATAATGTTGTATGTGAATTATACCTCAATTTAAAAAAAGACATCTAGACCAATGGAATAGAATAGAGAGCCCAGATACAAACCCTCACATATATGGTCAACTGATTTTCATCAAGGGTGCCAATACTATTAAAGGGAGAAAGGAGAATCTTTGAAACAAATGATTCTGGGAAAACTGGATATCCACATGCAAAGAATGAAGTTGGACTCTTACAACATACAAAAATTAATTCAAAATGGATTCAAGACCTAAACATAATAGCTAAAATTACAAAAATTTTAGAAGAATATATAGAAATCATCAACGACATTGAATTTGGCAATGATTTCATGAGTATGATACCAAAACACAGGTATGAAATGAAAAATAGATAAATTGGACTTTATCAAAATTAAAAACTTTGTGTATCAAAGTAAACTACCAAGAGAGTGAAAAGGCAACCCACAGAATGGAGAATAAACTTGCAAATCATATATATTACAAGGGATTAATATCCAAAATATATAAAGAACAACTATGACTCACCCCCCAAAAAATCAATCCAATTATAAATGAGAAAATTACATGAATAAGGATTTCTCTGAAGAAAATATACAAATGGTTGATAAGCACATAAAAAGATGTTCAACCTCTGTAGCCATTAGGAAAATACAAATCAAAACCATAATGAGTTACTACTTCACATTCATTAGGATGGCTATTATTAAAAAAACAGTAAATTATAAGTGTTGGCAAGGATTCCTGGGAGATTTCAGAACGTAATCCAGAATGTGACAAAGCAATCCAACTGCATTATCAATGTATGAAACATACTTACTAAAGTTGGGAGTAAAAATGGTGCTGACCTAGCCTCCCTGGAGGCGGGGGCCCTGAGCCAGGGAGCGCCCCTGCTGTAGGCATTTTGTGGACCCAGCACAATCGAGACCAGCGGCACAATATCTGACTTTGCCTGCTACAAGAGCATTGGGGAGTACCCCCAGAAAACCCGGTTCACAAAGAAACTAAAACTGGCTCTTAAAGGGCCCACACGCAAACTCACCTATTTCAGAAAGCATCCTAAAATCACCAGAAAGAAAGGTGCACAGGGCTGGCCCCGTGGCTTAGCGGTTAAGTGCTTGCTCTCCGATGCTGGCGGCCCGGGTTCGGATCCCGGCCGCGCACCGATGCACTGCTTCTCTGGCCGTGCTGAGGCCGCGTCCCAAGTGCAGCAACTGGAAGGATGTGCAGCTATGACATACAACTATCAACTGGGGCTTTGGGGGGAAAATAAATAAATAAATCTTAGAAAGGTGCACAGTGCTGTGGTGAAAAGAGACTCACCTAATAGGCCCTGAGTGCATCATGGTGAGGGGTGAGACCTCTCCAGGGACTGGGACATTGGCGGCGGCCATTGTTGTGGCCTGGTGTGGGCGTGCAGACACAGACTCCATTGGAGTTCTCCCTGAGGCCTGCTAGCCCAGGGTCTGCCCCACCCGCTAGAGCACCGATTTAATCCAGCTCAGCCAGGGCAGGCAGCCCACCCTAGAGACTGGCCCCACCCAACAACAAGCCCTCAGGCAACATGTGGGCCTGCATAGATTGGTGACTGGATTCTCTGCAGCCTGGCAACTGAGCCGACTTGAGCAGGGCAGGGTGTGCACAAGGAGCAGGTAGAGAGAGTGGGGCGGTGGCGGAGTGTGTGGGGCTCCCGCCGAGGAGAGACTGGGTCCACCTGGGGAGGTCGGGGTGCTCACACGGGGCAGGACTGTGTTGACTGTGTGTGTGGACCTGTGGGCGGCAGGGTTTGTCAGCTGCAGAAGACTTGTGCTTCTCAAAGACCCACATAGGAGGTTTGCCGCACCTTCCAAAGCCTGAAACGATTGGGTGCTCCTGTGCCTGAGGCCAGCCCCACCCAGCTGCAATCCTCAGAGAGCTGACAAGAGACCTAATAGGCTAGAGGCTTACAGCAATTGTAAGGCCCTGAGCCTAACAACCTGCCACGCTGGGGGCCTACTCACTTAAAAGAAATACTGCAACACAAATGTGGTATTAGAAGTTGCAGCCAACTGTGCTGGGGCTCCCCACACCTGGTAAAGAGACTGAAGGGACCACAACAACTACAAGAAGCTGAGCATTACAACAGCAGACCAGGAGCATAACTCAGCCTCCCTGGGCGCCTACAGGAAGAGCAAACAGGCCACAACAGAAGGACACACGTAGCCCACATAGGGGTCACCCCTGGAACATTGAGAACTGAGGGAAGCACACTGGAAGCCTCCTAAGCCATCACCTACATAAGGTCACCTATCCAAGAGCAGGAGACGTAGCTGACCTACCTAATACATAGACACAAGCACAGGGAAAGAGGCAAAATGAGGAGGCAAAAGAATACATTCCAAGTAAGGGAACAGGACAAAACCCCAGAAAAGGAACTAAGTGAAACAGAAATGAGCAACCTACCAGACAGAGAGTTCAAACTAAGAGTGTTAAGGATGCTCACTGATGTGGGGAGAATAATAGATGAACTCAGTGAGAATGTCAACAAAGAAATGGAAGATATAAAAAAGAACCAATCAGAAATGAAGAATACAACACTGGAAATGAAAAATTCATTAGAGGGACTCAAAAGCAGAGAAGAGGATACAGAAGAACGGATCTGTGAGCTGGACGAGACACTAGAAGAAATTACCCAAGCTGAAGAGGTGAAAGAGAAAAGAATTAAAAAGAGTGAGGACAGTCTAAGGGACCTCTGGGACAACATCAAGCGCACTAACATCCGTGTTATAGGTGTCAGGGAAGGAGAAGAGCGAGACAAGGGGGCAGAGAATCTATTTCAAGAAATAATAGATGAAAACTTCCCTAACCTAAGGAAGGAAACAGACATCCAGGTACAGGAAGCACAGAGAGTCCCAAAAAAGATAAACCCAAAGAGGCCCACACCAAGACACATCATAATCAAAATGTCCCGAATTAAAGATAAAGAGAGAATCCTAAAAGCCTCAAGAGAAAGTCAAGTTACATACAAAGGAAACGCCATAAGGCTATCAGCTGACTTCTCAGCAGAAACTTTACAGACTAGAAGAGAATGGCATGATATATTTAAAGTGCTAAAAGGAAAAAACTTACAGCTAAGACTACTCTACCCAGCAAGGTTATCATTTAAAATGGAAGGAGAGATCAAAATATTCCCAAATAAGCAAAAATTAAAGGAGTTTGTCACCAAGAAAACAGTGCTACAAGAAATGTTAAAGGGACTGATTTAAGGGGAAAAGAGAAGACCACAAAGAGGAAAAATTATCTATTTCCATGATTAGAATATAATGGATACAAATACACAAAAAAGAGGTTAAATATGATATCAAAAACATAAAAGGAGGGAGGAGAGGAATTAAGAGTACAGCTTTCAGACAGAGGTCAAACTAAAGTGACCATCAATTCTGTATAGAAGAAGAAAGGAACAGACAAGGACTATTAAAACACTGAGAAAAAAAAAGTTAAAAAATGGCAGTAAGTACATACTTATCAATAGGTACTTTAACGTCAATGGACTAAATGCTCCAATTAAAAGGCATAAGGTGGTTGACTGGATAAAAAAACAAGACCCATATATATGCTGCATACAAGAGACACACTTCAGACCTAAAGACACTCACAAACTGAAAGTGAAGGGATGGAAAAAGATACTCCATGCAAATGGCAATGAAAAGAAAGCTGGGGAAGCAGTACTCATATCAGACAAAATAGACTTTAAAACAAAAACTGTAAAAAGAGACAAAGAAGGGCATTACATAATGATCAAGGGAACAATCCAACAAGAGGATATAACACTTGTAAATATCCACGCACCCAATGTAGGTGCACCTAAATATATAAAGCAATTATTAACAGACATAAAAACAGAAATAGACAGTAACACAATAATAGTAGGAGACTTTAACACTCCACTTACACCAACGGATAGATCATCCAAACAGAAGATCAATAAGGAAACGTTGGCCTTAAACGACACACTAGAACAGATGGACCTAGTAGATATATACAGAGAATTCCATCCAAAAATCGAAGAATACACGTTCTTTTCAAATGTACATGGAACATTCTCCAGGATTGATCACATATTAGGACACAAAACAAGTCTCCATAAATTTAAGAAAATTGAAATAATACCAAGCATCTTTTCTGACCACAACGGTATGAAACTAGAAATCAAGTATAGGAAGAAAATCAGAAAAGCCACAAATACGTGGAGATTAAACAAAATGCTACTGAACAATGACGGGGTTAACAAAGTAATCAAAGAAGAAATCAAAAAATACCTGGAGACAAATGAAAATGAAAATACGACATGCCAGAATTTATGGGATACAGCGAAAGCGGTTCTAAGAGGGAAGCTTATAGCAATACAGGCCTATCTCAACAAACAAGAAAAATCTCAAATAAACAATCTAACAATGCACCTAAAGGAACTGGAAAAAGAAGAACAAACAAAGCCCAAAATCAGTAGAAGAAGGGAAATCATAAAAATCAGAGCAGAAATAAATGAATTAGAGACCAAAAAACAATAGAAAAAATTAATAAAACCAAGAGTTGGTTCTTTGAAAAGTTCAACAAAATTGACAAATCTTTAGCTAGACTCACCAAGAAAGAAAGAGAGAAGGCACAAATCAGTAAAATCAGAAACGAAAGAGGAGAAGTTACAACAGACCTCGGAAATACAAAAGATTATAAGAGAATACTATGAAAAGCTATATGCCAACCAATTCGAAAATCTGGAAGAAATGGATAAATTCTTAGAATCATACAACCTTCCAAATGTGGATCAAGAAGAAGTAGAGAATTTGAATAGACCAATCACCAGTAAGGAGATCGAAACAGTAATCACAAACCTCCCCAAAAATAAAAGTACAGGACCAGACGGCTTCCCTGGTGAATTCTACCAAACATTCAAAGAAGACTTAATACCTATTCTTCTCAAACTCTTCCAAAAAATTGAGGACGGGGGAAAGCTCCCTAACTCATTCTAGAAAGCTGACATTACCCTGATACCAAAACCAGACAAGGACAACACAAGAAAAGAAAATTACAGGCCAATATCACTGATGAACATCCTCAACAAAATACTAGCAAATCGCATACAACAATATGTTAAAGAGATTATACACCATGATCAAGTGAGATTTATTCCAGGGATGCAGTCATGGTTTAATATTCGCAAATCAATCAACGTGATACACCACATTAATAAAATGAAGAATAAAAATCACATGATCATCCCAATAGATTCAGAGAAAGCATTTGACAAGATACAGCATCCATTTATGATAAAAACTCTGAATAAAATGGGTATAGAAGGAAAGTATCTCAACATAATAAAGACCATATATGAGAAACCCACAGCTAATATCGTCCTCAATGGTGAAAAACTGAAAGCCATCCCTCTAAGAACAGGAACCAGACAAGGATGCCCACTGTCACCCCTACTATTTAACATAGTACTGGAAGTCCTAGCCAGAGCAATCAGGTAAGAGAAAGAAATAAAAGGGATCCAAATTGGAAAGGAAGAAGTGAAACTGTCACTATTTGCAAATGACATGAT
Organism: Diceros bicornis minor; assembly: GCF_020826845.1. Lineage (NCBI taxonomy): Eukaryota > Metazoa > Chordata > Mammalia > Perissodactyla > Rhinocerotidae > Diceros > Diceros bicornis. Next base: position 88,484,857 of record NC_080781.1, on the reverse strand, counting down.
TTTATACCTAGAAAACCCTAAAGAATCCACCAGAAAACTTTTAGAAGTAATAAACGAATATGGTAAAGTTGCAGGATACAAAATCAACATACAAAAATCAGTTGCATTTCTGCACACTAACAACGAAGTAGCAGAAAGAGAAATTAAGAATACCATCCCATTTACAATTGCAACAAAAAGAATAAAATACCTAGGAATAAACTTAACCAAAGAGGTGAAAGATCTGTACACTGAAAACTATAAAATGTTTCTGAAAGAAATTGAAGAAGACACAAAGAAATGGAAAGATATTCCGTGCTCTTGGATTGGAAGAATTAACATAGTTAAGATGTCCATACTTCCTAAAGCCATCTATAGATTCAATGCAATCCCTATCAAAGTTCCAACAACATTTTTCACAGAAATAGAACAAAGAATCCTAAAATTTATATGGAACAACAAAAGACCCCGAATAGCTAAAGGAATCCTGAGAAAAAAGAACAAAGCCGGAGGTATCACACTCCCTGATTTCAACATATACTACAAAACTATAGTAACCAAAACAGCATGGTACTGGCACAAAAACAGACACACAGATCAGTGGAATAGAATGGAAAGCCCAGAAATAAACCCACACATCTATGGACAGCTAATCATTGACAAAGGAGCCAAGAACATACAATGGGGAAAAGAAAGTCTCTTCAACAAATGCTGTTGGGAAAACTGGATAGCCATATGCAAAAACATGAAAGTAGACCCTTACCTTACACCATACACAAAAATTAACTCCAAAAGGATTAAAGACTTGAATGTAAGACCTGAAACTGTGAAACTTCTAGAAGAAAACATAGGCAGTACGCTCTTCAACATCGGTCTTAGCAACATCTTTTCAAACACCACGTCTGACCGGGCAAGAGAAACAAGATAAAAAATAAACAAATGGGACTACATCAAGCTAAAAAGCTTCTGCACAGCAAAGGAAACCATCAACAAAACGAAAAGAGAACCTAACAATTGGGAGAAGATATTTGCAAACCATACTTCTGATGAGGGCTTAATCTCCAAAATATATAAAGAACTCATGCATCTCAACAACAAAAAAACTACCAACCCAATTAAAAAATGGGCAAAAGAGCTGAACAGACATTTCTCCAAAGAAGATATACAGATGGTCAACAGACACATGAAAAGATGTTCAAAATCACTAACTATCGGGGAAATGCAAATCAAAACTACAATGAGATATCACCTCACGCCCGTCAGAATGGCTATAATTAACAAGACAGGAAACAACATGTGTTGGAGAGGATGTGGAGAGAAGGGAACTCTCATACACCGCTGGTGGGAGTGCAAACTGGTGCAGCCACTATGGAAAACAGTATGGAGATTCCTCAAAAAATCAAGGTTAGAACTACCATATGATCCAGCTATTCCACTGTTGGGTATTTATCCAAAGAACTTGAAAACACCAATTTGTAAAGGTACATGCACCCCTGTGTTCATTGCAGCGTTATTCACAATAGCTAAGACTTGGAAGCAACCTAAATGCCTATCAAGGGACGAATGGATAAAGAAGATGTGCTATATATACACAATGGAATACTACTCAGCCATAAGAAACCATGAAATCCAGCCATTTGTGACAACATGGATGGACTTTGAGGGTATAATGCAAACTGAAATAAGTCAGAGGGAGAAGGTCAAATACCGTATGATTTCCTTCGTTAAGTAGTAGATAATAACAACAATAAACAAACACATAGGGACAGAGATTGGATTGGTGGTTACCAGAGGGGAAGGGGGGAGGGAGGAGGGTGAAAGGGATAATTCAGCACATGTGTGTGGTGATGCGTTGTAATTAGTATTTTGGTGGTGAACATGATGTAATCTATGCAGAAATAGAAGTACAATGATGTACACCTGAAATTTTTACAATGTTCTAAACCAATGTTACTGCAATAAACAAAATAAAAAAGTAAAAACTGAAAAATGGTGCTGACCTAAGTAACTTTGGAAATGAGTTGGGTCTTTAATGCTAAAGGAAAAAGAATGTACACATAAGCACTAAACTTTAGTTGATAAAATTGTTTTCTATTAGATAGGTTAACAATTATGATACTCCTCTTGCCTATATGTAACTTCCCACTCCAACAGTGAGAAAACTGGTTCTCAACATCTGTCATCCATTTATTTAATTGTTCAATTCCAGTATAGATAAATAGCTTTCATCTGTTAGCCCAATGAGACATTGCCTCAGCTGCACAGAACCTCTTGCACACTTAACTCTGTTTCAGAGTCTGCTTCCTACGGAACCAAACTTGTAATAAATTTTTATAAACTTTTGAAATGATAAACTTCATTAATTTAAGATCTTTTCTCTTCTTCTGTGTTTCTTCCTTTTATTATCTAAAAACAATTCTTATTATTTCTGATTCAGTCTTAAGTAGTGACAAGTTGATTTCATTAAACTCTGAGGTACAGGTTATATACCTTGGCTGTTGCTGCATTCTTAAGTGGGATTCCTGCTGAGGCTGGTAAAAAGTGATGAGCATACCAATTACTATGCATGTCTACACACATATTGTTAAAGAAAAAAAATTATATAACACTTGTTAAAGCATAGTAAAGAAGAATTTGTTCAAGGAGAGGAGGACTATTGTGATAGGTATAAGGATCACTGCAATGGAATTTTGCAGTGAAGGAGAGAGCTTGGGCTCAACTCTGAATACAGAATGGGCAAGTGGAAATTTATAGCCAGAAAGCAGTGTAGAGGTCAGTGGATGGAAAATCACTAACAGGAACATCAGTGATAATGGGGGGTTCTGGTTAAACCCACCTAAAGGATTGTTGCTAAAGGCAGGCCAGGGTGATCACATATCACCTGGAGTAGAGTGAAGGTTGAGAAACCCAATTAGATAATCAAGGGGGACCAGATATGGAGGATGGGATATTTTGGTTAAAATGACATTAGAATTTTTGATTAAATTGGACAATGCAGAGAGAAACACAGAAGTCCAAAAGTCAGGTCTAGCTGAAAAAAGGTTCAAGGGAGCCTAAGAAGAATTTGAACAACGACACACTCTTTGTCAATATCCAGCTGTAGGGATGGCAGTATAACCTCTTAGGAAGAATAATGGTGGTTTAACTCAATGAAGATGCCAATTAAAACTATTTTGTGTAGCAGCCTTCAGATCAAATCATGTGTTTTTTCTATGAGGATATCCTACTGTTTGTATACAAAAATACATCAATGCCATGTGCTTCTCACATGGGATCACATCAGCTGAGGGTTTGGAGAATCATTTGATTAGTCAACTATAAAGGAGAGGGCAATTTTGACATAAAAAGTTCTGTTTCTTCAAATATAACCTAGTTACACTGAGGTATCTAAAGACCACCTTTTTTCTCTTGGAAAAAGTGTAATCACTAGTTCTATTATACTTGAGAGAGGCAGGTATCAGACAAATTGAACACAGAATAGTGAAATTAGTTAAAATATGTCTTAATTATATATCATTTCACTGAGTTTATGCAATAGAAAGTCAACTTTTATCATTTTTTTTTTTTTTTGCTTGAGGAAGATTTGCCCTGAGCTAACATCTGTGCCAATCTTCCTCTACTTTGCATGTGGGTCACTGCCACAGCATTACCACTGATGAGTGGCATATGTCCGTGCCCGGGAACCAAACCTGGGCTGCTGAAGCAGTGCACAATGAACTTAACCACTAGGCGGTGGGGCCAGCCTCTCAACTTTTATCTTTTAAGGTTAAGATTACATGTTAAATTAATCTTAAAAATTTACAAGATCAAATGATAATAAACCATAATTTCTACCTTTTGTCAGTAATATTGCTAAATGATAATTTTACATTATCTCACTTATTTCTTGAGCAACATGAGAAGTGCTGAGCAATATTTAGATATTACATATGAAAAAATTAAATTGTTCTTAGACTTGAAGAATAGGTCTGAGTTTTTCAGGCAGATATGCATGGAAAGAGCATTGCAGGCAGAACAAATAGTAGTGCAATGGCAAGGAGTCAGAAGTAGGCATTTCTTTTCAGGAAAACTACACATAGTTTAGTGTTGCTGGTGAGTTGAGTATAAATGATGGAGGAGAAGAAAATGAGGTTGGTTATGCAGGCAGAGACCAGAGGGCTATGCATACCTTGTGAGGGAGATTTTATCTTTATTTAATTAGAAGTCTTGGAAGAAATTGAAGCAAGAGGGTTACAACATCAAGTGTATCTCTTAGAAAACTATAGTCTCAGACTTCAAGTTGTTTACTGGCAGAACCTAAAGACACAGTAACAGAAATGGGCACAAGCACACATTTTGGTGGCAAAGCTACATAGATGTTTAAGTAGAAGGAAATTGAAAGTGGAGGCCACTGGTGTATTTTTGATTGCTTGCATGTATCATATAAATTGGGCATAACAAATTAATGGAATGGATCTGTTCTTTTGAATGTAGATTTACTTATTATATACTTTATTTCATTGCAAGTTGTTCTCTATGAAAATACCTAAAGGCCAGGTATACCTATGCCTTTCATTAGCCAGAACCAAAACAAAATAAGATGGTATGAATTTTGAATACATGACATTTAAGTAGTCTTATCTGAATTATCTGTTAATCAATAAATCTCTGGTCTGATCACTCTGTGGTCCAGTTATTGTGGTTGACTTAATTACTAACTGATATTGGATGACTCAGTAATGTACTCTAATAACTAATAATTTATTCAGCTACAAAATGGTTTACCAAGTTGCCTCTAAAATCCTGGTCTACATTTTGTAAATTTTGATCTGGTGGCATGTAGATAACTATTATACAGCATTTGTAGTTTGTTATATATAAGTATGCCTTTGTTAAGTATATAATAAAATTGCATATAATATTCTCCCCCAAATAAGAACTTATTATTTAAAAAATGAAGAGATTAATTTTCTTGAAAGCACTTTGCTTATGTTTATAAGTACAGTGCTCCCAATCTTAATCCCATTACTAACACAAAAGGATAGTGGATCTATGATACTATATAAAATTTTAGATCTGCTTCTATTTGGTATAATTTTCAAAACGTTAATGCTTACTAAAGAATTTCACAAAAATATCATCCCAGTGAAGAGTAAAATCAGTCATTTTTTATTTTGTCTTGTATTTTTAAAAGCTTCACTTAAAAAAATAAAATCTGTTATTGCAAGTTACCTATATGCTTCTCTGATACAATGCTTATCTCACATTATCATTATTACCATCTAACAATTTAGGGACACTTACCGTGAGAATAGATTAGTTCTAAGTGTAATTAGCAAACAAAAATACTTTAAATCACATTGTATTTGAAGGAAAATAATTTCAAAGACTAGTGTTCAATGTCTTCTGCTTAAATATCTCCAGTATGTCAAATTAAAGATAATGGAGGGGGCCGGCCCCGTGGCTTAGTGGTTTAGTGCACGCACTCCGCTACTGGCGGCCCGGGTTTGGATCCTGGGTGTGCACCAACATACCGCTTGTCTGGCCATGTTAAGGCGGCATCCCACATACAGCAACTAGAAGGATGTGCAACTATGACATACAACTATCTACTGGGGCTTTGGGGAGAAAAAGGGAAAAAAAAAAACAGAGGAGGATTGGCAATAGATGTTAGCTCAGGGCCGGTCTTCCTCAGCAAAAAGAGGAGGATTAGCATGGATGTTAGCTCAGGGTTGATATTCCTCACAAAAAACAACAACAACAAAAAACCATTTAAAGATAATGGATATTTTTCTTTCTGAATAGAAAGTAGCAGCAGTTATACTATTCACTTATAAATTCATGAAAATTCTTCTGGAAGGCATTTTATGTTTTAAAAGAAAATGAAAAGTTGCTAATATATTCAGAGCACTAACAGCTTAACTTTATAAAAATAATACTTACTTTTCTGATGAAAGGATATTTTGGAAATACATAAAGAACAAAGTGTGAAATGAATATTATCCACAAGTTGACCACTTAGAGGTAACTTATTAATATGTATATAGTCTTCTACCTTTTTCTATGAATACATGTATGTTTTATAAAATGAAATTATAACATGTATTATTTATATAATTGTTCACTTAATATCACCTGTAGATTTTCACATGTATTTAGTATTCTACCTCACTTTTTTGAATGCCTATATTGTAGTCCATTGCATAACTGTAATCAAATTTATTAATTTTCTTTTCTTGCATATTTAACTTTTTTCTAATTTCATTTTTAAAATTTTTCACTATTGTAAATGACATTGCAGTGAAGATCCTTGGATATAGATTTCTAATAATTCCAATACAGTAAGTTCCTAGAGTTGGACTGCTCAGTCAAGGAGGAGTATGTGGTTTTGAAATATGCACACACATACACACACACATACACACACGTGATAGCCAAATTTCCAGGGATGTTGTAAGACTTTATACTCTTTTCAGAAGATGATAATGTCTAATTCCTCATATCCTTCACATAATTGGGGCATAATATTCTCACTAATCTTTACCAATCTGGTATTTTAAAAATCTCAATATTTAATTAAATGGTTATTTGTGAGTTGGTCATTTTTGTATGTCGATTGGCCATTTTTATTTTTCTCTTTGTGAACTAATAGTTAACATCTCTTGCCCATCTTTCTACTGATATTTTATATTTTAAATTCTTTCACATTCAGATGTTAAATCTGGAGTTTATTTTTGTATATGCTATGTAGCAGAAATTTATTTATTTCTCAAATTTTTGACAAGTAAACTTTAATATTTTTCTATGATGTTTGCCTTAGTGCAGGAGGAACAAAAGTTGTCATGTCAATATGGATATTTAAATCATACAAAATATGAAAGGCAGGGTATATTGAAACATCATTTAAGTGAATATACAGTAAGGCCCATATCCTCCACTGCTTTTAAAGTATCTTCCTACAACATCCCATCAGCACATTTAAATGATTGATATTAATTTACTTTGCAGTTGACTCAATTTAAAATTCTCTAGTCCAAGTAAGAATTTAGAATGTTTACTGGCATAGAATGTTCTTTGTAATAGGACATTTGCTAGTGTTACAAAATTAACCCTAGAATTTTGTTTACTTTGCTCCTCCAAAAATGATCTTTATGGCTTCATTAATAATTCTATAGTCATTGTACCAAGCAAACCTACCCCCCTCCAAAAAGGAAGTTTCAATTTCAGAAGAGTTCCACTGAAATGCAAGCTTGTCCAGGACTAGATTGCTAACTTCAATAGCTTAATGGTGGGCTTTTTATTTCTAATAATTTTATCTTAATAAAGTAACTGGCATCTCTTTGATGGCAATTTTTTGCAAAAACTCCAAATGACTTAAATGGGACAGAAATTTGTGAAAATTTTTGCATGTGCTTAGTATATTGCATGGTATAGAGCAAGATAGGTTTTCAACAAATATTGTTGGATTATTGGATAAAAGGTGCATGCACTGAGGAGTCACTCTTTTATTAACACATGTGTGACCCTGTAACTAATTGTACAAAGCATACTCTTCCTGCAAAACCATAAGAAAGAGGTCTATCAGGTAATAGTACTTGCTTTTGAAATAATAATAGCAACAATGTTGATAAATGGACCCCTAGAACCAAGGATGCATTTCAAGAGTTAGAGGTACTGATATTTCCATTATACAGCTTTGATAAGAAAGCAACAATGGTTCCCAGGGTGCTAATTAACAAATTAATGACTATGATTTCTTCACAAGGAATAGAGTCTAAGGCTATAAGACTATTAGAGGGTAAAAGTGGTCTGTCCAATCAACTAATTAATGAAAGAGCTATGATTACTCTTTTAAACAAGTGACATTCTCTGTTCCAGGAAACTATATACCCTATAATCTTGCATTGATATGCTTAATGCTAAAATGCAACTGCCTTCAAAGCTCAGAAGGGGATCATGATTCCACATAAAATCAACTGAATTCACCATACAAGAGGAGACATCTCTTCACCCTGCGCTGTTTTGCTCCAGTCAATGAAAATGTTGCATACAGAATGAAACAATATGCTTGAATTGAAAGTGTGTTGGAGGTTGCCATTTTGAGAGGGGTTGCACCTTAATTCAATGGTATACATGAATTTCGGTTTATAGAGGTAAATTCTTAAGAAAAGCTACTTTAAAAAAATCATATCTAATACCTCTATTTCTCTTAAAGCTGTAAAGTGGATGTAGCAAACAAACTTTAAGGTGAGCTCATTGATGCCAAACTCTTATGTCCGACACACCCTAATAGATCCTCTCACCTTGTGTGTGAGTGAAATCTGTGACATCTTTCTAACAAATAGAACATGGTAAAGATGATGGTATATAACATTTGTGATTGCACTGAATTATATAAGACTCAGTATAGTTAGCAGATTTGTTCTCTTTCTATGTTGCTGACTTAGAAGATGCAAGCTGCCATGAATTCTACAATTGCTAGGAAATGAATTCTTGCAACAATCTGAGGTACCTTGAAAGCTGTTCTTTACGCTGTTGAGTTTTTTATGAGAACTCAGCTCTGGCTGACACCTTGAATGCAGCCATGTGAGACCCTAAACAGATGGCCCAGCTAAGCTATATCTGAACAGTAGTAAAAAGTGATATAATAAATGTGTGTTATTTAAGCCTTTAAGTTTAAAGTAATTTGCTATGCAGCATAGAAAACTAATGCTGTGGGCTGGTGCTTATTAGCCAACATATACTAAATGTACAGAAGGCTTTGCCAAAATATAAAATATCTTGAAAAATAAAGATGTCATGGCTGAGAATACTTTCTAAAAGGAATAGTTCTCCTATGACATATTATTTTTCTGATTGATAACTTACATTTTTAAATTGACAGGGGTCCTTTATTATCTTATCTGTAGAGCAGGAAAACAAAGTTTTAGCACCTATGTAATGCACAACTTAAACTTCTGAAACAGTTTAATAAACATCATCTTTCAGGGATCATTATACCCTCACAACGCATTTCAAATTATTCTTATTAACACTTTAAAAATAAACTCCATTGACTTCTAAGAATCACATAAGCTTAATTTATTAAGCTTATACATTTTTAAATGATAAATTAGGTACAATTATATGTAATAATTTTATAACATAAATAATATGTAAATTATGAATTATAGAACACATGCACTTTCCAAGACTACATGGAGGTGAGTTTTAAGGATATCCAAGTCTCATTCTTCACAGACATGAAAAAAGCACCCTGTAGAATTATAGAATAATGAGTTGACTGATAATAGCTTTTAAAAACACACTATTTTTTGAGAGAAGTCAAGATGGTGGCGTAGGCAGACTCTGAACTCACCTCCTCCCACAGACACAGCCAATTTGCAACTACTCATGGAAAAATTACCCCTGAGAGACAACTGAAAACTGGATAAGAGGAACTTCTGCAACAAACGACAATCCTAATTGAGGTGTAAGATGCAGAAATTCCCTTCTGGAGAGAAATTCTTCTTCTTCTTTTTTTTTTTTTTGTGAGGAAGATCAGCCCTGAGCTAACATTCATGCAAATCCTCCTCTTTTTTGCTGAGGAAGACCAGCCCTGAGCTAACACCTATTGCCAATCCTCCTCCTTTTTTTTCCTTCCTTTTTCTCCCCAAAGCCCCAGTAGATAGTTGTATGTCATAGTGGCACATCCTTCGGGTTGCTGTATAGGAGACACTGCCTCAAAATGGCCAGACAAGCAGTACCTCAGGGTGCGCTGGGGATGCGAACCCAGGCCACCAGTACCACAGCGTGCACACTTAACTGCTAAGCCTTGGAGCCGACCCCCCTTCTGGAGAGAAAAAATGTCACCTTCACAAGCTGCAGAGCTTCACAGCTGCCTGGGAGCAGCTCAAAGTTATACAGCCCTCCCTGGAGGAGTGGGGCCCTCAGCTGGGGAGTGCCCCGTCTGTAGGCAATTTTTGGACCCAGCACAATTGAGATGAGTAGCATAACATCCAACTTTGCTTGCTACTAAAACATTGGGGAGTACCCCCAGAAAATCTGGCTCACAAAGAAATTAAAACTGGCCCTTTAAGGGCCCACACACAAATTCACCCATTTCAGAAAGCAATCTAAAATCACCAGAAAGAAAAGTGCACAGTGCTTTGGTGAAAAGAGACTCATCTGATAGGCTCTGATTGCATCTCGTGAGAGGTGAAACCTCTCCAGGGACTGGGACATTGGCAACGGCCATTGTTGTGGCCTAGTGTGGGTGTGCTGACACAGACACTGGCAGACGCCATTGGAGTTCTCCCTGGGGTCTGGTAACCCAGGGTCTGCCCCACCCACTAGAGCAACCAATTTAATCCAACTCAGCCAGGGCAGGCAGCCCACCTGGGAATGCACCCCCCCCCAACAACAAGCCCTCGGGCAACTTGTGGGCCTGCTAAGTGAGCTGCCTGGATTCTCTACAGCCTGGTGAGTGGGTCAAACTCTGTGGGGCACAGCGTGTGGAAGGAGCAGGTGGAGAGTATGGGGTGGTGGTAGAGTGTGTGGGGTTCCTGCCTTGGAGAGACTGGGTCCACTTCAGGAGCTTGGGGCATGAGCACGGGGCAAGAGTGTGTTGATTGTGGGTGTGGACCTGTGGGTGGTGGGGCTTGTCAGCTGCAGAAGACTTGTGGTTCTCAAAGACCCACATAGGGGGTTTGCAAGACCTTCCAAAGCCTGAAACAATTGGGTGCTCTTGTGTCTGAGGCCAGCCCCACCCAGCTGCAATCCTCAGAGAGCGGACAAGAGATGTAAAGGCTGGAGGCTTATAGCAATCGTAAGCCCCTGAGCCTAACAACTTGCCACGCTGGGGGCGTACTCACTTAAGAGAACTACTGCAACACAAATGTGCTATTAGATCTTGCAGCCAACTGTGCTGGGGATTCCCACACCCAATAAAAAAACTGAAGGGCACACAACAGCTACAAGAAGCTGAGCATTACAAAAGCTGGCCAGAGGCATAGCTCAGCATCCCTAGGCACCTACAGGGAGAGAAACCACGTCACAACAGAAGGACACATGTAGCCCACATAGGGGTCACTCCTGGAACATTCGGAACTGAGGGAAGCACACTGCAGGGCCTCATAATGCATCACTTATATAAGGTCACCTCTCCGAGAGCAGGAGACGTAGCTGACTTACCTAATACATAAAGACAAGCACAGGGAAAGAGGCAAAATGAGGAGGCAAAGGAATACGTCCCAAGAAAGGGAATGGGACAAAATCCCAGAAAAGGAACTAAGTGAATCAGAAATGAGCAATCTACCCAACAGAGAGTTCAAACAAAGAGTGTTAAGGATGCTCACTGATCTTGAGAGAAGAATGAATGAACTCAGTGAATGTCAAAAAAGAAATGGAAGATATAAAAAAGAACCAATCAGAAATGAAGAATACAATACTGGAAATGAAAAATTCACTAGAGGGACTCAAAAGAAGAGTAGAGGATATGGAAGACCGGATCTGTGAGCTGGATGAAAGACTAGAAGAAATCACCCAAACTGAACAGATAAAAGAAAAAAGAATTAAAAAGAGTGAGGACAGTCTAACGGACCTCTGGGACAACATAAAGCTCACTAACATCCATGTTACAGGTGTCCCAGAAGGAGAAGAGCGAGACAAAGGGGAAGAGAATCTATTTGAAGAAATAATAGATGAAAACTTCCCTAGCCTAAGGAAGGAAACAGACATCCAGGTACAGGAAGCACAGAGAGCACCAAACAAGATAAACCCAAAGAGGCCCACACCAAGACACCTCATAATTAAAATGTCCATAATTAAAGATAAAGAGAGAATCCTAAAAGCTGCAAGTGAAAGACAAGTTACATACAAAGGAAACCCCATAAGGCTATCAGCTGACTTCTCAGCAGAAACCTTACAGAATAGAAGAGAGTGGCACAATATATTTAAAGTGCTAAAAGGAAAAAAAGCTACAGCCAAGAATACTTTACCAGGCAAGATTATCATTCAAAATGGAAGGAGAGATCAAAAGTTTCCCAGACAAGCAAAAATTAAAGGAGATTGTCACCAAGAAACCAGTGCTACAAGAAATGCTAAAGGGACTTATTTAAGGGGAAAAAAGAAGACCACCAATAGGCAAAATTATCTATTTCCATGATGAGAGGATTATGGATACAAATGCACAAAGAAGAGGTTAGATATGATATCAAAAACATAAAATGTGGGAGGAGGGGAGTTAAAGAGTAGACCTTTCAGAAAGAGGTCAAACTAAAGAGACCCTCAACTTAATATAGATTCCTATATAGGTAAGTTACTGTACATGGGTCCCATGGTAATCACAAACCAGAGACCTATAATAAATAGACAAAAAACTAAGAGAAAAGAACCCAAACATAATACTAAAGAAATCCATCAAACCACAAGGGAAGAACGCAAGAGACAAAGAAAGGAACAGAGAAGAACTACTCAAACACTGAGAAAAAAAATTAAGAAATGGCAGTAAGTACTTACTTATCAATAGCTACTTTAAACGTCAATGGACAGCGCTCCAATTAAAAGGCATAGGGTGGCTGGTTGGATACAAAAACAAGGCCCATATATATGCTGCATACAAGAGACACAATTCAGACCTAAAGATACTCACAAACTGAAAGTTAAGGTATGTAAAAAGATATTGCACACAAATGACAATGAAAAGAAAGCTGGGGTAGCAATACTCATATCAGACAAAATAGACTTTAAAACAAAGACTATAAAAAGAGAAGAAGAAGGGCATTACATAGTGATCAAGGGAACAATCCAACAAGAGGATATAACACTTGTAAATATCTACGCACCCAACATAGGAGCACCTAAATATATAAAGCAATTATGAACAGACATAAAAAGAGAAATAAATAGTAACACAATAACAGTAGGAGACTTTAACACTCCACTTACACCAACGGATACATCATCCAAACAGAAGATCAATAAGGAAACCTTGGCCTTTAATGACACACTAGAACAGATGCACCTAGTAGACATATACAGAACATTCCATCCAAAAACCAAAGAATACATGATCTTTTCAAATGCACATGCAACATTCTCGAGGATTGATGACACATTAGTCCACATTACGGTATAATTTAAGGGCTAAATTTAAGAAGATTGAAATAATACCAAGCATCTTTTCTGACCGCAATGTTATAAAACTAGAATTCAACTATAGGAAGAAAATCAGAAAAGCCACATATATGTGGAGATTAAAGAAAATGTTATTGAAAAACGATTAGGTCTATGAAGAAATCAAAGGAGAAATTAAAAAAATACCTGGAGAGAAATGGAAACGAAAATACGGCATGCCAGAGTTTATGGGATACAGTAAAAGCGGTTCTAAGAGGGAAGTTTATAGCCATACAGGCCTATCTCAACAAACAAGAAAAATCTCAAATAAACAATCTAACAATGTACCTAAAGGAACTGGAAAAAGAAGAACAAACAAAGCCCAAAATCAGTAGAAGAAGGGAAATAATAAAAATCAGAGGTGAAATAAATGAAATAGAGACTAAAAAAACAATATAAAAAAAAATAACACCAAGAGCTGGTTCTTTGAAAAGATAAATAAAATTGAAGAAACTTTTGCTAGACTCACCAAGAAAAAAAAAAGAGAAGGCACAAATAAGTAAAATCAGAAATGAGAGAGGAGAAATTACAACAGACACCTCAGAAATACAAGAGAGTATAAGAGAATACTATGAAAAGCTATAAACCAACAAATTGGACAGTCTAGAAGAAATGGATAAATTCTTAGAATCATACAACCTTCCAAAACTGGATCAAGAAGAAATAGAGAATTTGAATAGACCAATCACCAGTAAAGAGATCGAAACAGTAATCAAAAACCTCCCGAAAAATAAAAGTCCAGGACCAGACGTCTTCCCTGTTGAATTCTACCAAACATTCAAAGAAGACTTAATACCTATCCTTCTCAAACTCTTCAAAAAAATTGAGGAGAGGGGGAAGCTCCCTAACTCATTCAATGAAGCCAACATTACCCTGATACCAAAACCAGACAAGGACAACACAAAAAAAAGAAAATTACAGGCCAATATCACTGATCAACATCGATGCAAAAATCCTCAACGAAATACTAGCAAAAAGCATACAACAATACATTAAACAGATTATACACCATGATCAAGTGGGATTTATTCCAGGTATGCAGAGATGGTTCAACATCCGCAAATCAATCAATGTTATACAGCACATTAATAAAATGAAGAATAAAAACCACATGATAATCTCAATAGATGCAGGGAAAGCGTTTGACAAGATACAGCATCTATTTATGATAAAAACTCTGAATAAAATGGGTATAGAAGAAAAGTACCTCAACATAATAAAGGCCATATATGACAAACCCACAGCTAATATCATCCTCAATGGTGAAAAACAGAAAGCTATCCCTCTAAGAGCAGGAACCAGGTAGGGATGCCCAGTCTCACCACTCCTGTTTAACATAGTACTGGAAGTCCTAGCCAGAGCAATCAGGCAAGAAAAAGAAATAAAAGGGATCCAAATTGGAAAAGAAGAAGTGAAACTGTCACTATTTGCAGATGACATGATTTTATATATAGAAAACCCTAAAGAATCCACCAAAAAACTTTTAGAATTAATAAATGAATACGGTAAAGTTGCAGGATACAAAATCAACATACAAAACCAGTTGCATTTCTATACACTAACAACGAAGTAACATAAAGAGAAATTAACAATGCAATCCCATTTACAATTGCAACAAAAAGAATAAAATACCTAGGAATAAACTTAACCAAAGAGGTGAAAGAGCTGTACACAGAAAACTATAAAACATTGCTGAAAGAAATTGAAGAAGACACAAAGAAATGGAAAGATATTCTGTGCTCTTGGATTGGAAGAATTAACATAGTTAAGATGTCCATACTTTTTAAAGCAATCTATAGATTCAATGCAATCCCTATCAAAGTTCCAACATTTTTCACAGAAATAGAGCAAAGAATTCTAAAATTTATATGGAACAACAAAAGACCCCGAATAGCTAAAGGAATCCTGAGAAAAAAAGACCAAAGCCGGAGGTATCACACTCCCTGATTTCAAAATAGACTACAAAGCTATAGTAACCAAAACAGCGTGGTACTGGCACAAAAACAGACACACAGATCAATGGAATAGAATCGAAAGCCCAGAAATAAACCCACACATCTATGGACAGCTAATCTTTGACAAAGGAGCCAAGAACATACAATGGGGAAAAGAAAGTCTCTTCAACAAATGGTGTTGGGAAAACTGGATAGCCATATGCAAAAAAATGAAAGTAGACCCTTACCTTACACCATACACAAAAATTAACTCCAAATGGATTAAAAACTTGAATGTAAGACCTGAAACTATGAAACTTCTAGAAGAAAACATAGACAGTAAGCTCTTCGACATTGGTCTTAGCAACATCTTTTCAAACACCATGTCTGACCGGGCAAGAGAAACAATAAAAAAAAATAAACATATGGGACTACATCAAACTAAAAAGCTTCTGCCCAGCAAAGGAAACCATCAACAAAATGAAAAGACAACCTAACAATTGAGAGGAGATATTTGCAAACCATACATTTGATAAGGGGTTAATCTCCAAAATATATAAAGAACTGATGCTCTCAACAACAAAAAAACTAACAACCCAATTAAAAAATGAGCAAAAGACCTGAACAGACATTTCTCCAAAGAAGATATACAGATCGCCAACAGGCACATGAAAAGATGTTCAACATTATTAACTATCAGGGAAATGCAAATCAAAACTACAATGAGATATCACATCACACCCATCAGAATGGCTATCATTAACAAGACAGGAAACAACAAGTGTTGGAGAGGATGTGGAGAGAAGGGAACTCTCATACACTGCTGGTGGGAGTGCAAACTGGTGCATCCACTATGGAAAACATTATGGAATTCCTCAAAAAATTAATGATAGAACTACCATATGATCCAGCTATTCCACTGCTGGGTATTTATCCAAAGAATGTGAAAACACCAATGGGTAAGATACATGCACCCCTGTGTTCATTGCAGCATTATTCTCAATAGCCAAGACTTGGAAGCAACCTAAGTTCCCATCAGGGGATGAGTGGATAAAGAACATGTGGTATATATGCACAATGGAATACTCCTCAGCCATAAGAAACGATGAAATCCAGCCATTTGTGACAACGTGGATGGACATTAAGGGTATTATGCAAAGTGAAATAAGTCAGAGGGAGAAGGTCAAATATGGTATGATCTCACTCATTAAGTAGTAGATAATAACAACACAAACAAACATATAGAGACAGAGATTGGATTTGTGGTTACTAGAGGGTAAAGGGGGATGGAGGAGGGAGGAGGGAGAAAAGGATAATTAGGCACATGTGTGTAATGATTGATTATAATTAGTATTTGGGTGGTGAACATGAGAACATGATATAATCCATGCAGAAATAGAAGCATAGTGATGTACACCTGAAATTTATACAATGTTATAAACCAATGTTACCACAATAAACAACAAAATAAAATAAAATAAAAAAATTAAAACACACCAATATTTAATTACATGTTGTCATAACTTACAGATACTTTCAGAGGCAATATACGAGCCACTTATGAAATATACTCTTTATACGCAAAGTTTACTTTTATTCACAAAAGGATTACCTAGCTTGATCATCTATCTTTTCTATCTAATATTCATGATATCGTAAATATTTCAAAATTCATATATAATAGCAGAAGATAAAAAATATTGTCATGTTTAAAATAACATGACATGATGTTTGAAGCCAATTGCAAAGGAGAGGTTTCTCAAATATTGTCATTATCTCAAAAGTAATTGTATTAATAAAACACATAACTTAGGTATTTTAACTTTAAACTTACAGTTTACTAAATTGTTCAATTAATATATAGTTAATTTACTCTTTCAACGTCTCCTTGAAGTATTTTCTAATATTATCCCCATTGCATACATAAGGCAACTAACTTAGAGTGATCACATGACTTTCCTGAAGTTTCAGTGTAGGAAAAGAGATCTAATTGAAATCCTGCTCTTCAGTCTATGGCCCTACCACCATGAACATGCCCCATCTCATCTGAAATGCTGATCTTCAAGATGCACTTACAGAGTTCTTTCTACAACACCACAACTGCCTCTAAATTTGTTTTAAAATAACTGGTAAAATGACGTTAAGTGGAAAGTTCTCTGATTTCAGTTATACTTGGATTGAATCTCAGCTGGGCCATTTACCAAACGGTGTGACTTTGGGCAATAACAATAATAACAACCACCACAACAATAACAATATTTATAGAGCACTGTCAGGCACTGTTTCAAGTGCTTTACAAAAGTTAACTCATTTAGTCTCTACAACAAATATATGAAATATCATAGTTTTATTATCTCCATTTTATAGATGAGAAACTGAGGCACAGAGCGGTTAAGTAACTTGCAAAAGGTGATAAGGCCAATAAGTGATGGCTTTGATTGCGGTTAGCCTATTTCCAAAAGGTATTATAATTTAACCCAACACTATAATTTTCCACTGTGAACCTTAATTGTCTTGACTGTAAAATAGAGATATTCTCTGTCAAGTATTAGAGGACAGCGAACAGAGATATCTTCTCTATTTCTGCTAGGTTCCCAGGACCTGGCACATAGTAAATATTCAGTAAATGTTAGCTCCCTTCTTATCAAAATTTGCATTGACTCTAACAGAAATAGAAAAAGTGACTTGAGGAATCTTGAAAGATCTCATATACTCTCAAGTATCTCCTTTACCTGACTGTCATAACGATATCCATCTTTCCTTTAAATCTGGAAATATTCCTCAAACATGATGTTGTTGGTCTATGAACCACAGTTTGAGTAGTGAGGCTCCAGATACTAGGAATCTGACAGTACATATATTGGCTAGAAAGAAATCCTGAGATGGAGAGAGATGTCAAACTGGTGATTCTGATCAATGCTAAACTGAACTTACTTCACCTTTTTTGTCTATTAACAGTTTCCACTTTTTTTCTGGAGAGATTTTGTTGGTGAGTAGGACATAAACAAGGTATTCTGCACTGCCAAAGAAGAGCAAAGTGCTTCAGAAATACCCATATGAAAAGGAGCCTCTTATTTATTATTATTATTTTTATTTTGGGTTCCTCTTAGCCAGAGAGCAATCTTCTTTCTGCTGGGTTCTTCTGTGGAACCTTGATAAAAGCTCCATAAAAGACTTGATTAAAGAATTCTCTGAGAGATGCCTTTGTACCTATTGTAAAAATGGAAGGCTATTGAAAATATGTTATGCAAGCATTTCATTTGTCACAGTGTGTAAACAATAAAAACCACCCTGTGAAATCAATATGACAAAAAAACCATTCCTATCAAGAGTTCAGAGAACATTTACTTATATTCTTCCTGATGAAGATTAAACATAAGATTTATAAGTGGCTTAAAATCTTTGCTCCCAGAAAAAACAAATGATGTCAATACTATCATCAATTTTATATAAAATGACACTAATAATGTACATCAAATTGTAGTGTGATAATCTCTTCCCTAATGTTAAAGAAGTAATTTAATATTGCAAGAGACTTGGATGGATCTCAAAAACTCTCTCAAAACTCAACACAGAATTAAATCCATATCAATTTTTCCTCAAGAGACATATGAAACTTAGGAAAATGTAGAGTTTAGGTTCTGTCTAGTTAAATATAAGGTAGCAAACATATTCAAGAGATACATTGTTAAAAGATAAACTGAGACATATTATTCGAGAGTCATAGTCAGATATTTGAGGAAACTAGAAGAATTCAGGATCCAGTTTGGTTTGTAATACCTGCAAGCCTTTTGAGATGAATAGGGAACATTTGGGGATTGGTAAAGTGATAGGTTGGCTTTGAATTGTTTCTAGAGCCTCATTTCTGTTCTTATAAAGACTCAATTTGTAAAACAAAGCATAGTTGTTTTTAATTCCTCAAAGAATTGGATTGCAACCTAAATGATATCAAGAAGCTGACCCATCCATACACCTACATTATCTTCTATTTACTTCTTTATATCAGGGAGAAGATCTTCAATGAAATTGAAAAACAAAAGATTCCTTTGTTTTGGATTTAGAGGTGTGTCTTTGGAATGTTTTAGTAAGTCCTTTCAAAACTGCTTCAGAATGCTTTTCTTTCCTTCTGGGTGCATAGTTTTATTTTAGTTTAGGGGAGAAAGCCTTAAAAAATTGCTATCAGGCCCTGAATATCATCTTTTATTTTCACCAACTTCTGATCATAGAGCTACTTTTAAAAATAATCCTTTCAAACATCTTGTCAGGTTTTGATACTGGCTCAACATGAGCTTGACATAAGAGAAGACATTTTTGTGGAAAAGAAGCCATTTAGTAAGTAACTATGGATAACCTCTGAGTAATTAACCCAGCTGGGCATACTCTGGCTTGCATGAAGCCTAGATAATAAATAACTGAAACATAAAGAAAACTGCATGCATTATGACTTATGACCCATACTTAGCTTTATATCTCCCAGCTGCTGTAAGACAATAACTTTGTTCTTTTGCATTCCTTATAAATGTAGCGACCCCCAGTCTATGATGCCAGATGGACAACCTTATTGACCCTTTCCTCCAACAACCCCTAGAGAGAGATTCTATACTGGCATACATCATCATGACAGCTGAAAGGTCTGGTGTGGTGTCCCCCCAGTGTACAGTACCAGATGGTGTGGTGACTCCCAGTCTGCAGTGCCAGGTGATCAACATTCTGGACCCCCTCCTCTATAGCCCAACAGCCCTATATAACTGCTTCAAGATACTGTAATCTCATTAGGATGGTTCTTTAGGACACATGTCCACCGTCTTCCAATTAGCTGGCTTTTCACTTAATAGAAGTCCTTTCTCTACCATCATCTTGTCTCTTGATGGATTAGCTTTTGTCTCACAGCAGGCAGATCATGCCCTTTGTATGGCAACAATTTCAGCTAAGACAAGCAGTGAATATTCCTGGCAGTATTGAACAACCTCATGGGCTCAAGAGGTGTCACCAAAGTGGATGCAAAAGATGCTTTCATTTTAAGACCCAGAACTACTCCCCAAAATAACCAAAATAAAGACTTAGACAATTCTCCTGAGAGCTGGCAATAGTCAGTAGGATCTTAGCTGCAAATGGAGGGCAACCCACATTTCTGTTCAGTCATATCTAGCCATAAATAAGGTGCAACCCACATTTTTTGAGACCCCCCAACATGATGGTTGCCAATTCAGATTCCAAGGTCACAAAATGAGACAGACAAGAAGACAACCTCCCAGCTGTGTCTGGGAGAGAAAGGATTAATAACCAATGAGGAAGAAAAAGCAAATTCATGAGTCACAATTCAAACATCTAATTCTTACAAACTTTTTTTCCTGCCAATCTGAATTTGGAAATAAAGGGATAATGCAAAATTTTACCTTCTTCTCCTGACCATGTACTACAGATAGATATCTGGGAGAGCTGACTTTGGTAAGAATCCTCACTCTCTGCTTGCTTCTGCCATTTTTCCCAGGATCTTGTCTGTAATCTCTGAAATGAGTAGCAGGTCTCATGCTAGTCACCAGAAACTGTAGAGGAGGAAAAATAATTTTCCTCTACCTTCATGGTGAGTGCTTGTTTGAGACCTCTTTTTCTCTAGGGCACCTCGTAAATGGATAAGCTTATCTAGGTTAGAAGTCTCCACTGTGGCCACTGTAATTCAAGATTATCTTTGGAAAGGTTAACCTACTTGTTTGGTCATAAAATGAAATTTTGTTCACCTGATGCCTCACACTGGAACTGGTCCAGTTAAGTCAGACCCAGTCCAACTCTGAACCCAGTTGGGATTCTAAGTTGAACCCAGTCTGACTCTAGCTGGTTTCTGGACCCAATCCAGAAGAAGAAATGCCCCAATAAAGTCTGACATCTCATAATGCAAAACTTGTAAAGATAGGATTCTAGAAGGACTTACCCATGATCTCCAGAGGCAGTGAGAAAGCAGTGAGCTTAAGGGGCTCAACAGGTTACCTTCACCTGGTAGCTCATTGCTCTTGGGGGCAGCAGGAGGTCTCCTTCAGTTCCCTCTTCTGACATCATAACTGTTAAAAAGATAAACTGAGGCATATTAAAAATTTTTAAAAAAGTGAGTTTGGAAGAAGGCAGCTTAGGACTCCCATGGACACAACAAACCTACAACTACTGTGGGATAATTTATTCTGAGAGACATCTGGAAATTGGATAAAAAGAACCTCCACAACAAGGGACAACACAGAGAGAGGTGGAAGAGGCAGAGATACAGCCCTGCTGAGGAAAGAATCACACCTTAGCTGTGGCATTTCATGGTTTGGAGCAATATCAAAGGTACAGAGCTTTTCCCAGAGGAGTAGGGGATTCAAGCTTCACATTAGCACCCCAGCTCTTAGGTCCAGCACAAGAGAGATGAGATCCCAACATCCCTGGCTTTGAAAACCAATGGGGGATACACACAAGAAAACTGTAGAACTTCAGGGAAAGGAAAACCTGCTATTAAAAGGCCCACACATAGACTCACTTGACCCAGAAATCAGTACAAAAACACCAAATAGAAAAGTGCATAGTCCATTGGTAAAAGAGACTCACTTACTAAGCTCAGAGCACAACCCAGAGGGAGCATATCTCAGAGAGGCAGGAGGTAACTGGGACCACCCCCCAGGGGCTGAGACACTGGCAGCAGCTGTTATTGTGACCTAGTCCAGCTGTACTGACACAGATAATGGCAAGCACCATTGGAATCCTACCTCTAGCTTGTTGGCACAGGGGTCTGCCCTGCCCACTAGAGCACCTGAGGCAATTGGGCACAGCCAGGCAGTGCAGGCAGTCCACCTCAGGGACTGGCCCCACTCACCAGCAAGCCCACAGCAGACTTGTGCTTCTGGGCCTCACAAACAGCCACAAACACTGAGGACCTGCCCAGCCTACCACCACTTAAAATGGTTGCACACTGCCACATTTGAGGCCTGTCCCATCCATCAGCACACCTGAGGCAGTTGTGCACTGCATGACCATGTAGCTAGTTTTTGCCCAAGAACAGGCTGTCAACAACTGAACACTAGGCAGCCAGCCTCACCAGAAGCCTGCACCACCAACCAATGTATCTGAGGCAGCTAAGTGGTGCAGGGTCATGCAACCAGCCAAACCAGGGACCTATAGCAGTTGTGTGCCCCTGGGCCTAACAACCAGCCACACTGGGTGCCTGACTTACTCACCAGCAAAACTGCAGTAGTTGTGTGCTACCAGACTGTGCAGCCAGTCATGCTGGGGGCTTGCCCCACACAATAACACACCCATAGGAGGGGCCTGTGGCCAGGCTTCACAACCAAGGGTCCTGGGGCCAGGCCAGCCTACCTACCTTCCCACAGCAATAGCAACCTTGCCACAATAGAGGTCCACATGCAGTCCAAACAGGGGACACCCCAGAAGCATTTGGCATAGATGACAAGAGGGAAACATACTGCTGGGCGCCATAAGACATCTCCTCCATAAGGCCACATTTCCAAGATCAGGAAACATAGCTGATATATCCGATATACAGAAATAAGCACAGAGAAGTAGGCAAAATGAGATAAAGGAATATGTTCCAAATAAAAGAACAGGACAAATCCTCAGAAAAGAACTAAAAAAAAAAGAGATAAACAATCTACATGATAAAGAGTACAAACTAATGGTCACAAGGATGCTCACTGAACTGGGGAGAAGAATAGATGAACAGAGTTAGAACTTCAAGAAAGAATTAAAAAATATAAAAGAGAATCAATCAAGGCTGAAGAATACATTAATGGAAATGAAAAATTCACTAGAAGGAATCAGTAGCAGAGTAGATGACACAGAAGAATGGATCAGTTATGTGAATGAAAGAGTAGAGGAGACCACTCAAGCTGAACAGAAAAAAGAAAAAAGAATTAAAAAATGAATACAGTCTAAGAGATCTCTGGACATCAGGCATACTAGCATTCACATTATAGGTGTCCCAGAAAGAGAAGAGAGAGACAAAGGGGCACAGCTATTATTTGAAAAAATAATAGCTGAAAACTTCCCTAACGTGGGGAAAGAAACAGACATCAAAGTACAGGAAGCACAGAGAGTATCAAACAAGATAAACCCAAAGAAGCCCATACCAAGACCATTTATAATTAAAATGTCAAGAATTAAAGATAAAGACAGAATCCTAAAAGCTGCAAGAGAAAAGCAACAAGTTACATACAAAGGAAACCCCATAAGAATATCAGCTGGCTTCTCAGCAGAAATGTTACAGGCTACAAGGGAGTGGTATGATATATTCAAAGTGCTAAAAGTAAAAAAATCTACAACCAAGAATACTCTACCCAACCAGGTTACCATTCAGAATGGAAGGAGAGATAAAGAGTTCTCCAGACAAGCAAAAACTAAGGGACATCATCACCACTAAGCTGGCCTTACAAGAAATGTAAAAGGACTTAAGTAAGTGGAAAAGAAAAGGTAAAAAACAGAAATAAAATTATTAAAGACAAAATATCACTGGTAAAGGCAAATATACAGTAAAGTTAATGGATCAATCACCTATAAAGCTAATATGAACGACAAAAGTACAAAAATCATCTATATCTATGATAAGAGGTTAAGGGATACACAAAAATAAAAAAGGTAAAATATGATGTCAAAAACATAAAATGTGGGAGGGATGGAGTAACAGTGTAGGTCTTTTAGTAAGAAGTCAAACTTAAGAGACCATCAACTTTAAATAGATTGCTATTTATATTATTAGGGTTATTATGTAGGAACTGCGTGGTAACCACAAACCAAAACCCTATAATAAATACAAAAAAAATAAAGAGAAAGAAACCCAAACATAACAGTAAAGAAAGCCATCAAATAATAAGTGAAGAGAGTAAGAGAGGAAGAAAGGAACAGAGAAGAACTATAAAAACACCTAGAAAAAAGTAACAAAATGGCAATAAGTACATACTTATCAATAGTTACTTTAAATGTAAATGACTAAATGCTCCAATCAAAAGACACAGACTGGCTGAATGGAGAAGAAAACAAGACCCAAATACATGCTGGACACAAGAGACACACTTCAGACTTAAAGACACTCACAAACTGAAAGTAAAGGTATGAAAAAAGATACTCCATGCAAGTGGCAATGAACAGAAAGCTGGGGTAACAATACTTATATTAGAAAAATAGACTTTAAAACAAAAACCATAACAAGAGACAAACAAGGTCATAGCATAATGATAAAGGCAACAACCTAACAAGAGGATAAAACACTTGTAAACATCTATGCACCCAACATAGAAGCACCTAAATACATAAAGCAAATATTAACAGACATAAAAGGAGAAATTGACAGTAACAAAATAATAGTAGGGAAGTTTAACACTCCACTGACATTGATGGATAGATTATCCAGAAAGAAGATCAATAAGGAAAGATTAGCCTTAAATGACATATTAGGTCAGATGGACTTAATAGATACATACAAAACATTCCATCCCCAAACTGCAGAAGATGCATTCTTTTTGAATGTACATAGAACATTCTCCAGGAAAGATCACATATGAGGCCACAAAAGAAGTCTTAATAAATTTAAGAAGACTGAAAAAACATCAAGCATCTTTTCTGACTGGAACGGCATGAAACCAGAAATCAACTACAAAAAGAAAACTGGAAAAGTCACAAATATGTGGAGATTAAACAAAATGCTACTGAACAACTATTGAGTCAATGAAGAAATCAAAGAAGATATAAAATAAATACCTGGAGACAAAAGAAAATGAAAATACAACATACCAAAATCTGTGGGATATAGAAAAAGGGGTACTAAGAGGGAAGTTTATAGTAATACAGGCCTACATTAACAAACAACAAAAATCTCAAATAAACAATCTAACACTACACCTGAAGGAAATAGAACGAGAACAAATGAAGCCCAAAATCAGTAGAAGGAAGGAAAGAATAAAAATCAAATTGAAGCAAAAAGAGGATGATTGTCGCTAGGTGTTAACTCAGGTCCAATCTTCCTCACCAAAAAAAAAGAAAAAAAGAAAAAAAATCAAAGTGGAAATAAATGAAACAGACTCTAAAAAGACAATAACAAAGATCAATGAAACTGAGAGCTGGTTCTTTGAAAAATAAATAAAATTAACAAACCCTTACCTGGATTCACTAAGAAAAAAGACAGAGGGCTCAAATAAACAAAAACAGAAATGAAAGAGAAGAAATTACAACAGATACCACAGAAATACAAAGGATTATAAGAGAATACTATGAAAAGCTATACAGCAAAAAATTGGATAATCTAGAAGAAATGGATATATTCTTAGAATCATACAACCTTCCAAAACTGAATCAAGAATACATAGAGAATCTGAATAGACTGATCGCTAGAAAGGAGATTGAAACAGTAATTAAAAAAACAAAGATCCAGGACCAGATGGCTTCCCCAGTGAATTCTACCAAATATCCAAAGATTTAATACCTATTAAATCTTCTCAAAGTCTTCCAAAAAATTGAAGAGGAGGGAGTGCTTCCTAACTCATTCTACAAGGCATACATTACCCTGATACTAAAACCATGCAAGTACAACACAGAAAAAGAAAATTACAGTCCAATATTGTTCATGAACATAGATGCAAAAATCTTCAAGAAAATATTGGCAAATCAAATACAATAATACATTAAAAGGACCATACACCATGATCAAGTGGGATTTATTCCAGGAATGCAAGGATAGCTCAACATTTGCAAATCAATCAATGTGATGCACCACATTAAAGAAATGAAGAATAAAAACCTCATGTTCATCTCAACAGATGCAGAGAAAGCTTTTGACAAGATACCACATTCATGTATGATAAAACTCTGAACATAATGGGGGTAGAAGAAAAGTACCTCAACATAATAAAGACTGTATACAATAAACCCACAACTAACATCATACTCAACAGTGAAAATCTGAAAGCTATCCCTCTAAGAACAGGAACAAGACAAGGGTGCCCACTTGGGCACTCTTATTCAACACAATATTGGCAGTCCTAGCCAGAGCAATCAGGCAAGAAAAAGAAATAAAAGGCATCCAAATTGGAAAGGAAGAAGTAAAACTGTCACTGTTTGCAGATGACATGATTTTATATATAGAAAACCCTAAAGAATCTGACAGAAAACTATTAGAAATAATAAATATGTACAGCAAACGGTACAAAATCAACATAGAAAAATCAGTTGTGTTTCTTTACACAAACAACAAAATAGCAGAAAGGGAAATCAAGAATACAATCCCTTTTACAATCACAACAAAGAGAATAAAATATCTAGGAATAAATTTAACCAAGGAGGTGAAAGACCTGTACACTGAAAACAATAAAACTTTGTTGAAAGAAATCAAAGAAGACACATAGAAATAGAAAGATGTTCAATGCTCACGGATTGGAAGAATTAATGTACTTAAAATGTCCATACTTCCTAAAGCAATCTACAGATTCAATGCAATTCCTATCGAAGTCCCAATGACTTATTTTTCATAGAAATAGGAAAAGAATCCTAAAATTTATATGAAACAACTAAAGACCTCAAATAGCCAAAGCAATCCTGAGAGAAAAGAACAAAGCTGGAGAAATTGATACCAAACCTCTTAATCTGAAGTTCACGTGCCAGATGCACAATAAGCCAATCACTAAGACACCATGCTTGGAGATGGAGAAAGGTTTATTTGAATTGGCCAAAGTGAAAAGGCAGGAGGATAGCTTCATTCAAATCCACCTTCATGAAAGAAGAGAGCAGAGGGTCTTTATAGAGATAAGGGGCTTGGGAGGACAAGTTTTGGAGAAACAAAGGGGAAATCCATGTTTCTTTCACTCCAGATAGGCCTTCGGGTAATCAGACTTCTGGGTGTCAATGGCAACTGGGGTCTGATTATCTGGTGATCATAACTTACTTAAAAACAAGCTCATAAATTGTTATGACCCTTGAGTCACTGCTCATGTTAAACAAAAAAAACAGCAAATTCACAAGATTAACTTCTTTTCATCTGTGTCTGTGTTGGGAACAAGGTTGAAGGGTAATCATGTTCTTATTGAATATTTACAGTAACCCTCAGGTACCCAGCTTCAGTATCATACTCTCTGATTTCAAAATACACTACAAATCCATAGCGATCAAAATGGCATGGTACTGGCACAAAAACAGACACATAGATTCAATGGAACAGAATTGAGAGCCCAGAAATAAAACCACATATCTATGGACGGCTAATTTTTTACAAGGTAGCCAAGAACATACAATGGAGGAAGAAAAGTCTCTTCAATAAATGGTGTTGGCAAAACTGGACAACCACATGCAAAAGAGTGAAAGTAGATCATTATCTTACACCATACACAAAAATTAACTCAAAATGGATTAAAGACTTGAATGTAAGACCTGAAACCATAAAACTTCTAGAAGAAAACATAGGCAGTATGCTCTTCGATATCAGTCTTTACAGTATCTTTTTGAATACCACGTCTCACGAGGCGAGGGAAACAAAAGAAAAAGTAAACAAATGGACTACATCAAACTAAAAAGCTTCTGCATAGCAAAGGAAACTATCAACGAAATGAAAAGACAACCTACCAATTGGGACAAGATATTTGCAAATCATATATCTGATAAGGGGTTAATATCCAAAACATATAAAGAACTCATAAAACTCAACAACAAAAAAGCAGCCCAATTAAAAAATGGACAAAGGATCTGAACAGACATTTTTCCAAAGAAGATATACAGATGACCAAGAGGCACATGAAAAGATGTTCAACATCACTAACTCTTAGGGAAATGCAAATCAAAACTACAATGAGATATCACCTCACACCTATCAGAACTAATCAGGCTAATATTAAAAAGACAAGAAATGAAAAGTGTTGAAGAAGATGTGGATAAAAGGGAACGCTTGTACACTGCTGGTGGGAATGTAAATTGGTAGAGCAAGTATGGAATACAGTATGGAGATTCCCCAAACAATTAAAAATAGAACTACCATATGATCTAGCTATTCTACTACTTAGCATTTATCTAAAGAACATGAAAACACTAATTCAAAATGATATATACACCCCTATGTTCATTGCAGCATCATTCACAATGGCCAAAACTTGGAAACAACCTAAGTGCCCACCCACAGATGAATGGATAAAGAAGTAGTGTGTGTGTGTGTGTGTGTATATATATATATATATATATGTATATATACACACACACAGTGGAATGCTACTCATCCATAAAAAAAGATGAAATCTTGTTATTTATGACAACATGGATGGACCTTGAGGGTAATATG
Source organism: Diceros bicornis minor (assembly GCF_020826845.1). Taxonomy (NCBI): domain Eukaryota; kingdom Metazoa; phylum Chordata; class Mammalia; order Perissodactyla; family Rhinocerotidae; genus Diceros; species Diceros bicornis. The sequence continues at coordinate 88,456,519 of NC_080781.1, read as the reverse complement.
CTAAGCAAAATAAGTCAGACAGAGAAAACCGAATATCATATGATTTCACTCCTATGTGGAAGATAAAAAAATGACAATTGCAAACAAACACATAGACACAGAGAACAGATTGGTGGTTACCAAATAGGAAGTGGGGAAGTGGGAGGGTGAAAGGGGTAAAGGGGCACATTTGTACGGTAATGGATGGCAATTAGGCTTTTGGTGAACACAATGTAGTCTACACGGAAGTCAAAATATAACGATATGAGCTTGAAATTTATATAATGTTATAAACCAATGTTACCTCAATAAAAGAAAAATAATTAAATAAAAAAAATTAAGAGTTTATTTGAACAAAAATCAATTGGAATTGAGAAGTGGCAAACCCGGAGTGGTTAGGAGTGCTCCCCTGACAGAAGTTCGAGGAGAAAAGACAGAAGCAAAGTAAGGAAATTATTGTTTGGCTATAGTTTAAAGCCTATTTGACTGTTTGTGATTGGATGTTCATACGTTTCAATTTTTTAACCTTAAGTCATTTACAGGTGTAGATTTTGGTTTACTTATGTAGGCCACCATGGCATTAGGGCCACCTCAGTCTAATGGTCTCCTTGTTTAATTAATTTAAATATACACAAATACATTTAAATATAAATAAATGTAAATATAAATAAATTTATATATTAAATATATATATTCTGTATATATATTCCTGTGTATATGTGTATATATAAATAGATGGATGGATAGAAGGATAGATAAATAGATACTATTTAAATATATATGCTAAATATAGCTTTATATTGAATGTAAAGGGGCTTTTGTTTCTACAGGTAAAGTCATTTTTCCAATGGCTTTTTGAAAACTTGTAAATAAAAAATAAAGAATGTGATGATTCATAATAGCCTTTAGATGGAGCTGTTTCTCCTTAGAAATTATTACACAGAGACAGATCTTATTTGGCTGATCAGAAAAAATAGGAATACCTTAAATAATGCCATAGGACAGTAATGGTTTTTTTAAAACAGTAATTCTTAGCACAGCTAAAAGAGAAAATAATAAAAACTCACTTCAAACCTGTTCAAGTTCTCACTAGACTCTAAAACTCAATCTAAATTGAAACTAATTTATAGTGCTCTGATACACAAATCAGTTTCAGGGCTGATAATATTTTGAAAAGTTTTATAGAATAAAGAGTAGAAAGTGTTATGAGTGCCTTAGTTATCACTGAGAAGTTAATAAAGTTATCTTTTAATTTCTTAGTTTGGAAAAGTACTTAAGGGAAAGTGCTGTCGGGGGAAGAGAGAGAATCTCCCTCTGCCCTTTCCCTTAAGGTTCTTCTGGCTGGCCAAATAATCAACAAGACAGGTTAGCAGGAGAAAATAATACCAAGTTTAATAACATGTATACATGGGAGAAAGCAGGGACACTGCGTTTCTCAACACAATAGTAGTAATTCTCCTCTTAAATATCATTTTCAGCCAATGACAAAGGAGGATTTTGGGGGTGGGGGGAGTCAGTTACAGGAGATTACCACTAAAGCACAGTAAACAAGAGTAAGGTTTATTATGTAGCTCAAGGCTTCACCTTCTACATTGATATGTCACTAGAAATGAGCTCATCCTCCTCTCTTCTCCAAACAGAGAGGGAGATACCTTTACACATGGAGATTTCCCTTATAAATGTAAATGATTGTCTGGCAACTCTTCGCAGGGTCATCCAGAGAATGTGGCCAGAGAGACAGAACTTCTGATAAGAGGGGCTTGTTGGTGCCTTTCCTATTGTAACATTTACCCTACGTTATCTTTACAGCCATCATGATAGATCTGTTCCAGGAAGGAGCCACCATGTCAAATTCTTTAGGCAGTTAGTGGGGGAGGTCAAATGTCCCTAGAGAAAACAACCAAGGTAAAGAGATAGATTTCAGGATGGCCAAATCTTGATCTCCCACAGTGCCATAACGTTAAAGAAACAAAAACACATCCCTAGGTGGTCATATATTTTTTTTGTGTGTGTGTGTGAGGAAGATCATTCCTGAGCTAACATCCGTGCTAATCTTCCTCATTTTGCTGAGGAAGACCGACTGTGAGCTAACATCTATTGCCAATCCTCCTTTTTTCTTTCCCCCAAAGCCCCAGCAGATAGTTGTATGTCATAGTTGCACATCCTTCTAGTTGCTGTATGTGGGATGTGGCCTCAGCATGGCCGGAGAAGCGATGCATCTGTGCGCGCCTTGGATCCGAACTCGGACTGTCAGTAGCAGAGCGCGCGCACTTAACCACTAAGCCACAGGGCCGGCCCTAGGTAGTCATATTTTAAAGGCATAAACATACATTTGGAGCATAGAATGATCTCTGGCAAACTGATTATTAGATGAGGCAGACAAAACTTGTTACCAAATGAGGAAGAAAAATGCTAGAAAAAATGTGGGCAAATTATGAGCAGTTACCTAAAGTTCAAAGTTGATTATATATTAACTACTGTGAAGCTTCTTGAAAAGATTCACATTCTGGAAGTGGTTACATTAGGAACGATACTGTGAATATGTCCTTAGTTTGATTCCCCATTGTACAAGTGGAGAAAGAAGCACCTTAACTGCAGTTTTGTGCTTGGCAATTTTTTCTGAGAATAAAAGTGTTTTCCAAGCAAAGCATGATAAAAATTCCTAAAAATATGCAATCTTTTTTTCCCCCAAGAATTTAAAAAAGACATGCATGCATGTGACTATACACACATGCACAAACACTAAAGTAGAGAGAGAGCTATTGAATATTTTTGAGCAATATGACCTGAGCATTGTTTTAGAAGAAAACCCTGGTGGCACTGTACAGATTGATTGGATTAAGGAAATATTATAAACAGTAAAATTACTTAAGATACTGTTCCTGAGTCTGAGAGGTCATAAATATCTGATTAAGTGAATAGTGAATGAGAATGAAAAAAGAGAGATCAGAGGCATTATTGAGGTAAGAATTGTTATGAATATACAGAGCTAGTAGATGATCATCTGCAAATAGAATTTGTATTGACAAATAATAAGTAATTTATTATTGTTTGAGATGAATAATGCATCAAAGAAAGAATACTTTGCAGAGAAATAAATTTTGAGAAAAATTGTTTTGTGTTAATAATGTAAAGGGCTGAAAGCAGAGTAAATAGTGTTATATTGTGCTGTTTATTATAGGCTTCTATCACAATTGAATAAAGCTAGAACCAAACAAACTGGTTCTGAGGTATTCAAAGTTCAAGCCAAAACAAGAAGCATTTGAATTTAACTTGGGGAAGATTTCATATTCAAAGAATCCTCAGTATTTTAACTGAAAGGAAATTAACAAGCTTTAGGCAACTGCACTACCATTTGTATGCTTATCATATCTCTTTAGCAACCTATCCCTTTATATATGCATACATATGCAAGGGTAAAATCACTTGATTTTAATGGATTTTGAATTTTATATGTTAATAATTTTTCAATTTAAATGTTCCCCCTTTTGCCTTTTCTTTATAAATCTGCTTTTTCAATAAGGATCCATCATTGTTGACTCATTCAGCCCAGAATAAATTTATTTATTATCAAGAACTCAACTAAAAGCTAGTTTAATGGTGATAGTCATATATTATTAAACATTGTTTCATGATAAGAAATCAGCTTTATTTTAAATACCAAGTTATTCTGTTGAATTTATATTTTAAAATATACACATTTTATGAACTAAAGTTTTTCTCATACAAATTTTAGTCTGTAGTCATATGATATTAAATTATCCAGATAATGGGTGAAATAAAAATCAGTGATCCGTATGTTATATCTACATCTTGCTAGCTGTGGCAATTTAGGGTAATGTCATGGGAGTATTAAGAAGTAATTACAGTCTTGTAAAAAAATGTCAAATCATCCTGCTTCTCTGGGAGATTTCTAAGCATATATACAGAAATGCAGCATATAACCAATGATAAATAAGGTATTTTCAGCCTTATCTAGGGTAGTCCCCATTACCATCTATCATCCAACCCAATGTAGTTTAGGTTTTAGACTGCAGTAGGAATTCTATTGTACTTACTCTAAGTGTGAATCTAAAGCTCTTGCTATCTTATGGTGAGCTATATTATGCAGGAGCACAAAACAATGGTGAGCACATTTAGGCAGGCAATGGAGAGAGAGAGAGATTGTAGGTTCTCTTGATTGATAGAAAGCCCTGCCTGGGTTTGTTTGAATAAAATGGCTCTATTTGTAAACACATTCCAACAATGATGCAATCATTTTAAATGTGTATCCTTTCCTCTTAAGGAGAAGCAGAAACTTTCCTTTGCTTCTTAATAAACATCTGAAAAAATATAATCAGAGCCTCTGGGTTTTTGACTAAATATTAGCTACTGTCATCCAGATGTTTTGGTATCTTGGAAAGAAAGGCAGAAAGGTTAAAGCTGCAGCAGCAGCTTCAGAATATAACAGGTTTGGGGGGATGGAAGATGAGAAGGGGCCAGTTATAGTAGAGCTTGTTATTTGGGAAAAGAAATGCTGACCAATTTCTGGCTACTAAAAATAATTCTATTTAAATTATAAGTAAATTTCAAAGAAATACAGTTTATATATGTCAAGAAAGCCCAAGTTTCATTAGTTAGTAATTTCCACTAAAACAAAATTAATGCTCTGTGAGGAAAACTTGCAAGAATTTTTGAAGTTAGCATAATGATATTCATTTCTGAAAGTTGTTTTGGTTTGTTATTTTTATTTTAATAAAACTACCTTTTTTCTTTGATTTTGGTAAAACAAATAAAAATTACAAGTGATGAGAGTGTATACCCACTTCAGTTGTCCTAGGTGGTAGATTACTCAGCACGTTTAATATTCATGATGGCAATAAAACATGATTCTTCCTTTCTATGTGAATTAAATAGATTTGTCACTGTTGCAGGAAATAATTTCTTTTTGTTTCAATAAAAAAGGCACCTGTCATTTGATGCTGAGATCCAAGATGAAAATTGAAAGATGCACATATATACAAATTGTCCAGATTTCTTTTACATATCTTCTAGCCCTAACTTTCATGAACTTAACTTGCAAAACTAAGGATTTTGCCACTACCTAAAGGAGACCTTTTTTCTTTCATTTTTTTTGTTACATGAAATTCGAAAAGTGACTGATAACTTTCCAGGTTTTTATCTGACTTAATCCATCTGTTAAAATTGCCAATTATTCAACCAGATGAAATTTATACACAACACACATACATACACACACATCACTGACAAGGTGCCTGGAAGAACTCAAGGGTGGGTTTGGAAGCGTTTAACTGTGTTTCCAAATTTTTTCCCTATTGTATGTTCAGGAGATGCAACCACCAGCCACCCTGAACTAGACCAAGCCTTGCCACAAGAGCTAGGCCCACAAACTTTGCCTTATTTTTTAATGCTAAGATCTCTCTAGGAGGATCTTAGCCCTCATCACTATAACCTGCAGTGTATGTAGAAGCTGTTTTCCAACTGAACCTGTGCAAGTGAATACCCACCTCTACATTTTGAATATTCATTCCAATCCAAAATAAAAGGTCCTTGCTTCCCTTTGTTCGGGATGCCATGACTTTGGAAATGATTCCTCATGGTCTCTTATTTGCTGAAAATATACTTTACTCTGTGAGACAACTACCACTGGTGGAGAATCTTATTTAACTCACCAGGAGGCAAACCCACCTTGGTTCGGTGAAACACACAATACCCCACGTTCTTGACCATGTGAGGAAATGACTAATAATGGATTGCCTAAACAAATTGTGATACATTTATGTAGAGGAATAATATTTAGCTACTAAGAAAGCTACTAGAAAAGTATAATTCCTCTCGTAGAAAGCACTAAGTAATCAAAAAATATAGACCATTATAAGAAAAAGTATATAAGTACATGCAAAAAAAATTGTCTGAAGTAATAATGTTCCAATTTTAACAAAGAATTTCTTAGAGTCATGAAATTGAGTATTTTTTGTAGTATTTTTTTCTTTATAAATATATGCATTTTCTAATTTTCTATGTTGAATATGCATTATTTTTGTAATTTAAAAAAACAGATGTTTGGCTGAATAAATATTTTGAAATATAAAAAATATATTCTATTGAACATCTTGATTCATTCTGAGAATAGCATAATAATGCTTTTTACCAATTAAACTTGCAAAGTCTAGTTGCATCAGAACGTTGGATTAGTTAGAAGATGAAAGTGGCAAGCTGCAAATAAACTCTATACAGGAAACAGTAGCCTTACTAGTAGGGAGCTGCTAATGAAACATTATTTCAGGAACTAAAATCTACATATACACACACTTAAACAAAGAAAAATATCTTTCCACCTACTTTTTCCAGTCTGTCATTCTAAACAAAAAGAGATTAGTTTGAAATGTCTCTGAAATGCAAATGGCTAGTGTTAGATCTTTTCCTGACACAGAGGGAAGGGCACCAACTGCCTGAAGTGCAATGGTAGCCCCTGCAAAAGGGGTGATGGGTGCCAAAATAGCAGACTACCAAAATACTGCAGCTACTCCTATTACTACTACTACTTCTACAACTACTAGTATTACTATTAAAACTACTAGTTACTACAGCTAATGCTCATAATAATAATGGCTTTAATTTGCTATGTGTCTTCCATGTACAAAGCACTTCACATATATTATCTCATTTAATATTATTAGTCCTATAAGTTTTCAGTGTCATTATTCTCATTTCACAATGAGGAGCTCAGAAGTGTGAAATGAATTGCTCAAGGTAACACAGCTAATACACACTATAGCTTACACTTGAACCCAGTTTCAACTTAAAACTATAACCACAGCCCTTTCCATTTTACAACATTGCCTCTTACAGAATTATTCATTATTCCCAAGGCCAAAACTACATATGGTTTTCATAAAACTCCCTCTTTGCAATTGACTTTTATACCCCCATGTAGTCTGATACAGAATTTCTTTGGATATATTAAGATATTCTCAATGACTACCTGGTTCTATCATCATTTTACTGCTTCTGAACTATTTCCCATTCTGCAGTCTATTATTTGTAAATAAATACAATTATTCATTTATAGTAAACAATTTTAAGTGACTATACATAATGTACTCTGTACTCCACATCATGCTAGATGGAGAATCAGGAAGGATCAAGCTTAAAGTATACTTACGTTATAAATAAAGTAGAGCTTTTATTGGAATGAGATGTGACTGGGATATAAAAATCATCAATTTTACAATCTGACTTTAAGAAACTTACAATGTAAGAATATTTTTTAATTTAATAAACACAATCTATACTGCTTACTATGTGGCAGACACTATTTTAATTATAATATTATTAAATTTAATTGTAAATAATTATATATTTGATATATTTTTATAAAAATAATTTAATTATAAAATTTAATGCAATTATGTTGCATTTGGTAATATGTCAATTCCCCAGAATAATTCTATACAGTATGTACTATTAGTATCTATATTTTACAAATAAGAAAGCTAGTACATAGAGAGGAAAGTAATTTGCCTATAATCACAGAGCTAGTACATGCTAGGCTAGAAATCAAACCCAGGAAGTTTGGATTGATAGTTCTGTGGTTTATTGGTGGGCTGTGTTCCTATCCAAAGAGTGCTGATTAAACTGTAATACCTATAATGCTATATAGGGGCAATAGAAAGCGTGTGAGACTAAAAATCCCCACAAACTTAGGAAAAGACTGATTATTCTGTAGACATGGTAACAAGTAGGTAACAGAACCTGTTTTGCATCTGTTCAAAAGTTAACAGATCTCTACCTCAATAGTGTTGAGGGAATATAATTGAAAACAAATTTCTCCCCACAGTTTTATTATTTAAGAAACGACCAGAATGTGATGTGCAACACAGGCAATATCTAGGGGATTGAAAAGACAGAAATGAATTTCATCCCCTTATACCAAGTAGATACAACCTGTTACATATGTTTTCAAGATAGACAGTAACTAATTCTCAAGCAAGAGGACTTGACAACACCTTTTGACACACTTAGTTTGTCCCAACTTTCCCATGGTCACTGGGGAGATCCCTTGTATTGGGTTTATCCAGAGGAGGAACAAATTTTTCATTGCAAATTGGAGTAAGTCACCCACTAAAAACAGGTTCCTACTCTCCCACAGAAACTGGGAGATAGATACTCTATTCCTCTTGATGCTTGCATTTCAAAAAGATGACTCCCAGGTCCTTGGGAAATCATTCCTGAGTTGAGAGACCAGCAAGAAGCTTATTTAATCACAATAAAGATTTAAATACATTTGAAAAGGACAGAGAAATACTTTCTGAAACAAAAAGGAGGGAGGTTGAAGTCTCTTCCATTACTTTCAGCAAGAAGAATTAAGCCTCTTATTTTTAGTTTGTATCTACCCTTAGAGTGGACACAATTTTCTAAGCCAGCTACTCAGTGTCTGCTCCTCTCTTCTGAAAGTCAGTCAATCAGGGGCAGCCTCATTCTGATAAACATGCCTTGGAATGTCAACCAATCAATAACAGTTTCATCCGAGGAAGCACCATTCTACAGATGATGACAACATAATCACATCTCTGATTTTTCATCAATTCTTGTACTTCATGCTTTCCAGAAGCCCTATATAACATTAGCTATCTGCTTTGTTTGGAGAAATAGGATAAGCATATCTCTTCTGTACTACAGTAAGTAATAAATTCAGCTTTGTTTTGTTTTCAGGTACTGAGTGGTGGTCTCGTCATCCTTTGATGTATGGTATAGGAAGTAGGAATGATAAGAAATGATTTTAACTTACATTTTAATTTTTTTTGAAATGACTGAACTGAATGAGCAGATCCAAGAAGAGTAATACATGTGGCTGTAGCACAGAGTTTCAAGAACTAACAGAAATCATGCAAAAACAATACCCATAGTCATATTCTCATCATTCTTGGAAACTAACTGTGAAAAAAAGGAAAATAAAGAAAAAAAGAGTGTTTTAGTTCCTCATATGTGCCAGGTATTTTGTTAGATATTTCACATTTAATCCACATTTAATTTAATTCACAGCAATTTTCTTGAAGCTATTTGATTAAATTGTAATATGTATATTAAATAGATTGTGGGAGATCAAGATTTGGCCATCCTGAAATATATCTCTTTACCTTGATTGTTTTCTCTGACAGACATTTGACCTCCCCCACTAACTGCCTAAAGAATTTGACATAGAAGACCTGTACCAGAAAGGAGTTATCATCTGATGGCTGTAATAGAATGTAAAATAGATGTTACAATAGGAAAGGCACCAACAAGCCCATCTTATCAAAAATTCTGTCTCTCTGGCCACATTCTCTAGATGACCCTGCAAGGAGTTGCCAGACAAACATTTACATTTATAAGGGATCTCCATTTGTAAAGGTATCTCCCTCTCTGTATTGGGAAGAGGGGAGATGATCTCATTTCTAGAAACTTATCAATGTGGAAGGTGAGGCTTTAAATCTGCATAATAACCTTACTCTTGTTTACTGTGCTTTAGTGGTAATCTGTAACTGACTCCTCCCACCCCCCCCAACATCCTCCTTTGTCTTTAGGTGAAGATGGTATTTAAGACAAGAATTTCTGCTATTGTGTTGAGAAACACAGTGTCCCTGGTTTCTCCCATGTATACATGTGATTAAACTTGGTATTATTTTCTCCTGCTAACCTGTCTTGTTAATTATTTGGCCAGCCATAAGAACCTTAAGGGAGAGGGCAGAGGGGGATTCTCCCTCTTCCCCTACAACATACATGTTTATATACATATATTTATATACAAAAAATATATATGCATATATGAAAAGGTCTCTTAACTAGTCAGTAACTGAGACAAGATTATATATCAAGTTTGTCTGAGTCAGAGTCCAATACATTACATTCCTTTAACAGTAGTATGAAAATGACTTAGTGGTATTATTTGACCCTAAACCTGAAATTTGTCAGTCTTGTGATATAACTGTCAAAAAAGGAAAATATGATGTGTCTTAGGATTCATTAAGAGAAGTGTTAAGAAAAAGGAAATTAGCACATCTTTGAAAGTGTTTTTAGTTGTTAGATCTACTGCAAGTTTCTACGGTCTAGATATGCTAAGCATTCCCATGTGAGGAAATATGCAAACTTCCCTTCTTATAACTGCAAATGCTATACATGAGACTTAATTTAATTTAATTTATTAGTGATTTATCTTTCTTGAAGCTATTTGTGTTGATACAAAATTATATTAAAGGAAGAAATTTTAGAAATAAACAGTTTTTTAAAATTTTGAAATGCTTTAAAATATCATTATGTGATCTGATAAAACATTTTTAATTTTTTGCTTTCTATTTGTCACTATTATTTCTTTCTATGTGCCAAATTGTTCATTAATAATTGCATACTACATAATCTGTTGATTTGTGATGTGGCCAGTTTCTTTTGGTACATCTGTTATAATTTGGAGGAAGCAGACAGTAATACCTTTAATATTTCTATAGGTACTCATGTGAAATTAAGAAACAAACTCCAGTGAAAAAAAGACTTTGAATAAGAGTTTCTTATAAAAACTATGTGGTCCTACATGTGGGATCTGGAATTTTTAGAAACAGCATTTTTTTCTGATACCATGTCAATATGCAGCCACTAATCACATAATTTTAAGTTGAATTTTATTTTCTACCTATGATATTCCCAGTTATTATACATTGGAACTAATTTGGCAGCTTTGACAACTGGAATTATTACTTTCTCGGGTGTGATTGTGATGAGATAACATCTAGATGAGAGAGAATACTCATTCATCCATTCAAAAATATAGTTAAACACGTTATGATCCCGATTAAGGATAAAATAGAGAAAAACATTTAAGAGTAAACAATAAAAAGATACCCATAACACATATACCTGGAAAGGTGAAAACAATGACAAAAATATACAACATGCTACTGTGTATAAATAAACTAGAAAACCTAGAGAAAAAAGAATGTTTTCTAGCAAAATACAAATTTACAAATTTTTAAAATTTAGCCAAGGAGATGTGAAACATTGCTTTTTGTTTTATATTTTTTTAAATTTTTCCCAACTTTAATGAGATATATTTAACATATAAAATTGTGTACATTTAAAGTATACAAAGTGACGATTTGATATACATGTATATTGCAAAATAATTACTACAATAAGGCTAGTTAATACATCCATTACCTCACATAGTTACTATTGTGTGTGTGTATGTGTGTGTGTGTGTGGTGGGAACATTTAAGATTTACTCTCTTAGTAACTTTCAAGTATTCATTGCAGTATTGTGAAATTTTGTTTAGACACATTACCAGAAAATAAATTTAAAAGAAATTTGAATATCTGCCACTGAAAACACAAGATCTAATGGGTTTCAAGTATAGCTTGCTTAATCTTTAAAGAGAAAATCATTCCAGTGTAATTAAAAGTGTTCTGGCAAAAGGACAAAATAAACAGAAGGCTCTCCAGTTCAGTGTATGAAGCCAGAATAGCATTATATCAAAACATTAAGATCAAACATTAAGATTACATGTGTAAAAACCTGTAAGTACATCTTATTTTTGAATGTAAAAGCAATATATGTAGCAAATAGACTACAGCAGTATGCTAAAAGAACAATTCATTAAGATCTAATAGGCCTCTCCTATCCTCTCCTTGTCATCAAAGGATGTTCACTATCCTTACATGTTAGGAAATCTGATATATACCTTCATATGAACTCATAAATGTTGTTGAAATGGTGTTTGAAAAAATACAGTAGCCATTCTTAATAATAACTCTAATAAAATAACAACAGAGGTTAAACTATTTAATTATAACACCAGTACTAGCATAGAGATGCCAAAACTTGTCAGTATTATTTAACATTGTACTGGAGCTTTTAGTGAATATGTCATATTCAAATAAATTATGGATGGAGTAAAGATCTAAAAATTATTTTTAAAAATAAATATAATAATACACATGTACAAACAGAGATGGTGTAGAAATTTCTTAATACTGGAATTCAGATGCTTCAAAAAGTACATATTTAGTATATAAAGATTCAAACTGTTATGTGGCAAATGTTACAATAAATAAACATTGGATTTAGAAGAAAATAAATATTAGACTATAATCCTGAATCCCTCTGAGGGAAAAGCCCTCTAAGATAGTTGCCATATCTTCAGTGAAAATTTGTTTCTATTGTAAATAAACTTTTATTTGTCAAGACACTGAGATTTTTGGATTGCTTATTACAGCTGCTAAAGTTAATTGTCCTAACTAATATAAAAATTGGAATCTTCAAATGGTGTGGTTCTATAATAAAACTTTAAACTATGTATCATTGCCTTAGTGTTCAGGCAGTGGGAAATTAATATTTCCCACTGAAGAAATTAACATCTGAGGCTGGAAATATGAAGGTAATATTATACTATGGCAGAATATTTGGTAAAACTGTCATCTGGTTTAACATTGAAGGCTTATAAGGTGCCCAATGAACTTATAGCTCTAGGCTAAGAGTTTAGAAAGAATCAGAACATTAACTTCTTAGCTATTATTAAATCACTACATATTACTGGCTGCATTTAACAATGTATTATGAGAATGAGATTATGTTGAAAATGAATGTGATGCTTTGCATGCATGAAAAAAAGACAATGTAGAAAATCCATAAATTTGCGGATTTGTAAAGATAGAAAATACAACTGAAAGATGAGATTTAAAAAGGTATTTAGGAGTGAAAATGTCTGAGTAGGTAAGTCCAAGGATCTATCTCTCCAGTAAAGCAAGGTTAAGCTGGCAAAAACTATCAGAGTCAACTTTTTGAGAGTCTGGAATCTAATCATGAATCTGGAATCTAAAAAAACACACAAACAAATAAAAAACTTATAGCATGCAGAAGAATGTTTAATGAAGAAAAAAACTCCTAAATTTTAGTAAGAGTGTATTGTAGCATTTTTGTTTACTCAACTACTATCCCCCAATCCCCAGGCTAGATGTAATCATGAAGATGGCAGCTCATGTTTCTGTTGTAGCCTGCTGATCCCAGAGAGAGAATATGGACCTTGTACTCAAAAAATTGTGACCATGCATTTCTGCCTGTCTAGTAGCTCCCTCAAGGATCAGTTTAGTGGCTTGCCTTTGTTTCACACTCCCAAATTCTTTCAAGGTTGGAGTAGCTTTCTGGAAAACATATGTTGGAAGCATTTAAAGGTATATACTAGCAAAAGCTGAGTGGGAGAAGGGACAACAGATGGGGTAAGTAGCAGACAAAACAAAAAAGCCTAGGAAGGAAGAGCTTGGAGAAAGAGATATGTGGGAAATAAGGGCTTTGAAAAGCTCTGGTGTGGACTGGGGAATGAAGAAGACCACACACATGACCAGGGCTAGAGCATTCTCAGAAAACACTTGAGAAGAACCTAAGCTTTCACTTTGGCTGATTGTTACATTCCTTATAAGCAGGAAATTGAAGGCTAAGGTCAAATTTTAAAGGCCTAAATAAGAATAGAAGAAGTGATCCAACTCAGGGCAAATCTGCAAAAACAAGAACATTTTTTTTTGTGTTGTTAGTTTTTTTTTTTTTTTCTTATTGGCTCCAGGAGTTTAAAGTAATCTCTGTTAAATCACTAGCTGACCACAAATCTAACATAAGAGAGACTTCAGTAACCACACATTAAAAAGTATACAGTCTTTACATAAATAGTCTAGAAAACTCACAAATTAATAAGTATTCCAATAACAAAGAGCATAAAAAATCACAGGAAGAGGGGAGAATTTGATCTCCAAATTACCAACACTAATAATATAAAAAAATGTCTAGTTTTCAACAAAAAATTTTGAGGTATGCAAAGATGAAAATAGGCTAAATTTACAAGAAAACAGAGAAATCTATAGAAACTGTCCTAGAAGACATACAGTCATTAGACATACTGGACAAAGACTTTAAATCAACTCTCTTAAATATATTATATGAGCTAAAGTAAACCTAAAAAAAGTACTAAAGAAAAAAAGGACAATGATGTCTCAACAATTAGAGAATACCAATAAATATAAATAAATAATTAAAAGGAAGCAAATAGAAATGTTAGAGGTAAAAAGTACAATATCTGAAATGAAAAATATTTTAGAAGGGTTTGACAACAGATTTGAGCAGGCAGAAGAAAGAATCAGCAAACTTGAGGGTAAGTCAATTAAAATTATCCAGTCTGAGTTACAGAAAGAAAAAATACATATATATAAAAATAATGATGTCAGCATCATGATGGAGGGATCTGTTCCCTTAGTCTCTCTCCTCTTAGATACAGCCAAAATGACATTCATTAACCAACAGATGATACCCACACAGCACAATAGAACCTCTGAGAGATCCATACAGCCATATGTCTGAAGGTGGGAGTACTGGATCCCCAGGAAGCAGAGGAGGTGAGTAGATAAGCTCCCCCTCCACATACAGTGGCCTACATATGACTCTAGGAGGAGATGGGGGAGTGGGCAAGCCTCCACGCCAATACTTTCACTGTCAGAGTTACATTTTGACCATGGGGGCACTCCACACTGAGCCGGCTTGGCTACCACATGGGCACCCCCACCAAGCCCAGCAGCCCAGATGGGCCACCAGTGAGTGCAGAGTGGACTCATGAGCACAAAAAGGGGTGCCCCTCCTGTCCCCTCCTGCCTGACACATCAGCTCAGCCAGATAACCAGGGCAGCAGATGTGTGTAAGAGCACCTACACCTGCATGTGTGACCCACCAGGCAGAGGTGGCCAGTGGGCAGAGGTAGACAGGCCCTGTAGGCACAGCTTTCAGAGGATAGGTACAACTGCCAGCAGATGTGGCAGGCTCAGAAAACACAGCTTCTGCCCCCCCAGTGGTGGCAAGTGGAATCTGCGACCAGATACTACAACTATGCCTAGCAAAGGTCAATCTCATAAAACACCAGGAAGAAATACATTAACACTCAAGATCAGATGCAAAATGACAAATCTCCAGAAAAAATCTTGAAGTCACAGAAATTTACAACCTAAATGACAGAGAATGCAAAATAGTTATCATAAAGAAACTTAATGCATTACAAGAAAACTTGGAAAGCCTGTTCAATGAACTCAGGAATAAAATTAGTGAGCAGAAGGAATTCTTCACAAAAAAGATTGAAACTAAAAAAATCCAAACAGAAAAGCTGGAGATGAAGAACACAATGAATGAGATAAAAAATAATATAGCAACTTTAAAAAACAGAGCTGATATTATGGAGGACAGAATTAGTGATTTAGAGGACAGAAACATGGAAATGTTTCAGGTGGAGGAGGAGAGAGAACAAAGAGTTAAAATAAATGAAGACAGGTTGATGTCAAGATGGCGGCATAGAGAGACTCTGAACTCACCTCCTCCCATGGGCACAAAATATTTATAGCTACTCTTGGAAAAATTCCCTCAGAGAGAACTGGAAACTGGATAAAAAGAACCTCCACAACAAGGGACAGTCCTGACTGAGGTGGAAGAGGCAGAAATTCCTTTCTGGAGAGGAAAAAGCCCACCTTTGCAAGCCAGAGTGCTTCACGGCTGCCTGGGAAAAATCCAAAGGTACGCAGCCTTCCCTGGAGAAGTTGGGAACATGAGTGGGGGAGCATTACCACTATAAGCATCTTTTGGTCCCAGCACAACCAAGACGAGTGTCATAACATCTGGCTTTGCTGGCTACTAACAACAACAGGGAATAACCCTAGAAAAGCTATTGGACATAAGGAAAAAAAAGCTTTATCTCAAAGGGTCCATGCACAAATTCACCCATTTCAGAAAACAAATTAAAATCAACAGAAAGAAAAGTGCACAGTCCTTTCATGAAAAGAGACTCACCTGATAGGCTCTGGGTGCATCTTGGTGAGAGGTGCGACCTCTCCAGGGACTGAGACATTGGCAGCAGCCATTATTGTGGCCTAGTACAGGTTTGCTGACACAGACACTGGCAGACACCATTGGAGTTCTTCCCCTAACGTGCTAGCCCAGGGTCTGCCCCACCCACTAGATCACTGATTTAATCCAGCTCAGCCAGGGCAGGCAGCCTGACATAGGGATTGGTCCCACCCAACAGATAGCACTCGGGCAACTTGTGGGCCTGCATAGGCTGGGTACCTGGATTGTCTGCAGGCAGGCAAGTGGGTCCACCTCCATGGGGCAGGATGTACATGAGGAGTGGGTGGAGTGTGTGGGGCCTCTGCAGTGGTGCGCTTGGGTCCACTTCAGGGGGTCGGGATGCACACACAGAACAGGACTGTGTTGATGAGGTGTGTGGCCTTGTGGGTAGTGGTGCTTGTCAACTGCAGAAGACGCGTGCTTCTCAAACAGCCACATAGGGGAATGGTACCATCTTCCCACCCTGAAGACATTGGGTGCTCCCATGCCTGGGGCCAGCCCTACATGGCTGCTATCCTGAGCCAGCTGACAAGAGCCTTGTAGGCTGCAGACCTACAGCAATTATAAGCCCCTAAGCCTAACAACCAGCCATGCTGGGGGACTATTCACTTAATAGAAAAACCACATCAGGAATGTGCTATTAGACCTTACAGCCAATTGTGCTGGGGTCCCCCCATCCAATAAAGTGACTGAAAGGTCCATAGCAGCCAGATGCAGCTGAGCAATACAACCAGGTGGCCAGGGAGAGAGCCCAGCATCCCAGGGCACCTGCAGCAAGAGCAACCCTGCCACAACAGGACACATGTAGCCTACACAGGGGTTACTCCTGGAATATTTGGAGCTTGTGATGAGACAGAAGCACACTACTGGGCCTCATAAGGCATCTCTTACATAAAGCCACCCCTCCAAGGTCAGGAGACATAGCTGACCTACCTAACGCAGAGATATAAGCAGACAGAAAGAAGCAAAATCAGGAGGCAAAGGGATACACTCCAAGTAAGGGAAAAAGACAAAACCCCAGAAAAAGAACTAAATGAAATAGAAATGAACAATCTACCTGACAAAGAGTTCAAACAAAAAGTCATAAGGATGATGACTGATCTTGAGAGAAGAATGGATGAACTCAGTGAGAACATCAACAAAGAATTGGAAAATATAAAAAGGAACCAATCAGAAATGAAGAATACAATACTGGAAATGAATAATTCACTAGAGTGACAGAAAACCAGAATAGATGATACAGAAGAATGGATCAGTGAGCTGGATGAAAGACTAGAGAAAATCACCCAAGCTGATGAGCTAAAAGAAAAAAGAGTTAAAAAGAATGAGGACAGTCTAAGGGACCTCTGAGACAACATCAAGTGCACTAATATCTATGTCATAAGTTTCCTAGAAGGAGAAGAGAGAGACAAAAGACAAAGAATCTACTTAAAGAAATAATAGCTGAAAACTTACTTAACCTAAGGAAGAAAACAGACATCAAGGTACAGGATCACAGACAACACCAAAAAAGATAAGCACATGAGGCCACACCAAGACACATCATAATTAAAATGTCCAGAATTAAAGATAAGGAGAGAATCCTAAAAACCGTAAGAGAAAGGCAACTATTTACGTACAAAGGAAACTCCATAAGGCTATCAGCGGACGTCTCAACAGAAACCTTACAGGATAGAAAAGAGAGGCATGATATATTTAAAGTGCTAAAAGGAAAAAACCTACACCAAAGAATACTCTACCTTGCAAAGTTATCATTCAGAATGGAAGGAAAGATAAAGAGTTTTCCAGACAAGCCAAAATTAAAGAAATTTATCACCAAGAAACCAGACCCACAAGAAATGCTAATTAATTATTTAAGGGGGAAAGAGAAGATCACAAATAGGAAAAAAATATCTATTTCCATGATAAGAGGGTAAGAGATACAAATGTAAAAAAAAAAGAGGTTAGATATGATATCAAAAACATAAAAGGTGGAAGGAGGGGAGTAAAAGAGTAGAGGTTTTAGAAAGAGGTCAAACTAAAGAGACTATCAACTTAATATAGATTGCTATATACGTAGGTCATTATATATGAACCTCTTGGTATTCACAGACCAGAAACTTATAATGAATATGCAAAAAACTAAGAGAAAGGAACCCAAATATAATACTAAAGAAAGCCATGAAACCACACGAGAAGAGAGAAAGAAAAGAATAAAGGAACAAAGAAGAACTACTAAATCACCCAGAAAAAAAATAACAAAATGGAAATAAGTACATACATATCAATAGCTTTTTTAATATCAATGGAATAAAGGCTCCAATCAAAAGGTGTAGAGTGGCTGATTGGATAAAAAAACAAAACCCATATATATGCTGCATACAAGAGACACACTTCAGACCTAAAGACACTCACAAACTGAAAGTGAAGGGATAGAAAAAGATACTCCATGAAAATGGCAATGAAAAGAAACCGGGGGTAGCAATACTTATGTCAGAGAAAATAGACTTTAAAACAATACTGTTACAAGATACAAAGAAGGGCACTACATAATGATCAAGGGAACAATTCAATAAGAGGATATACCACTTGCAAATATCTATGCACCCAACATAGGTGCTCCTAAATATATAAAGCAATTATAAACAGACATAAAAGGAGAAATAGACAGTAACACAATAATATTAGGGGACTTTAACATGACAATTACATCAATGGATAGATCATCCAAACAGAATATCAAGAAGGAAACATTGGCCTTAAACGACACACTAGATCAGATAGACTTAGTAGATATATATAGAACATTCTATCCAAAAAGCAAAGAATACAGACACTTTACAAGTGCACATGGAACATTCCCCAGGATTGATCACATATAAGGCCACAAAACGAGTCTCCATAAATTTAAGAAGATTGAAATAATAACAAGCATCTTTTCTGACCACAACAGTAAGAAACTAGAAATCAACTACAGGAAGAGAATCAGAAAAGACACAAATATGTGGAGGTTAAACAAAATGCTACTCAACAACTATTAGGTCAATGAAGAAATCAAAGGAGAAATCAAAGAATACTTGGAGACAAATGAAAATTAAGTGGATAAATTCTGAGAATCATACAACTTTCTAAAACTGAATCAAGAAGAAATAGAGAATTTGAATAGACCAATTACCAGTAGGGAGAACGAAACAGTAATCAAAAACCTACCCAAAAATAAAAGTCCAGGACCAGACAGCTTCCCCAGTGAATTCTACCAAACATTCAAAGAAGACTTAATACCTATCCTTCTCAAAGTCTTCTAAAAAATTGAAGAGGAGGTGAATCTTCCTAACTTATTCTATGAAGCCAACATTACTCTAATATCAAAACAAGACAAGGACAACACAAAAAAAGAAAATTACAGGCCAATATCACTGATGAACATCGATGCAAAAATCCTCAACAAAATACTAGCAAATTGAATACAACAATACATTAAAAACATCATACATCATGATCAAGGGGATTTAGTCCAAGGATGCAGAGATGGTGTATCATCTGCAAATCAATCAATGTGATACACTACATTAATAAAATGGAGAATAAAAATCACATGATCATCTCAATAGATGCAGAGAATGCATTTGATAAGATAAAGGATCCATTTATGATAAAAACTCTGAATAAAATGGGTATAGAAGGAAAGTACCTCAACATAATAAAGGCCATATATGACAAACCCACAGCTAATATCATCCTCCATGGTGAAAAACTGAAAGCTATCCCTCTAAGAACAGGAACCAGACTAGGATGCCCACTTTTGCTACTCTTATTTAACATAGTATTGGAATTCCTAGCCAGAGCAATCAGGCAAGAAAAAGAAATAAAAGGGATCCAAATTGGAAAGGAAGAAGTGAAACTGTCACTATTTTCATAGGACATGATTTTTATATACAGAAAACCCTAGAGAATCCAAGAAAAACTCATAGAAATAATAAATGAATATCGTAAACTTGCAGGATACAAAAATCAGTTGTGTTTCTGTACATTAACTTCGAAGTAGCAGAAAGAGAAATTAAGAACACAAGCCCATTTACAACTGCAACAAAAAGAATAAAATACCTAGGAATAAACTTAACCAAAGAAGTGAAAGACATGTACACCGAAAACTATAAAACATTGTTGAAAGGAATGGAAGAAGACACAAAGAAATGGAAAGATATTCTGTGCTCTTGGATTGGAAGAATTAACAGCATTAAAATGTCCACATTTCCTAGAGCAATCTATAGATTCAGTGCAATCGCTAACAAATTCCAAACAACATTTTTCACAGAAATAGAACAAAGAGTCCTAAAATTTATATGGAAAAACAAAAGACCCAGAATAACCAAAGGAATCCTGAGAAAAAAAAACAAAGCTGGAGGTATCACACTCCCTGATTTCAAAATATACTACAAAGCTATAGTAACCAAAACATCATGGTACTGGCATGAAAACAGACAAAGAGACCAATGGAACAAAATCAAGAGTCAAAAAATAAACCCACTCATCTATGGACAGCTAATTTTCAACAGGGGAGAAAAGAACATACAATGGAGAAAGTACACTCTCTTCAATAACTGGTGTTGGCAAAACTGGACAACCACATGCAAAAGAATGAAGTAGACCATTGTCTTACCCCATACACAAAACTTAACTCAAAATGAATTAAAGACTTGAATGTAAGACCCGAAACTACGAAACTTCTAGAAGAAAACATAGGCAGTACTCTCTTGCCATTGGTCTTAGCAACATATTTTCAAGTACTAAGTCTGACTGGGCAATGGAAACAATAGAAAAAATAAACAAATGGGACTATATCAAACAAAAATCCTTCGGCACAGGAAAGAAAACCATCAACAAAATGAAAAGACAACCTAACAATTGGGAGAAGATTTTTGCAAGCCATATATCTGATAAGGGGTTAATAACCAAAAATATATAAAGAACCCATACATCTTAACAACAAAAAAACGAACAACCCAATTAGAAAATGGGCAAAAGATATGAGCAGACGTTTGTCCAAAGATGATATACAGATGGCCAACAGGCATATGAAAATGTGTTCAACATCACTATCAGGGAAATGCAAATCAAAACTACAATGAGACATCACCTCACTCCCATCAGAATTTTGATAATTAACAAGACAGGAAACAACAAGTGTTGGAGAGGATTTGGAAAGAAGGGAACTCTCATATACTGCTGGTGGGAGTGCAAGCTGGTGCAGCCACTATGGAAAACAGTATGGAGAGTCCTCAAAAAATTAAGAATAGAACTACCATATGATCCAGCTATTCCACTGCTGGGTATTTATCCAAAGAACATGAAAACACGAATGCATAATGATACATGCACCCCTATGTTCACTGCAACATTATTCACAATAGCCAAGACTTTGAAGCCATCTAGGTGCCCATAAAGGGATGAATGGATAAAGAAGGTGTGGTATATGTACACAATGGAATACTAGTCAGCCATAAGAAACGATGAAATGCAGCCATTTGTGACAACATGGATAGACATTGAGGTTATTATGCTAAGTGAAATAAGTTAGAGGGAGAAGGTCAAATACCATATGATCTCACTCATGAATAGAAGATAAAAATAGCAACAATCACATAGACAGAGAGATTGGATTGGTGGTTATCAGGGGAAGGGAGGAGGGGAAAAGGAATGATTAGGCATACGTGTGTGGTGATAGATTGTAATTAGTCTTTGGTTGGTGAACATGATGTAATCTATACAGAAATTGAAATATACTGATGTACACCTGAAATCTGTATAATCTTATAACCCAATGTTATTGTAATAAAAAAAAGAAAAGAGGTGAGGGGAAGGAGAGAGGGGATTGTTCTGCTTTAGCTCAATTTGTAGCAAACTGGAGTTTGAGTTTGTTCTTTTAAGGTTGTAAATGGAAGTTTCCTTTATTATGACTCAGTTTATTATTTCCTTGGTGTGACTTTCTGATAAATAATGTAACCTAAGTGTTCAGGAAGTACCAATCTACTCCTGCTTTGTACTCTGTGGAGGTCTGATGCTGGACTTAGCATGAAGTGATCATAGTCAATTCACTTTGGTGTCAATAAACCAAGCAACAAAAATGTTTGTTGCTCTATTCTTCATCACTACTATTGAACAGGCTTTACATAACAACACTCAAAATGAGAAGATGACTCAGAAAGAGGTAGAAAGAAATAAGAGATAACTTAATAGTTCTGGTTTAATAACAATGTAAGTTATGACATTTAAGGAGTGAGGCTAACAAAGCAACAGCATCCAGTTGTTACAGGAAAAACCTGAATACTTTGAGCATAGAAACCTAACTTCAGGAAGGCTCCTGGGGAAATTGTGATCACACTGTGGTTATTTAGACACCATCAAATGGAAACAACAATGACATGGTTTTAAGGCAGAAAAAAGATTTTCCAAAAGAGAAAGAAAAAAAAATGAAGAAATTCTCCAAGAAATGTCCTACTCAATTAGGAAACACAACATAAGGATTATAGGTATTCCAGAGGGAGAAGAGTGGGAGAAAGGAGCAGAGAGCTTCTTCAAAGAAATAACAGCTGAGAAATTCTCAAACCTGGGGAAGGAACTGGAATTACAAGTAAATGAAACCCATAGAACTCCTAATTACATCAATGCAAAAAGACCTTCTCCAAGGCATAAATTAGTAAAAGTGGCAAAAGTCAATGACAAACAAAACATATTAGGGGCAGCAAGGCAGAAGAGAATAATCTACAAAGAAACCCCTATTACACTTTCAGCAGACTTCTCATTGGAAACTTTACAGGCTAGGAGAGAATGGAATGGTATATTCAAAATACTGAAAGACAAAAATTTCAGCCAAGAATACTCTTTCCAGGGAAACAATCTATCCATCCTTTAGATCTGATGGAGAAATAAAAGATTTACTAGATAAACAAAACTGAGGGAGTTCATTGCCACAAGAGCCCCCCTACAAGAAATTATCAAGAATGACCTTATAGTTGAAACAAATAGGAAAATGTTTACAAAGCCTTGAGCAAGGAGATAAATAGGCAGACAAAATTAGAAAATTACAGTTCTCCTTCAGAATAGGTTAAATAAACATTCAATTATAACATTAAAGGGTAGGAAAGCTACAAGAATAAATATAACCACTTCATTTTAACCACAAACTCACAACACAAAATGAGGTAAGTTGTGACAACAGTAACGTAGATGAGAAAGAATAAATGGATGGAACCTGCTCAGGTTAATGGAGATAAGAGGTTATCAGAAAACGGACTATCTCATTTACAAGATTATTTATACAAACCTCGTGGTACCCACTAAAGAAAAAAACAGAATATAGACACAAATGATAAAAAAAGAGAAAACCATCATTGAAAATAAGTAAAGTGAAATGGCAGTCAGAAACACAGGAAGAGAAACAAGGGAAATAGAGAACTACCAGAAAACAAGAGATAAAATGGCAGTATTAAGCCCTTATATATCAATAATCATGCTAAATATAAATGGATTGAATTCTCCAATCAAAAGACAGAGTGTTTGGATGGATTAAAAAACAAGACCCAATAATATGTCACCTCCAGGAAACACATCTCAGCTCTAAAGACAAATATATGTTCAGATTGAAGGGATGGAAGATAACACTCTAAGCAAATGGTAGCAAAAGAAAACAGGTGTTGTCATATTTACATCAGACAAAGTAGACTTTAAGATAAAAAAGACAATGAGAGACAAAGAGGGGCAGTATATGATAATAAAAGGGACATTCCACCAAGAGGACATAAATATGCCCCTAACACAGGAGCACCAAAGTACATAAAGCGGCTATTAACAGACTTAAATGGAGAAATTAACAGCAACACGATAACAGTAGGGTCCTCAACACCCTCACTTACATGAATGGATAGATCATCCAGACAGAAAGTCAAGAAGGAAAGAGTGGAATTAAATAAATAACTAGACCAGATGGATTTAATAGATGTATATAGTACATTCCATTCAAAAAAAGCAGAAAAACATTCTTCTCAAATGCATATGGGACATTCTCAAAGATAGACCATACACTGGGAAACAGGGAAAGCCTCGATAAATTTAAGAAGATTGAAAGCATATCAAGCATCTTTTCTGAACATAATTCTATGAAACTAGAAGTCAAATACAAGAAAAAAGCTGAGAAAGTCACAAGACGTGGAGACTAAATAAGTATTGGTTCAATGAAGAAATCAAAGGAGAAATCAAAAAATACATAGGGATAAATGAAAATGAAAATACATCATACCAACCCACATGGGATGCAGCAAAAGCAATTCTAAGAGGGAAATTCATAGCAATACAGGCCCATCTCAACAAACAAGAAAAAACTCAAGTAACCTTAGACTACGCTTAACAAAAGTAGATAAAGAAGAACAAATAAAGCACAAAGTCAGCAGAAGGAGGGA
Organism: Diceros bicornis minor; assembly: GCF_020826845.1. NCBI lineage: Eukaryota > Metazoa > Chordata > Mammalia > Perissodactyla > Rhinocerotidae > Diceros > Diceros bicornis. The sequence continues at coordinate 88,432,207 of NC_080781.1, read as the reverse complement.
AAAAAATAAACTAGAGCAGAAATAAATGAAATAGAAACCAAGAAAACAGTAGATATCAATGAAAATAAGAGCTGTTTCTTTAAGAAGATAAACAAAATTGACAAATAGCAAGACTCACTAAGAAAAAAAGAGAGACGTCTCAAATAAATAAAATTAGAAATTAAAGAGGATAAATTACAACAGATACCACAGGCATACAAAAGATTATAAGAGAATACTATGAAAAGTTACATCCCCACAAATTGGAGAATCTAGTAAAAATGGAAAAAATTCTTAGACTCATACCATACTATGTTCAGTGATGAACATAGATGCAAAACTCCTCAACAATATATTGGCAAACCAAATACAGAATACATTAAAACGATCATACAACATGATCAAGTGAGATTTATACCAGGGATGCAGGGATGGTTCAACATCTGCAAATCAAACAATGTGATACACCACATTAACAAAATGAGGAGTAAAAATCACATGATCATCTCAATAGATGCAGAGAAAACATTTGACAAGATACAACATCCATTTATGATAAAAATTCTCCATAAAATGTTTATAGAAGGAAAGTACTTCAACATAATACAGGTCATATATGACAAAACCACAGCCACCCTCATACTCAACAGGGAAAAATTGAAACCCATCCCTCTGAGAATGGGAACAAGACAACAGTGCCCACTCTCACCACTCTTATTCAACATAGTACTGGAGGCTTTAGCCAGAGCAATTAGGCAAGAAAAAGAAATAAAATGTATCCAAATTGGTAAGGAAGAAATGAAACTCTCACTGTTTGCAGATGACATGAATCTATATATAGATAACCCTAAAGAATCCATCAGAAAACTATTAGAAATAATCAACAACTACAGAAAAGATACAGGGTACAAAATCAACTTCCAAAAATCAGTTGTATTTCTATACTTTAAAAACAAACTAGCTGAAAGAGAACCCAAGAATACAATCCAATTTACAATCACAACAAAAAGAATAAAATATCTAGGAATAAATTTAAGCAAAGAGGTGAAAGACCTATACATGGAAAACTATGAGACGTTATTGAAAGACATCGAAGAAGACATAAAGAAATGGAAAGATATTCCATGCTCATGGATTAGAAGAACAAACAAAGTTAAAATGCCCGTATTACCTAAAGCAATCTACAGATTCAATGCAATCCCAATGACATTCTTCACTGAAATAGAATGAAGAATCTAAATTTTATGTGGAACAGGAAAAGACCTCGAATAGCCAAAACAATCCTCAGTAAAAAAGAACAAATCAGGAGGCATTGCAATCCCTGACTTCAAAATATATTGCAAAGCTATAATAATCAAAACAGCATGATACTGGCAAAAATCAGACCCACAGATCAATGGAAGAGAACTGAAAGCTGAGAAATAAAACCACACGTCTGTGGACAGCTAATACTCAACAAAGGAATCAAGAACGTACAATGGAGAAAGGACACTCCCTTCAATAACTGTTGTTGGGAAAATTGGACAACCTCATGCAAAGGAATGAAAGTATATCATTATCTTACAGAAAAAGATCTTCTGCAATACAAAGGAAACCATGAACAAAACAAAAAGATAACCCACTAACTGGGAGAAAATATTTGCAAATCATATATCTGACAAGAGGTTAATCTCCAAAATATATAAAGAACTCAGCAACAACAACAACAACAAAACAAACAACCTGGTCAAGAAATGGGAAGAAGATCTGAATGGACATTTTTCCAAAGAAGATATACAGATGGCCAACAGATACATGAAAAAATGCTCAACATCACTAATCATTAGGAAAATGCAATTCAAAACTACAGATATCACCTTACACCTGTCAGAATGGCTATAATCACCAAGACAAAAAATAACAGATGTTAGAGAGGAGGTGGGGAAGAGGGAACCCTCTTACACTGCTGATGTGAATGCAAACTAGTGCAGTCACTATGGAAAACAGTACGGAGATTTCTCAAAAAGTTAAAAATAGAAGTACCATATGACCCAGCTATCCCACTACTTGGTATTTATCCAAAGAACTTGAAATCAACAATTCAAAGATACTTGTTCACCCCTATGTTCATTGCAGTATTATTCACAAAAACCAAGACGTGGAAGAAACCCAAGTGCCCATCAGCTGATGAATAGATAAAGAAGATATTGTGTATATATATATATACAATGGAATATTACTCGGCCATTAAAAACACCAAAATCGTACCATTTGCTACAACATGAATGAACCTTGAGAGTATTATTTTAAGCAAATTAAGCGAGACAGAGAAAGACAAACATTACATATTTCACTCATATGTGGAAGATAAACAAACACATGGACAAGGAGAACAGACTAGTGGTTGCCAGAGAAGAAGGCAGTTGAAGGGTGTGCAAAAAGGGTAAAAGGGCACATATATATGGTGACAGATAAAAATTTGACTATTGGAGGTGAGCAAACTGCAGTCTATACAGAAACTGATAATAATGTACACCTGAAAGTCCACAATGTTATAAACCATTATGACCTCAATAGAATAATTTATAAAAATAAAGAAAGAAAAATGAACAGAGTAAAGACCTAGAGTTACTATTAGAATATTTTTGGTTTGTAATTCCTCTTTTCTTCTCATATATAAAAAATGTGCAAAACATTAATTATATTTATATATATTATTGGACACACAAGGTATAAATGTAATTTATGGTAATAACCTAAAAGGAGAAAGACTGAAACATATTAGAGCAGAGTTTTGTATACTATTGAATATATATAACAATATATAACATACATTCAAACTAGTTTATTATAAATTTAAGATGACAGCAACAATCTCCACTGAGAAAATAACTTAAAAATATAGAGAAAATGAAATGAAGAAAGAATAAAAAAATTAAATCTAGACAAAAATATCAAACACAAGAGAAGGTAGCGTGTAAGGAATAGAGTAATACAAAAGATATAAAACATATATAAAACTAGCATTTTGTTGCCCTTAAGTCAAAAGCTGTTACAAAAGACAAAGAAGGACATTGTATGTTGATAAAAGGGTCAATCCATAAAGAACATATTATAAAATCATATCACCAAGCAAAAGAGCTCCAAAACATATAAAGCAAACCTTATCAGAAAGAAGGGAGAAATAGACATTTCTTCAATAATAGAAACTTCAATACTCCACTATCAATTAAATATAGAACCTAAGGGAATATAGGACTTGAACAACACTATAAATCAGTTAGACATAATAGGCATTGACAGAACACTCCAGCCAATAAGAGTAGAATACACATTTATCTCACATTCACATAGAACATTCTCAAGGAAGGACTATATGTTAAGCCACAAAACAAGTTCAAAATCAAACAAATTATCTTCTTTGAGCACACGGAATGAAGCTAGAAATCAATAAAAGAGGGAAAAGTGAAAAATTCACAAATATATGGAAATTAAACAACACACACATAAACAAACAATGGGTCAAAGAGGAAATTCCAAGAAAAATTGGAAAAAAACTTAGAGAATCATGAAAAAAAACCACAATATACCAAAACTAACGGAATGCAGTGAAAGCAGTGCTCATACAGAAACTTATAGTAGTAAATGACTTGATTTAAGAATAAATAGAAAATCTGAACAGATCTCTATAATCATTGAAAAGACTGCATTGCTGCAAACTTGTGGGCCCACATAGGCAGGATGTAGGAGACCTCTGCAGCACAGCCAGTTGGTTCACACTGGTGGGGTGTGTGTGAAGGTGGGCTTCTGTTGGTGGGGTGTGTAGGCCCATGGGCAGTAGGGCACGTGAGCTGCATCAGACTTCTGCTACTGGCTATCTCCAATGGCCACACAGGGGATCTTCCCTGCCTTGCAATGCCTGAAACAATTGTGTGCTGCTGCATCTGAGGCCAGCCCCAGGCATCTGTGCTCCGGAGAGAGCTGACAGCAGCTGCACACTGCAGAGAACTGCACCAAAGGCCTGGAGCAATTGTGAATCCCTGAGCCTAGCAAGCAGCCATACTGGGGGCCTGACTTACTCAACAGCAAAACAACAGTAGTTGTGTGCTATTAAACCTCACAGTCAGCCATGCTGGGGTTTGCCTTGCCTAATAAATTGACTGTAGCAGCCACAGACAGCTAAGCCTTACAACCAGCTGGACTGGGGGCCAGCATAGCCTACCCTCGTGCCTGCAGCAAAAGCAACTCTGCTACAAGAGAAGGGCACATGTAGCCCACACAGAGGACACTCCTGGAACATTTGTACAAGTGAATAGAGGGAAGCACATTGTTGGGCCCCATAAGGCATGTCTTACATAGGCCGCATTTCCAAGATTGGGAGATGTAGCTGATCAACCTAATACCTAGAAATAAGCACAGAAAAGTAGACAACATAAGGAGACAGAGGAATATGTTCCAAATAAGAGAATATGACAAATCCTCAGAAAAAGAACTAAACAAAACAAAGATAAAAAATCTACATGAAAAAGAGTACAATCTAATAGTCATAATGATGCTCACTGATCTTGAGAGGAGAATAGATGAACACAGTGAGAACTTAAAACAAGAATTGGAAAATATAGAAAAGAACCAATCAGAAATGAAGAATACTATAATGGAAATAAAAAATTCACTAGAGGGAATCAAGAGCAGAGTAGATGACATAAAAGAATGGATCAGTGATCTGGATCAAAGAGTAAACACCCAAGCAGAACAGAACAAAAAATAAAGAATTAAAAAGAATAAAGACAGTCTAAGGGACCTCTGGGACAATCATCAAGCATACTAACATCCGTATTATAGGTGTCCCAGAAGGAGAAGAGAGACAAAGGGGCAGAGAATCTATTTGAAGAAATGATAGCTGTAAACTTCCTTAATCTGAAGAAGGAAACAGACATATAGGTGTATAAAGCACAGAGGGCACCAAACAAGATGAATCTAAAGAGGCTCACACCAAGACATATTGTAATTAAAATGCCAAGAATCAAAGATAAAGAGAATCCTAGAAGCTGCAAGAGAAAACTAAAATATTACCTACAAAGGAAACCCCATATGTCTATCAGCTGACTTCTCAGCAGAAACCTTACAGGCTAGAAGGGCATGGTACGATATAGTCAAAATGCTGAAAGGAAAATCCTACAGCCAAGAATGTTCTACCCAGCAAGGTTATCATTCAGAATGGAAGGAGAGATAAAGAGTTTTCAGATAAGCAAAAACTAAAAGAGATCATCACCACAAAACCAGTGATTAAAAAGACTTATTTAAGTGGAAAAGAAAAGATAACAAATAAGAAAAAGAAAATTATCAGAGAATAAATATCACTGGAAAAGGCAAGTATAGAGTAAAGGTAGTGGATCAATCACCTATAAAGCTAGTAAGAAGGTCAAAAGTAATAAAATTATCTATTTCCATGATAATAAGTTAAAATATACAGATACCATAAAAAAGAGGTAAAATATGACATCAAAAACATACAATATGTGTATGAGGGGAATAAAAGTGCAGGGCTTTTAGTAAGAAGTCAAATTTAAGAGATTGTCAACTTAATATAGACTGCTACTTACATAGGTTATGCATGAACCTCATGGTAATCACAAACAAGAAACTGATAATAAATACACAAAAAATAAAGAGAAAAGAAGCCAAAGATATTACTAAACAGAGCCATCAAATCATGAGGGAATAGAGCAAGAGAAGAAGAAAGGAAAAAAGAAGAACTGTTAAAACACTCAGATAAAAAGTAACAAAATGGCAATAAGTACATACTTATTAATAGTTACTTTAAATATAAATGGACTAAATGCTCCAATCAAAAGACACAGGGTGGCTGAATGGATAAAAAACAAGACTCATATATATGCTGCATACAAGAGACATACTTGAGACTTAAAGACACTCACAAACTGAAAGTGAAGGCATGGAAAAAGATATTCCATGAAAATGGAAACAAAAAGAAAGCCGGGGTAGCAATACTTATATCAGATAAAAGAGACTTTAAAACAAAACTGTAACAAGAGACAAAGAAGGGCACTACATAATGATCAATGGAACAATCCAACAAGAGGATATAACACTTGTAAATATCTATGCATCCAACATAGGAGCACATAAATACATAAAGCATTTATTAACCAACATTAAAAGAGAAATTGACAGCAACACAATAATAGTAGGGGACTTTAACGTTCCACTTACATCAATGGATAGACTATCCAAACAGATCAATAAGGAAACATTGGCCTTAAATGGCATGTTAGACCAGATGGACTTAGTAGACATATACAGAACATTGAATCCCCAAACTGCAGAGTACATATTATTTTTGAATGCACATGGAACATTCTCCAGGATAGACCATATATCAGGCCACAAAACAAGTCTCAATAAACTTAAGAAGATTTAAATAATATCAAACATCTTTTCTGACCATGACAGTATGAACTAGAAATCAACTACAAGAAGAAAACTGGAAAAGCCACAAATATTTGGTGATTAAACAAAATGCTACTGAACACCTATTGGGTCAATGAAGAAATCAAAGGAAGAATCTTAAAATTCGTGGACACAAATGAAAATGAAAATAAGACATACCAAAATCTATGGGATACAGCAAAAGCAGTACTAAGAAGGAAGTTTATAGCAAGAGATCTATCTGAAGAAACAAGAAAAATCTCAAATAGACAATCAAACACTACTCCTAAAAGAAATATAAAAAGAAGAACAAACAAAAACCCAAATCAGTCGAAAGAAGGAAATAATAAAAATGAGTGGAAATAAAAAAAAAATAGAGACTAAAAACATAGTAGAAAAAACTCAATGAAATTAAGAGCTGGTTCTTTCAAAAAATAATAAAATCAACAAACTTGTGACTCACCAAGAAAAAAAAGAAGGCTAAAATAAATTAAAAAAAAAAATGAAAGAGGAGAAATTACAAAGGATACCACAGAAATACAAAGGATTATAAGAGAATACTATGAAAAGCTATAACCCAACAAATTGGACAATCTAGAAGAAATGAATAAATTCTTAGAATTATACAACCTTCCAAACCTGAACCAAGAAGAAATAGAGAATTTGAAAGAACTAGTCACCAGTAAGGAGATCAAAACAGTAATCAAAAACCTCCCCAAAATCTAAAGTCCAGGACCAGACAGCTTCCCCAGTGAATTCTACTAAACATTCAAAGAAGACTTAATACCTATCCTTCTCAGACTTCCAAAAAAGTGAAGAGGAGGAGATGCTTCCTATCTTATTCTTCGAGACCAACATTACCCTGATATCAAAACCAGACAAGGACAACATGAAAAAGAAAATTACAGGCGAATATCACTGGTGAAAACAGATGCAAAAATCCTCAACAAAATACTAGCAAATCGAATACAGCAGTACATTAAAAGGATCATACATCATGATCAAGTGAGATTCATTCCAGGAATGCAAGGATGGCTCAACATTCACAAATCAATCAATTTGATACACCATTATAACCAAATGAAGAATAAAAATTACATGATCATCTCAATAGATTCAGAGAAAGCATTCAACAAGATACAGCATACCTTTATGATAAACTCTGAATAAAATGGGTATAGAAAGAAAGTATCTCAACATAATAAAGGCCATATATGACAAATCCACAGCTAACATCATACTCAACAGTGAAAAACTTAAAACTATCACTCTAAGAATAGGAATTGGACAAGGTTGTCCAATTTTGCCACTCTTATTTAGCATAGTGTTGGAAGCCCAAGGCAGAGCAATCAGGCAAGAAAAATAAATAAAATGGATCCAAATTGCAAAAGAAGAAGTAAAACTATTACTATATTCAAGTAACATGATTTTATATATAGAAAACCCTAAAGAATTCGTCAAAAAACTATTAGAAATAATAAAAAAATAGAGTAAAATTGTGGGGTACAAATCAGTGTACAAAAATCAGTTGCATTTCTATAGGTGAACAATAAAATAGCAGAAAGATAAATTAAGAACACAGTCCCACTTACAATCACAACAAAAAGAAAAATGTACCCTGGAATAAATTTAACCAAACTGTTGAAAGACCTATACATGGAAAACTATAAGACATTGTTAAAAGAAGTCAAAGAAGACACAAAGAAATGGAAAGATATTCTGTGCTCTTGGATTGCAAGAATTAACACAGTTAAAATGTCCATATTTCCTAAAGCAATCTACGGATTCACTGCAATCCCTATCAAAGTCCCAACATTTTTCACAGAAATAGAACAAAGAATCCTAAAGTTTATATGGAACAACAAAAGACCTCAGACAAAGCAATCCTGAGAAAAAAGAACAAAGCTGGAGGTATCAAACTCCCTGATTTCAAAATATATTACAAAGGTATAGTAACCACAACAGCATGGCACTGGCACAAAAACAGACTTACAAATCAATGGAACAGAATCAAGAGCCCAGAAATAAACCCACATGTCTATGGACAGCTAATTTTCAATAATGGACCCAAGAACATACAATGGAGAAAAGAAAGTCTCTTTAATAAATAGTGTTGGGAAAACTGGACAGCCACATGCAAAAGAATGCAAGTAGACAATTATCTTACATCATGCACAAAAATTAACTTAAAATAGATTAAAGACTTGAATGTAAGACCTGAAAATATAAAACTCCTGGAAGAAAACATAGGCAGCATGCTCCTCGATATCAGTCTTTGCAGCATCATTTCGAATACCATGTCTCACCAGAGAAAGGAAATAAAAGAAAAAATAAACAAATGGAACTACATCCAACTAACTAGCTTCTGAACAGCAAAGGAAACCATCAACAAAATGAAAAGATAATCTGCCAATTGGGAGAAGATATTTTCAAATCATACATCTGATACAGGGGTTAATAGCCAAAATTTATAAAGAACTCATACAACTCAACAACAAAGAAAAAAGCAACCCAATTAAAAAATGGGCAAAAAATCTGTACAGATATTTTTCCAAAGAAGATATACAGATGGTCAGCAAGCACAGGAAAAGATGTTCAATATCATTCATTATTAGGGAAATGCATATCAAAACTACAATATCACCCCATGCCCATCAGAATGGCTATAACTTACAAGGCAATAAATAACAGTATTGGAGAGGATGTGGAGAAAAGGAAACTCTCATACAGTGCTGGTGGGAATGTAAACTGGTGCAGCCACAATGGAAAACAGTATAAAGATACCACAAAAAATTAAGAATAGAACTACCATATGATCCAGCTATTCCACTTCTGGGTATTTATCCAAAGAACACAAAAACACAAATGCATAAAGATATTTGCACCAATACTGTTCATTGCAGTATTATTCACAACAGCCCATACATGGGTACAACCTAAGCGCCCATCAGTGGATCAATGGATAAAGAAGATGTGGTGTATATACATAATGGAATACTACTCAGCTATAAAAAAGATGAACTCTTGCCATTCGTGACAACATTGATGAACCTTGAGGGTATTAGGCTAAGTGAAATAAATCAGACGAAGAAAGTCAAACACTACATGATTTCACTCATAGGTAGAAGATAAAAACAAAAATAACAAGAAAGAAACACATAGACCCAGAGATTATATTAGGTTACCAGAGGGGAAGGGGGAGGGAGGAGGTCAAAAGGGGTGATAGGGCACATGTGTAAGGTGACAGACAATAATTAATCTTTGGGTGGTGAACATACTGTAGTCTACACAGAAATTCAAATATAATGATGTACACCTGAAATTTGTATAACCAATGTTACCTCAATAAAAAACAAATATTTAACTCAGTATCTATTGTCCTATACAAGGTCTGGCATTCAATAAATACAAAGGATACAAAAGGCAAGAACACAGTCTGAAGCAACAAAACAGTCATCAATATCTATATATATCTATATCTATATCTATCATCTATCTATCTATCTATCTATCTATCTATCTATCTATCTATCTATCTATCTATCTCTCTCTCTCTCTCTCTCTCTCTCTATCTATCTATCTCTCTACCTATGATTTGGCTTATGAAATTGTGGGGGCTGGCTAGGGAAATCCAAAGGGAAGGCTATCAGAACAGCAAAGGTTGGAAATTCTTGGGCAGGAGCTGAAGCTACATCCAAAGGGGAACTGCTTCTTCCTCAGGGAAATCTGTTCTGCTTTAAGGCCTTTCAAATAATTATATTAAGATCAGCCAGATTATCAAAGATAATCTCTGTTATTGATTGTAGATGTTAATCATATCCACAAAAGTACCTTACCAGCAACACCTGGGTCACTGTTTGATTGAATAACTGGGGACTAAATCTCTAAATAAAGATAATTATAAAGTCATACTTCCACGTTACATGTTACAACTATCATGTGTATAACCAAAAACACATCAATGCCTTCCTCAGAAGAGGATGTAAAGCCCTTTGAGGATCTTCACAATTCTCTTTGATATCTTGTAACTTAAATACTGTGATGTAAAGTTAACTATTATTAATACACTGTATGTTGGATGATAAGGGGATAAAAGAGGGAAGAAAAAATATTTAATATACAAACATTCATGCCAAAATAAGGAATATATGTTCATAATAATTATGGGCCTCATTTATGAAACTGGTAATGTTGTAGCTTGCATTTGTAATTACCTTCTTTCATGATCCATTCCATATTCCCTTTGCTCTCAGCAAGCACCTCAGCTGGTGGTGCTTCTTTGCTTGATGAGATAATCCAAATTTTTATTCCTGAAATCTCTGGGCCATTAGTGGTCCTCTCTAAATTGGATTGCTGTAGTTTTCCACTGACTTTAATCACAGGATGTTGTAGTCCTAAGCAACACCCTAAGGGATCTCTTGTATTCCAGACATACTCTTTCTTACTTTCTTACCTCTTGTATAGTAGCAACTCAATTTCCCTTTGATAATCAGGATTATTCTGTCTAGTAAGTATAGCAACTCTCTTCTTTGCTTGTTGATTCAGAGGCTTGAGGAAAGCAAAGTGGCTACCTGAACATCTTAACTTCCAGTTCAGTGAATTCATTGTTGTGATTCCTGGAGGAAACACTCCTCATTTTGGAAATAAGACCTCTAGACTAGCAGAGAACAAGGTTGTGGGGACTGAAATCTTTTTTTTGCTAGTGGATCACTAGGAGTAATCGTAAGTAGAGCCACTTCCAGTTCCATACTTTAAATCTTGGATCCATGAATCCTGGCTATGGGAGAAACAGCACAATGTATTGGATACTGATTTACAGCAGATGCAGCATACTGGAGAACATTGCACCAGTCTTGCAAGTTATTGGCACCTACCTGGTGCTGAAACTATCTTCAAAAGGTCATTTCACTGTCCTATCAAGCCAGCTGGTGTAGGATGATGGGGAACATGGTAAGACTAGAAAATTCCATAAGCATGGCTACATTACCACATTTTATTTGCTGGGAAGTTTCCGTGTCAGAGCAATGCTGTATGGAATAGAATGATGGTTTATAAGGCATTCAAATAAATCCACAGATGGTAGATTGGGCAGAAGTATTCTGTGCATAGAAAGTAAATTTATATCCACAGTAAGTGTATATTCCGGTAAGAAGAAAGCACTGCCCCTTCCATGAAGGAAGTGATACAATAAAATAAATCAGCCACCACTTACCTGGCTGATCACCCCAGGTAATGATGCCACGTTGAGTACTCAGTGTTGGTCTCTGACACTGGCAGCTTGGGCACTCAACAGTAGTGGGTGTGTATTCACTGATTATTAAAATATTTACCAGGGCCGGCCCCTTGGTGGTTAAGTGCACGCGCTCCACTGCTGGAGGCCTGGGTTCGGATCCCAGGCCCACACTGGCACACCGCTTGGCAGGCCATGCTGTGGCAGCATCCCATATAAAGTAAAGGAAGATAGGCACAGATATTAGCCCAGGGCCAGTCTTCCTCAGCAAAAAGAGGAGGATTGGCATGGATGTTAGCTCAGGGCTGATGTTCCTCATAAAAAAAATAAATGAATAAAATATTTATGTGCTGAGGCCACCTTTGATGAACATTCCTGTGGGACACAAATATCTTCACATTGTTTCCCCATTCATAAAGGTCTATGCACATACTTTTTCCCCAGACCTCCTTGCCACCACTCTTCTAAGTGTGTTCTTTCCAAGTACCTGACTATCCAGCCAAACCATTGGCCACAACAATGAATTGATATAGACTCTTACCTCTGGTCATTTCTTCTTACAAGCGAAATCATCAACCAGGTGTGCTGCTCTAATTTCTGTCCACTGGAAGGATTTCACTTCACCACTGTCTTTTAGGGATATTCCAGAGAAGGGCTGTAATGTTGCAGCTATCTCCTTTTGGGTACTGCCTGCATGTCATGCAGTACCACTTGCAAACTGTTCTTCATTTTTCTTCCTCAATGTTTACTCATGGAGTCATAGGTGCAGGCTGGATGAGAGAAGGTCATGCAGCAGAAGCAGGGGTCATTGACATTTGGGTAACTTCCTCATGTAACTTGTGCTTTCAGGGCCTGCTCAAAATCTCTCTCATATATAGCAATTCTGTTTGCTAATGCAGTGCTGCGGTGCATATCCAACATTAAGTTTTTGATGGGTCACACAACACCCCATTCACGATGGGGAGCTAAAATCACATGGTAACTTGATGAGCATGATTAAGACGTTCAGTCTCTACTAAGGACCAGAAGCAAGCCAAAATAAGAATACTTATCTGCAGAAGATGGCAGAGTTTTGCTACAAAATCCCAGGGATCTGAGCTTTGATTCATCTATGGGAGCTTGCCAAAGGCTACAAACAGCACATCTATTTGCCACTGATACTTCTAGCACTATCGAGTCAGCTAGATATGTCCCAATTGGCAGAGCATCTTGCACAGTAGCTTGGACCTGCACCTTTGGGAAGTAATTAGGTCACGAGGGTGGAGCCCTCATGAGGGGGATTAGTGCTCTTATAAAAGAGACATTGATAGCTCTCTGGCTCTCATTCCACCACGTAAAGACACAGCTAAAAGACAGCCATCTATAAACCAGGAAGAGGGCCCTCCCTAGAAAATGAATCTACTGGTGCCTTGATCTTGAACTTTCTAGCCTCCAGAACTATGAGAAATAAATGTTTGTTGTTTAAGACATCTAGCCTATGGTAGTTTGTTATAGCAGCTCAAATGGACTGACAGATGCTATTGTGAATAGAATTATCTTTATTTCCTTTTCAGATTGTTTATCATTATTGTATAGAAACACAACTTATTTTTGCACGTTCATTTTGTGTCCTGCAACTTTGCTTGATTCATATGTTAGTTCTAGCAGGTTTTTTGTGGAATCATTAGGGTCTTTTATATATAAGATCATGTAATCTGAAAGCAGAGATAATTTTCATTTTAGATGCTTTTTTCTTTCTTATTTTTGCATAATTGCTTTGGTTGGTACTCCCAACACTATGTTGAACAGAAATGGCAAAAGTGGGCATCCTTGTCTTGTTCCTAATCTTAGATGAAAAACTTTCATTCTTTCACCATTGAGTATGATGTTAGCTGTAAGTTTTTCATATATTGATTTTATTATGCTGAAGTAGTTTCATTGTACTGTTTGTTTTCTGTAGAGAAAGAGTATCAAATTCTTTTTTTAATGCATCAATTGAGGTGACTATGCTTTTTTCTTTCATTTTGTTATTATGGTGTACTTTGTTGTTTGATTTTTGTATGTTAAACAGTACCTGCATTCCAGGAATAAATCCCACTTGTCATGTGGTACAGTCTTTTTTTCTTCATTGTATTGTTTTTGTTACTTGGATATAATTAATCATATTAAACCTGAATCTTTATATACTTTGTCTACTTGTTTTTCCAGTTTTATTGAGAAATAATTGATAACTTCACTGCATATGTTTAAGGCATACAGTATTATGATTTGATTTACACATATTGTGATATGATTGTTGCAATAGGCTCAGCTAACACCCATCATCTCATATCCATAAAATATAAAGAAAAGAAAGAAGAAAAAAAAATCTTTTTGTGATGAGAACTCTTAGGGTTTATTCTCTTAACTTTCCTAGATATCATAAAACAATGTTAACTATAGTCAGCATATTGCACATTGCATCTCTAGTATTTATCTTTCTTTTTTTTAAAGCTTCAGTGCATGGTTGTGTATCCTAGTTGTTAGTTTAGTTCTCTATGTGAGCTGCTGCCACAGTATGACAACTGACAGATAGGTGGTGTGGTTCCACAATCAGGAAACAAACCCAAGTTGTGGCAGTGAGAGCACCAAATCTTAACCACTAGACTATTCAGGGCTGGCTTTCTATTATTTATCCTATAACTGGAAATTTGTAACTTTTGGCCTCCTTCCTCCAATTCCCTCTTCCTCCACCCCTACCTTTGGTCACTGCATGTCTGATCCCCTTTTTTATGAGTTTGTTTTTTGGGTTTTTTTATTTTTTAGATTCCACATATAGGTGAGATCATACAGTATTTCTCTTTCTCTATCTGACTTATTTCACTTAGCACAATGCCCTTCGGATTCACCCATGTTGTCGCAAATGAGAAGATTTCCTCATTTTTGGTGGCTAAATAACATTCAATTTTGTGTGTGTATGTATATAGATATATATATATATCTATATACATATAGATGCAGCCTATGTATATATAGATGTGTGTATATATGTATAAATATATAAGTATATATATGTATATCTATGTGTATATATATAGATGTATATATATATGTGTATATATGTAGATGTATATATATATCTATGTATAAATATGTAGATGTATATATATAGATGTATATATATGTATATATAGAGATATAAATATAAATCTAAGTATATATAGAGATGTATGTGTATATATATATAACACAACTTCTTTATCCATTCATCTATTGATAGACATTTAGGTTGTTTCCGTGCATGGGCTGTTGTAAATAATGCTGCTATGAACATGAGGGTGCAGATATCTTTTCCAGTTAGCATTTTTGTTTCTTTTGGACATATTCCCAGAAGTGGAATTGCTAGATCATATGGTAGTTCTATTTTTAATTTTTTGAGGATCCTCCATACTGTTTTCCATAGTGGCTGTACCAATTTACAATCCCACCAACAGTGCACAAGAGTTCTCTTTACTCCACATCTAAGCCAGCATTTGCTATCTGTCTTTTTTGTGTGTGTGGGAGGAAGATTAGCCCTCAGCTAACATCTGTTGCCAATCCTCCTCTTTTTGCTGAGGAAGGTTGATCCTGGGGTAACATCTGTGCCCATCTTCCTTTACTTTATATGGGATGCCACCACAGCATGGCCTGACAAGCAGTGTGTTGGTCCCCTCCTGGGATCCGAACCTGTGAATGCTGGGCCACTGAAGCTATGTCACTGGGCCAGCCCCACTATCTGTCTTTTTGATCATGGCCATTCTAATAAGCATGAGGAGATATCTCATTGTGGTTTTAATTTGCATTTTCCTAATGAAAGTAATATTGAGCATCTTTTCATGTACCTGTTAGCCTTTGTTTATCTTTGTTGGAAAAATGTCTATTCAGGTCCTCTGCCCATTTTTTAATAGACTTATTAGTTTTTTGGCTATTGAGTAGTATGAGTTTTTTATACATTTTGGATATTAACCCTTTATGAGATATATTGTTTGCAAATACTTTTTTCCCATTCTGTAGGTTGTCTTTTCACTTTGTTGATGGTTTCTTTTGCTGTACAAAAACTTTTCAGTTGGATGTAGTTCCACTTGTTTATTTTTTAATTTTGTTGCTTGTACTTTACGTGTCACATCCAAAAAATCATTCCAAGGCCTATGTCAGGGAGCTTTATTCTTATTTTCTTCTAAGAGTTTCATGGTTTAAGGCCTTACATTTAAGTTTTTAATCCATTTTGAGTTAATTTTTGTGAGTGATGTAAGATAAGGGACCAGTTTTATTCTTTTACATGTAAATATCCAATTATTCCAGCACTATTTATTGAAGAGATTGTCTTTTCTCCATTGAGTATCTTGGCTTCCTATCAAGTATCAGCTGACTGCATTTTCTTGAATTTATTTCTGGCCTCTTGACTACATTCCATTGGTCTATTTGTCTGCTTTTATGCCAGTGCCACACTCTTTTGATTACTCTAGCTTTATAGTATAGCTTGAAATCAGTAAGTGTGATGCCTCCTGCTCTGTTCTTCTTCCTTAGGACTTCTTTGGCTACTTAGTGTCTTTTGTGGTTCCATATAAATTTTGAGTGTTTTTTCTACTTCTGTAAAAATTGCCATTGGAATCTTAATAAAAATTGCATTGACTCTATAGATGGCTTTTGGTAGCATTGCTATTTTAACAGTATTAATTCTTCCAATCAATGAACACAAGATATCTTTCCATTTATTTGTGTCTTCTTCCTTTTTTTTCATCAATGTCTTGTAGTTTTTGGAGTAGAGATCTTTCACCTTCTTGGTTTAATTTATTCCTAAGTATTTTATTATTTTTGATACTACTGTACATGAGATTGGTTTCTTTATTTCTTTTTCAGAAAGTTCATTGTTAGTTTACAGAACTGCTGTGGATATTTGTATATTAATTTTGTATCCTGCAACTTTACTGAATTAATTGATTAGATGTAAGGTTTTTTTGGTGGAGTATTTAGGATTTTTTATATAAAATCATGCCATCTTAAAATGAAGACATTTTTACTTCTTCCTTTCCAATACTGATCACTTTTATTTATTTTTATTGCCTGATGTTTCTAGCTGGAACTTCCAGTACTATGTTGAATAGGAGTGGTGAGAGAGCACACCCTTGTCTTGTTTCTGATCTTAGAGGAAAAGCTTTCAAACTTATACCATTGAGTATGATGTTAGCTGTGGGCTTGTCATATATGGCCTTTATTATGTTGAGAAATGTTTCCTTTATATCTAATTTTTTAAGAGTTTTTATCATGAATGGATATTGAATTTTGTCAAATGTTTTTTCTGCATCTATTGAGATTATCATATGACTCTTTTGTTTCATTCTATTAATGTGATGTATCACATTGATTGATCTGTGTATGTTGAAGCATCCTTACATCCCAGAAATAAATGCTACTTGATCATGGTGAATGATCCTTTATTGTGCTGCTGAATTAAGTTTGCTAGTATTTTATTGACAATATTGCATCTATATTCATCAGGGATACTGGTCTGTAATTTTCTTTTCTAGTAGTGTCCTTTTCTGGTTTTGGTATCAAAGCAATGCTGGCCTCATAAAATGAGTTTGGGTGTATTCCCTCCTCTTTGATTTTTGGAAGAGTTTGAGAAGGATTTGTGTTAATTCTTCTTTAAATATTTAGTAAAATTCACCAGTGAAATCATCTTGTCCTGGTCTTTCCTTTGTTGGGAGATTTTTTTTTGTGTGTGAGGAAGATCAGCCCTGAGCTAACATTTGTTGTCAATCCTCCTGTTTTTTTTGGCTGAGGAAGACTGGCCCTGAGCTAACATCCGTGCCAATCTTCCTCCACTTTATGTGGGACATCGCCACAGCATGGCCTGACAAGCGGTGCATTGGTGTGCACCCTGGATCCGAACCCCGGCCACCAGCAGTGGAGCACGTGCACTGCTACGCCATGGGGCCGGGCCGGCCCCTGTTGGGAGATTTTTGATTATTGATTTAATTTACTTACTAGTAATTGGTGTGTTCAGATTTTTGTATTTCTTCCTGATTCAGACTTAGTAAGTTTTATGTTTCTAAGAATTTTTGTAAGAATTTTTCCATACTTTCTAGGTTGTCCAGTTTGTTGGTGTATAGTAGCCTCTTATTATTCTTTGTGTTTCTGTGGTATCAGCTGTAATATCTACTTTTTCATTTATAAGTCTGTGGATTTGGGTCCTCTGTCCTTTTTCTTTGGTTAGTCTCGCTAAGGGTTTGTCAATTTGTTTATCTTTTCAAAGAATTAACTCTTAGTTTGGTTTATCATTTCTATTGTTTTTTTGTTCTCTATTTCATTTATTTCTGTTCTAATTATTATTTCCTGTCATCTGCCAACTTTGAGCTCAGTTAGTTCTTTTTCTAGTGTCTTAAGATGTAGAGTTAGGTTATTTATTTGGGAATATCTCTTACTTCTTAATGTAGGCATTTATTGCTATGAAATTTCCTATTAGAAAGGCTTTTGCTGCATCCCATAAGTTCTGGTATGTCGTTTTCATTTTTATTTTCTCAAGAAACTTTCTTATTTCCTCTTTAACTTCTTCTTTGATCCATTGTTTATTCAGGAGAGTGTTGTTTAATTTCCAAATGTATGTGAATTTTTCAATTTTCATCTTGTTATTGATTTTTAGTTTCATACTGTTGTGGCCAGAGAAGATACTTGATATGATTTCAATCTTCCTGAGTTTGCTAAGACTTGTTTTGTGGCCTAACATATGGTCTACCTTAGAAAATGTTCCATATGTGCTTGAAAAGACTGTGTACTCTGCTGCTGTTGGATATAATGTTCTGTATATATCTGTTAGGTCTATTTGGTCTATAGCATTGTCCAAATCTGCTGTTTCCTTACTGTTTCTCTGTCTGGATAATCTATCTCTTGCTGAGAATGGGATATTTTGGAGTGAGGCAACTGTTCGAGCTCTGGTGTTGGCAATGAGGGTGTATGCCACTGGCTGAGAATAGTTGGATAGGACTACTGGCTTGGTTTGCCACACAAGTGAGGCTGTAGGATAAGCCTCATGGTTGCCTGGATTCTCTGGTCAGGCTTACTAGATGGTTGGGACTGAGTACTATATTGAGAAGTAGATGGGGCTCTGAACTAGCTTCGCTGTCCTAGCAGGGCAGCAGGACAGGACCCAAGGCCTGTATGGCTCACTGTTTGGGGACCCAAATCAAGCAAGAGTGCGCACTGAATTTCCTGGTCAGGTGAGGTCACCAGTTTTGCTCTGTAGTTGGGGAAAGCCATGGGCTACACTCTCTGTTTAAGTGTTGCTGTATGCAGGGCTATTAGATAGGCTACACAGATTCCTGTGTGCTCGGGTTAGATTTCCTGGTCAGGCAGGCTGGAGGCCATATTCAGTAATGAGCAGGGCTAGAAGTTAGTTTCCCTGCACAAGCACAGTGGGAAAAGCAGCTCTTAGACCAGTAAAGCTCTTTGTTCTCTTAACTCAAGCCAACCCATGCCCCAAGTTCCCTGGCCAAACAGCTCCACCAGCTTTGCTCTGCAAACTATCGGCTCTACCAGCCCATCTCTCAGCTCCAGTGCCACTGGGATGCACAGCTTCCAGGTGTTCTTGCCAGCCCTTCTTGTCAGATGGGACCAAGAGCCATGGTGGGTAGGTGGAACTGTCTCAGCTCCCTTACCTGGGCAGGATGGCGAGGGGCCACCCCAGGCAACTCTAAATTTACCCAGCAGGCTCTCTGATTGGGAGGAGCCAGGAGCTACCCTCAGCCTTGACTATGAATGAATTCCCCTACCTGTGTGTAGCACAGGAACCCTCCATGCCTGGTACTGGCTTTGTTTGGGGGTGATCAGCTCTGCCCACCCATGTCTCAGCTCTAGTGTTGCTGAGCTAGACAGCTTCCAGGTGTTTCTTCTAGTCCCTCTGGTCAGATGTGGCTGGGTGACACTCTGTACAGGGAGTGGAGCTGTGACTCAGCTCCTGGCTGAGACATGGGCAAACCAGGCTCTAGGGCTCGCAAAACTCCTTGTTTGAGGATCCAAATCAAGCAGATTTGTACCCTATTGAGTTCCTTGGTCAGAGTGTGCCATCAACTTGGTTTTGCAAATGAGTAAAGCTGTTTGTTGGGATTATTACTTTGGCACTGCAGTCTACAAAGATCTGTATGCTGGTTATTGTAAGCCACTCTCTCCTTCTCTGTCATAGTCAAATTCACAGTGGTTGAGCCCTGCAGATTTCCCTGCAATCCCTGTGGGGCAAGATCAGAGTAGGAACCTCTACAAAGCAATTGAAAATGCTGGGGGTGGCTGTTTCCACCCCCGCCCATGTTATCTTTTCTCACTGGAGGAACCAGAGATTCTTAGGAGACCTGTCCATGTGGTGCTCCACTGGCCTTGGGGAGGGGCAATGTTCTCAATATGTAGCTGCTTCTCTTACCCTTCTGATGTAGTCTGTCTTGGTCTTTGTGGTGCAAGGGGGTGGTTCAGCCTCACCTCCGTGTTCTAGAATTCTCTCTTGAATAGTGGTGTCTTATTCTTGAATAGTTGTTCTTGTGAGGGAGAGTGAAGTCATCATTTTGGTGATGTCACTCCACAATCTTCTTACTGTGCTGCTTAATTTGGTTTGGTAGTACATTGCTTAGAATTTTGTATCAATATTCATAAAAACTTTCTTCAAGAGTGGTTTATGCAACTTTATTCTTTTCCTTTGAATGTGCCATTTTTTCCTGTCTTTTTATACGCCTTGTGATTTCTTTTATTGAAAATTGGGCATTTGAAAAATAACAGCCACCTCTCCCAGTTTTTGCAGTCTTTGGCTCTGTGCTGGTGAAGTCCTCTAATTATTAGTTTGATATGCTTTGATATTTAGGATCAGCTCAGCATGAAAACTTAAGGTCTTAGTCTTTCATGAGCATTTATATTTCTTGCTTAGGATTGTGTGTGGCTTTTTTAATTCTCCCATGCACAGAGCTGCTTCTGAATGTTACAGTTTACTAGAGTATTTCCCCAGCTTCTCTTTGATGCCTTATATGGTCTATTGTATGCTTCTACCTATAATCTTTTGTCCAAGGCTTCTGCAGTTTTGTAGTCTCCTGAAACTGTTACAAGCAGTGGTTGTCACTTTCTGCCATTTTTCCCAGCCTAAGTTCCAAGTTATTCCATTTTTCACCATCTAAGCTCCAAGTTAGGTGAAACATAAACAGGTCCTTAGGAAGCTTCCAGATAGTTTAGAACATTGCAAATGATGTCTGCTCTTATCCCACTGATTCAAGGTAGGGAACTGAGAACTGGGCCACCACCTCCTCCAGACCACTACCGTACTACCTCAGAGAAGGTGTGGGGTAAGTATGAGTGACAATGTCACAAAATTGTCTACCATTTTGAACATGTCTTTTTTTGATTGAGAATTTTCTTGGTTGCTGTAGATGTATTTTTGGAGTTCCTATAAACTTATTTTGACCAATCTCTAGTGTTGGTTCTGTTTTGTTTTAGATTTCCCTGACAAAATGAGGGACTGGAGCTTCCTATTCTGCCATTTTACTGACATCTTTCCTCTGGTATTGTGTTTTTAAATTTCAAATTCCAATTGTTTATTGCTGGTATAGGAAAGCAATTAAATTTTTATATTAACCTTGTACTCCATAACCTTACTATAATCACTTAATTTTTTTAAAATTTTTTGTTTATTGCAGTAACTTTGGTTTATAACATTGTATAAATTTCATGTGTACATCATTATACTTCTATTTCTGCATAGATTACATCATGTTCACCACCCAAATACTAACTACAACCCATCACCACACACATGTGCCAAATTTATCCCTTTCGCCCTCCTCCCTCCCCCCTTCCCCTCTGGTAACCACCAATCCAATCTCTGTCTCTATGTGTTTGTTTATTGTTGTTATTATCTACTACTTAATGGAGGAAATCATACGGTATTTGACCTTCTCCCTCTGACTTATTTCACTTTGCATAATACCCTCAATGTCCATCCAAACTCTAGGAATTTTTTGTTGATTTTGGGGGGATTTTCTACATAGGTCATCATGTCCTCTGTGAACAAAGACAGATTTATTTCTTCCTTACTAATCTATCTAGTATGTATGTATGTATGTATGTATTTATTTATTTTTCTTACAGCTTTAGCTAGTACATCCAGTATAAGATTGACTAGAATTGGTGAGAGGGGAAATATTTACTTTGTTCCTGATCCTAATGGGAAAGTATCTAGATTCTCATGATTAATTATGATGTTAGCTATAGTGTTGCTTTTGTAGATATTCGTTATCAATTTGAGAAAGTTTTCCTCTATTCCTAGCTTACTGAGAGTTTTTATCATGAATTGGTGTTGGGTTTTATAAATGCTTGCTCTGTATCTATTGATGTGATCATATGATTTTTCTTCTTTAGTCTAATGATGTGGTGTTACGTTAATTGATTTTCAAATATAGAACCAGCCTTGCCTACCTGGAATAAATCCAACTTGATCATGATGTATAATTCTTTTTTTACATTTTTGAATTTGATTTGCTAATATAGGGTTGAAGATTTTGAATCTATGTTCATCAGAGATACTACCCTGTAGCTTTTCATTGTTGTAATGTCTTTGTCTGGTTTGATTTGTTAGCCTTGTAGAATGCTGGCCTACAGCTGGCCTTGTAGAATGATTTAGGAAGTATCTCCTCTACATCTATTTCCTGAGAGAAATTGTAGATATAAGGGAGATTGTAATATAATATTTTCCTTAAATGTTTGGTAGAATTCACCAGTAAATACATCTTGGTCTAGTGCTTTCTGTTTTGGAAAGTTATTAAATATTGATTGAAATCTTTTAGTAGATAAGGGCCTATTCAGGTTATCCATTTCTCCTTTTTAATGTTTAGGTAGATTGTGTCTTTCAAGAGATTAGTCCATTTCATCTATGTTATCAAATTTGTAGGCATAAAGTTGATGTAATATTCTTCTACTATCCTTTTAATGTTAATGAAGTCAATATTGATGGTCCCTGTTTCATTTCTGATATTAGTAATTTGTTTTTTTCATCTTTTTTATCAGTTAACTTCAGCTTGTTGCTAGTGACGTTAAGTTGACTCCAACTCCTAATGACCCTGTGTACAGCAGAGCAGAATCCTGCCTGGTCTTTTTGCACCATCCTCTCATCTTCTGGTTCTATATCAGACAATGCTCCACTAATATTCATAAGATTTTAATGGCAATTTTTTTTTTGAAATGAGTGGTCAGACACTTCTTCTCACTCTGTCTTACTCTGAAAGCTCCTCTGAAACCTGTCCAACATGGGTAACCCTGCTGGTATTTGAAATACTGGTAGCATAGTTTTTGGCATCACAGCAAAGTGCAGCCACCACAGTATGACAACAGATGGGTGGTGTGGTTCCCTGACTGGGAAACAAACCTACACCATGGTGGTGAGAGCACCAAATCTTAAGCACTAGGCCACTTAATTTCAGCTAGAAGTTTATAAATTTTTTTTTCAAATTTTCTAAGAAACAGCTTTTGGTGTTATTGATTTTCTCTATGAGTTCCTGTTTATTTCATTGATTTCTGCTCTATTTTTTATTATTTATTTCCTTCTACTTACTTTGGGTTTAATTTGTTCTTTTTCTAGTTTCTTAAAGTGGAAGCCTAGATTATCAATTTTAGTTCTTTCTTTTTTCTAATATATGTTGCATTAGCTTGCTGACTTCCATATCAAAGTACCACAGACTAGGTAATTTAAACAACCAAAATTTCTTTTCTCATAGTCTTGGAGGCTAGAAGTCTGAGATCAAAGTATTTCTTCTGAAGCCTCTCTCCTTGGCTTGCAGATGGCCATCTTCTACTTATATCTTCACATGGAAGTTCCCTTTGCACTTGTCTGTGTCCACATTTCCTCTTCTTATAAGGACACCAGTCATATTGGATTAGGGCCAATCCTAATGACTTCATTTTAACAAAATTGCATCTTAAAGCCCTTATCTCATCTCCAAATACAGTCACATTCTGAGGTACTCGAGGTTAGGTCATTAACAGATGAATTTTGTGGGAACACAACTTATCCCATAACATATAAATTCAATCATGTAAATTCTCTCTAAGCACTGTTTTCACTTCATTACACATATTTGGATAAGTTGTATTTTCATTTTCATTTGTTTGGAATATTTTTTAAAATTTTTCTTGAAACTTCTTTGACTCATGTTTTATTTAATAGTGTCTTGTTTAATCTCCAAGTATTTGTGGGTTTTCTAGCTATCTTTATGTTATTGAGTTTCATTGTGATCTAAGAGCATATTTTATATGATTTTCACTCTTTTACATTTGTTAATGTGTTTTTTATGGCCCAGAGTATGGTCTAACTTGGTCAACGTTCCTAGTTAATTAGAAAACAATGTGTAATCTACTATTGTTGGTTGAAGGAGTCTATAGATGTCAATTAAATATGGAGTTAAATTGACATCTATAGACTCCTTGATTGATTGTGCTGTTGAGTTCAAGTATGTCCTCACTGATTTTATGCCTATTGGATCCGTCCACTTCTGTTACAGGGATCTTAAAGTCTCCAACTACAATAGTGGATTTTTCTATTTCTCCCTGCAGTTCTACCAGTTTTTGCCTCACATATTTTGACTGTCTGTTATTAGCTGCATACACATTAAGGATAGTAATATCTTCTTGGATTATTGACCCCCTTATCAGTATATAATGTCCCTCTTAATCCCTAATAATTTTCCTTGTTCTGAAGTCAGTTCTGTTTGAAATTAATATAGCTACTCCTACTTTCTTATGATTAGTATCTACATGGTATATCTTTCCCCATCCTTTTACTTTTAGTCTAGAGGTGTCTTTATATTTCAAGTTAGTTTCTTATAGGCAAGGCATGGTTGGGTCTTGTGTTCTTTTTTTAATCCACTCTAAGAATCTTGATCTTTCATGTAGTGTGTACATATCATTAATATGTAAAGTGATTATTGATATAGGTGGAATAAAACAAATCATATTGTTTCTATTTTCTATTTTATTATCCTTGCTCTTTCTTTTTTTGTCTTCCATGATTTGTCTGCTTTCTTTGTTTTAGAGGGGTATTTTATGTTACTTCATTTTTCTCTTCTCCTAGCATATTTAGTTTCTTTCTTTGTTCCTTTTTCTTTCTTTCTTTCCTTTTTTAATGTTTGTCCTTGAGTTTGCAATATCCATTTACAGCTAATCCAAGTCCACTTTCAAATAACACTATACCACTTCATGTGTACTATCGATAACTTAGAGTATTCTTAATTCCTCCCTCAAACCCTTTCTCACATTATTGTCATTCATTTCACTTATCCATGAGATAGAATCTTCAAATACATTGTTGCTATTATTATTGTGAGGAAATTGTTGTTTGTTGGACCAATTAAGAATAGGAAAAATAAAAGAAATATTTTACTTACCTTTATTCCTTCTCTAATGTTCTTCCTTGCATTACGTAGATCAAAGTTGCTGACCTATATTATTTTCCTTCTTTCTGAAGAGTTTCTTTTAAATTTCTTGCAAGATAGGTCTACTGGCAATAAATTCCCTCAATTTTTGTTTGTCTGAGAAATTCTTCATTTCTCCTTCACTTCTGAAGAATATCTTGCTGGGTATAGAATCTAGCTTGATGATTTTCTTTCTTCTTTGAATGTTTCACTTCAGTCTCTTCTTTCTAGTATAATTTCTGAAGAGAAGTCTGTTGTGGTTTTTATCCTTGCTTGACTATAGCTGAAGATTATTTCCACTACCATTTGTATTCCTTCAAGTTTTTTTTTTTTTTAATGTGTCTTTTATTTTCTACAGTATTATTATAATATGCCCTGGTGTACATTATCTTGGTATTTATCCTGTCTTTTTCTTGAAATTACTGTATGTGAGGCTTGGCATTTATCCTTAATTTTAGGAATTCTCAATCATTATTTCGTAAAATATTTCTTTTGTTTTGTTTTTTTCTCAGCTCCTTTTTCTTTTACAGCATTTTGGTAGATAGGATTGTTTTCTTTCTTTCTTTCTTTCTTTTTTTTTTTGAGGAAGATTGGCCCTGCACTAACATCTGTTACCAGTCTTCCTCTTTTTACTTTTTTCTCCCCCAAACCCCAGTACATAGTTGTATATCATAGTTTTAGAGTTGTAGTTTCTTCTACATGGGATGCTGCCTCAGCATGGCTTGATGAGTAGCAAGTAGGTCCTCACTCAGGATCTGAACTGGTGAGACCTTGGCTGCCAAAGTGGAATGCACAAACTTAACTCTTATGCCACCAGGCCGGCCCTCTCAGCTTCTTTTGATAATCTCATTATGCATATGTTAACATCTTTTGTAATTTTCTCATGTTTCTTGAATATCTTCTTCTTTTTTTTTTTTATTCTTTTCTCTTTTCATTTCAGTTTTGGCAGTTTCTACTGACATAACTTCAAGGCTAATATTTCCTTTGGTGTCCTTGTTTTTATGCCCTTGTTGTCTTAGGTGTCCCTAGACTCTTCTTCTAAATAAGAGCTTAGGCATGCATTTCATTCAGTTCTATTACATTCTTATTATAGACCCCTATTGAAGTGGTGGTAAGATGTGGAAGGAGGGGAAGTCCTATGATTACCTCTCAGATTTTTAGTGAGCCTGTGCCTCTAGACTGTGAATTTCACAAGTGAGTCCAAAGTATTTCCCCCTTATATGAGACAGAAAGTCTAGAAGGTACTGTAGTTTGTAATTGGATATTTCCCTTCTACATGGAAGGGCTATAGTGGGCTAGAGTTGTGTATTTGCCTTCCTTTAGGTCATTTAGGCTGTGGTAAAATCCTAACCAGTTAAGCTTGTGTAAAGTAGTTTTCCTTGAGGCCAATCCTTGTTAAAAAGAATACAATGCCGGGTTGGCCCAGTGGTGTAGTGGTTAAGTTCACGTGCTCAGCTTCAGCAGCCAGGAGTTCTCAGGTTGGGATCCTGGATGTGAACTGATGCACCTCTTATCAAGCCATGCTGTGGTGGCATCCCATATAAAGTAGAGGGAGATGAGCACAGATGTTAGCCCAGGGCCAATCTTCCTCAGAAAAAAAAAAAAAACGGAGGAGGATTGGAAACAGATGTTAGCTCAGAGCTAGTGTTCCTCACACACAGAAAAAAGAACACAATGTTCTGTACATATTTCAAAATGCTTTCTTTACTCCTCAGTTGGTAGAAGCATGAGGGAATTTTTCTTAAATCTTTACTGTGGGTATCTGTTAGGAATGATAGAGGCAAAACTCACAGAAAAGTGGGGTCCCCTAATACTGGGCTCCTCTGTAGTTTTTAATGCTCAAATTTTTCCACACTGAGCCCCCCCAAATTCACCGATTATAGTTTAGGTTGTCCTAATATCACACTGATTCTCACAGAGGTTTCTGCTCCTGGGCTTCTGCTCTAGTAAGTTGCATTTTTCTATATCTGCCCAGTTTTCTTTCCATTTTTTGGTTTGCCGTTTTCTCTGTGACCATAATTTGCTTAATAATGTAAGAAGAGTTGTTGGTTTTCAGTTTGTTCAACTGTTTTCGTGTAGTGAAGATGAGAATGATAACTTCCAAAACCCTTACATGCCAGAACAGAAACTGGAAGTTTTTTAAAGAGATTTTTTGAGTCTGAGAGATTATGTAAATATTAGAAACTTGAGTCTAGTTAAATAAATCAGGAGTGTAAAAAACGAAATATATGAAGGTAAAATACAAATCAATCCTTTTTTATATTTCATTGTACTAAAATAAAATTAATACAAAAATGTTTAGAATATATTGTGTGCATATGTAAAAGGTGACTATATGACAACAATAAAATAAAAAGTGGGAGGGAGAATTTGAAAGTATACCACTATAAATTTCTTACACTATACTTGAAGTGATATAATATTTGAAATTAAACATACATAGATTAATTTAAACTATATATTGAAAACATATATAAAGAGTAAAAAAATGAAATAGAGTTATATTTAATAGTCAATAGAGTAGGTAATGTAGAATCATTAAAAATAATCTGTTAAACATACCCAGATAGATAAATACATAAATAAATATAGATATATGGGTATACATATGCTAGTATACAACATAATTTTTTAGCTTTTGTCAATTGAGAAAGACTAGAA
Source organism: Diceros bicornis minor (assembly GCF_020826845.1). Taxonomy (NCBI): domain Eukaryota; kingdom Metazoa; phylum Chordata; class Mammalia; order Perissodactyla; family Rhinocerotidae; genus Diceros; species Diceros bicornis. The sequence goes on along the minus strand of NC_080781.1, from coordinate 88,404,481 downwards.
GCAGTGAAATACCTGTAACGGCCAGCATATTCAGTAACTATATCTTAGTTTCTAAATACTATTATCCAATAAAAGGTGTCATTGCTCCCCGGAGAAATGACTGACTCTAATCCTGGGGCAAAGAAACTACAAAATGAATTTTGAGCATCATGTAGTGTTAGAAAATAAGAAAGAGCTATCAAAAGGAAAAAGAAAGAAAAGCCTGATTTCTTGAGACAAAAGGCCAAGAAAAGGGAAGCCCAAAAGAGATTTACTGAGGGAGCTCAGCTCTCACCCCACAACTATGGTCCATTGAAGAAGTCTGATCTGCTGGGAGTTGTAATATCAGTAAAGACTGACTATCCCAGCCATAGCTCCACAGTCAGGGTTCAACTGGTTGATATGTCTGCCTACAACAACAACAGCAAAGCTCTAGGTCATCTCAGTTCCTATTCCAAAATGGGGGAAAGCATGACTATGTCATCCACTGGCAGCAATAGCAGCAGTGAAGCAAAAGACCATACCAGACCCCTGCTCCACAACCAGGTGATCCTCTTTGTCTACAAAAGCAGCAGCAAATCTTTGTGCCTCTCTGCCTTCCACTCAGTGGCATAGGGAGTCATAAGCCCAGTAGTTATGCTCGCTTTCAGGAGGTTGTCCAGTGAGAGCAAGTGGTCCAAGGACAGGCCTTCAATCTCAGCAGATAATACCATTCAGTGATTGAGTTGGAGCCTCAGGATCAACAGAGGAATGAAGAAGATCACAACAGTATTGCGAGGGCTATGAAACTAAAACTGTCATTGAAGCTAAAACTCACAAAAGTAGGTCAGAACCTATATGTTAAACCTAAATAGGAAAAATATGTGCTAAAACAGAAGATTTAAACAGGAAAAATATTTGTAATATAATAATGAAGATGTCTAAGATATAATAGAAAGTCACTCATCATACAAAGGAGCAAGAAAACCACAATTTGAACAAGAAAAGACAACCAACTCATGTTAGTACCAAGATAAATCAATTACTGGAATTATCAGACAAGATTTAAAAAAATTTTCATTAAAAATATTTCAAAAATAAATTATAAATTTTCTTGAAGAAAATGAAAAAAAAAAAAGAAAGCCTCAACAAAGAAATGAAAGTTTTAAAAAGAACCAAACGGAAATTATAGTTTTGAAAAATACAATAGCCAAAATTTAAAAACTGACTAAATGGACTCAATAGTAGGAAGTGTATATGACACAGTAAAGAATCAGTGAACATGATAATAAATCAATAGAATCAATCTGAACAACAAAGAGAAAACAGAATTAAGAAAAACATACAGAGCCTCAGAGATCTGTGAGACAATAGCAAAAAGTCTAACATTCCTATAACTGAAGTCCCAGAAGAAGAGAGGGAATAAAGGTGTAGTACTGAAAAAGTAGTCAAAAAAGTAATAGCTGGAAATTTCCCAAATGTAGTGAAAGATATAAGCCAACAGGTTTAAAAACCTGAATGAAACTCTAATATGATAAAACCAAAGAAATCCACACCAACACGTTATAATTAAATTTCTAAACACTACAGACAAAGCAAAAGTCTTAAATACAGCCAGTGAGACATGATGCATAGTTAATAAAGGACCATCGATTTGAATTACAGTGAATTTCTCATCTGAAACCACAGAGGCCAGAATGAAGTGGCCTAACATTTTTCAAGCACTGAAATAAAGGTACTGCCAATCCTGACACCTATACCTGGCAAAAGTATACTTTAGAAGTGAAGGGAAAATGAAAACATTCTCAGACAAATTTTAACAAAGAAAATTTATTGCTAGTAGATCTACTCTTAAAGAATAGCTAAAAGAAGCTTTCCAAAAAAGAAGAAAATTATAACAGAAGAGGGTTGGGACCTTCACAAAGGAAAGAAGAAGATCAAAATGGGTAAAAATAAAACAAAACATAACAGTATTCTTTACCTCATTAGTTTCTTTATATTTTATGGTTGAAGCAAAAGTTATAACACCAATTGATGAAATGCTCAATGTATGTAGAGGAATTGATTAACACTGTTATACATAAAAAGTGGAGTGGGTAAAAGAGAGTTAAGTGAAATTAAGGTCTCTACACTTCACTCACAGTGGTAAAACATCAACGCTGGTAGGCTGTGATAAGTTACATATGTATATAACAACAAGAGCAACAACTAAGGAGACTACACAACACAATATACTTAAAAACAGTCTATATAGGACAAAATAGAATTCTAATAAATGTTCAAGTAATCCACAGCAAGACAAGAAAAAAAGAAACAGGAATGAAAAAGAATGGAAGAAGATATATCATGGAAACAACCAGAAAATAAGTAGGATTGGCTATATTAATATTTGATATATTAATATCAAAGTATACTTCATAGAAAATAAAATTAATACAGAAAGATACTACATAGTGAAAAAAGATGAACCCATTAAGAAGTCATTTCAAACTGAAATGTGTGTGGACTAAACAACAGAGCTTCAAAATATATAAAGCAAAAATTGATAGAATTTAAAGAGTTGAGGACTTCCAAATGCCCCTCTCAGCAATTGAAAGAACTACTAGAGAAAATCAAGCATGAATATAGAAGAACAAGACAACATTATGAACCAACAAAATCCAATTGATATTTATAGGACACTCCACCCAACAACAGCAGCATCAACCATATTGCAGGTCATAAAACAGACCTTATATTTCAAAACAAAAATAGTGTACTGCCTATATTTTCTTTAAGAGTTTTATGGTTTCAGGCTGCAATAACAAGATGAAATAACAAGTGTTGGAGAGGTTGTGGAGAAAAGAGAACCCTCATATACTGCTGATGGGAATGAAAACTGGTGCAGCAACTGTGGAAAATAGTATGGAGATTTCTCAAAAAATTAAAAATAGAAATACCATATGATCCAGCTATCCCACTACTGGCTATTTATTCAAAGAACATGAAATCAACAATTCAGAGAGATTTATGCACCCCTATGTTCACTGCAGCATCATTCACAATAGCCAAGATGTGGAAGCAACCCAAATGCCCTTCAACAGATGAATAGACAAAGAAGATGTGGTATATATATATACCACTTACATATATATATATATATATATACACTACTCAGCCATAAAAAAAGACAAAATCATGACTTTTGTGACAACATGGATAGACCTTGAAGGTATTATGCTAAGAAAAATGAATCAGACAGAGAAAGACAAATATCATATGATTTCACTCATATGTGAAAGATAAACAAACACATAGATAAGGAGAACAGATTAGTGGTTACCAGAGGAGAAGAAGGGGGAAGGCGAAAGACATAAAGGGGCATATATGTATCGTGATGGATAAAAACTAGACTACTGGTGGTGAACACAATGCAGTCTATACAGAAACTGAAATATAATAATGTACACCTGAAATTTACACAATGTTTTAAGCAAATATGACTTCAATAAAACAATTTAAAAATAATAAAAAACTAAGATAATAAGAGTATGTTCTCTCGGCAAAATGGAATCAAACTATAAATCAATAACAGAAAAACAAAAAGGAAAATCTCCAAGCACTTGGAAAGTAAATAACACACTTCTAAATAATCCATGTATCAAAGAGGAAACCTCAAAGAAATAGTAAAAATGCATAGAACTGAATGGAAAGAAAAGCACGATGTATCAAAATGTATTGGATATAGCTAAATTAGTGCTGGGAGGGAAATTGTAGCACTAACATGCTTACATTAGACATGAAGATAGACTCCAAATCAATAATCTAAATCTCTACCTCAAAAACAGAAGAAAGTGAATGTAAACAAGAAGAAAAAAGGAAATAATAAAATAAGAGCAAAAATCAATGCAATTAAAAGCAGAAAAACAAAAGCTTTGTTCTTTAAAAAAGTGAAACAAATGGCTTATTCTTCAAAAAAAATCAGTAAAATTTACAAAACTCTAACAAGACTATCAAAGATAAAGATAACAAAAGAAGATACAAATAACTAATATCAAGAGCAAAAAGAGACTATCATGTCAGATCCTACAGTCATTAAAAGGATAATAAACAAATACTATGAACTACTTTACAATCAAAGTTTGACAACTTACCAGGAATGGACCAGTTCCTTAAAAATAACAAACTACACAAACTCAGAAAGAAGAAATAGATAACTAATAGCATTAGAACTATTAAACAAATTGAATTTCTACTAAAAGTGCTCTAAAAACAAAAACCCAGTCCCAGATGTTTTCACTGGAGAATTTTATAAAATATTCAAAGAAGAGTTAACATCAGTGTTACACAAACTCTCCCAGAAAATAGATGAGGAAGAAACATTACCAAAGTAATTTTATGAAGCTAGTATCATCCTGATACCAGAAAAAGAGTATACAAAAAAGAAAACTGCAGACCATCTCATTAATTTAGACACCCAACTCCTTAACACAATTTTAGCATATTGAATCCAACAATATGAATCCAAGATGAGAAGAACTCATCAAGACCAAGTGGGTTTATTCCAGGTATTCAAGGCGATTACAATATGTTAAAACTAATTAATGTAACTGACTATGTCAAAATGCTAGATTAGAAAACTCATATGTTTATTTCATTTGATTCAGAAAAAGCATTTGACAAAATCCAATATCCATTCATGATAAAAACACACAGCAAACTACTCTAAGATGATTTCCTTAGCTTGATAAAGAACACCTATAAAAACCTGTGGTTAACATCATACTTAATTTTGAGAGACTGAATGCTTTCTGCCTGATTGGCAACAACTCAAGAATATCCACTCTCACCACTCTTATTCAACATAATAACAAAAGTTCTAGCTACCGTAATAAGAAAATGAAATAAAATGCATACAATTTTGTAAAGAAGTAATAAATCTATTTGCAGATGACATAATTGTCTATGTACAAATTCCCAACAAATCTACAAAAAATTCCTAGATATAATAAGTGAGCTCATTAATGTCATAGGATGCAAGATCAACACACAAATATCAGTTTCATTCCTTTATAATGACAACAAATGTGGAAATTGAAATTATAAACATAATATTATTGTCAACTGCTCTCAGAAAGGCAGGCCTTAAGGATAAAGAGCTCCACCTCTCTGCCTGAGGGGACCGACTGGAAGAGAACATGGAGAGGTTCATGTCTAAGAGTGTCATTGAAAATTATGGATATCTTGGTGCTGAACAATTAAGAAGGTACCCACATCTCCATGATGATAACAACAACAAGTAAAATGGAAGACCACTCATAAGTTTGAGAGAAAGAGGAAAAGGGATAGCCAAAAAGAAACTTCCTGGGATCACATTCATCCCTGGGAATCCAGAAGGCTGTGAAAATGTACTCAGCTGCACCTACTTAGAAGCAATAAGAGCAGGATATGATGGAAGACTTGAAAGCATTTCCCAAGCTACACAAAATTCCATCAACAAAAGGTGGGAGTTTTACTGGCTCAATGGGCTTAATTAAAATCTTTGATCAAATACTAACTGAATAATAAACTACTCTGACTTGTGAGCAAATCTTAAGAAGCCAGGCTTAAAATAAAATTGCATGCATACTTGATGGTCTGAAAAACCGTAGGCATGCCAACAGCTGCACACTCTTAGGAGTGACCAGAAGGAGAACTTCCAAGCTACTAACGCCTGGCTGAATATGAAGCTGCAGTGAGTTTGGGGGTTTCAGAGCTGACTGAAAAAAAAGACATGACCATGAAGTAGCACATAATAAGTTTTATTTGGGCAGCACTTTGACAGGTTTGCATGTGAGGGGGAGTACCTCACTGCATGAAATCTTATAGAGACACTTGAGTAGGGTGACCACTCAAAAAGGGGAAGAGAACAAGATAATTCCCTGGGAAGAAAAGAATTGGAGAAGGGACTTACATGTCTAAGTGATGTAGTTCGGCAGCAAGATGGGAAGTCTTTCAGTGGCCTGGAGTCTTTTATAGCCAGGGTTTATCTTATCTATGGGTAGCAGATGTTGGGCACAGTTTCATGTAGAATACAAAGCAGAGAAGCTCTAAATGGCTAAAAACATGTCTAGAACATATAAATAACTCTTACAATTAAATAATATAAACAGAAACCAAATTAAATATGGACAGAGTGTGATGTCAGTGCAAATAGAGTAAAAACCTCCCAAAATTTCTCTTCTATAAGAGCAATGGGAAAACTGGTGAAATTTGTCAGAATCAATTTTTTCAGAACCTGAAATTGAACAAGAAGCTTACAGATATCCGTGAAGTATTTGTTAAAAAAAATGGCTAAATATCAGTAAGAATAATGAGCTTATTGGTGTTTGCAAGTGATCTAGTCTCATATCCTGTTCTCTAGCTTGGTTGTAGTCTTGAAAAATAGCCTGGATTTTGGGTGTAAACAGAAGCTGGAAGCCACTAGAGGGAGGCTGGATTGCTATCAAAGCCACATTATCAAATAATTGTCATGATTTCACAGGTCTGGTAGTTCCTTAAAAAGATCCACTTGCAAAACTGTCTGTATTTGACCTAACTTGGAGCTTACCCATTGTGAAAAGCCTTTTACTGCAGAGTGATTGGTAAAAGAAATTGCAGGTAATTATTTAATATTGTGTATTCCTGAACTGGTGGATAACATGTGAGGCAAATTGTAGACTAGCAAAAAGTTTAATAGAAATAGCTGGGGAATTAGATGTACACAGGAATTTTGAAAAGTGATGACATATTCCTGGAAATCTAGAAGATTGTGTGCATGTGTAGAGCTATGTGTATGCCCAGGACTGCATGCATATTCAGGAAATCTGAGAAGGCCCTAAACTCTCACCGCTGCTAATGTTTGAGGCTCTGTGTAAGTAGGAAGTAAAGGCTAATGCTGAGTTGTCAATCACTAGTCTGAATGTTGAAGATGTGCCCCAACATGCACATAGATCACCTTGGCAAAGACTGAAAGATATATTGGTTCCATGTGTTTAAGGAAATTTATGTTCAATCATTAACTGACCACTGATCTGAGTAGAGACTTAAGTGGCCACACAAAACAAAGAATGCAGACTTACAGATTCACTTCAGAAAAATCATCAATGAACAAAATCAAATAGAACAAACAATGAAACAACACCACCTTAGAGAGGTTGGTTGACTGATTCTAGTCTTACTGTATTATGTTATTTAAAATGTCCAAATTTCAACAAGAAGTTGTAAGACAAGTCAAGGGGGAAAAAGTATGGTCCAAACACAGAGGGAAAAAAACCCACAATAAATAGAAATGATCTCTGAGGAAGATAAGACATTGAACTTATGAGACAAACATCTTAAATCAGTTATTTCCAATATGTTCAAGGAATTAAAAGAAACCATGCCTAAAAACTAAAGGAAAACATGACAGTGATGTTTGATCAAATAGAGAATATCAAAGAAAGGAGAGAGAAATGGCTGAAAAGAAAAAAGAAATGGAAATTCTGCATATTCCCTTTGTCTCCTCATTTTGCCTACTTCTCTGTGCTTATATCTATGTGTTAGGTGGATCAGCTACATCTCCCAATCTTGGAAATGTGGTCTTATGTAAAAGATGCCTTATGAGGCCCAGCAATGTGCTTTGCTCTCATCACCAGTTCCAAATGTTCCAAGAGTGTCCCCTGTGTGGGCTACATGTGCCTTCTGTTGGGGTGGAGTTGCTTTTGCTGTGAGTGCACAGGTAGGTTAGGCTGGCTCCTACCAAAGCAGTCCTGCTGCCAGTGTCTCAGTCCCTGGGAAGGTGGTCCCAGCCACCTCCTGCCTTTCTCAGATGCTCCCAGAGCCCATCAAGCGAGTCTCTTTTAACCAACAACTGTGCTTCTTTCTTTCTGGTGATTTTGTGTTGATCTCTGGGTGATTCTCTGCATGGGCCCTTTAAGAGTAGCCTTTCTTTCTCTTATGTTCCACATTCCACAGCTTTTCTGGAGATATTCCCAGTTGGTTTTAATAGCCAGCAAAGCTAGGCGTTATGGTACTCATATCAGTTGTGCTGAATTCAAAGGCTGCTTGTTGTGGCATAGCTCTCCTGCTCAGATCCCCTGCTCCTCCAGGAAAAGCTTTTTACCTTAAGATTGCTCCTGGCTGTGAAGCACTGCAGCTAGAATATGTTTTTATCCTCAGCAGAAAGATATTTCTGCCTGTTCCACCTCAGTCAGTGTTGTCCCTTGTTGTGGAGGTTCATTACCCATTTTCAGTTCTCTCTCAGAGGTAATTGTTCCACAGGTAGTTGTAAATTTGTTGTGTCCATGGGAGGAGATGAGCTCAGAGTCATCTATGCTGCCATCCTCCCAGAAATCCCCTATGAAATTTTTTCAAAATTACAAATTTTAAAAAGTAAAATTAGATTTATTATAAAGAATTGGCTTATGTGACCATGGAAGCTAGCAAGTCCCAAGAACTGTGGGGCAAGTCAAAAAGCTGGAGACTCAGGAGAGCTGATATATAGTTCCAGTCTAAGCTGAAGGCCTGAGAATCAGGACAGCTGATGGTAGAGTTCTAGTCTGAAGGCAGGCAGACTTGAGATCTAGTAAAAGCTGATGTTTCAGTTTGAGTCCAAAGACAGGAAAAAAGACAATGACCTAGTTTGAATGCCATCAAGCAGGAAGGATTCTCTCTTACTCAGGGAGGGGTCAGCTTTTTTGTTCTATTCAGGCATTAAACTAATTTGATGAGGTCCACCCACACTAGGGAAGGCAATCTGCTTTACTCAGCATAGTGATTTAAATGTTAATTTCATCCAAAAACACCTTCGCAAACACCCAGAATAATGCTTGACCAAATATCTGGGCACCCCATGGATTAGTCAAGTTGACACATAAAACTAACCATCAAAGACATTGTTAAGAAAGTGAAAAGACAACCAACAGAATGGAAGAAAATATTTTCAGTCATATATCTAATAAGGTCTAGTATTCCTAATGTATGAAGAACCCTTCCAATTCAAGAATACAAGGACAAATAACCCAATGAAAAATAGGCAACTCTTTTGAATAGACATTTTGTTGAAAATGATATATGAATGGCAATAAGCATATGAAAAGATGCTTCACATCATTAGTTACTTAGGAAATGCAAATTAAAACCACAATGTGATAACACTACACTAGGATGACTAAAATAAAAAAGATGGACAATATCAACTGTTGGCAAGGATTTACAGAAATTCTAACTTTAATACGTTGCTAGAGAGAATGCAAAATGGTGCAATCAACTTGGAAAACATCCTGGAAGTTCCTCAAAAATTTAACATAGAGTGATGGTAGGTCTCAGCAATTCCACTGCTAGGTATATATACTAAAGAATTGCAAACATGTTTACACAAAAACTTGTATATGAATGTTCATAGCAGCATTATTCATAAAAAACAAAAAGTGGAAAAAATTCAAATGCCCCTCAACAGATGAATGGGTAAACAAAATGTGCTATAGCCATACAATGGAATATTGTGCAAGCATACAAATAAATGATACATACTACAACATGGATGAACTTTTAAAACATTTTGCTAAAGGAAGGAAGGCAGACACAAAAGCCCACACATAAAGATAGAAAATAGCTCAGTTGTTGCCAGCGTCTGAAGGGGAGAGAATAATATGGAGCTACTGGGTATGGAGGTTTTGATGGGGTGGGGAGTGATGAAAACATTCTGCAATGAAATAGTTGTCATGGTTGCACAATCTTCTTAATAAACATAAAATCCTGAATTTTACACCTTAAAATGATACATTTTATAATATGTGAATTATATTTAAATTTAAAAAATGGGTAAATATTTGAAGGAACATTTCACCAAAGAAGATATTCAAATGACTATTAAGCACAGTTAATGGTCTTCAAACTAATATTGCCTAATGGAATTGTGAATTAAAACAATGAGATAAGACTTCTCACCCGTTAGATAAAAAAAATAAAAATCAGACAATAACAAGTTGTAGGTGTGGATGTAGAAAAAAAAAAGTTATATCCTGCATGGCTGGTTAGCATTTAGAATAGTGCCACAAGTTTGGAAAATATTTTGGCAGTTTTTTATAAATTTAAACATGAGTTTACAACATGACCTGCCAATTATACTCTTATGTATTTACCCAAATGGAATGAAACATATATCTAAACAATAACTTGTATGTGTATGTTCATAACACTGTTTATAATGGCTAAAAACTTGGAAACAGCCAAAATGCCCATCAACTGGTGAAAGGTTAAACAAAACGTGATGCATCTATAGAGTGGAATACTACTCTACAATAAGATGGAAGAGAATACTGATAAATGCATTGTGCTAAGTGAAAGAAGTTAGATGCAAAAGACTAAATATTATATGGTTATATTTTTATAAACTTTTCAAAAGAGGCAAATCTATAGGGACAGTAAGTAGATTAATCTGTGCCTAGGGCTGGGAGTGGGAATGAGAATTTAATGCAAATGGTCACAAGGGATCTTTTTTGAGTGATGAAAATGTTTTAAAACTGATTTATGTTTATAGTTGCACAACTCTGTAAAGTTGCTAAAAACCATTAGACTGGACACTAAAAGCAGATAGGTTTTATGATATGTGACTTATACTTAAATAAAGCTGTTAAATGAAGAACATAATTCTGGATAAGCAATTATTTTTCTTTACCACTTTAAAGTTATCACTCTATTGTCTTTTAGTTTGTATGGTTTTGATAAATCTGCTATAATTCTTATCTTGCTGTTCCTCTGTTTGTAACATGTATTTTACCCCCCTCTCATTGTCTTCAAGGTATTCTCTGGTTTTCAGCAGTTTAAATATGATATTCCCAGTTTACTTTTTGTATTTATTTCTATTTATTTTGGTTGGTGGCCTCTGAATTCCTTGTAGTTTGGTGTCTGCAATTCATTTTGTAAAGTTCTTGATCATTATTTTTTCAAATATTTCTTCTGACCTTTTATCTCTCTCTTCCTTCTAGGATTCTATATGTGTACATATTAAAACATTTTACATCGTCCCACAGATTTTAGATATACTGTCATATTCTCACCTCATTTTTTCTTTCATACTTTAGTTTGGGTAATTTTTGTTGACATCATCAAGTTCACTGATTCTTTCTTTGGCTATTTCAAGTCTACTGAGGAACTCACGTATAGAATTGTTATTTCTGTAACTGAATCCAATGGGGATTACTTGGAATTCTTTCTTAAAATTATCAGCTCTCTGCTTAAATTACCTCTGCAGTCTTCTATGTTGTCTACCTTTTCTATTAAAATTTTTATCATTGTTATTTTAAATTCCCTGTCTGATAGTTCCAAAATCTTTGTTATATCTGAGTCTGGTTTTGGTGATTGCTTTGTCTTTACAAAATGTGTTTTTTCTTGCCTTTTTCTATGCCTCATAAATTGTTGTTGGAAGCCAACAATGTATAGGAGATCAGATACCAAGTTAAGTATTATTTTATCCTTGAATATGAGCACTCCTTTCCTTCTCCTAGGCCTTCAGTGTGGTGATTTGTGTTACTGTAGTCAGATTTGGGCTGAATTTAAGGCTTTGTTTTCATTCCTATGGCTACCCTCAGTGCAGCATAGGCTTTAATTTTTTATGGTGATCCATCATGTGTCGGGTATGACTTGGTATGACAGAGATTATTTGATCATTCTCTGCTTCACTGTTGACTTTTAGTCTTCCTTTAGACATGCTTGAGAATATCTGTCTCTTAAAGCTCTTAGCTGTATTCTATTGTTACTTTTACCTAATTCTTATTAGCCAAGTGATGGGAGAGGTGTACTGGTAGCATATTTTCTCATACATTCTGATTAAGCATCAGTATTAGGCTAGCATTGCATACATGAGTCTCAAGTCTTTGTCCTTTAAAAACCCTCCTGCCACTTCAGCTGTAGTACTGAGCCTAGCATATTGCTTTAAATTGTACGTTTTATTACTCTTCAGGTATGGTGAGGCCAACAAATTAGGAGATGACTCCATTGGAAAGATAGCTTGTTATTGTGGGAGATCAAAATTTGGCAACGCTGAAATATGTCTATTTACCTTGATTATTTTCTCTGACAGACATTTGACCTCCTCCACTAACTGCCTAAAGGAATTTAACTCTGGGTATGGACAGACTGGCAGGGTCCTCGCTAAGCCCATTCTTTTCTTACCAAATATTTACATTTGTAAAGCTATCTCCCTCTGTGTACTGGAAAGAGGGTGATGGATGGCCTTATCTGTAGAAACTCTTATCAGTACGGAAGGAGAGGACTTAAGTCTGCATACCCTTGATTACTATGATTCCTCTCTCCCTTCTGTCTCCCTCCCCACCCCAACATCCTGCTCTGTCTTGAGCTGAAGATGGTATTTAAGATGAGAATCTGTCATTTTGTTGAGAAACTCAGTTTCCCTGGTTTCTCCTATGTATACATGTTACTAAACTTGGTATTATTTTCTCCTGCTAACCTGTCTTTTAATTATTTGGCCAACCATAAGAACCTTAAAGGAAAGGGCGGAGGCAGATTCTCCCTCTCCCCCGACATTATACACACAGATACCAAAAGGAGGCAAAGCATGTCAAGGGGGGGCACATGGGGAAGCACAAGGTTGGTCAGGAGGTAGATTGAGAGACAGAAACTGCAGGTGAGAGTCTTTATTGTGGTTTCCATAGGAAGGAATGGATGAGGCAGGGTAAGCAGGCTAAGCAGGTTCAGGATTGGTTCATTTGAATAATTTCAGTGGGCCTCTGGGATTTAGGTGCTGTCCCTAGTTGTCTGGTACCTGGCTTTGTGGTGATTAGGGCAGAGGAATAGTGGCTTGAAATGTGATTGCATCAAAAATTACAACTTACATAAAATAGGTAAATTATTTGGCAGACACATACTAACAAGTCAACTCAAGAAGAAACAGATAAGCTGAATAGCACTGTATGTATAAAATAATTTGAATTTGAGGTTAAAAACTTTACAAAATACTTATGCTTTCAGCTCATATATGTGAAGAGAACGGCTACTAAAAAAGTGGGAAAACTCCAAATTTATATTTTTTTTGAATCCATTAGAAAACTAATGTTGCAGGGTAGACAGTTAACTAAAAATCGAAGAAGAAAGAGGTGACTGTATGGAGAAATAGGACTTGAGCATTTCCTCACCTGAGATAGACACCACTAGATGCCACATAAACCTGTAAGAAGATTCAGGTCAACGTTTTAATGACTTTCTAAAAGCCACCTGTGTGCCACTGTGAACGTATAAAGCCCGTAGAAGATGCAGACAAAGTGGGAGCTGCACTCACTTAAAGATTTTTCCTCCAAAATTCCTACCAGTCACTCATATGTCAAAGTGTCTTTCAGAAACTAATCAAATTTTCTTATATTTTTAATATCTCTAGAATCTGTATTGGTGTTATTTCTCTCATTCCTAATATTGGTAAATTATGTCTTCTGTATTTTTTCCTGATCAGTCTTGCTATAGGTTGATGAAATTTATCAATCTTCTTGAAAAACAGCTTTTTATGTCATTGATTTTCTATATCATTTTTCTGCTTTCTATTTTATTTGGTTTCCATGCTGATACATATTATTTCCTTTCTTCTATTTACTATGCATTTAATTTGTTCCCCTATTTCTAGTTTAAATTGGAAGCTCCACATATTTTTAATATTTTTTGAAAAGGGGAGTTTAATTTAACTTTTATCTTTCAGATGAGTAGCATAGACATTTGTGGGGGATCAGAATTGGCCATATCAAAATATGTCTATTTACTTTGAATAGTTTCTTTTTTTTTTTAATTTTTTGTTTATTGCAGTAACATTGGTTTATAACATTGTATAAATTTCAGGTGTACATCATTATACTTCTATTTCTGCATAGGTTACATCATGTTCACCACCCAAATACTAATTACAACCCATCACCACACACATGTGCCGAATTATCCCTTTTGCCCTCCTCCCTCCCAACCTCACCCTCTGGTAACCACCAATCCAATCTCTGTCTCTACGTGTTTGTTTGTTGTTGTTATTATCTACTACTTAATGAAGGAAATCATATGGTATTTGACCTTCTCCCTCTGAATTATTTCACTTTGCATAATACCCTCAATATCCATCCATGTTGTCACAAATGGCTGGATTTCATCATTTCTTATGGCTGAGTAGTATTCCATTGTGTGTATATACCACATCTTCTTTATCTATTCGTCCCTTGATGGGCACTTAGGTTACCTCCAAGTCTTGGCTATTGTGAATAACGTTGCAATGAACACAGGGGTGCATGTATCTTTACACATTGGTGATTTCAAGTTCTTTGCATAAATATCCAGCAGTGGAATAACTGGATCATATGGTAGTTCTATCCTTAATTTTTTGAGGAATCTCCATACTGTTTTCCATAGTGGCTGCACCAGTTTGCACTCCCACCAGCAGTGTATGACAGTGTCCTTCTCTCCGCATCGTCTCCAACACTTGCTGTTTCCTGTCTTGTTAATTATAGCCATTCTGATGGGCGTGAGGTGATATTTCATTGTAGTTTTGACTTGCATTTTCTGGATAGTTAATGATGTTGAACATCTTTTCATGTGCCTGTTGACCATCTGTATATCTTCTTTGGAGAAGCGTCTGTTCAAGTCTTTTGCCCATTTTTTAATTGGGTTGTTAGTTTTTTTGTTGTTGAGATGCATCAGTTCTTTATATATTTTGGAGATTAAACCTTTATCAGATGTATGGTTGGAAAATATATTCTCCCAGTTGTTAGGTTGTATTTTCGTTTTGTTGATGGTATCCTTTGTTGTGCAGAAGCTTTTTACTTTGATGTAGTCTCATTTGTTTGTTTTTTCTATTGTTTCTCTTGCCCGGTCAGACATGGTGCTTGAAAATATGTTGCTAAGACCGATGTCGAAGAGCGTACTGCCTATGTTTTCTTCTAGAAGTTTCATAGTTTCAGGTTTTACATTCAAGTCTTTAATCCACTTGGAGTTAATTTTTGTGTATGGTGTAAGGTAAAGGTCTACTTTCATTTTTTTGCATGTGGCTGTCCAGTTTTCCCAACACCATTTGTTGAAGAGACTTTATTTTCTCCATTGTATGTTCTTGGCTCCTTTGTCGAAGATTAGCTGTCCATAGATATGTGGGTTTATTTCTGGGCTTTCGATTCTATTCCATTGATCTGTGTGTCTGTTTTTGTGCCAGTACCATGCTGTTTTGGTTACTATAGCTTTGTAGTATATTTTGAAATCAGGGAGTATGATAACTCCAACTTTGTTCTTTTTTCTCAGGATTCCTTTAGCTATTTGGGGTCTTCTGTTGTTCCATATAAATTTTAGGATTCTTTGTTCTATTTCTGTGAAAAATGTTGTTGAAACTTTGATAGGGATTGCATTGAATCTACAGATTGCTTTAGGAAGTATGGAATCTTAACTATGTGAATTCTTCCAATCCAAGAGCATGGAATATCTTTCAATTTCTTTGTGTCTTCTTCAATTTCTTTCAACAATGTTTTATAGTTTTCAGTGTACAGATCTTTCACCTCTTTGGTTAAGTTTATTCATAGGTGTTTTATTCTTTTTGTTGCAATTGTAAATGGGATTGTATTCTTAATTTCTATTTCTGCTACTTCTTTGTTAGTGTATAGAAATGGAACTGGTTTTGTATGTTGATTTTATATCCTGCGACATTACCCTGTCTGTTTATTTCTTCTAAAAGTTTTTTGGTGGATTCTTTAGGGTTTTCTTCTATAAAATCATGTCATCTGCAAATAGTGAGAGTTTCACTTCTTCCTTTCCAATTTGGATCCCTTTTATTTCTTTTACTTGCTTGATTGCTCTGGTTAGGATTTCCAGTACTATGTTAAATAGGAGTGGTGACAGTGCACATCCTTGTCTGGTTCCTGTTCTTAGACAGATAGCTTTCAGTTTTTCACCATTGAGGATGATATTAGCTGTGAGTTTGTCATATATGGCCTTTATTATGTTGAGGTGCTTTCCTTCTATACCCATTTTATTCAGAGTTTTTATCATAAATGGATGCTGTGTCTTGTCAAATGCTTTCTCTGCATCTATTGAGAGGATCATGTGATTTTTATTCTTCATTTTATTAATGTGGTGTATCATGTTGATTGATTTGCGAATGTTGAACCTTCCCTGCATACCTGGAATAAATCCCACTTGATCATGGTGTATAATCTTTTTAATGTATTGTTGTATGTGATTTGCTAGTATTTTGTTGAGGATTTTTACATCGATGTTCATCAGTGATATTGGCCTGTAATTTTATTTTTTTGTGTTGTCCTTGTCTGGTTTTGGTATCAGGAAAATTTCGGCTTCATAGAATGAGTTAGGGAGCTTCCTCCCCTCCTCAATTTTTTGGAAAAGTTTCAGAAGGATAGGTATTAAGTCTTCTTTAAATGTTTGCTAGAATTCACCAGGGAAGCCATCTGGTCCTGGACTTTTATTTTTGGGGAGGTTTTTGATTATGGTTTTGATCTCCTTACTGGTGATTGGTCTATTCAAATTCTCTATTTCTTCTTGATCCAGTTTTGGAAGGTTGTATGATTCTAAGAATTTATCCATTTTTTCCAGATTGTCAAATTGGTTGGCATTTAGCTTTTCATAGTATTCTCTTATAATCTTTTGTATTTCTGAGGTGTCTGTTGTAATTTCTCCTCTTTCATTTCTGATTTTACTCATTTGAGCCTTCTCTCTTTTTTTCTTGGTGAGTCTAGCTAAAGGTTTGTCAATTTTGTTTATCTTTTCAAAGAACCACCTCTTGGTTTTATTAATTTTTTCTGTTTTTTTTTTTGGTCTCTATTTCATTTATTTCTCCTCTGATTTTTGTTATTTCCCTTCTTCTACTGATTTTGGGCTTTGTTTGTTCTTCTTTTTCCAGTTCCTTTAGGTACATTGTTAGATTGCTTATTTGAGACTTTTCTTGTTTGTTGAGACATGCCTGTATTGCTATAAACTTCCCTCTTAGAAACGCTTTTCTGTATACCATAAATTCTGGAATTTCATATTTTCATTTTCATGTGTCTCGAGGTATATTTTGATTTCTCCTTTGATTTCTTCGTTGATCCAACCATTGTTCAGTAGATTTTTTTTAATCTCCACGTATCTATGGCTTTCTGATTTTCTTCCTATAGTTGATTTCTAGTTTCATACCTTTGTGGTCAGAAAAGATGCTTGGTATTATTTCAATCTTCTCAAATTTATGTAGTCTTGTTTTGTGGCCTAATATGTGATCAGTCCTGGAGAATGTTCCATGTGCATTTGAAAAGAACGTGTATTCTTCGGTTTTTGGATGGAATGCTCTGTATATATCTACTAGGTCCATCTGTTCTAGTGTGTCATTTAAGGCCAATGTTTCCTTATTGATCTTCTGTTTAGATGATCTGTTGGTGTAAGTAAAGAGTTAAAATCCCCTACTATTATTGTGTTACTGTCTATTTCTCTTTTTATGTCTGTTAATAATTGCTTTATATATTTAGGTGCTCCTATATTGGGTGTGTAGATATTTACAAGTGTTATATCCTCTTGTTGGATTGTTCCCTCCATCATTATGTAATACCCATCTTTGTCTCTTTTTAGAGTTTTTGTTTTAAATTCTATTTTGTCTCATATGAGTATTGCTACCCCAGCTTTTTTTTCATTGCCATTTGCATGGAATATCTTTTTCCATCCCTTCATTTCTTAGTTTGTGAGTGTTTTTAGGTCTGAAGTGTGTCTCTTGTATGTAACATATATATAGGTCTTGTTGTTTTATCCCATCAGCTACCCTATGCCTTTTAATTGGAGCATTTAATCCATTGACATTTAAAGTAACTATTGATAAGTATGTACTTACTGCCATTTTTAAATTTTTTTCTCAGTGTTGTAGTAGTCCTTCTCTGTTCCTTTGTCCTTCTATACAAAATTGATGCTCTCTTTAGTTTGACATCTGTCTGAAAGCTCTACTCTTTAACTCCCCTTCTCCCTCCTTTTATGTTTTTGATATCATATCTAACCTCTTTTTTGTGCATTTTTATCCATTACTGTCTTATCATGGAAATAGATAATATTTCTTATTTGTGGTCTTCTCTTTTCCCCTTAAATCAGTCCCTTTAACATTTCTTGTAGCACTGGTTTCTTGGTGACAAACTCCTTTAATTTTTCTTGTCTGGGAAATTTTTTATCTCTCCTTCCATTCTGAATGATAACCTTGCGGAGTAGAGTATTCATGACTGGAAGTTTTTTCCTTTTAGCACTTTAAATATATCGTGCCACTCTCTTCTAGCCTGTAAGGTTTCTTTTGTATGTAACTTGGCTTTCTCTTGCGGCTTTTAGGATTCTCTCTTTATCTTTAATTCTGGACATTTTGATTATGATGATTCTTGGTGTGGGCCTCTTTGGGTTTATCTTGTTTTGTGCTCTCTGTGCTTCCTGTACTTGGCTGTCTATTTCCTTCCTTAGGTTAGGGAAGTTTTTAGCTATTATTTCTTGAGATAGATTCTCTGCCCCTTTGTCTCACTTTTCTCCTTCTAGGACACCTACAACATGGATGTTAGTGCTCTTGATGTTGTCCCAGAAGTCCCATAGACTGTCCTCACTCTTTTTAATTCTTTTTTCTTTTACCAGTTCAGCTTTGGTAATTTCTTTAGTATTTCAGCCAGCTCACAGACCTTTTCTTCTGTATCCTCTACTCTACTTTTGAGTCCCGCCAGTGAATTTTTCATTTCCAGTATTGTATTCTTCATTTCTGATTGGTTCTTTTTTATATCTTCCACTTCTTTGTTGACATTCTCACTGAGTTCATCTATTCTTCTCCCCAGATCAGTGAGCATCCTTCATCCTCTTTGTTTGAACTCTCTGTCGGGTAGGTTACTCATTTCTGTTTCACTTAGTTCCTTTTCTGGAGTTTTGTCCTGTTCCCTTACTTGGAATGTATTCCTTTGCCTCCTCATTTTGCCTCTTTCCTTTTGCTTGTGTTTATGTATTAGGTAGGTCAGCTATGTCTCTTGCTCTTGGATAGGTGACCTTATATCAGTGATGCATTAGGAGGCCTACAGTGTGCTTCCCTCAGTTCTCAATGTCTCAGGGGTTACCCCTATGTGGGCTACCTGTTTCCTTCTGTTTTTGCATGTTTGCTCACTCTGTAGGCACCCAGGGAGGCTGAGTTATGCTCCTGGCCAGCTGTTGTAATGCTCAGCTGCTTGTAGTTGTTGTGGGCCCTTCAGTCTCTTTATCAGGTGTGGGGAGCCCCAGCACAGTTGGCTGCAAGTTCTAATACCACAGTTGTGTTGCAGTATTTCTTTTAAATGGAGAGGCCCCCAGCGTGGCAGGTTGTTAGTCTCACAGGCTTACAATTGCTATAAGCCTCCAGCCTTTATGTCTCTTGTCAGCTCTCCGAGGATTGCAGCTGTGTGGGGCTGGCCTCAGGCAAGGGAACACCCAATTGTTTCAGGCTTTGGAAGGTGGGGTAAACCCCCTATGTGGGTCTTTGAGAAGCACAAGTCTTCTGCAGCTGACAAGCCCTGCCCCCCACAGGTCCACACACAAAGTCAACATAGTCCTGCCCCGTGTGTGTGCCCCAACCTCCTGAAGTGGACCCCGTCTGCCCACTGTGGGAGCCCCACACACTCCACCACTGCCCAACACTCTCCACCCGCTCCTTGTGCATGCCCTGCCCCAATGAATTGTGCTGAGTCGCCAGGCTGCAGAGAATCCAGTCAGGAATCTACGTAGGCCCACAAGTTTCCCGAGGGCTTGTTGTTGGGTGGGGCCAGTCTCTAGGGTAGGCTGCCTGCTCTGGCTGAGCTGGATTAAATTGGTGCTCTGGTGGATGGGGCAGACCCCCATCTAGCAGGCACCACAGAGAACTCCAATGGTGTCTGTGTCAGCATGCCCACACCAGGCCACAACAATGGTCACCGTCAATGTCCCAGTCCCTGGAGAGGTCTCACCTCTCACTGAAATGCACTCAGATGATTAGTTTCTGAAAAACACTTTGACCTCCCCCCCAAATAACTACCTAAAAGAATTTAAGATAAGACACCCCAGGACATGCCATGACCATAGTTATTTCTGGGTATCAACAGATTGTGAGACATCTTGGCAAGGACATTCTTTACAAAGTTCTGTTTACCAAACATTTACATGTGTAAGGGACATCTCCATTCGTAAAGGTATCTCCTTCTCTGTACTGGGAAGAAAGGGGGTGACCTCATCACTAGAAACTTATCAGTGTGGAAGGTGATGCTGCTTTATAGCCTTACTCTTGTATACTGTGCTTTTCTGGTAATCTCCCATAACTGACTTCCCCCACCTCCAACATCCTCCTTTGTCTTTAGCTGAAGAGGATATTTAAAATGAGAACCTCCACCATTTTTTTTGAGTTATCCAGTTTTTCTGGGTCTCTCCCTTGTATATATGTTATAAAGCTTTGTTTTATTTTCTCCTGCTATTCAGTCTCATGTCAATTTAATTTGTAGCCCAGCCAGATAGGACCCAGAGTGGGTAGAGGATAGTCTTCCTCCCCTACACATTTAATTTCCCATCATTGACAAGTCCTACCACTGTGAGCATGTTTCCAACTTAGTCAAGTTTTTCATTTCACCTCACATAATTCCACAAAATTCTGTCTGAATTTCTCTTGCAACTTCCCTGTTTGCAGTGGTTCAGAGCCACTTAGACCAGCCTGACAATTCAAACTAGGCAAGTAAATATTTTTCCTGTTCCTGGATTTTTATGGGATTCTTTTTTTATTCTTGACATTTGAAAAATATAGCTCATAGCACAGTTACATGACTATGTTTTACTAAGAAAAAAATTATTTGGTACTTTTGCATGATTATTTCTGAAAATGAAAATTTCCACCTTGAATATGAAAAGTTATATCAATGTATTGTTAATCAGGAAAATATTTTTACTTTGGGTCTTAGTAAAAATTTTGCCCTTAGTAAAAAAATAGGGCTGTATGAATAATTTTTCATATGTTTTCTGATGACTAAATGTTGTCTTTTTTGAATAGTGTGTAAACTGCACCAAC
This sequence comes from Diceros bicornis minor, assembly GCF_020826845.1. Taxonomy (NCBI): domain Eukaryota; kingdom Metazoa; phylum Chordata; class Mammalia; order Perissodactyla; family Rhinocerotidae; genus Diceros; species Diceros bicornis. The sequence continues at coordinate 88,383,525 of NC_080781.1, read as the reverse complement.
CCTTCCTTTGAATTATGTCTCCATTCCTTTCATTTCCACTGCTGTATTGCTAGTGTTGATGCAAATAATCCATAAACAATCTATAAATCAAAATTTGGGTGAGTTTATTATGAGTCAACCCTGAGGACCATATAACCCCACAGAGTCCCTTCACAAAGGAAGGGAGCACTCTAAAGAGGTGGGGTGTACAGAACGGTTATACACTCTCAAAGAGCATGCATCACACATGATTGGAATGTCCCTTTTACAATAGTCACAATATTGCTTTGCTGGCACAGCAATTCAGTGAACAGAACAGGTCAGAGTTCACAAGGTGGGTGATCACAAGGTGAGTGCAGCAGGTCAAGATTTAATCCTTAGTTTAGGGAGAGATGCTTATCCTTAAAGAAATGCCAATGTGGGGGAAGTTACATTCTTATCTTTAAGGGCATTGTTCTTGTCTTTGGTACATAATGAATATTTAAAGCAGATATATAATGCATGCTCAACAGGCCACATCAGGTCCTTTTGGAAAAAACAAGGTCAGGCCCAATTAGGTTTAACCCAAATGGCTTCCTCATATACTCCAATACATCTTGTTTGTTATTTATTTATCTCTAGGCACTCATTCTGCATCTTACTGTTTCAGTTTGGCATCTTATTGCAATCCAGGAAAATTATATTGCTCTATTTAGAGTACAACTGTGAACTGAAACTATTTCAAGGAAGATGTGCAATTCTATTTGCAAAATTTGATTGGCATCCTGTATAACTGTTTTCACTATTATTTTTGGAATGTCTTTCATTATCAAACCTCTTCTGCCCAGTGTCAAACACTAATTTATGTATGATCCAAGGAACAGCTAGCTTTATTTCAAAACCCATTTTGATGCTTTTTGTCAATCATATGCCTCACCATTTTGTCACTTCTGACAGCTCAAAGGGGTGAAACAAAATTCTTTATGTTTTCCTCTTTGGCTGCTGAAATAGTCAAGGAGAATTTTCTCTTGAAGCTTGAATTTTCATCTGAGTTCAATGGCTTGGTTGGTCCTGACCTTCTGATAATTGTATATTTTGTATGTATGCTGAAATTTCTGTTCACATATATAATATCCAAATAGCATACTATCATATTCTAATTCTTTTGTATTTTTATTTTATTTTATGTATTAATTCCCTGTATGCTCTCTGTATAACTTTGTACACTCTTTTTATAACTCTTTCTATATCTATAAAACTAATTAAAATTAATTTTGAAAAAAGGAACTTTTCCTGAACTGAATGTTTATAAATATCTATTTTATTCCTGTTGAAGACATTCCTTTCAGAATTTTCCAGATATTTAACTTTTACTCATGCAGCTATTCCTAGGAGAAGCATAAACACTTTTCTCTAGTCTAAAAGACAAATAAGGCATTATATGTATCAAAAGACCACAAATAAATATATAATAAATGCACTGTAGATGTTAATACCAGGTTAAAAACACCCAACATTAACATCTAATACTGAAAATATTAAAAATTTGATGAAATATAAATTTTGGAACATGGCTTTATTTGTTATTATTCAACTAGCCGTCATTCTAATATGGGAGCAGGCCCTGAGAAGATGAGCTTGAGCTTTGCTTAACATCTGATTGCCTAATGCACACTGTAGAAGTACAGATGTCCATACCATTTTCCATTAGAAAGATACATAGTTCTGAACTATAAAATGGAATAGGGCAGAGCTACAATCTTCAGGTTCAAGACACTTACAAAAAAGTAAAAGTTTGTAGAAAGATAGTAGGAGGTTCTTTACTTTGGAGTCTCCATGAAAGTAAGTTAACTGTACAGTATAAGATAAGGTAACAGCGGTCTCCAAAATGTTAAAATTTGATATGTAAAGCATTTGAGAATAAATGTTGTTTATAATACAGTTAGGAATATATTTAAAGATGATTTCCCAATAAAATTCTGATAATTTTTTTTGGTGGAAATTCTGAAGCACTACCAAGGAACTTGTAAAATGTAATATGAAAAACCAATTTATACTTATCATACTTATAATTTATATTTCTATAGTACTTTATAATTTTGAAGTGGCTTTGTATGTATTCCTACAGTTAATCTTTACAGTAAATTATCCATTATTTCCAATTATAGACATTTTTCAGATAAGGAAACTAGAAACCCAGATTATGTATCAGTGGAGCTATTAGCGAGCTGGAATACAGATCTTAAGAAACTATCCATGAGGCATGGTGGATAAATGAAACATGTTCAGTTGATTATCATTATTCATAGTAGTTATGTTTTATAAAGTCCCTGCAAATACTGAATTAGAAAATACTTAATTACTCCTAGAAACAAGAGTAGGTTTCTGCAAACCTCTGGTCACATTTTCATTAACCAGTCAATACATAATTTTATTTTGTGTGTGTTTCTATTTAAAGGCACTTCATTTAACAAATATTTTTGACTCATTAGCTGTGACATCCTTGTTAAAAGCACTATAATTCATGTCTGAAAGAAGCCTATCTAAAACACATATTTTCTCCATAAGGCACATCACGAACTTGCACTTAAGAACACAAGACAGCCCTTCAGCATTATGCTTACTATGCTTGGGGACCATTTTACTTAGCAAAGTAACCAACAAATAGCACAAAAATTTGAAAATCTTGGCACTGAATAGACCATGTTTATAGTAAGAGAGCTGAATCCAGAAGACAGATCATTGGCTTTTTCAACCTCAGCTTGAAACATTCACCTCAAACGACTCAAATTTTTCACTGCTCTGAGCATGTCTGTGCGTGACCATTAAAGAGCCACAAATATGACATGGGAATTACAAATAAATCTTGGGTAGTATCTGAATTTGTGCAAATATGGAATCCACAAATAATGAAGATCAACTGTATCTTTTATGAGTTATGGAGGGGAGAATAAATGGGAAGAGACACTATTAAAAAAGATAATAACTGGTGACATCAGCAACATGGTGAAGTGAGCTGTTCCCTTTATCTCTCCCCTTTTGAATTACAACTAAATGGAGATTCATTGACCAATGGAGGATACCCACACAGCATGACAGGACGCCTGAGAGACCCACACAGCTATACATCTGAAGGTGGATGGACTGGGTCCCTGGGAAGTAGTGGAGATAAGTATGCACTCCTCTGTCCTTCCCTGGCAGCCCTATGTGCTCACAAATGCTTTCTCAGCTAGCAGGAGCACCCATAGTGCCACTGCAGCCTCACAAGTGGGAATGGGCCTCAATGTGACTGTAAGAAGAGATGGAGGCAGCCCTGAGCCTGCATGTGAACAATTTCCCAGCTTGTTGGAGCACCCGCCATGCTGCCACCGTCCCAATGAGTGGCCCTGGCTTGAACTCCAGGAAGAAGCCCTGCCCATCAAGCACAGAGGCTGGAGAGATTGTAAGAAGAGGTGGCAGCAGATCTGCATGCATGCATGAATGCTTTCCCAGCCTACAGGAGAACCCACTGTACCTGCACAACTTCCAGCAGATGGGGTGGGATCAGAAACACAGCTCCTGCTTCCCCCAGCGGTAGTAGGTGGAATCTATGACCTGATACTACCACAAATGCACTGACAAAGGATCAGTTCATCAAACACCATGAGAAACTACAGTAACAATTCAGAGAAGAAGGAAAATGACAAGTCTCCAGAAACCAACCTTGAAGTCACAGAAATTTACAATCTAAACTACAGAGAATTCAAAATAGTCATCATAAAGAAACTCAATGAGTTACAAGAAAATGAGCTCAGGAATAAAATTAATGAGCAGAAGGAATACTTAAGCAAAGTGATTAAACGTATAAAAACAAAAAGCAGAAGTTCTGGACATGAAGAACACAATTAATGAAATAATAAATAGTCTAGAATCCTTAAAAAATACAGCTGAGGTTATAGAGGAAAGAATCAGTGATTTAGAGGATAGAAACATAGAAATGCTTCAGGTGGAGGAGGAGAGACAACTAAGATTTTTAAAAATTGAAAGAATTATTTGAGAAATATCCAACTCAATTAGGGAAAGCAACGTAAAAGGATTATAGGTATATCAGAGGTAGAAGAGAGGGAGAAAGGAGCAGAGAGCTTATTCAAAGAAATAATAGCTGAGAACTTCCCAAACCTGAGGAGGGAACAGGAATTGCAAGCACCTGAAGTCAATAGAACTCCTAATTATATCAATATTAAAAGACCTTCTCCAAGAGATATAATAGTAAAACTGGCAAAAAATCAATGACAAAGAAAAAATATTAAAGGCAACAAGGCAGAAGAAAATAATCTACAAATTAACCCTTATTAGGTTTTCAGTGGATTTCTCAGCAGAAATATTACTAGGATGCTAGGATTGAATGGAATCATATATTCAAGACACCAAAAGACAAAAACTTTCAGCGAAGAATACTCTATCCAGTGAAACTATCCTTCAGATACTATAGAGAAGTAAAAGCTTTCCCAGATAAACAAAAGTTGAGGGAGTTCATTGACACTAGACCTCCCCTACAAGAAATGATCAAGGATGCCCTCAGACCTGAAAGAGAAAGGCAAAGTTCTAACAAAGCTTTGATCAAGGAGATAAATAGGCAGATAAAATGAGAAAAATGCAGTGCTCTTTCAGCACAAGACAGCAAATAATTATAACTTAAAAGGTGAAGAGAAGGAAAGCATGAAAAGTAACTATAAACACTTCAACTTAGTCACAAACTCACAACATAAAACAGAATAATTTGTGACAATAATAACTTAGAAGGGGAAGAGGAAAAGGATGGACCTGCTTAGGCTAATGGAGAAAAGAGGCTATCAGAAAACGGACTATCTCATCTATGCGATTTTTTATACAAACCTCGTGGTAACCACTAAACAAAAAATCATAGCAGAGCCACAATTCATAAATAAAGAGAAAATTGATAAAACCATCACAGAAAACCACCAAACTGAAATGCAGTCAGAAAAATGAGGGAAGAGAAACAATGGAAATATAGATCAACCAGAAAACAAGAGATAAAATGGCAGTATTAAGCCCTTATGTACCAATAATCACTCTACACATAATGGACTGAATTCTCCAATCAAAAGGCACAGAATAGCTGGATGGATTAAAAAACAAGACTCAACAATATGCTGCCTCCAGGAAACACATCTCAGCTCTAAAGACAAACATAGGCTCAGAGTGATGGGATGGAAAATGATACTCCAACCAAATGAAAACAAACAACAGAAAGTAGATGCTGCCATACTTATATCAGACAAAGCAGACTTCAAGATAAAACAATGAGAGTCAAAGAGAGGCAGTATATGATGATAAAAGGGACATTCTACCAAGAGGATGTAACACAATATATATGAACACAACGCAGGAGCACCAAAGTATGTGAAGCAACTATTAACAGACCTAAAGGGGGGGAAATTAACAGCAACACAATTATAGTGGGGGACCTCAACACCTCACTGACATCAACAGGTAGATCATCTAGACAGAAACTCAACAAAGAAATATTGGATTTAAATGAAACATTTGATCAGATGGACTTAATAGATATATAGAGAGCATTCCATCCAAAAATAGCAGACTATACATTCTTCTAAAGTTCACTTGGAACATTCTCAAAGATAGACCATATGTTGGGAAACAGGGCAAGCCTCAATAAATTTAAGAAAATTGAAATCATATGTGACATCTTTTCTGACCATAATGCTATGAAACTAGAAATCAAGTACAAGAAAAGAGTGGGGAAAGTCACAAATATGTGAAGACTAAACAACATGCTACTGAACAACCATTGGATCAATGAAGAAATCAAAGGAGAAATTAAAAAATAGCTAGAGAAAAATGAAAATGAAAATCCAACATGCCAACTCTTATGGGATGCAGCAAAAGCAGTTCTAGGGGGAAATTTATAGCAATACAGGCCCACATAAACAAACAAGAAAAATTTCAAGCAAGTAATCTTAAACTTCACCTAACAAAACTAGAAAAAGAAGAGAAAACAAAGCCCAAATTCAGAAGAAGGAGAGAAATTATAAAAATTAGAGCAGAAGTAAATTAAATAGAAACTAAAAAAGAAAACAGTACAGAGGATCAAACTAAGAGCTGGTTCTTTGAGAAGATAAAAAAAGTTGACAATCCCTTATCCAGTCTCACTATGAAAAAAAGGCTCAGATGAATAAAGTTAGAAATTAAAGAGGAGAAATTACAACACATACCGCAGATATATAAAGGATTATAAGAGAATACTATGAAAAACTATATGCCCACACATTGGAGAACCTAGTAAAAATGGAAAAATTCTTAGACTCATACAACCTTCCAAAACTGAATGAAGAAGAAATAGAGAATCTGAATGGACCAAACACAAGTAAAGAGATTGAAGCAGTAATCAAAAATCTCCCAAAAAACAAAAGTCCAGGATGAGATGGCTTTTCCGGAGAATTCTACCAAACATTCAAAGATGATTTAATACCTATGCTTCTCAAACTATTCCAAAAAATTGAGGAAGATGGAATGCTTCCTAACTCGTTCTATGAGGACATCATCCTGATCTGAAAACCAGACAAGGACAACACAAAGAAGGGAAATTTAAGGCCAATATCGCTGATGAACATAGATGCAAAAATCCTCAACAAAATATTGGCTAACCAAATACAGCAATATATAAACAGGATCATACGAAATGATCCAGTGTGATTTGTATGAGGGATGCAGGGATGGTTCAACATCTGCAAATCAAAGAATGTGATACACTAACAAAATGAGAAGTAAAAATTACATGATCATCTCAATAGATGCAGAGAAAACATTTGATAAGATACGACATCAATTTATGATAAAAACTCTCAATAAAATGTTTATAGAAGGAAAGTACCTCAACATAATAAAGGCCATATATGACAAACCCACCCCAGCCAACATCATAGTCAATGGTGAAAAACTGAATACCATCCCTCTGAGAACAGAAGCAAGGCAACGGTGCCCACTCTCACCACTCTTATTCAGCATAGTCTTGGAGGCTTTGGCCAGAGCAATTAGGTAAGTAAAAGAAATAAAATGGGGCCAGCCCCGTGGCTTAGCAGTTAGATGCGCACACTCCACTGCTGGCAGCCTGGGGTTTGGATCCTGGGCATGCACCGAGGCACAGCTTCACCGGCCATGCTGAGGCCACGTCCCACATACAGCAACTAGAAGGATGTGCAACTATGATGTACAACTATCTACTGGGGCTTTGGGGAAAAAAAAAAAGGAGGAGGATTGGCAATAGATGTTAGCTCAGAGCCGGTCTTCCTCAGCAAAAAGAGGAGGATTAGCATGGATGTTAGCTCAGGGCTGATCTTCCTCACAAAAAAAAAGAAAAGAAAACAAATGAAATGTATACAAATTGGTAAAGAAGAAGTGAAACTCTCGCTGTTTACAGATGACATGATTCTATATATAGAAAACCCTAAAGAATCCATCAGAAAACTATTATAAATAATCAACAACTACAGCAAAGTTACAGGGTACAAAATCAACTTCCAAAATTCAGTTGCATTTCCATACTTTAAAAAGAAACTAGCAGAAAGAGAACTCAAGAATACAATCCCATTTACAACCACACAAAAAGAATAAAATATCTAGGAATAAATTTAACCAAAGAGGTGAAGACCTGTACACTGAAAACTATAAAACACTATTGAAAGAAATTGAAGATGACATAAAGAAATGGAAAGATATTCCATGCTCATGGATTGGAAGAATAAATATGGTTATAATGTCCATATTACCTAAAGCAATCTACAGATTCAATGCAATCCATCAGAATCCAAATGACACTCTTCACAGAAATAAAACAAAGAATCCTAAATTTTATATGGATCAGGAAAAGACCTCGAATAGCCAAAGTAATCCTGAGAAAAAAGAACGAAGCTGGAAGCATCACAATCCCTGACTTCAAAATATACTACAAAACTGTAGTAATCAAAACAGCATGATACTGGCACAAAAACAGACACACAGATCAATGGAACAGAACTCAGAGCCCAGAAATAATACCAAACATCTATGGACAACTAAGATTCAACAAAGGAGCCAAGAACATACAGAGGACACAGGAAAGTCTCTTCAATAAATGGTTTTGGGAATACGGGACAGCCACATGCAAAAGAATGAAAGTAGACCACTATCTTGCACACAAAAATTAACTCAAAATGGGTTAAAGACTTGAATGTAAGAGGTAAAGCCATAAAACGCCTAGAAGAAAATATAGGCGGTACACTCTTGGACTTCAGTCTCAGCAGCATCTTTTTGAATACCATGTCTACTCAGGCAAGGGAAACAAAAGAAAAAAATAGAAAAATGAGACTACATCAGACTAAAAAGTGTCAGCATGGCAAAGGAAACCATCAACAGAATGAAAAAACAACCCACCAACTCAGAGAAAATATTTGCAAATCATATATTCAACAAAGGATTAATCTCCAAAGTATATAAAGAACACATACAACTCAAGAGCAAAAAAAACAAACAACCTGATCAAAAAATGGGCAGAGAATATGAGCAGATGTTTTTCCAAAGAAGATATACAGATGGCCATAAACCCCAAAGCTCTATTGGAGCTTCTACAATCTACCTCCTCGTCTTTCAGGAGACCTCTGAGGGTAGAATCATATGTCTGAGCTCAATCTCAGGACCCCATGTAATCAATATGGTGTGATATCACCTTATCTCCACAGGAATGTATTGATTAATAAGCTTCTTGAGTTCACTCAGCCTGCACAACTGTGATGAAAGAATAAGGAATTGCAATTCTCACTTTTGAAGGCCACATGGCACATGAGTCTTGTGAGATGGAGAGTGTCCCAGGATTAGATGTTCTTCCTCACTGAGGCACTCCCGAAAATAAACCTAAGGTGAAAATAACTATCTACGGAGCAATGTCTGCACAGAATGTCTGTTATTCCCAGGAAGAGGCTACTCAATCTGAGACTATTAATTTTGATATATACATCTTCTGTCTTCTTACTTTTTATTTAATCTCTCAGGCATAAAGAGACCTGAGGTAAAGTCTCTTTGTTTATTTCCTGTCATGTTTTCTTCATGAATTGTACTTCTTTATTATTAGAGACATAAACATGCAAAACTGTTGCATCTTCATTGTGAATCAAAAAGTTGACCATTCTAAAGTTCCAGTTCCTTCCTTTTAATACTTTTTTCCTTCATTTAAAAAAAATGTTTTTCCTGCATCTGCTGACATGGTCATTACTTTTTTCTCCTCAGGTTCTTTTTTCTTTGCAGTTTTCTTATCATATCTGTTAATGTGATGAATTGCATTGATTGATTTTCCCATAATGAACAAACCTTGCATTCCTGGAACAGTCCTTCCTGTTCATGATTTATTTTCCTTTTTATATACTGTTGGATTTAAATTACATTCTATTGAGGACTTTTGAATTCTTGTTCTTTTTTCAATATCCTTGTCAGTTTTTTTTTCTGTGTTGTAAAATACATAAAACATAAAATTTACATTCTAACCATTTTTAAGTGTACAGTTCAGTGGCATTAAGTATATTCACATTGTTGTGCAACCATCACCACCATGCATCTCCAGAATTTTTTCATCATCCCAAAATCAAAACTGTACCCATTAAACAGTAAATCCCCATACTCCCCTCCCTGCAGCCCCTGGCAATCACAATTCTACCTTCTGTTTCTATGAGTTTGACATCTCTGGGTATTTCATATAAGTGGAATCATACAGTATTTGTCTTTTTGTGATTGGCTTATTACACTTAGCATGATGTCTTCAAAGATAATTTATTTGTACCACATGTCAAAATTCTGTTCCTTTTTAAGGTTAAATGATATTCCATTATAAGTATTTAACATAATTGTCTTTACCCATTCATCTGTCAACAAACACTTAGGTTGCTTCCACATTTTGGATTTTATATATAATGTTGCTATGGATATGGGTGTACAAATATCTCTTTGAGTTCCTGTTTTTAATTATTTTGGCTATATACCCAGAAGTGGAATTTCTGGATCATATGGTAATTCTATTCTTAATTTTTTGAGGAGCCATCATACTATTTTCCATATCAGAGGCAGCATTTTGTATTCCCACCAGCAATGCACACTTTCTCCACAGTCTCACCAACATTTGTTATTTTCTGCTCTTTATTTATTTATTTATTTTTGGTAATAGTCATCCTAATAGGTGTGAAGTAGTGTCTGATTGTCATTTTGATTTTTATTTCTTTAATGATCAGTGATGTTGCACATTTTTTATGGGTTTATTGGACATTTTCATATCTTCTTTGGAGAACTGTCTATTCAAGTCCTTTTTCCATTTTTTAGTTGTTAATTTTTTAATTGTTGAATTATAGGAGGTTTTTTTTTTAATTTTATTTATTTATTTTTTCCCCCAAAGCCCCAGTAGATAGTTGTATGTCATAGATGCACATCCTTCTAGTTGCTGTACGTGGGTCGCAGCCTCAGCATGGTCGGAGAAGCGGTGCATCAGTGCGGGAACCAGGGCCGCCAGCAGCAGAGAGCGTGCACTTAACCGCTAAGCCACGGGACCGGCCCTATAGGAGTTTTTATATATTCTGGATATCAACCCTTTAACAGAGATAATTTACAAATATTTTCTCCAATTCAGAGGGTTGTCTTTTCACTCTTTTTGTACTGTCCTTTGAAGCATACATGTTTTTAATTTTGATGGAATCCAATGTATCAATTTTTAATTTTGTTGCCTGTGCTTTTTATGTCATATCCAAGAAACCATTGTCAAATCCAATGTCAGGAAGTTCTTGTCCTATTTTTAATAGATTTTATTTTTTAGAGCAATTTTAGGTTCATAGCAAAATTGAGTGGAAAGTACAGAGCATCCCCATATTCCACCTGCCTCCCCCTACACATGCACAACATCTGCCACTGTCAACATCCCACATCAGAGTGGTATGTTTGTTACCATTGAAGAACTTGTGCTGACACATCATTATCACCGAAAGTCCGTAGCTCACATTAGGGTTCATTCTTTTTTTTTTTTTCGTGAGGAAGATCAGCCCTGAGCTAACATCCATGCTAATCCTCCTCTTTTTGCTGAGGAAAATCGGCTCTGAGCTAACATCTATTGCCTATCCTCCTTCTTTTATTTTTTCCCCCCAAAGCCCCAGTAGATAGCTGTATGTCATAGTTGCACATCCTTCTAGTTGCTGTATGTGGGACGTGGCCTCAGCATGGCCAGAGAAGCGGTGCGTCAGTGCGCACCCGGGATCCGAACCCGGGCCGCCAGTAGCAGAGCGTGTGCACTTAACTGCTAAGCCACGGAGCCGGCCCAGGGTTCATTCTTGGAGTTGTACATTCTATGAATTTTGACAAATCTATCCACCATTAAAGTATCATATAGAGTAGTTTCACTGCCCTAAAAATCCTCTATGCTTTGCATATACATCCCTCCCTCCCCACCAACCCCTGGCAACCACTGCTCTTTTTGTTGTCTCCATAGTTTTGCCTCTTTCAGGACATCATATAGTTGGAATTAAACAGTAAGTAGCCTTTGCAGATTGGCTTCTTTCACTTAGTAATATACATTTAAGGTTTCTTTTAATGTGCTGAATAATATCTTTTTATGCCACAATAACTTTCTTTTTAGTGCTGAATGATGTTTCATTGTCTAGGTGTACTAGAGTTTATTTATCCTTTCACCTACTGAAGGACATCTTGGTTGATTCCAAATTTTGGCAATTATGAATAAAAGTGTTAAAAACATCTGTGTGCAAGTTTTTGTGTTGTTATATGTTTTCAACTCCTTTGGATATATAACAAAGTGCATGATTGCTTATTCATATCGTTTTGTAAAAGTATGTTTAGTTTTGTAAAAAACTGCCAAACTGTATTACAAAGTAGCTATGTCATTTTGCATTCTCACCAGCAATGAATAAGAGATCCTGTTGTTTCAAATTCTTGCCAGCATTTGGTGTCAGAATTTTGGATTGTGGCCCTTCTAATAGATGTGTAATGATATTTCATTGTTGTTTTAGTTTACAATTCCCTAATGACTTATGATGTTGAACATCTTTTCATATTCTTATTTGCCATCTGTATATCATCTTTGGTGAGGGGACTGTTCAGGTCTTTCTCCATTTTTTAGTCAAATTGTTTCTTTTTGAATTGTTCACTTTTAAGAGTTCTTTGTATATTTTGGATAACAGCCCCTTATCAGATACATCTTTTGCAAATATTTTCTCCCAGTCTGTGGCTGGTCTTTTCATTCTTTTGAGAGTATCTTTAACTGAACAGTTTTTAATTTTAATCAAGTCCAACTTATCAACTGCCTTATGATTTCTTCTAAGAGTTTTATAAATTTAGCACTTATATTTAGGACTTTAACCCATTTTGAGGTCATTTTTGTATATAATGTAAGGTCATAGTGCAATTTCATTCTTTTACATGTGAAAATCCCATTTTCTCAATTCCATTTATTGAAAATAGTATCCTGTCCCCATTGAATAATTTTGGTACCCTTATCAAAAATTATATGACCATGTATGTGAAGGTTTATTTCTGGAGTCTCATTCTGTTCCTTTCATTTATATGTCTGTTTTCATGCCAGTACCATACTATTTTGATTAGTGTAGCTTTACAGTAAGTTTTGCAAACAGAAAGTACTGTAAATTGAAATTTTTTGTTTTTTTTTTTAAGATTATTTTGGCTATTTGGGATCCATTGAAATTTGGACAGAATATTCTATTTCTGAAAAAAGAGTCATTGAGATTTTGATAGAGATCATATTCAATTGGAATTTTAGGATAGAATTTTGTATTTCTGAAAAAAAGTCTGAGATTTTGATAGGGATTGCATTAACTCTGTAGATTAAGTAGTATTGACATCTTAACTGTGTTACATCTTCCAATCCATGAATAGAGGATGACTTTTCATTTGTTTATGTCTCCCTTAATATTTTCAGCAATGTTTTGTAGTTTTCAGTGTACAAGTCTTTCTCCTCTTTGGTTAAGTTTATTTCTAAGTATTTTATTCCATTTTGTACTACTGTAAATGGAATTGTATTCTGTATTTCCTTTTTGGGTTGTTCATTGTCTGTGTATAGAAAAGCAACTGATTTTGCGGTGTTAATTTTGCATCCTAGAAATTTACTGTATTTGATAATTCGTTCTAACAGTGTTTGTTGTGTGGAATCTTTAAGGTTTTTCTACAAAAATGATCATATTCCTTGAACAGATATAATTTTACATCTTCTTTTCCAATTTTGATGCCTCTTTTTTCTTTTTATTTTGGCTATGAATTACAGCAGTATGTTGAAAACAAGTGAAGAAAGTGGATATCCTTGTCTTGTTTCTGCTCTTAGAAAAAAGAGCTTTCACTCCACCATTGAGTATGATTCTAGCTGTGGATTTTTCATATATGGCCTTCATTATGATGTGGTTTTTTTCTTCTATTCCCACTTTATTCAGTGTTTTTCTCATAAAAGTGTGTTGAAGTATGTCAAATGTTTTTTTATTAATTAATTAAGATGATAATGTATGCATTTTTTTCTTCATTCTGTTAACATGGTGTATTACAGTGATTTATTTTTGTATTCAGAAACATTCTTGCATTCCAGAAAGGAATCCCACTTGGTCTTGGTGTGTAATTCCTTTAATATGATCTTGAATTCAATTTGCTAGTGTTTTGTCAGGATTTTTAGATCAAAATTCATAAGGTATATTGATCTGTAGTTTTTCTTTCTTCTAGTGTCTTTGTCTAGCTTTGTTATCAGGGTAATGCTGTACTCATAGAATGATTTATGAAGTGTTTCCTCCTCTTCATTTTTTTGGAAGAATTGGAGAAGGACTGTTAAGAGTTTATTTCTAAATGTTTGTTAGAATTCACCAGTGAAGCCATCTGGTCCTTAGCTTTTCTTTGTAGGGATATTTTTATTACTGATTCAATTTCCTTATGAGTTATAATTCTATTCAAAGTTTCCATTTTTTGGGGACTTGGTCTTGATAAGTTGTATGTTTCTAGAAATTTGTCCATGTTATATAGGTTATCCAATTTTCTGCTGTGCAATTAATTGTTCATAGTACTCTCATAATACATTTTATTTCAGTAAATACGGTAGTAATGTCCCCCCTTTCATTTCTGATTTTAGATATTTAAGTCTCAATTCTTTTTTCATACTCAATACTGGTAAAAATCGGTAAATTTTGTTCAGCTATTGTGGAAGCAACTTTTGGTTTTACTCATTTTTTTTTTACTGCTTTTCTATTCTATTATTTATCTCTATTCTAATATTTATTATTTCCTTCCATATTCCATCTTTAAGTTTACTGTGTTCTTCCTTTTCCACTTCCTTAAGGTGAAAAGTTAGGTTTTGAATATTTTCTTCCTTTTAATATAAATATTTAGAGCTATCTTTTCCTCTTTGTATTGTTTTGTTGCATCCCATTAATTTTAGTATATTGTGTTTTCATTTTCATTTGTCTCAAGGTGGTTTATAATTTTTTTCATGATTTTTTCTTTGACTCACTGGTAGTTTATGAGTGTGTTGTTTAGTTTCCAAACATATGTGAATTTTTCTGTTCTCCACCTGCTATTGATTTGTAGTTTCATTCCACTGTGATCAGAAATGGTACTTTGTATGATTTTAATTTTTTAAATTTCAGAAGACTAATTTTGGATCCTGACTTTTGTTCTATCCTAGAGAATTTTCCATATGCACTTAAGAAAAATGTGTATTGTGCTACTGTTGTGTGAAGTGTTCTGTATATTTTTGTTAGGTCTAATTGATTTGTAATGTTATTCAAGTTCTCTATTTTCTTATAGACTTTCTGTATGGTTTTTCTATCCATTATTGAAAGTAAAGTGTTGAAGACTCTTATTCTTATTGTACAGCTGTCTATTTATTGCTCTAATTCTGTAAATGTTTGCTTCATATACTTAGGGTCTCAGATATTGTTACATATATTGTTATAATTGTTACAATCATGCATCGCAAATGAGGTCTGGTCAATGATAGACTGCATATATGACAGTGGTCTCACAAGATTATAATGGAGCTGAAAATTTCTTAATTGCCTGTTGACATTGTAGCTGAAATAATGTCATAGGGCAACACATGACTTACATATTTGTGGTGATGCTGGTGTATAAAATAAAACACATACAACTACGTACAGCATATAATACTTGATAATGACAATAAACAATTATGTTACTGGTTTGTGTATTACTATAATATACATTTTATTGTTATTTTAGAGTGTACTCTTTCCACTTATATACAAAAAGTTTACCATAAACAATATGCTGTGTTACACCAGCAGCAGCTTTATACATCTCGTGTTTACCGTGTCTCCTGATTGCATCATTTTCTCTTGTGTTTGATTTAATCTTGTATTTTTTTCATCATTGCCCCTAAGTGTATAAAATCCAATGCTAATGTTGCCAGTAACAGATTACATTGAGTGATTAACCTGGAAACAAAATTAAAAGTGATTAACGACTACAAAGGTGGAAAATCAGTGATAGTTACTGCTTAGCAGTCAAGCATGTCCTATTCCACTATAACTACGATCTTGAAGAACAAGAACAAAGTGACATAAACTGTTAAAGGATCTGCTTCATTGAAGGCAAAGAGACTAATAAAAATATGAGAAGGGCCTATGTCAGACATGGAGAAACATCTAATGACCTGGATTAACGATCAGACAAAGAAACATATCATTCTCAGCACCATGACAATTATGGCCAAAGCAACAAGTTTATTTGTGATGTTGAAAGAAAAGGCTAGACAACACTACAATGTTGAATATACCGCTAGCTCTGGGTGATTTAAGTGTTTCAAGAATTGTTATTCACTACATAATGTGAAAGTGAGTGCTGAGTCTGTGAGTGCGATGTGAAGGCAGCTAAAGAATTTTTGGAGACTCTAGATAAGCTGATTGTGGAGGAAAATTGCTCCTCATAGCAAATATTCCATATGGATGCAATGAATTCTGGAAACCAATGTCTGAAAGGAATTTCATCCATAAGGAGGCCAAGTCAATGGTGGGTTTCAAAGCTTGTAACAACAGTATAGCAGTCTTGCTTGGGAGAAATGTTGCAGGCTGTACAGTATATAGAGTATAATATTTACACTGTGCAGTATAAATATAAACCCTTTGTTATCTGCACGGTGATAATGCCAGGGCCTTCAAGTATATCAATAAACACACACTGCCAATGTACTGTAGGAGCAATAAGAAGTCATGGATGACCCATCTCTTCCAAGATGTCCTCCTGAATTGCTATTCCAGTGAAATGGATAAGTACTGTTTGGAGAATTACATATCTTTCAAGATTTTGCTTATTGTTGATAATTCTCCCAGACATCTTCCTTTTATTGGTGGTCTTCATCCCAATATCAAAGTGATGCTTCTCCGTTCAAACATCACCTTTTTGATCCAACCAATGGATCAAGGAGTTACAGCAGCTTTTAAAGCCTGCTACCTGAGAAGGACCTTGGCCCAGACTATTGTTGCAAATGAGAAGACACTGATGCAATTCTGAAAGGATTGCAACATCTATGACTGCACCAAGAACCTTTCTTGGGCTATGGGTGATGTCACCAAAGAGTATGAATGGAATCTAGAAGAAGACACTCTAGAGGTTTGCCCATGACTTCAAAGGACTTGTCAAGGATGAGGAGGTTGCAAAAATCAACATTGCTGTGGTTGAGATGACAAACTACTTTAACCTAGGTGTGGATGAGGATGACTTTGAGGAAGTCTTAGAGATGGTTCCTGAGAAATTGACTAACGAGGTGTTGTTGGACCTGAAACAGGAATGCAGAGCTGAAGAAAAGGCAAGAGAAAAGGAAACTTCAGGAGAAGAAGAGGAAGAACCTCAAAGAAAATTTAGAGTGAAGCGTTTAGCAGATGATTTTGCAGACCTCAACAAGCTCCATAAAAAGTTTGAAAATATGGACCCCAACACCAAAAGGTTTTTTCTAATAGAGAGAAATATTCATGGTGCATTATCTGTTTACAAGCAAATCTATGATGAAAAATAGATACAAATCAAGCAAACCATGGACATATTTCTGAAAAGAGTGATACTTTCTTAAGAAGAGCCTCAGATATGTCCTTCAGTAGATATTCCAGAAGAAGGTGTTGTTATCATAGGAGATGACAACTATATGAGTGTTATTGCCCTTGAAGACCTTCCAGTGAGACAAGATATAGAGGTGGAACACAGTGATGCTGATGATCCTGACTCTGTGTAAGCCTAGTCCGATGTGTGTGTTTTTGTCTTAGTTTTTAACAAAAACCTTTAAAAAGTAAATAAAAATTAAAAATGGGAAAAAGCTTATAGGACAAGGACATAAAGAAAGAAAATAATTTTGTATGGCTGTACAATGTGAGTTTTAGGCTAAGTGTTATTACAAAAAAGTCAAAAAGTTAAATAAATTTACAGTAAGCTAAGGTTAATTTATTATTAAGAAAGCAAAATTTTTTTTATAGATTTAGTATAGCCTAAGTATACAGTATTTATAAAGTTTACAGTAGTGTAGAATAATGTCCTAGATCTTCATGTTCACTCACCACTCACTCACTGACTCACCGAGAGCAACTTCAGTCCTGCAAGCTCCATTCATAGTAAGTGCCCTTTACAAGTGTACCATTTTTTATCTTTTATACCATAAGTTTATTGTACCTTTTTTATGTTTAGATACATGAATACCATTGTGTTACAACTGCCTAAAGTAGTACGGTAACATGCTGTACAGGTTTGTAGCCTAGGATCAATAACACTACACCATATAGCCTAGATGAGTAGTAGGCTATACCATCTAGGTTTGTGTAAGTACACTCTATGACGCTCACACAATGACAAAATGGCCTAACAACACATTTCTCAGAAAGTATCCCCGTCGTTAAGTGACACATGACATATATTTTCTTGGTGACCTGCTCATTTTATTGTTATATAATGTGCTTCTTTGTCTCTTGTAGCAGTTTTTAACAAAGTCTATTTTGTCTGATACTAGTATAGCCAGCTCTCCTCTCGTTTGATTATTATTTTCATGGAATAGCTTTTTTTATCTTTTCATTTTTGAACTATGTGTTTAATTACATCTAAAGCGTGTCTCTAGTAAACATATATATTTCAATTTTTTTTTTAATCCTTTCTGCCAATCTACGTCTTCTGATTCGGGAGTTCATCCATTTATTTTCTTAAGTAATTACTGATGGGAAAGGACTTACTTTTGCCATTTTGTTAATTATTTTCTGTATGTCTTATAGTTTTTTGTTTTTTTGTTTGTTTCTCTTTTCTTCTATTACTGCCTTCCTTTGTGTTTAGTTGACTTTTTATAATGATACGTTTGGATTGTCTTCTCATTTCCTTTTGTTATAGTCTGGAAATATTTTCTTTGTGTTTACCATGGGTATTACACTTAACACACTAAGGTTATAACAATTTGTTTTAAGTTGATATCAAATTAATTTCAATTGCATTCAAAAAGTCTATTTGTAGCTCTCTCCCCTCACTTTATGTTATTGATGTCACAAACTACATTTGTATGTATTATATACTCATTAACATAGATTTATAATTATTTCTAAGTTTTATCTTTTAAATACTGTAGAATAAAAAGTGTAGTTACAAACCAAAATTACAATAACACTATTTTTTATATTTGTCCATGTATTTCCCTGGAGAACTTTATGTTTTTATATAGCTTTGAGATACTCTCTAGTGTCCTTCATTTCAATGACAAGGTGTTCTGTTTGTGTTTCTTGGAGAGTCACCCTACAGGTAATAAACTCCCTCAGTTTTTGCTTATCTAGGAATGTCCTAACTTCTCTCTAATTTTTGAAGGACATTTTTATGAGATACAGAATTCTTGAACTCTTGGTTGACAGGTTTTTTTTTTCCTTTAGTACTTTAAATATATCACCCCACTGCTTTATAGCCTTTCTGATTTCCACCAAAAACCCCACTGATAGTCTTATTAAGGGTCATTTGTATGTGATGAGTCCTTTCTTTCTTGCCACTTTCAAGATTCTCTTTGTTTTCGTCTTTCGACAGTTTGATTATAATGTTTCTCCATGTGGATCTCTTTGAGTTTTTTCTACTTGGAATTTTTTGAGCTTCTTGTATTTGTAGATTCGTCTTTCATCAAATTTGGAAGAGATTTTTGGACTTATTTTTTCAAATAGGTCCTCTGCCTCTTTCTCGCTGTCTTCTCCCTTTGGGATTCTATAATGCATATATTGGTCTGTTTATGGTATCCATAAGTTCCTTAGGTCTGTCCACTTTTCTTCTTTCCTTTTTATTTTCGCTCCTAATACTCCATTATATCAAATGACCTCTCTTCAAGTTTAATGACTCTTTTTTCTGCCTATTTGAGTCTTCTATTAAACTCCTCTAAGTGAATTTTTCATTTCAGTTATTATGTTTTACAGCTACAGAATTTTTGTTTGGTTCTTTTTTATAATTTCTATGTCTTTGTTCATATATTATTTTTCTGATTTCTTTTGATTCTTTTCTGTGTTTTCCTTTAGCTCTTTGAGTATATTTAAGACAGTGTTCTAATGTCTTTGTCTTATAAGTTTGATGCCTGTGTCTCTTCGAGGATGGCCTAGAGATTTATTTTGTTCCTTTAAAATGGCCATATTTTCATGTTTCTTTATGTCTCTTGATGTTTGGTGAAAATTGGACATTTGAAAAATAGCTACCTCTCCCAGTCTTTGTAGACTTTAATAATGGGAATATCTTTATTATTCAGCATTATATGAAGGTCTGAGACCATTCTCAAGCCTTTTCTGGGCATGTATATTCCCTAGGCCTTTGTGTATGCTTTTCTCCTAATTCTCCTTATAGATAACTGCTTTTAAATAACTTAATTTCCCAAGAATATCACCTCTGCTTCTTCTTGGAGTTTTAGCTGTTCTTTTATCTTATCCAGGCATCTGCAGGTCTGCAGTACTCTTGAAATTCTCACAAGCCACACCCAATACTTCCTTTAACCTCCCCTAACCTGAGATCTGAACTGTGCTACTCTTGTTTGTCTGAGCTCCCAATTAGGTGACACAGACAAATCAGGCATCCCCAGGCAGGTTGGAATGTTACAACTCAGTTCCCCTCTGGTGTCTCCAGTTTACAGAGGGAAATGGGTACTGACTTTTCCCCTGTGCCACACCACTCTGGGAAGTGAGTGGTTCAAGGGCAAGTAAAAATGCCACTGTTATGGACTGAATGTTTGTGCCCTTTCAAAATTCATATATCGAAATCTTAACTCCCAGTGTTATTGTATTTGGAGATGGAACCTCTAAGAAAGAAATTAAAGTTAAATGAGGTTGTAAGAGTAGGACCCTGATCCTATAGAATTAGTGATTTTATAAGAAGAGATATTATGCCCCAAGAAAAAGTTGTGTGAGCCCATAGCAAGGAGGCAGCCATCTACAATCCAAGTAGAGAGCTCACACCAGACACCATCCCTGCTGACATCTTGATCCTAGACTTCGCAACCTCCAGAACTGTAAGAAAACAAACATGTTGTTTAACTCACTCAGTCTGTGGTATTTTGTTATAGCAGCCTGGGAAGACTAATACATCCACGAAACATTCTAGTACATTAAATGTGTTTTTTTCTTAATCGGTCATTTGCTTGGTTGCTGTAGATATTTGACTGACTTCCAGGGCTCCTATAAAGTTATTTTATTCACCCTCTAGTTCTTTGTTTAATGTTTCTTTGGTAAATAGGAACGTGAAGCTTCCTAGTCCACCATCGTGCTAATGTTGCCCAACTTGTCAAGTTGTGATTAAAGTTATTGCCAGACATATAAAATGAGATTAGAAGTGGTTCTGTCTTCTTCTTCCCTCTTTAGTTATTTTGTATGTTACATTGTTATTATTTATTTCTTAAATACTCAAGGGAATTAATCTGTAAAGCTATGTTGGCTTGGGATATTTTGGTCAGCTTTCTATTTTGAAAAATTCTATTTCAAGGGGGATACGTGGTGCAATGAAAGCCCTTATATGATTTATGTTGATTCACCAGGTATTACCACTTTAGCACACTTGATTTATGTCTTTCTAGTTCAAACACATTCATATTTATTTATATTCAAACATTTTCTCTGAGAAAAATTATTTTAAAGTAGCGGCAAAATGATACTTTACCCTTAAATACTCCAAATTTTATCTACTAAAAACAAGCACTGTTCTATATAACTTCAATCTCAGTATCACATCTAAGAAAGTTAACAATAATTATATGATGTCATGTGATATACTCTTTATATTCAAATATAAAAATTTCTACAATTTTTCCTCAAAAGGGATTGTGGCCTTTTTATGTTTATTTATTTAAATTCTATACAAAATTTACCCATTTTATTTGTTTATGTCTCTTTAGTTTCTTTTGAGGTAAAATGGTCCCTCTTTCTTTTATATATGTCTGTGTGCATATATATGTATATTTCACGGCAATAATTTTTGCTGAAGCCAGGCTTTTCATTTTTAATTTATATAAGATGCATTGTCTGTATTTGCATGAATATTTACTTATGAATATGCTCAGGATCAATACTTTTAGGATAAGTATACTACATACTTTATGTGGTGTACCACTCCTTGTGCCAGCACTGGTGATCTAGTGGTTAAGATTCAATGGTCTTATCTCTGTAGCCTGGGTTCATTTCCTGATAAGAGAACCACACCACCCATCTGTCAGTTCTTATACTGTGGCAGCTGCATGTTACTGTGATGCTGAATGCTACACCACTGGTATTTCAAATACCAGCAGTGGCACCCATGGTGGACAAGTTTCAGCAGAGCTTCCAGACTAAGACAGACTAGGAAGAAGGACCTGGCCACTCATTTCTGAAAAAGTTGACCATGAAAACCCTATGAATAGAAATGGAGCATTGTCTGATATAACACTGAAAGATGAGAGGATGGCACAAAAAGATTGGGGAGGTTTCCACTCTGCTGTACACAGGGTCGCTAGGAGTTGGAATCAACTCAATGGCACTGACGACAACAACCACTCCTTGCATCACAGAAGGAGACATATAATGTCAAATTTACCATTATTGGTGATATTTTGATCACTTGATTAAGGATGTGATTAAGAAGATTAAAGAGATTAACCAGATATCTTTCATACACAGGGACTTTTTCCTCTTTGTACCTTTGACCCATGGATAACTTGAAATGCATTGTTTAATTTTCAAATATTTGTTGTCTCCTTAGAAATATTATTGTTGATGATATCTAATTCAATACCATTATTTTGAAAGAACATAGTCAATATGATTACCATTATTTAAAAATGCATTGAAACTTGTTTAAGGCTTAGTTTATGGTCACTTTTTGGTGTGTTTGCCACATGCACTTAATAGAAAGTGTATTTTTCAGATATTAGGTGAAGTCATCCAGCAATATGAATTAGGTTAAATTTATTAATATTGTTGTTCAGAGGTTTTTACCTTTACTGAATTTTTATTTTGTATAGTACTTCTATTAATTGCTAAGATTTGGTGGGTTGTTAAGATTTCCCATCAAGTGGAAATAAACATCAAATTTGTTAAAATTTCAAGTGGAATTATCTACTTTTCTCTTCATTTCAATCAATTGTTGCTTCATGTATTTTGAATATCATTTATTATATACATATATATTTACAGTTATTGTATATCTCTGATGAATTGACACCTTGGTCATTATAAAATTATGAAATGTTCCTCTTTCTTTCTGCTAATACTCTTAAACTTGAAACTTAATTTATCTGATCATACTATAGTGATGCCAGCCTTTTAATGCTTTCTTATGACATTATGTATTTTTGCATGTATCCATTTTCTTTTATTTCATCTCAGCATATATTTGCCTGCAAACTTTTGTTTTGTTTTCCTAAACATAAGAATATTTATTATTATGTGTAATAAGAAGTCCAGTGTAGGTAAGTCCAGGTTTGGTTAATTCTGCAACTCAAAGATGTCATCAAACACTCAGGATTTTTCCATCTTTCTGCTGCATTATCTCTAGCAGGGATTTTATCCTCAGTTTTTCTTCTCATGATTGCAGGATGGATGTCTTAGCTACAGTCTATGTGTAAAGCCCTCTTCACACAGCCTTGTTCTCTCTTTGGGTGACTTGGCTCACTCGTTCAATACCTTCTGGATACAGTGGTTTGCTGAGCTGTGCCTTCACTCAGCTATTGGTCATCCAGTCCTTATCTACTCATCTTACCATGTGAAACTTTATCAAAAGCCCTGCTAAAATATTTACTACCTCTGAGAAAATCTTGTGAGTTTTGGTAACCTGTGAGTCCTGGAGAGCTTCCTCTGCTGGCACTGGGCATTCCCTTTGCCTCTTAGTAAGGACCACTGGAGATTGTATTGTGAGAATTTAATTTTGGGAAGAATGTTCCTTTAATACCTCTTCTTTCCTCTTATCCTTTAAAAAATAAAACAACAACAAAAGAAAACAGCAGCAAACTCTTTAGGCTTGCTTCAAATAACAGCTGAAAATGACGTCTGAGAGGCAACTAGTACTGTGCATTTAGGCTCATAATGGTACATTTTTCTAAAAAAAAATGATAACATAGAAAGTGTTGCTTAATTTTCTTAAAATAAGAATGCAGAGTAGTTATTCTTTCTAGTTTATTGTGCAATGAGAAAGAAGGGAGAGGACAGAGATTAAAGAAAGAAGGGAAAATAATACTGAGTACTAACTATATTATTTTATTTACTCTTCATATCAATCCTAGAAGCACTGCCCCAATTTTAGAGATGAAAAAAATGAAACAGGTTAAGTAACTTGGAACAACTTTGTTCATGATTCAAATGGTAGAGCCAACTGATACGATTTTAGTGTTCATGTTTTTTCTCCTACAATACAGGTTTGTGTAAGTGGCTCACAGAACCATTCAACCCAGAGATGCAGGGTTTTTTTTTTATTTTTTGACTACACAGCACTTTTCAAATATTAGAATTTATTGCCAACATTTACAATCAAGATATTTTGCATCTAATTACAGATTTCTAGCTTCTTTTGAAAATATCTGTACCCACATTCTTACCTCACTTGGCAACCCATTGGCCAAGCTAAATAGTGATGACTTCCTTAGAGATATCATGCCGTCTCCAGATTGCCGTAACATTCACTTTTTGAATCATTTATATTCTCTACTTGATCCTGCTAGTTATTTGAGTTTGCAATGCCCTAGGTCAGGCTGCTGTTCCATTTTTTCTGCATTCTAGAAAAAGCCTTCTGTTATATGGAAAACAAGGGAGCAAAGGTTATGAAAATCAAAGATAAATCACTTACATTCCTACACTCAATTCAGCCTTATTATTTCCCTGTAAAAGGGACATCCCAAAACTCAGAGGACTCAAAAAACGTGTGCTTGTTTTACTCAGCTTGTCCTAGAGTTCTCCATTCCCAATAATGTACTCACTTTCTGTACTATAGTTCTTTTTTGTTTCCAGCTTAATTGAGGTAAAATTGACAAATAATATTGTAATATATTTGAAGTGTAAAAAGTGATGATTTGTTATACATTGTGAAAGGATTCCACAATCAAGTTAATTAGCACATCCATCTCCTCACATACTGGTCATTTTTGGTTTTTTTTTGGTGAGAATTTGTAAGTTTTACTGTTAGCAAATTTCAATTATACAATCCAGTATTATCAACTATGATCACCATGCTATACATTAGAACTTCAAAACTAATTCATCTTATAACTGAAAGTTTGTATCCTTTTACCAACTTCTCCTCGTTTCTCTTACCCCCCACTCCAGCCTCTGGCAGCTACCATTTTATTGTCTGTTTCTATGAATTCAGTTGTTTTTTCCTTTTTTAGATTTCACATATAAGTGATACCATGCAGTATTTGTATTTCTCTGTCTGGCTTATTACACTTAGTATAATGTCCTTCAGATTCATCCATGTTACTGTAAATGGCAGGATTTCCTTCTTTTTAAAGGTGAAATAATATTCTATTACATATATTACATTGTTATATTATTATATATTATACACATTATATTATTACATTATATTACATATATATGGTATATATACCGGCATCTATTGCCAATTTTCATGTCTTATTTGGAAAAGTGTCTATCAGTTCCTTTGCTCATTTTTCAACTGAGTTATTTGCATTTTTGCTGTTGTATTCTGAGTTCCTTATATATTTTGGATATTAACGCTTTATCAGATATGTGGTTTGCAAATATTTTCTCTGATTCCATAGGTTGCCTTTTCATTTTGTTAATAATTTCATTTGCTTTGCAGAAACCTTTTAGTTTGATATAATTCCACTTGTTTATTTTTGCTTTTATTGTTTTTGCTTTTGTGTCAAATCCAAAAAGTCATTGCGAAGACCATGCCAAGGGGCTTACCGTCTACATTTTCTTCTACGAGTTTACGGTTTCAGGTTTTACATTCAAGCCTTTAATACATTTTGATTTGATTTTTGTGTATGGTATGTGTATGGTAAGATACAGGTCCAGTTTCACTCTTTTACATACAGATATCCAGTTTTCCCAGCACTATTTATTGAAGAGACTGTTCTTTTCCCATTACATGTTCTGAGTTCCTTTGTCAAAAATTAATTGGTCATATATGTGTGGGTTTACTTCCAGAATCTTGATTCTGTTTTATTTATCTGTGTGTCTGCTTTTATGCCATTACTATGCTCTTCTGATTACTATAGATTTGTAATATAGTTTCATATTAGAAAAGATGATACCTCCAGCTTTACTCTTCTTGCCCAATTTGCTTTAGTTTTTGGAGTCTCTTATGGTTCCATATGAATTTTAGGATGTTTTTTCTACATCTGTAAAAAATACCACTGGAATTTTGATAGGGATTGCATTGAATTTGTAGATAGATCACTTTGTGTACTATGGACGTTTTCACATTAATTTTTCCAATCCATGAACATGGAATATCCTTCCATTTAATTGGGTCTTATTCAATTTTTTATCAATGTTTTATGGTTTTCAATGTACAGATCTTTTCCCTCCTTGGTTAAATTTTTTCCTAAGTTTTTTATTTGATTTGAAACTATTATAAACAGAATTGTTTTCTTTATTTATCGTTCTGATAGTTTGTTGTAAGTGTATAGAAACACAACTGATTTTTGTACATTGATTTTGTCTCCTTAAACTTTACTGAATTTGTTTATTAATCCCAACAGTTTTTTTTTTTTGGTGGTGTGTTTACGGTTTTAAATATATAAGATCATGTCATCTGCAAACAGAGACATTTTTACTTCTTCTCCTTATTTGGATTCCTTTTACATCTTTTTCTTGCCTAATTGAGCTGGCTAGGACTTCCAGTACTATGTTGAATAGGAATGGTGAGAATGGGTAACCTTGTCTTATTCTTAATCTTAGAAGAAAAACTTTCAGCTTTACAGTGATGTTAGCTCTGGACTTGTCATACATGGAATTTATTATGTTGAGGTACGTTCCATCTATACTTAATTTCTTAGAACTTTTTATCATGAAAGGATGTTGAATTTTGTCTAATGTTTTTCTGCATCTATTGGGATGATCATGTGATTTTTATCCTTCATTTTACTTATGTTGTTTATCACATTTATTGATCTGCATTTGTTGTAAACATTCCTGCATCCCAGGAGTAAATCCCACTTGATCATGGTGTATAATTTTTTAAGGTGCTGTTGAATTTGTTTTGCTAATATTTTGTTGATAATTTTTGAATCTATGTTCATTGGGGATATTGGCCTGTAATTTTCATTTATTTTGGTCCTTGTCTAGATTTGGTATCAGGGTAATACTGGCCTCATAAAATGAATTTGGAAGTGTTCTCTCCTCTTCAACTTTTTGGAAGAGTTTGAGAAGAATTGGTATTAATTCTTCCTTAAATGTTTGGTAGAATGTGTCAGGAAAACCACCTAGTCCTGGACCATTCTTTGTTGTGAGATTTTTGATTACTGATTCACTCTCCTTAATCATAATTGGTCTGTTCCAATTTCTATTTCTTCTTGATTCATCTTGGTAGGTTGTATGTTTCTAGGAATTTACATATTTCTTCTAGATTATCCAATTTGTTGATATATATTTGTTCATGGTAGTTTCTTATAACCCATAGTACTATGAAACATAGTATTTTGGTTATAATGTCTCCTCTTTTATTTCTGATTTATTTACTTGTTTCTTCTCTTTTTTATTAGTCTAGCTAAAGGTTTATCAATTTTGTTTAACTTTTCAAAAAAACCAGTTCTTAGTTTTGTTGATGTTTTCTATTTTCTTTCTAGTCTCTATTACATGTATTTCTTCTCTTTCTGATTTATTTCATTATACGAACTTTGAGCTTAATTTGATCTTTTCTAGTTCCTTGAGATGTAAAGTTAAATTGTTTATTTTAGATCTTTCTTTTTTCTTAGTGTAGACACTTTTTGTTATAAAGTTTCCTCTTAGAACTGCTTTTGCTCTATACTATAAATTTTGATAAATTGTGTTTCAATTTCCATTTGTCTCAAGATATTTTTTTATGTCACTTTTGATTTCTTCATTCACCCATTGACTGTTCAGATGTGTGTTGTTTAATCTCCACATATTTGTGAATTTTCCAGTTTTCTTTTTGTTATTGATTTATGGTTACATACCATTGAGGTAGAAAAAGAAGCTGGATATGACTTCAGTCTTCTTAAATTTGTTAAGACTTGTTTTAATGTCTAATATGTGGTCTATCCTGGAAAATCTTTCATGTGCACTTGAGAGAAATATATATTCTCATTCTGTTGGAGGGAATGTTTTGTATATTTCTGCTATGTCCATCTTTTCTAACATGCAGTTCAAGTCTTGTGTTTCTTTATTGATTCTCTGTCTCAATGATCTATCCTTTATTGAAAGTAAGGTACTGAAGTCCCCTCCTCTTATTGTATTGTTGTCTATTTCTCCCTTCAAATCTGTTAATATTTGCTCGATATATTTAGGTACTCCAATGTTGCAAGAATAAATATTAACAGTTGTTATAGACTTCTGATGAGTTGACCCTTTTATTATTTTTTAATGACCTTCTTTGTCTCTTGTAACAGTTTTTGACTTAAAATTTATTTTGTCTTATATAAGTATAGCAACTCCTGCTCTTTTGGTACCAATTTGCTTTGAATGTCTTTTTCATCCCTTCACTTTCTCTCTGTGTGTCTTTAAAATTGAAGTGAGTCTCTTGTAGGCAGCATATACTTGGGCCTTGTTTTTTTTATCCATTCAGCCCCTCTATGTCTTTTTTTTTGGAGAAATTAATACATTTACATTTAAATTAATTACTGGTAAGACAAACTATTGCCGTCTTGCTAATTGGTTTCTGGCTGTTTTATAGTTCCTGTTTTTCTTTCTTCTTCTCTTTCTTTCTTTATGTGTTTATGATTTTCTGTAGTGGTATGCTTTGGTGCTTTTCTCTTTACCTTTATATATTTATTATACATTTTTATGTTGTAGTTAACATGAGGCTCAAATAAAACATAGTTATAGCTATTTTAAGCTGATAATAACTTTGATTGCATACAAAACTTCTACATTTTTACTTCCTCTCCCACATGCTATATTTTTGATGCCACAACTTTTATATTTTTATAGCATGTATGCATTAACAAATTATTGTAGCTATAGCTATTTTTAACTATATAATCTTTTTTGTCTTTTAACTTTCATACTATAGTTATAAGTGAATTACAAACCACCATTACAATATTAGAGTATTTTGAATGTAACTCTATGTTTACCAATAAGCTTTTAATTTTATACATTTTCATGTTATTAATTACTTTCATTTCATTTCAGCTAGAAGTACTCCCTTTAACATTTCTTGCATGGCCAGTACAGTAGTGGTAAAGTCCTTTAGCTTTGTTTACCTGGGAAAATCTTTATCTCCTCTTCAATTCTGAAGAACAGCTTTGCTGGTAAAGTATTCTTGGTTGGTAGTTTTTTTCTTTCAGCACTTTCACTATATCATCCAACTCCCTTCTGGTCTGTAAGGTTTCTGCTGAAAAATCCCCTCATAGTCTTATAGGGGTTCTCTTGTATGTAACAAGGCACTTTTCTCTTATTGTTTTTAAGATTCTCTCTTTGTGTTTAACATTTGACATTTAATAATAATGTGTCTTGGTGTGAATCTCTTTTGATTCATTGTATTTGGAATTTTCTGTTGCTTCTTAAATCTGAATATCTTTTTCTTTCCTCAGGTTTGGGAAGTTTTCAGCCATTATTTCTTTGCACAAACTTTCTGCCCCTTTCTCTCTCTTTTCTCTTTCTAGGACATATATAATGTATATATTGATCCAGTTGATGAAGTCCCATAAGTCCCTTAAGCTACATTCACTTTTTTCATTCTTTGTTCTTTTTGTTCTTCTGATTGGGTGATTTACACCGCCCTGTATTTGAGTTCTGTGATTCTTTCTTCCACTTGGTCTAGTCTAATTTGGATCACTCTATTTAATTTTTTCAGTTCAGTTGTCTTATTCTTCAGCTTTGTGATTTCTGGTTGGTAATTTTCCATCTCCTTTTTGAAATTTTCATTTTGTTCCTGTATTTTTCTCCTGACCTTAGTGAGCTTATTTATAGCTGATATTTTGAACTCTTTCTTGAATAAATCACTTATCTACATTTTATTAAGATTAGTGTCTGGAGATTTATCTTGTCCTTTTGTTTTGAACATATTCCCTTGTTTCTTCATTTTCTTTAACACTCCATCTTGATTTCTGTGCATTAGATAAAAGATCCAATTCTCCCAGTCTTGACAGACCAATCTCATGTAGGAGAAATACCTCATTAATCCGACCAGCCCCAGCTCCTGGTTGGCTCTCAAATGTTTGCTTTTACCCAAGCTCCCATCTTTGTTCTTAGTGGTTCCCAGGAAGATTAGAATGTGCCAAAACCTTTCAATGTCCCAAAGGTGCGGGGAATGCCCACATGCCTATTAAAGCTCCCAAAGAACTGTTAACTGCCTGCCCCTTTAGCTCCCTGATGCAGGCTAATTAGAAGTCTGACTTTCAGACAGTAGCTGAGAATATTAGGACATTAGATATACAGTCTCTTCCCTGTCAGAGAAAGACAGGGAACTAGGTGTTTTTGCTCAAATGCTCTATGTTGAGCCAGAGGGCATAGACACTCAGAGTGTTTATGCAGCCATATAGAAGTACCTCTTTCTTTTGGGTGGCCTCCAGGGCCCTGCCAGTGCAAAGCCCCTTCAGCTCTCAGAGCCAGGTGACTTGGAAGCCACCCCTTTGGATGGCAGCCTAAAAGTTGGGGTGCTAAATTTGTGGACAAGCTCCTTCCACGGAGAAGTCGGAGACTTGGTTTTACTGTTGGACAAAGCTGGGGGGAGAAGGTGAAGGATGTGCCCAACATAAAACATAAGTTTTATGGTAGTTGTAGAAGTTGAGTGGTAGTTGTAAAAGTTGGGGTGATCAACCTGTGAACAAGCTCCTTCCAGGGAGAAGCTGGTAACTTGGTTTTATTTTTGGAGCAAGCCAGAGGGATAATGTGGGGGACATGCCCATCAGCTCCTTCAGGGATCCAGAGGATGCCAGTCAGCTCCCAGATGCAGGCTGATTAGAAGTTAGACTATCAGGCAACAGATGCAAATGTGTGCAGTCAAACCTCTTCCAGGGAGAAATTGAGAGCGTTTTTGCCTGCTCCTTCTGCTTTAAGCCCAGGAGGGATAGACATGGGAAGAGCTCATGCACTCTCTTAAAAACTGCTTTGTGTTTAATATGGTCCTATGGGACTCCTGAGTGCTTAACCCCATTGGCTCTCAGATCTAGGTGATTTGAAGGCCTATCCCTTAGGTGGCAGCCATAAAAGTTGAGGTGCTAAATGTATGAATAAGCTCTTTTCAGAGAGAAGCTGACCACCATTTTTATTGTCGATGTGAGTCAGAAGGAGAAGATGGAAGAAATGTTCACTGGCTCTTTTAGGATCCCATGATGATCCTCATCAGTACCTAGATGCAGAATGATTAGAAACTGGACTCTCAAACAGCAGCTGGACAAGAATGCAATCAAACACTTTCCAGAGAAAAACTGTGAGACGGGCATTTTTGCCTATTCTGTCTGTGCTGAGCCCAGAAGGGAGAGCTGAGCTGCAGCTTCTTAGTGAGTTCTGACCGTCTCAACTTTTAAATTAGAATATTTATTCCATTAATATTTAAATGTCGTTATTGATATGTACGGATTTAGGTCTGTATTTTCCAGTTGTTTTAAATTTTTTACCTTTACTTTTGTTTGTTTCTCCTTCCCTTCCTCTTTAAAGTTGAATTGAATATTTTTTCAAATACTATTTTATCCATAGTTTTTAATGCACAAATTTTTGCATTTTTTAGTTTTTTTCCCTAGCAATTGTAATATACATTCTTAATTTTCAAATTATATGGAACTAATATTGTTTTTCTTTACATAAAACATAAGAACCTTCCAACCATATGATTTTATTTACTGTCAATGACTTGTCTTTATTTTAGAGTGGTCACATGTGTGTGCGTGTCTGTGCACCTATGTATGCGTGAATGTGTATATTTATTGATCCATACACATATAGATAAACATATATACATATACATCAAATTCATATGTATATATGAATTGAAGACGTAATATATAATATACATGTAACATTGTATGTATAGTTCTTACAATACATAATATCTTGCTTTCATTTATACATATGAATTTACTGTATTCAATACATTTATATATTTTACATATAGCATATATGTATATAAATCATTTTAAATTCTTCCTGTAGTATCATTTTTCTTTAACTTGATGTACTTTTTTTTCTGCATTTTTTTTTAAATCAGGTAATGCAAGTTCTCCAATTTTAATATTTTCAAGAATGCTTTAGATATTCGTCCCTTGAAATTTCATATGAATTGTAAGATGAGCTTGCCATTTCTGCAGAAAAAGCAGTTGAAATTTTGATAACTATCTCATTGAATTTGTACACTACTTTGGGGAGTATTACTGTCTGAACAATATTAAGTTTTTCAATCCATGAATACATAATATCTCTTCATTCGTTTAGGTATTCTTTAAATTATCTTAATAGTCTTTTATAGTTTTGAGAGTAAAAATCTTGCCCCTCCTTCATTAAATTTATTCCTAAGTATTTTATTCTTTTTGATGTTATTGTGAATGAAATGTTCTATTCTTTTTTTCGGTGAGGAAGATTTGCCCTGTGCTAACATCCATTGCCAATCTTCCTCTTTTTATTTTTTTTTGCTTTAAGAGGATTAACCCTGAGCTAACATCTGTACCAGTCTTGCTCTACTTTGTGTGTAGGATGCCTCCACAGTGTGGCTGATGGGTGGAGTAGGTCCACACCTGGGATCTGAACCCATGAACCTGGGCTGCCAAGGTGGAGTGCACGGAAATTTAACTACTCGGCCATGGGGCTGGCTCCCTGAAATTGTTTTCTTAATTTCAATTTCAAATTGTTTATTGCTAATGTATAAAAATATAACTAATCTTTCTATGTTGATTTTGTATCCTGCAACTGTTCTGAATTTATTTATTAGCTCTAATAGGGTTTTGTTGTGGATTGCTTAGGATTTTCTATGTATAAGATTATGACTTCCTGGAATAGAAAGTGTTCTCTTTTTTTAATCAAGGTGTCTTTTATTTCTTTCGCTTGACTAATTGCTCTGGCTAGATCTTCCAATACAATGTTGTGTAGAAGTGGCAAGAACAGACATCTTTATCTTGTTTCTGATCATAGGGGGAAAAGCTTTCAGCATTTCACCATTAAGTGTGATGTTAGTTGTAGATTTTTTTCTAGATGTCCTTTACTAAGTTGGAGAAGGTTTTTGTATTCCTAGTCTACTGAGTGTTTTATTTCATAAAGGGTGATGGATTTTGTCAAATACTTTTTATGCATCAATTGAAAGGATATTTTTCCCTTTTATTCTATTAATATGCTGTGTTACATTGATTGTTTTTTGTTGAA
This sequence comes from Diceros bicornis minor, assembly GCF_020826845.1. Taxonomy (NCBI): domain Eukaryota; kingdom Metazoa; phylum Chordata; class Mammalia; order Perissodactyla; family Rhinocerotidae; genus Diceros; species Diceros bicornis. The sequence goes on along the minus strand of NC_080781.1, from coordinate 88,350,577 downwards.
CTACTCTTTCATTCTGGGGATAAATCTCTCTTGGTCATGATACACACTGCTTTTTGAATATGCTCTTGGATTTAATTTGCTACTTTTTGTTGATACTTTTTACATTTATTTTCATAAGAGATATTGATCTATAGTTTTTTTTTTTATGATGTCTTTAGCTGGTTTTGGAATTAGAGTAATACTGGCTTCATATAATGAGTTAGGAAATGTTAGTGTAATTATATTTTAATGTAGGTTTTTTTGCTTTAAAGGGTGAGGATTCTCCATTTAAATATGTTTGGATATTTATATGATCGTTCTCTCTCTCAGATGACCACAGTGCATCATTCCCTCTCAGAAGTTCTGCAGTACTTTACATAGTTGTACCCTGTCATTTCTCAAAGGCATTTACCAGGTTTTATTTCTTTTTGGCAGAATACTCATTAACATCTCATAAAACTAGTGTTCCTTGGAGCACACTTTGAAAATTTGGTCCTCAATACTGAGCATTGTGGACTTTTTAGGTTCTAGTGTACAGTATATATGTGGTAGAAAAGAAAAATTTGAGAACTATTGAAGTATCTCTCTATTATAACACAATAGGTAGTTCTATATTCTGGTTCGTTTTTTCTGTCCTTAGTTGCAGAAGATAATGATTGCATATTTTTATTGTTGGTAGACCATTATCTCTCTGCACTGCCTCTTTTATGTCACTCACAGATGTAGCCATCATGGTTTAGGATGATTCTTATGTGTAGTGCATTTCAGTGTGATTGTAAAATAATGTGGTATAGTCAATATATTGAGGAGAGTAAAATTTGTGTTTGTTGTAGGAACAAGGTATAAACCAGTAAGTGCACGTAATTGTAAATGATATAAATAATACATTTTAATTTATGAGAAACTAAGCAAGGTAGGACTTTGGATAGAAGAGCTGAGGCTAAGAGAATAATTTGTTTGAAATATTTTGATGTTTAAATATTCTTTCAGAATGGCAAGAAAACAGAAGCACTGTTGCAGTTTCATTCCATCTTATTTTTATTTCCCAATTGGTCACACAGGTGAATTGAAGTGAAATACATAGAATTGAATGGACAATGGGTGACAAGAGATCAGATAACATTGGAGTGCCAAATATTTAAGTTCAATATTAGATTTGAAATTGAGAGAAGAAACCTGGAAAACCTAAATTTTTTAAACTGTATAATTTTTACTAGAGTAATGATATTGTCCGGCAAAAATAGATAATGCATTGCTTGACATGAATTGTGTTGGAAATGAAATATAGCACATAGGATGACAATTTGACTAAAACGATATGGGAAAACTAGGATTTCAATAAATCAAGCTGCTTTACTTACAGACTTTTAACTTATGAAACTTCATAAATAGAAATAAACTATGCTTATCCTAAATGCATTTAAATATATGTGAGTGTATGACTGTATATACACATATGTATATATAATTTTTAAAGAAAGATGCTAAGAGTTAGTCCCTAGTTTTGTTTGTTTGTTTGACTTTTAATCTTAAGGTAATTATATACTTTCATGCAGTTGTAAAAAACAATACAAAGAGATCCCATATAATATTCACCCAGTTTCGGGGGTAACCAATGATAGTATCTCGCTTAACTAAAGTACTGTATCACAACTAGGAAATCAACATCGATACAAACCACCAATCTTATTCACATTTCACCAGTTTTACAGGCATTCATTTGTGTGCATATATTTAGTTCTGTTCAATTTTATGACATGTGGAAATTTATGTTACCACCATCGAAGTGGAGATATAGAACATTTCCATAACAAGGATCCCTAGTGCTACCATTTTATGACCAGAGCCACCTTCCTACTTCCTCTCCCTAAACCCTGGTGACTACTAATCTGTTCTCTATAGCTTTAATTTTGTCCTTTCAAAATTGTTACATAAATGGAATCATACAGTATGTGACCTTTCCAGATTGGCTCTTTTCATGCAGTATAAAGCCCTTGTGATCCATCCAAGTTTTATGTACATGAATAGTTCATTCCTTTTTATTGCTGAGTAGTATTTCATGGTATGAATGGTTTAACTCTTTATTTATTGAAGGACAGCTGGGCCATTTTCAGTTTTTGAATATTATAAATAAGCTGCTTGGTCATTAATGTACAAGTTTTTGTAAACAAGTATGTATTCATTTCTCTGGGATAAAGGCCCAAGGGTTTAATTGCTGGGTCATATGGAATTGCATGTTTAATTTTATTAAAATATTCCAAGCTGTTTTATAGACTGTTTTTTCAATTTTACATTCCCACTAGCAATGCATATGCAACGCAGTTTCTCTACATCTTCACCAGCATTTGGTATTGTTACTATTTTTTGTTTGAATCATTCTGATAGGTTTATAGTGATATCTTATTGTGGTTTTAATTTATATTTCCCTAATAGCTAACGATGTTGAACATTGTTCATGTACTTATTTGTCTTTCATATATCCTCTTCAGTGAGATGTCCCTTTATAGTTTTTGCCTATTTTTAATTATATTCCATTTTAAATTTATTCTTATATTTAAAGATTTCTTTATATACTCTAAATACATTCTTTTGTCAGATGTGTGGTTTGCAAATATTTTTTTCCTCTCTATAGCTTGCATTTGCATCCTCTTCACAGAGACTTCCACAAAGCAAATGTTTTTAATTTTTATGATTTCTAATTTATTAGTTTTTCCTTTTATGAGTCATGCTTTTGGTGTCAAGTCTAAAAATTGCTTACCTAGCCCTTGACCTTACAATTTTCTCCTGTTGTTTTATATAAGTTGAATAGTTTTACATTTTACAGTCAAGTCTGTAATGCATTTTGAGTTAATTTTTGTGTAAGATATGAGAGTTAGGTTAAAGTCCACTTTTATTTGACCTATGGGTCCTCAATTGCTTCAGTACCATTTACTGAAAAGGCTGCCTTTTTTCCATTGAATTTTTTTTGCACCTTTGCCAAAAATCCATTAAGCTTATTTGCATGGGTCTATTTCTGGTTTATCTTTTTTTTTTCCATTGATTCAAGTGTCTGTCTCTCTAGCAATATAATACTATCTTAATTTCTGTAGCTATATAGTAAGCTTCAATATCAGGTAGAGTGATTCCTTCTACTTTCTTCCTATTTTTCAAGACTGGTTTTGCTATTCTAGGGCCTATGTCTTTTCCATATACATTTTAATTTTTTTTTCCCCCAAAGCCCCAGTAGATAGTTGTATGTCATAGCTGCACATCCTTCTAGTTGCTGTATGAGGGACGTGGCCTCAACATGGCCGGACAAGTGGTGCCTCGGTGCGCGCCCGGGATCCGAACCTGGGCCACCAGCAGTGGAGCGCGCACACTTAACCGCTAAGCCACGGGGCCGGCCCTTCATATACATTTTAGAATAAGCATGTCCATGTCTAGAAAAACCTTGCTGGAATTTTTATAGGAATTTCATTAAACCTATAGGTCATCTTGGGAAGAATTGACATCTTTAGTATGTTGAGTTTTCCAATCCATGGACACAGTGTGTCTTTCTCTTTATTTAGACCTTTGTTTATTTATTTCATTGGCATTTTGAGCATTTTTCAGTATATATATCCTGTATATATTTTGTTAGATTAATACCTATGTATTTAATTTTCTTTAGAACAGTCTTAATAATACTCTGTTTTCAATTTCAGATTCCATATGTTCATTATTATTATGTAGAAATGCTATTGATTTTGTATGCCAATCTTTCGTCTTGCAACTTTGCTGGGCTCACTTATTATTTCAATGCAAAATAATTACTTTGCATCATTGGCATAGACTTTTAGTTAGATATTATAAAGGAAAAGTAGATAAGAATTTTAGAGCAATTGATCCATACAGTTTCTTTACAAAGGTAAAACAGGACATATATAGAGAAGCAGGTAAGTGGGCTTATCAAATATTACAGAAAATTTTTGGTAGATTCTTTGGTATTTTCTATATAGACAATCATGCCATCTGCAAATAAAGACAATTTTATATTTTTATTTTCAATCTGTGTGCCTTTTCCCCTTTTTCTTGTCTATTGCAGAGGCTAGAACTTCCAGACCTATTTTGAATAAGAGTGGTGAGTGGAGACATCTTTGTTTCCAATCTTAGGAGTAAAAAGATTCTGTAGTTGACCATTAATTATGATATTATCCAGGAGGTTTTTTTATGAATGATTTTTCATCAAGTTAGGTTAGTTCTCCTCTATTCTTAACTTTTTTGGAAGTTTTTATCATAAATGGGTGTAGGATTTTGTCAAATACTTTTTCTGCGTTAATTGATATAATCATGTGATTTTTCTTCTTTAATCTATTGATATAATAGATTATTACATTAATTGATTTTCAAATGCTGAACCAGCTTTGCATGCCTGAAATAAATTACACTTGGTTGTGGTGCATACTTCTTTTTATGCATTGTTGAATTGTTTTTGTTGATATTTTGTTGATAAATTTTCTAACTTCATGAGACATAGTGGTCTGAAGTCTTTTTTCTGTATGTTTGTTTCTTTGTTTTTTGGTACTGTTTTTCTCTAGTTTTGGTATCACAGTTATACTGTCCTTATAAAATAAGTTGGGAAGTCTTATCTTCTATTTTCTGAAAAACATTGTGCAAAATTGGTTGATTTGCCTTTAAATGTTTAGTAGGATTCTCCAGTGAAACCATCTGGTCATGAAAATTTCCTTTTGAGGAGCCTTTTAATTAAAAATTTAATATCTTTGTGGTTATAGAACAACTGAAATCATCAATATCACTTTGGTTGAATTTTGGTAGTTTGTTCTTTTAAAGGAATTGATCCATTTCTCCTATGTTGTATTTATGGGTGTAAACTTGTTCATATTTTCTTTTTAATAACTGCAATATCTATAGTGATATTTACTATTTCATTCTTGATACTGGTAATTTTTGTCTTCTCTCTTTATATTTTTTCAATCTTGATAAATATTTATCAATTATATTAATTTTTCTGAAGAACCAGCTTTTTGTTCTATTGATTTTATCTAAAGTTTTCTTGTTTAAATTTTATTAATTTTTGCTTTTATCCTTAATATTGCTTCCTCTTCTGGTTTTTGGTTTATTTTGGTCTTTTTGTAGTTTATTGTGATAGGAAATTAGAGTATTAATTTTATGTTTTCTTCATTTATCATGTAAGCATTTAATGCCATAAACATCCCTTCCAGCCCTGCTTTAGTTGTAGTCAATGTGTTTTGATATTTGGATATGTTGTATTTTCATTTTCTATCAGATATGTGTCTTTTTTTCCTTTTAGATTTTCTCTTTTACCCATGGATTTTTTTATAAATGTATTTTCTGATTTCCATGTGTTTGAAGTTTTCACTGTTGTCTTTCTGTTAACAATTTCTTGTTTGATTCCATTAGGGTCAGACCATAACTCTGCATGATTTCAATTATTTAAAATTTGCTCAGATTTTTATGGCTCAAGATTTGATGCATCTTGGCGACATTTCCGTGGGCACTTTGAAAACAATGTGTATTCTTCTGTTGTCGCATGAAGTGTTCAATAAATATTAATAAGGTCCTGTTAATTGTGTTCAGATCTTCTATATTCTTGCTGATTTTCTATCTAGGATTCCTGTCAGTTCCTGTTCTTATTAGTTTGACCAATATTCTTCGTTGTTGGGTTAGGTACAGTCATTTAAAACTGCTAATGAGTCTGCTTATCTGCTTCTCTATATTTCTCTTGTTCATCCCTTTTTAAAGAAGAAACTGTGTAAACCAATTGCTCTAAAAACCTTGTCTACTTTTTCTTCTTAGTATCTAAAAGTCTATTCCAACAATGCAAATAAATCCATGTTTAAAAAATATGAATTAAATTATTAAATTTGGGGGAACAATTATATTTTGTTAACATTTTCTAAATAAAAAATTATATATAGTCATTATTAATATATGTTAATTATTTTATGTGAAAAATACACATACATCTCTAACTTCTCCTGTGCTTTGAATGTGATTTTGCATTTCTCATACACAAAACTCTTTACATTCTCATTATAGCAGTTGCAGTTTTGATGCAATCAAAAAGTATGATTTAAAAATCATCTTTATGTGTGATCTTTATTTAGTATAAACTTTGTTGCATTCTGGGTTTAGTCACCTTGGACTTTGCCTTTCAGAAGTTGATTATTCTGTAGTCCTAGTGTTCCTCCTCACCAAATGTCAACAGAGATGATTTCAAACTTGTGAAAATATACCTAAAGGATCGTCAGAAGTTAATTTTAAAATGATACTTTTAAAGTTTGGAAAAGTGGTTGTTATTAACCCAGTGTTTGAAATCTGATAGTAGGAAGCAGCAGCTTTAAATTTGGTATTATTTTGAAGACTTTTTATTACATCATTTGCATAGGTTGTCACATTACAGAAGTAATATAAACTGCTCTTCTGTGCCTATGAAGTTTTGTTGCTCTCTTGTATGTTTCGTGATTTTTACTTGATAATTATGTCCTAGCATGATCTCTGTTCTCATCTTCTGAAAGCCATCTGGGTTGGCTTATTTTCTTCTTAAATATAAACTAGTCTTTTGAAAAACAAATTTTATAACCTCGTAGAGTAATTAAAAAGAGCAAAGATACAGGTGAAGTTACTGAATCTTAGACTCAGTATTAGTGCTAGAAGGACCTTAGGCAGCTTATTGAAATGGGAAGAACAGTAGACTGAGAAACACAGAAATGATTTGAGTTTTGATTCTGCCACTTATTAGTTGTGCGACCTTCAGTAAGTTACTTAATCTATTTGGATTTCAGTTTACTCATCTGAAAAAAATGTGTGTAATAACAAATAACTGATAATGTTAGTGTCAGAATCATCAGTAATAATATATGTAAAGCCATTTTGAAAATTTTAAGCTCTAGAGAAATATGTTATATGTGTCAACCCATTGGTTTTCAAATTATAGTATAAAATGCATAATGTTCCTTGGAGGATTTTCATAATTTTATTTATTTATATTTTTTCCCCCAAAGGTAGTTGTATGTCATAGCTGCACATCCTTCTAGTTGCTGTATGTGGGACGCGGCCTCAGCATGGCCGGAGAAGGGTGTGTCGGTGTGCGCCAGGGATCCCAACCCAGGCCGCCAGCAGCAGAGCCCGCGCACTTAACCGCTAAGCCACGGGGCCGGCCCCCTTGGAGGATTTTCAGAATTTCCACAACTAACAATTTGAATTTTATTGGAAATATATCACAAACCGTTAAAAAACAACACGCATACTCAAAAGCTTTATATATTAGATTTGAACATCTTAAAAACCACTGACCCAGTATTTTGTGCTGAACAATTAATGTGCACAGACCTCAAAGTAAAAGCTCTCCAGCCATCTCTCTATGCATATTCAAAATATTTTATGAGTGTCTTGAGTAGAGAGATTATGGTTTTGCCTTGTTACTCGAGTGTTCAGGGCTGCATGTTGCTGCTTATGCAAGATTGACAAACTAGTAAATTAATTTATACAACATGCCAGGCTCATGCTCATCTGCTCAGGCCATGTTCTCATATTAGAATAAAAGTTGCATGATAACAGGAAAGTCTATGTCACAAAACATCATGACATTTTATCATATATTAGATCATTTCAGTGCTTATTTAAAAGGTTGAGAGGTTCTTAATTAATTTTTACATTTTGATAGAATTATTGCATGCTTTATGTGTTATTTACCAAATGTCTATATTTACTAATTACTTGTTTCTTAGATTAAAGTAATTTTGCTTCCTCCTATAAACATCCAGATGGTTAAGAGTTAATTGTGGTAATGAAAAAATCTGAAGATGATATCAACTTCAAGATTGAGGGGCTGGCCTGGTGGTGTAGTGGTTAAATTCAGCACGCTCTGCTTTGGTGGCCCAGGGTTCACAGGTTCAGATCCTGGGTGTAGACCTACACCACTCATCAAGCCATGCTGTGGAAGCATCCCACATACAAAATAGAGGAAGATGAGCACAGATGTTAGCTCAGGGCTACTCTTCCTCAAGCAAAAAGTGGAAGATTGGCAACAGGTGTTAGCTCAGGGCCAACCTTCCTCACCAAAAAAAAAAGAAAAAAAAGAAAGAAATGTTCAAAAAGCTTCATTTAGGGGATTTTAAAAAAAATCACATTAATATTAATTAGATAATTATAACCATAAATTTAATAAGTAGAATAAAATAAAATAAATGAACAAATCTTTAACATTCTAAGATTTGTTAGACATAGTTAAAATTAGACAATATATTAATATGACTATTGATAGAATAGTTAGAATACAGTACGATGATATACTTAGTATAATTTGTGAGATTATGTTAGATAATAGGTTAACAATATATAAATATATACATGCCAAAAATTCTAAAAATTATCAATTAAAAAAATTTGCTAAATAATCAAGTTGAATTTATTTGCTTGGCCCTAGAGTATTGATTTGGTTGTCCTATGAGAGAGGTGTTAGAAAGTAATTTTAATAATTGTTAGGAAGATAACTCACAATAGCAACAATGAGAGACATTGTCTAATGTTGAGCCCCCATGGAGGAAATCTGTTGGGGTTTTTTGTACAAAAACATGGGTAAGTAGCTTTATTCTCTCTGAAGGAGGGAGTATTCAAAATTTTTGAGAGATTGAAAAGAAAAAGTGAAGACATCCATGATGAGTATGGCAATAAAAGAGTGTGCTCGATTCCCATCAAAATGACTTAGTGACCTGTAAAAAGTTTTAGATCATTAGTATACAGTCATCTGTGCTTGGAATTTGGGCTGGGTAAGACCTTTTATCCAAAGTTACAATATGTGATAGTGACTGGTAATGTTCTTATGGACATGATTGGGTTCTAGACACATAATTTGGTATGCAAGCAAGACTTATGCCTTCTCTTCAGTGCTTGAACTGTTGAGCTTCCAGTGTTCTTGGATAATTCATAGGGAATGTTGAAAACAAAGAGGGAGTTATTAGATCAATGGATTAAGTGGATAAAATAGTAATGCAACCAAATTTATATCCAGAATTATGAAACAGTCGTGATCACACCAAAAAATAATAAATTCTCATTAGTACTTGAGTTCACCTATATTAAGGATAAAATTTCCAAGATTTTGGAAAATTTTAGGAAAACCTTTTGCAAAATATATAAAAACTTATACTAGTATAAAAGATTTTTTGCATATCAATTATAAAACTAGGAAAATAGGCAACGGTTATAAAGAGACAGGTCATAGAATTCAAATACAAATATAAATGTCTACCTCACTACTAATAAAAGAAATGCTAACAAGTATAATGTTTTACATGTAAATAGGCTATACACACACACATACTCTCTCTAATTAAATATTAATCTACAGAGGACTAACTATGATACATATGTATACATGTTTGATCATGTACTTACAATGTTATGCATAATTCCAACACCTAGAGCAGTGCCTGGTACATAGTAAGAGCTCGATAAATATTTTTTGAGTGAGTAAATATAGGAGATAAGTGTTTTGAGTTTTTTTAAGAAAAGGAAAGTGCATGTTTTATTGAAAGGAAAATTATTGATCCATCATGTGGACTATGGATGTAACAGTGAGATAGTTAATGCCTTGCATGGCCATTGGTGGTTATGGGGGCAAAACCAGCTGCATCAATCCAAAATTATAAAAAACAATCCTTCATAGTTAAATTCTAATATAATTGCCTTTGGAGTTCAATTATAATAGATAAACTAAAAGTAATAATAATAATAACTCAAAAGTCTAAATATCTTTTTCAATTAATTTATTTGAAGACACTTACGTGTATATAGGAAAAGTTTGGCAATCAGAATGAGAGGTTTGTAACTGGTATTCTGTATGATACTGACTTTGAAAAAAATATTTAACTCATGAAGCTTTAAAAACCTAAAAATTTCTTTAATGTTTTCATCCTGGGTCTGAGATGTAGTAGATGTGAAAATATTTGCCTAAAGTCACACAACTAGTTAATAGCTGAACAAGACAAGAAACTTGGTCAACAGTGCTATTTCCCTTAAATAAGTTTATATATTTTGAAAAGTGACAAATATCTGACAAAATGGAGACATATAATTTAGTTCAATCAACCTTAGAAATATTTGAGAAATTAAAATGACTCAGCTCAAATTACTCAGGTTCAAGGCTCCAAAAATAATTTATATATGTTTACTGAATAATTAATAATTGCATCTGAACACTAATGAAGAACTGGAGATTTATGAGACATTGAAAAGAAAATTAATATAGGAGTTTGTTATATATACTAATTTTCAGGATTTTTCTTTAGCAGCTTAACTATCATATGTCTAAGAAATGGTATCAGAGTCAGTACTACAACAAGACTTTAATTACCTATTTGAGTCATGCTGTCTCCTTTTCCATATCTTGCTTTGAGTTTCCCAGTCTGTTATTTGTAAGGCTAAAGCTGGACGTGTTGTTACTCATTTAATAGTTGTGAGATTGTGGGAAGGTAAGGGGGTGATCTGTTATAGAGGGTACAGTGGCCCAGACTGAGAGGAAATATCTCTTGGCATTCAAATCACAGACGTTTACCCATTAGTATGGAAATATTTAAAAATCTAGTAGCTAGGAGTGATGTCACCAAGATAGCAAAGTAGGAGAGCCCAGCCTCCATCCACCCACAAAGATCAACAATTATATAGCTATCCATGAACAAAAACAGCTCTAGGAAAGCTCAGGAGGTCACTTTAAAAAACTTCAGCAAGACATTGGAACAAAAAACCTGAGAATAACCACTCAAAAGAGAAGTAAGAACAGCTTCATCTTGCCTGCATCATCCCATCCCCCAGTCCAGCATTTCTCAGTGCCAAGAGGGAACTCATCACCAAGAAAAAGTTCCCCTCATTGGGAAGGTGAGAACAAGGTAGACAGCCAGCTTCCCCAGGCTATTGGGCCACCATGAGAAGGACTTGCTTTGGTTTTACCCCACCCAGAAACTGACAAAGCTGAAATACATAGAGATAGCAAGGAATAAGGAAGAAGAGCAAGAGCTACTGTATCAGGCACACATTGGGAGTGACCAAGATTCCCGGTAATCTGATCCAGCAGCTTTTGCCACTGAAAAAAAAAAAAAAAGGCCAGCACAGCTGTAAAAACACCCTGCAGATTTCACTGATTTTTGCCCCAAAGTAATTTATATTCTCAGACACCAGCTGCCTGAGTCCCTCCCTGCTTCTTACCATCTGCCTCTGTAGAACACTACGATTTGTACGGGCAGCCAGCTCAGGCCTCTGCAACTGTGTAAGTGCAAGATGTCAGCCTAGACACCCACAGCTGACCTCCACTGCCATGCATCTGATTGGGGCTAGCCCTTCCAACTGTTTACTTGCATGCCAATGGCCTAAACAATGTTGCTGGCCTCCAGTGCTGTGTGCTTGCCCCTGGTGATATCCTGCAGCTATAGAGGTGCACACTGACAGCCAGGGCCTAACAGCTACTTGTGGGCCCCACTCTGGCCCTGTTTCATCACTGGTCTGCATAACTGGTCTAACATGCAGCTAGCCCCTCCAGCTGAGCACCTGCATGTTTGTGACCTGATTTCTTTTACTGGCCTCCATTGCTCTGCATACCATAGGAGTGCACACTGACAGCCAAGGCCCCCACAGCTGCCAGTGTGCCCACAGTTGGCCCAGGTTCTTGCTGATGGTCCTAGCTCCCATCACTATAAGTGTGTCTGCAACCAGTCCCTGCCAGTACATAGGCACCTGCAGTCGTCCCCTGCTGCCAAGTGTGTGTGTATACAACTGGCTCTGGCCACCACCACTACCTACCCTGGTCCCTAACTGCTGGACCTGGAAGTGCCGCTGAGGACCCCAACAGCCCTTGCAGCCACTATGGACTCCATGCAGGACTTATCAAGGACCACACAATTGTCAACGTTATGGATTGCAGAAGCCTGAGTTGACAAGACATCACACTTCCCAAACTCAGGACCATGTGCCCCTAGACATGGCACCATGCTCCATTAGACCTAGAATCGCAGCACATTTAAGCATAACCCCATCTGCATGTGAAGATTTCTTATTACCAAAGTCAGTCCATAAAATCTGAAAGAGGTGACTGCTTCTTCAAAAGCACAAACACCTATGCAAGGATACAGAGTTTTTGAAAAATGAGGGAAACATGACTCCAGCAAAAGAATACAGTAAACCTCCAGTAACTCACCTCAAAGAAATGTACATATAGGAATTGCCCAGAAAGGAATTCAAAATAATTTTTCTAAAGATACTCAGAGAGCTACAAGATAACGTGGGTAAACAATTTAATGAAATCAGGAAACAATACAGGAATAGCATGAGAAGTTCAACGAAGAGAAAGAAAACATAAAGAAGAATGAAACAGAAATTTTGGATCTGAATACAATGACTCAATGTAAGAATTCAATAGAGAGCCTCAACAGCAGTCAACACCAAGCAGAAGAAAGAATCACTTAGCTCTAAGATAGATCATTTGAAATTATCCAGTCACAGGAGCAAAAGGGGGAAAAGAATGAAAAAGAATGAAGAAAACCAACAGGATTTATGGAACACCATAAAGGAAACAATATACACATTATTGGAATCCGAAAAGAAAAGAGGGAGAAAGGAGTATAAAGCTTATTTAAAGAAATAATGGATGACAACTTCCCAAACCTGGGGAGACATTTGGACATCCAAGTTCATGAAGCTCACCCTATAATTTCAATCCAAAATGATCTTTCCCAAGACACATTATAATAAAACTGTCTAAAAGTAAAGGCAAAGAGAGAATTTTAAAAGCAGCAAGAGAAATAATATTTCTCTCATACAAAGGAACCCCCATTAGGCTTTCAATGGATTTCTCAGCAGAAACCTTGCAGACCAGGGATGAGTGGGATGATATATTCAAAGACTGAAAGGAAAAAAATTGTTAACCAAGAATACGTTACCCAGTGAAGCTGTTTTTCAGAAACAAAGATGAAAGATATTCTCAAACAAAAAAAAGCTGAGGGAGTTCAACACCACTAGACCTGCCTCACAAGAAATGACGAAAGGATTTCTTTAACCTGAAATGAAAGATATGTTAATTAGTAACATGAAAACATATAAAAATTTACAACATATTGATAAAGGTAAGTAAATAGTCAGATACAGATTATTCTAATACTGTAATATGCTGAGGTATTAACTACTTAATCTAGCATAAAGGCTAAAGGACAAAAATATTAAAAATAGCTATAGCTACAATAATTTGTTAATGGATACATGGTATAAAAAGATGTAAATTGTGACATCAAAAACATAAAAGGTGGGAGGAGTAAAAAGAGAGTTTTGTATGTGATCAAAGCTAAGTTTTTATCACCTCAAAATAGACTGTTATGTCTATAAGATATTTTAAGTAAGCCTCAGAATAACCACAAAACAAAAACCTTTAGTATATACAGGCAAGATGAAAAGAAGGAAATCAAAGTATACCACCACCGAATATCATCAATTTACAAAGGAATACAGCAAGAGATGAAGAACAGAACAAAAGAACTACAGCCAGAAAACAATGAGCAAAATGTCAATAGTAAGTCCTTACCTACCAATAATTACTTTAAATGTAAATGGATTAAATTCTCCAATAAACAGGCATAGAGTGGCTGAATGGATTTAAAAAATATCAAGAATAGGGGTCTGGTGTGGTGGCGCTACACTGAGTTCACTTGTTCTGCTTCAGTGGCCCGGGCTTCGCCGGTTCAGATCCTGGGCATGGACCTACTCACCACTCATCAAGCCATGCTGAGGCAGCATCCCACCTAGAAGAACCAGAAGGTCCTACAACTAGGATATACAAGTATGTACTGGTTGCTGAGGCAGCATGCCACCTAGAAGAACCAGAAGGTCCTACAACTAGGATATACAAGTATGTACTGGTGGCTTTGTGGAGAAAAAAGAAAAAAAGAGTAATATTGGCAACAGATGTTAGCTTAGGGCCAATCTTCCTCAAAAAAAAAAAATCAAGAATAAACTAAATGCTGCCTATAAGGGATTTACTTCAATTTTAAGGACATACATATACAGAAAAAGATATTTTATGGACTGAAAAAATATATTGCATGAAAATGAAAGTGGGAAAGAGAGCTTAGAAAAGAGCTAGCTATATTTATATCAGATCAAATAGATTTTAAGCCAAAAAATAATGAGAGAAAGAAAGTCACTTTATAATGATAAAAAAGTCAATAATCAAAATATATAACAATTGTAAATATATATGCACCCAACACTAGAACAACAAAGGAACCTAACAGATATATACAGAACATTACATCCAACTGCAGCAGAATACACATTATTCTCAATCACATTCTCTAGGATAGATTATATCAGTGGTAACAAAACAAGTCTTAGCAAATTTAGGAAATTTGAAATCATACCAAGTATCCTTTCTGACCACAATGGTATTAAAGTAGAAACTAGTATCAGGGGGAAAAAAAATTTTCACAAATATGTGGAAATTAAATAACACACTCCTAAACAACCAATGTATCAAACATGAAATCAAACGGAAAATCAAAAATATATATTGAAACAAATAAAAAGGGAAACATAGCATACAAATGTTGCATGCTGCAAAATGCTGAAAAATGCTGCATGAAATGCTGCTAAAGCAGTGCTAAGAGAGAATTTTTTAGTGATAAATGCCTACATTAATAAAAAAGAAAGATCTCAAATGAACAACCTAACTTTATGCCTCATGGAAATAGAAAAAGAAGACAAAACTAAATCCTAAGTTAGCAGAAGGAAGGAAATAAAGATAACAGCAGAAACAAATAAAATAGAGACTAGACAAAATATAAAAGGATTAATGAAATTAATAGTTGCTTTTTTGAAAAATATAAACCAAAATGACAAACCTTTAGCTAGACTTATCAAGAAAAAATCAGAGAGGGCTCAATAAATAAAATTATAAATTAAAAAAGAAAAGTTACAACTAGTACCACAGAAATACAAAGGATTATGAGATGACTATGAATGATTATACACCAACAAATTGGATAATGTAGAGTAAATGGATAAATTGCTAGAAATATACAACCTATCAAGTCTGAATATGAAGAAAGAAAAAATTTGAACAGATCAATAACAAGCAAGGAGATTGAATCAGTAATCAAAAGCCTTCCAACAAAGAAAAGCTTTGGACCAGATGGCTTCACTAGTGAATTCTACTGAACATTTAAAGAACAATTAATGCCAATCTTTCTCAAACTCTTTCAAAAAATTGAAGAAGAAGGAACATTCCCAAACTCATTTTAAAAGACCAACATTACCCTAATACCAAAGCCAGATAAGGATTCTACAAGAAAAGAAAAAAAAAAAAAAAAAAAAAAGACCAGTATCCCTGATAAATATAGATGCAAAAATTCTCAACAAAATACTAGCAAATTCAACAGCACATTAAAAGGACCATACATCATGATCAATCATGATTTGTCCCTGGGATGCAATGAAAGTTCAATATATGTATATCAATAAATGTGATACACCACATTAATGGAATGAATGACAAAAATCATATGATCATCTCAATAGACACAGAAAAATCATTTGACAAAATTCAATATTCTTTCATGAAAAAACTCTCAATAAATTGTGTACAGAAGGAAAGTACTTCAATATAATAAAAGCCACGTAGGACAAACCCATATCTGACATCATACTCAATGGTGAAAGTTTTAAAGCTCTCGCATTAAAATCAGAAACAAGACAAGAGTGTCCACTCTCACCACTCCTATTCAACATAGTATTGGAAATATTAGCCTCAGCAATTAGGCAAGAAAAAAATAAAAAGCATCCAAATCAGAAAGGAAGAAGTAAACCTGTCTGCTGATGACATTGTCCTGTATATAGGAAATTCTAAATAATCCACCAAAAAACTATTAGAACAAATAAACGAATTCAGTAAAGTTTCAGGATCAAAATCAACATTAAAAAAAAGCTGCATTTTAGGGGCCGGCCTGGTGGCATAGTGGTTAAGTTCACATGCTTTGCTTCAGCAGCCTGGGGGGGGTCACAGTTTCAAACCCCAGGCACGGACCTATGCATCGCTCATCAAGCCATGCTGTGGTGGCATCTCACATACAAAATAGAGGAAGAGGGGCACAGATGCTAGCTAGCTCAGGGCTAATCTACCTCAGCAAAAAGAGAATTGGCAAGGGATGTTAGTTCAGAGCCAGTCTTCCTCACACACACATAAAAAATCAGTTGCATTTCTATATGCTAACAATGAACTATATGAAAAAAAGAAAATAATCACATTTACAATAGCATCAAAAACAACAAAATACTTAGGAATAAATGTAACAAAAAAATTGCAAGATCTGTACATTGAAAAGTGTAAGAAATTAATGAAAAAAATGATGAAGAAATGAATAAATGGAAAGATATCCCATGTTCACACATTGGAAGAGCTAATATTGTTAAAATGCCCATACTACACAAAGCCATCTGTAGATTCAATGCAAGCTTTATCAAAATTCCAATGATATTTTTTACAGAAAGAGAAAAAAAATTTTAAATTCTTATAGAAGCCATAAAATAACTCAAATAGCCAAAGAAACCTTGAGAAGGAACAAAGATGGAGGCATCACACTTCCTGATTTCAAATTATATTCCAAAGCTATAGTAATCAAAACAGTATGGTACTGGAACAAATATAGACACATAGACCAATGCAACAGAATTGAGAGTCCAGAAATAAACCCACACATATAAAGTCAACTGATATTTGACAAAGGAGCCAAGAATAATCAATGGATAAATGAAAGTCTATTCAATAAATGGTATTGAGAAAACTAGATATTCACATGGAAAAGAATGAAATTGAACCCCACCTTACAGCACTCACAAAATTAACTCAAAATGAATTAAGGACTTATATATAAGATCTGAAATCATAAAACACCTAGAAGAAAACAGGAAAAATACTTCTTAACATTGGCCTTGACAATGATTCTTTGTTTATAACACCAAAAGTTCTAGTGACAAAAGTAAAAATCAATAAGACTACATCAAACTTAAAAGCTTTTGCACAGCAAAAGAAACTATCAACAAAATGAAAGGCAACCTACAGAATTGAGAAAATTTTTGCTAAAACATTGGACTCATAGAAACAGAGAGTATAATGGAGGTTGCCAGGGGCTGAGGCACTGGGGAAGTGGGGGGATATTCATCAAAAGGTACAAACTTTCAGTTATAAGATAAATACATTCCTAAGATCTAATTCCAGGTACAGCATAATGACTATATTTAACAATATTGCATTGTATATTTGAAAGTTGCTGTGAGAATAGAGCTTTATTGTTCTTACCATAACAACAACAAAATGATAATTATGTGAGGTGAGGGATGTCTTAATTAACACATTATTGTGATAAACACATTGCAATATATATGTGTATCAAATCATCACTTTGTACACTTTAAACTTATACAAAGTTGTGTGTCAATTATATCTCAATAAAGCTGGAAAATAAAATAAAATAAAAATCTAGTAGTTACTGTGGCAGGAACAGTGAGTATCAACCCTAACTATACTTGAGATAGCCCACAATGAATCCAATGGGTCAGTGTCATAATAGTTTTATTTTTTTAGTGGCAGATTATTCATCATATTCAGCACAACTACCACATATAATTAAGTCATGTACCATTTTAATAATATAATAGCACTGATTTCTAAATTTAAAAGCAATAACTTTTTGTTATAGAAAAAAATAATCGTAATGGTTAGTTTTATGTGTCATCTTGGCTAGGCTATTGTTTATCTTGGCTAGGCTTAGCAAACACCAGTCTATTAGTCAAATGCTAGTCTAGATGTTTCTGTGATAACATTTTGTGGATGTGTTAACATTTACAATATGTTGACTTTTACTAAAGGACATTATGACTGTGTATATGGTACTTTTGCAGATTTTCCTTAAAATAGAAAAGATGGAAGTCAAGATGGAGGCGTAGGCAGACTCTGAAGTCACCTCCTCCCACAGACACAGCCAATTTACTTGTGGAAAAATTACCCCTGAGACAGAACTGAAAGCTGGATAAGAGGAACTCCTGCAACAACGGACAATCCTAACTGAGTTAGAAGAGGCAGAAACTCCCTTCTGGAGAGCAAAAATGCCGCCTTCACAAGGCGCAGCGCCTCACGGCCACCCGGGAGCAGCCCACAGGTATGCAGCCCTCCCTGGAGGAGCGGGGCCTTGAGCAAGGGAGCACCCCGCTGTGGGCATTTTGTGGAACCAGCTCAATGGAGACAAGTGGCATAATATCTGACTCTGCCTGCTACTAAAACCTTGGGGAGTACCCCCAGAAAAGCTGGTTCACAAAGAAAGTAAAACCGGCTGTTAAAGTACCCACACGAAAACTCACCTGTTTCAGAAAGCATCCTAAAATCACCAGAAAGAAATGTGCATAGTGCTTTGGTGAAAAGAGAATCACCTAATAGGTCCTGAGCGCATCTCGGTGAGAGGTGACACCTCTCCAGGGACTGGGACATTGGCATCGGCCATTGTTGTGGCCTGGTGTGGACGTGCTGACACAGACGCCATTGGAGTTCTCCCTGAGGCCTGCTAGCCCAGGGTCTGCCACACCCACTAGAGCACCGATTTAATCCAGCTCAGCCAGGGCAGGCAGCCCACCCTAGAGACTGGCGCCACCCAACAACAGGCCCTCAGGCAACTTGTGGGCCTGCATAGATTGGTGACTGGATTCTCTGCAGCCTGGCAACTGAGCTGACTTCAGGGGGGCAGGGCATGCACAAGGAGCAGGTGGAGAGTGTGGGGCAGTGGTGGAGTGTGTGGGGCTCCCGCCATGGAGAGACTGGATCCGCTTTGGGAGGTCGGGGCGTGCACACAGGGCAGGACTGAACTGACTGTGTGTGTGGACCTGTGGGCAGCAGGGCTTGTCAGCTGCAGAAGATTTGTGCTTCTCAAAGACCCACATGGGGGTTTGCCCCACCTTCCAAAGCCTGAAACAATTGGGTGCTCCAGTGCCTGAGGCCAGCCCCACCCAGCAGCAATCCTCAGAGAGCTGACCAGAGACCTGAAGGCTGGAGGCTTATAGCAATCATAAGCCCCTAAGCCTAACAACCTGCCACGCTGGGGGCCTACTCACTTAAAAGAAATACTGCAACACAAATGTGGTATTAGAACTTGCAGCCAACTGTGCTGGGCTCCCCACACCTGATAAAGAGACTGAAGGGCTCACAAGAACTACAACCAGCTGAACATTACAACAGCTGGCCAGGAGCATAACTCAGCCTCCCTGGGCGCCTACAGGAAGAGCAAACAGGCCACAACAGAAGGACACATGTAGCTCACATAGGGGTCACCCCTGGAACATTAGAACTGAGGGAAGCACATGGCAGGCCTCCTAAGCCATAACTTACATAAGATCACCTATCCAAGAGCAGGAGACGTAGCTGACCTACCTAATACGTAGACACGAGCACAGGGAAAGAGGCAAAATGAGGAGGCAAAGGAATACATTCCAAGTGAGGGAACAGGACAAAAGCCCAGAAAAGGAACTAAGTGAAACAGAAATGAGCAACCTACCCAACAGAGAGTTCAAACTAAGAGTGTTAAGGATGCTCACTGATGTCGGGAGAAGAATAGATGAACTCAGTGAGAATGTCAACAAAGAAATGGAAAATATAAAAAAGAACAAATCAGAAATGAAGAATACAATACTGGAAATGAAAAATTCAATAGAGGGACTCAAAAGCAGAGTAGAGGATACAGAAGAACGGATGTGTGAGCGGGACGAAAGACTAGAATAAATAACCCAAGCTGAACAGGTAAAAGAGAAAAGAATTAAAAAGAATGAGGACAGTCTAAGGGACCTCTGGGACAACATCAAGCACACTAACATCCGTGTTACAGGTGTCCTGGAAGGAGAAGAGCAAGGCAAAGGGGCAGATAATCTATTTCAAGAAATAATAGATGAAAACTTCCCTAACCTAAGGAAGGAAACAGACTTCCAGGTACAGGAAGCACAGGGAGCCCCAAACAAGATAAACCCAAAGAGGCCCACACTAGACACATCATAATCAAAATGTCCAGAATTAAACATAAAGAGAGAATCCTAAAAGCCGCAAGAGAATGCCAAGTTACATACAAAGGAAACCCCATAAGACTATCAGCAGGCTTCTCAGCAGAAACATTACAGGCTAGAAGAGAGTGGCACAATATATTTAAAGTGCTAAAAGGAAAAAACTTACAGCCAAGAGTACTCTACCCAGCAAGGTTATTATTCAAAATGGAAGGAGAGATCAAAAATTTCTCAGACAAGCAAAAATTAAAGGAGTTTGTCACCAAGAAATCAGTGCTACAAGAAATGTTAAAGGGATGGATTTAAGGGGAAAAGAGAAGACCACAAATAGGAAAAATTATCTATTTCCATGATAAGAGGATAATGGATACAAATGTCCACAAAAAAGCTTAGATATGATATCCAAAACATAAAAGGAGGGAGGAGGGGAGTTAAAAAGTAGAGCTTTCAGACAGGGGTCAAATTAAAGAGATCCTCAATGCTGTATAGAAGAAGAAAGGAACAGAGAAAGAATACTAAAACACTGAGGAAAAAAAGTTAAAAAAATGGCAGTAAGTACATATTTATCAATAGCTACTTTAAACGTCAATGGACTAAATGCTCCAATTAAAAGGGCATAGGGTGGCTGATTGGATAAAACAAGACCCATATATATATTGCATAAAAGAGACGCACTTCAGACCTAAAGACACTCACAAACTGAAATTGAAGGGATGGAAAAAGTTACTCCACGCAAATGGCAATGTAAAGAAAGCTTGGGTAGCAGTACTCATATCAGACAAAATAGACTTTAAAACAAAAACTGTAAAAAGAGACAAAGAATGGCATTACATAATGATCAAGGGAACAATCCAAGAAGAGGATATAACACTTTTAAATATCTACGCATCCAATGTAGGTGCACCTAAATATATAAAGAAATTATTAACAGACATAAAAAGGGAAATAGACAGTAACACAATAATAGTAGGGGACTTTAACACTCCACTTACACCAACAGATAGATCATCCAAACAGAAGATCAATAAGGAGACATTGGCCTTAAATGATGCACTAGAACAGATGGACCTAGTAGATATATACAGAGCATTCCATTCAAAAACTGAAGAATACACATTCTTTTCAAATGCACATGGAACATTCTCCAGGATTGATCACATATTAGGCCACAAAACAAGTCTCCATAAATTTAAGAAGAATGAAATAATACCAAGCATCTTTTCTGACCACAATGCTATGAAACTGGAAATCAACTATAGGAAGAAAATCAGAAAAGCCAGAAATACATGTAGATTAAACAAAATGCTACTGAACAATGACTGGGTCAATGAAGAAATCAAAGAAGAAATCAAAAAATACCTGGAGACAAATGAAAATGAAAATACGACATGCCAGAATTTATGGGATACAGCAAAAGCGGTTCTAAGAAGGAGGTTTAAAGCAATATAGGCCTATCTCAACAAACAAGAAAAATCTCAAAAAAACAATCTAACAATGCACCTAAAGGAACTGGAAAAAGAAGAACAAACAAAACCCAAATTCAGTAGAAGAAGGGAACTAATAAATCTCAGAGCAGAAATAAATGAAATAGAGACCAAAAAAACAATAGAAACAATTAATAAAACCAAGAGCTGGTTCTGTGAAAAGATAAATAAAATGGACAAACCTTTAGCTAGACTCACCAAAAAAAAAGAGAGAAGGCACAAATAAGTAAAATCAGAAAAGAAAGAGGAGAAATTACAACAGACACCTCAGAAATACAAGAGAGTATAAGAGAATACTATGAAAAGCTATAAACCAACAAATTGGACAGTCTAGAAGAAATGGATAAATTCTTAGAATCATACAACCTTCCAAATCTGGATCATGAAGAAGTAGAGAATTTAAATATACCAATCACCAGTAAGGAGATCAAAACAGTAATCTAACACCTCCCCAAAAATAAAAGTCCAGGACCAGATGGCTTCCCTGGTGAATTCTACCAAACATTCAAAGAAGACTTAATACATATCCTTCTCAAACTCTTTCAAAATGTTGAGGAGGAGGGAAAGCTCCCTAACTCATTCTATGAAGCTGACATTACCCTGATACCAAAAGCAGACAAGGACAACACAAAAAAATAAAATTACAGGCCAATATCACTGATGAACGTCAATGCAAAAATCCTCAACAAAATACTAGCAAATTGCATACAACAATATGTTAAAAGATTATACATCATGATCAAGTGGGATTTATTCCAGGTATGCAGGGATGGTTTAACATTCGTAAATCAGTCAACGTAATACACCACAATAATAAAATAAAGAATAAAAATCACATGATCATCTCAATAGATGCAGAGAAAGCATTTGACAAGATACAGCATCCATTTATGATAAAAACTCTGAATAAAATGGGTATAGAAGGAAAGTACCTCAAGATAGTAAAGACCATATACGAGAAACCCACAGCTAATGTCATCCTCATTGGTGAAAAACTGAAAGCTATCCCTCTAAGAACAGGAACCAGACAAGGATGTCCACTCTCACCACTCCTATTTAACATAGTACTGGAAGTCCTCGCCAGAGCAATGAGGCAAGAGAAAGAAATAAAAGGGATCCAAATTGGAAAGGAAGAAGTGAAACTGTCACTATTTGCAGATGACATGATTTTATATATAGAAAACCCTAAAGAATCCACCAGAAATCTTTTGGAAGTAATAAATGAATATGGTAAAGTTGCAGGATGCAAAATCAACATACAAAATTCAGTTGCATTTCTGTACACTAACAACGAATTAGGAGAAAGAGAAATTAAAAATACCATCCCATTTACAATTGCAACAAAAAGAATAAAATACCTAGGAATAAATTTAACCAAAGAGGTGAAAGAGCTGTACACAGAAAACTATAAAACATTGCTGAAAGAAATTGAAGAAGACACAAAGAAATGGAAATATATTCTGTGCTCTTGGATTGGAAGAATTAACATAGTTATGATGTCCATACTTCCTAAAGCAATCTACAAATTCAATGCAATCCCTATCAAAGTTCCAACAACATTTTTCACAGATATAGAACAAAAAATCCTAAAATTTATATAGAACAACAAAAGACCCTGAATAGGCAAAGGAATCCTGAGAAAAAAGAACAAAGCTGGAGGTATCACACTCCCTGATTTCAAAATATATTACAAAGCTATAGTAACCAAAACAGCATGGTACTGGCACAAAAACAGACACACAGATCAATGGAATAGAATCAAAAGCCCAGAAATAAACCCACATATCTATGGACAGCTAATCTTTGACAAAGAAGCCAAGAACATACAATGGAGAAAAGAAAGTCTCTTCAACAAATGGTGCTGGGAAAACTGGATAGCCACATGCAAAAAAGTGAAAGTAGACCCTTACCTTACACCATACACAAAAATTAACTCCAAATGGATTACAGACTTGAATGTAAGACCTGAAACTATGAAACATCTAGAAGAAAACATAGGCATTACGCTCTTCCACATTGGTCTTAGCAACATTTTTTCAAGCACCATGTCTGACCAGGCAAGAGAAATAATAAAAAAATAAACAAATGGGACTACATCAAACTAAAAAGCTTCTGCATAGCAAAGGAAACCATCAACAAAACGAAAAGACAACCTAACAATTGGGAGAAGATATTTGCAAACCATACATCTGATAAGGGCTTAACCTCCAAAATATATAAAGAACTGATGCATCTCAACAACAAAAAAACTACCAACCCAATTAAAAAATGGGCAAAAGACCTGAACAGACATTTCTCCAAAGAAGATGTACAGATGGCCAACAGACACATGAAAAGATGTTCAAAATCATTAACTATCAGGGAAATGCAAATCAAAACTACAATTATATATCACCTCACACCTGTCAGAATGGCTATAATTAACAAGACAGGAAACAACATATGTTGGAGAGGATGTGGAGAGAAGGGAACTCTCATACACTGCCGGTGGGAGTGCAAACTGGTGCAGCCACCATGGAAAACGGTATGGAGATTCCTCAAAAAATCAAGGATAGGACTACCATATGATCCTGCTATTCCACTGCTGGGTATTTATCCAAAGAACTTGAAAACACTAATGCATAAAGATACATGCACCCCAGTGTTCATTGTAGCGTTATTCACAATAGCCAAGACTTGGAAGCAACCTAAGTGCCCATCAAGGGACGAATGGATAAAGAAGATGTGGTATATATACACAATGGAATATTACTCAGCCATAAGAAACGATGAAATCCAGCCATTTGTGACAACATGGGTGGACATTGAGGGTATTATGTAAGGAAAAATAAGTCACAGGGAGAAGGTCAAATACCGTATGATTTCCTTCATTAAGTAGTAGATAAGAACAACAACAAACAAACACATAGAGACAGAGATTGGATTGGTGGTTACCAGAGGGGAAGGGGGGAGGGAGGAGGGCGAAAGGGATAATTTGGCACATGTCTGTGGTGATGGGTTGTAATTAGTATTTGGGTGGTGGACATGATGTAATCTATGCAGAAATAGAAGTATAATGATGTACACCTGAAATTTATACAGTCTTATAAACCAATGTTACTGCAATAACCAAAAAATAAAACAAACAAACAAACAAAAAATGAATCTAGATGAGATTTAAGTAATAAGATTTGAGTAAATTAGAAATGGGATCCATGATGTAAAATGGTAAAAAGGTAGGCAGTGGTTGAAGTGCAGAGTTTGAAAATAGACCAGAGATTTTTAGTGAGAAAAGTGAAGCCTGTCAGAAGCTCTAAGTGTTTTAAACATTGATGGATACTTGTGCTATTGGGCTGCAAAGTTGAAGGATATTTTCGTGAACCAAACACAGTGCCTAGCTTTTCTCCATAGTTATTTTATACCTTGTGACTGTGAACAGCATGTGAAGGCTCCCCAAGACTATTCCCTTGTTTGGTGATTCTATACGAGGACTTATAGAAATCGACATACAGTTATACTCACAGCTATGTTTTATTACAGTAAAAGTATTCAAAACAAAATCAGCAAAGGGAAAGGTGCATAGGTCAAAGTCGCAATGAAACCGGGTATAAACTTCTAAAGAGTCCTTTCCTAGTGGAGTCACAAAGGATGCATTTAATTCCCCAGCAATGTGTTGTGACAGCATATATGAAATGTTGTTTACCAGGGAAACTCATTAGAGACTCCATGTCTGAAGTTTTTATTAGGGGTTGGTCATTTTGGCAGCCTCTATCTAGACTGGACCAAATTTCTAGACTGCCAGAAGGAAGTTCTCCCAGTAGATGTTCAGCATAAACCACATTGTTTTTATAGAGTTTAGGCACAGTGAGTGACTCTTGTCAGTTCTAGGAATTGTGAAAAATTTCCCCTTTAAATCCAAGTTCCC
Source organism: Diceros bicornis minor (assembly GCF_020826845.1). NCBI lineage: Eukaryota > Metazoa > Chordata > Mammalia > Perissodactyla > Rhinocerotidae > Diceros > Diceros bicornis. The sequence continues at coordinate 88,325,137 of NC_080781.1, read as the reverse complement.
AGATACCAGCCAAGGGCCAACCTTGCAAGCAGGCCTTTCTAAGGTTATATTAACTCTCTTCACAATGGCACTAACAGAACTTGTAGATCATCCTTTGTTTCCTAGTTCTTTGTGCTATTATACTTTATACAATATATTCTGAAGCAACCTATCATCTGTATAGGTGTGATTTGTACATGATGCCACAGACTGCTGACTTGTGTACTCCTGGGTCATCATATTTCTTCACTCTTTTTCAAATGGTGCTCTTGTTGCACTACGTATTTGGCCAAGCTTGTGTGCTGTGGGATTCTATCTCATGCTCCCTTCTTTCTTCTAATCTCTTCTCTAGTCACTGCATATTGGTCTCATGCCATACCTAAGTTACTGTGAAGGTTAATGGGAAAAACATGCTTCACTTTGAAATGCCTTTTTATAGCAGGTTGCAATCTACCTTCCTAACAACTCACAAATCTACCTAGGGTCTACTATATTTCTGACTGGTGTTAAAAGGTAATATTGGTGAGGAATTGTAAAATTGAACAAAAGCTCATAAAGATTTAGTATTAGTTAAAATAATTCTAGTTTGCAAATGTGTTGTCCAATAATGATTTACCTTATAGAGGAATGTGCACAGATTTTTTTTTGGTGAGGAAGATTGGCCCTGAGCTAACATCTGCCAATTCTCCTCTTTTTGCTGAGGAAGACTGGCCCTGAGCTAACATCCGTGCCAATCTTCCTCTACTTTGTTTTTATGTGAGATGCCGCCACAGCGTGGCCTGACAAGCGGTGCATTGGTCCCCGCCTGGGATCAGAACACAGGCCACCAGCAGCAGAGCGTGAGCACTTAAGCGCTACACCACGGGGCCGGCACCTAGATTTTTTTTTTTTTACTAGACCGGTGTTGCATTTGCTGGGTGTTGGGCTGCCCATACTAATAGGAATTGCTAAGAAGATTGTGGCGGGCATAATTTTGATGCACCAGACTGTTGTTTGGCTGTGGTCTTGCTGTATTTTAACACAAAACAGTTTGTATATTGCATTCTCTTTTGTATTACTGCATACCCAATGCCAAGGATTTTTTTACCTATTTTAATTCCTGGAAATTGTTCCCATTCTCTAATTCCTTGTTATTCAAAGAGTGTTCCATGGACCAGTAACATTGGGATCACCTGGGAGTTTGTTAGAAACACAGAATCTCAGGCCTATCCCCAGACCTACTGAGTAAGAATCTGCATTTTAGCAAGATTCCCTGTTGATTCATATGCATATTAAAGTTTGGGAGCTACTGCTATAAATCCTGCCGCTATCCTTGCCTCCTCATGCTCCATTATCAACGTGTGTTTCTTTCATGTTACACATCTGGTCATGCTGGGAATTACTAGTGTATTAAGAGTTCAGAGGATTAAAAGAGGTCTGTGAAGTAATGAATTGATTATGCCTGAAATCTGTGGGGAGCAGTCATAACTAACAAAAATTCCCTAAATTGCATTAATTTGGGGAGTGCTGCTACAGCCTCAACTATTAATAAATCGTTTCTCCCGAAAAAAAAGAAAATATAATAGATTGGCTCATTGCTCCTAATCGTGTGGACAAAGTGGGGAAAGAAAAAGGTCAGCTCAAGCTTTCAAATTCCAGCTCAAATGTGACATCAACAACCTAAAAATTTCTATGTCTGCTCTAAAAGAAAACCTTATCTACTATAGATGTGGAGCTGAGATTGATGAAAACGAAACCCATAGTCTAATCCTGTGAGTGGCAGAATTACAACACAAATTGAATTCCCAAACTTCCAGAGTGTCTTTTGTTAAAGTAGGAGCACTGATTTGGAAGGAATGAGATCCTAAAAATTAGAATGGGTACATATGAACATATTCTGATTCATCTGGGACAGTGAAGCTCTACATTCTGCTGAGTCTTCTTTGCCAGTAGAAGTAGCTATTCCACCCCCATGTGAGGAGGTTAACCTTCTTCTGCCTGAGGAACTTGTAATGGCCTCTCTTGATCTAGCTGCTTTACAAGACACTGCTGATTCTCCACCACCACCACTCTTTGCTTCTAGATCTATAACTATATTCAAGTCCCAGTGGTCCTCAAAAGATGAGGTACAAAGTATGACCCAATCTGCTAAATTCCAAAAAACATGTATGATTTCTCAAATTTATGCAAAGAGAAATCTGGTGGGAATATGTGTGGGGAATGGATATTAAAGGTATGGGATAATGGTTGAAGAAGCACAAAGTTTGATCAGGCTAAATTTATTGATATGGGGCACTAAGCAGAGATTCTGGATTCAATGTTTTAGCTTAAGGGGATTAGACAGGGCTCTAACTGTTTTTTGATAAGTTGGCTGAAACATGGACCAAAACATTGCCTATACTAATTGAGAATAAAATGCCAGAACTGCCTTGGTATACTGGAGAGAAAAGTATCCAGAGGCATAAAGGAGATTGGAACGTTAGAGTGGATTTATCAAGCAAAATATGCTTAACTTATCATGTAAAGCATGCTTACTCACCCCAGGAGGGCTGAGAGATGCACTCTTGACCATGACTGTGAGAAATAAATTTGTGAGGGGAGCCCCAATACCCTTGAAGTGCTCTGTGCTCACTCTTCTTTGTAGGTCAGTAATTAGAATAGGGACTACTCTCACTAACTGGGATCTTTAAATGCAATAGGGATAATTGGATCCAGGAGTGTTAGGGACCAATAGGTGGCACTTAATCTTCAAAGAGAAGGAGGATGTGGTTACTCTAATAGACAGCAAAGTCAAACGAATAATCAGAACAGTGTGACTTGCACTGACCTATGACATTGGCTGGTTGATCACAGTCTTCCTAGAAGTAAAATAGGAGATTCATGGCCCCTCAATCATTTCACAGACTTGAGCTGGTTTACTGACTCAAAACTCCTTCAATGAAGGGGAGGCCAGGTGCTCTGGAGGAAGAACTTCACATCACTACCGAAATTTTATACTGTTAATCTTTCTCCCACCTCCTTCAGAGGGTAATAAAGAAAATAATCAGATTATTCAGGAATTACTGGATACCTACCTGAGCTGACACTAATTCTAGGAGACCTAAAACATCACTGTGTTCCACTAGCCAGAGAAGGGGCTTCTGGAAGTCAGGATATCAATGGAATTTTACCTCAGTTTCATCTCAAAGGGAGTGCAGTGTGTCCCCAAGCTCATCCTGTAGTTATTTTCTCAGTTCACAAATGCATAATTGGAATAAAAATACTCAGCAAGTGTCAGAATTCCCACATTGGTTCTCTGACATGTGGAGTGAGAGCTATGATGGAAGGAATGGCCAAGTGGATGCCACTAGAACTGTCTCTACCTAGGAAAATAGTAAAACAAATCATTCTTGGGGGAATTGCAGAAATAAGGGTCACTATTTTGGACTTGAGGAATGAAAGGCTGGTAATTCCCGCCACAACCCTGTCGGGGGAAGAGGGAGAATCTCCCTCTGCCCTTTCCCTTAAGGTTCTTCTGGCTGGCCAAATAATCAACAAGACAGGTTAGCAGGAGAAAATAATACCAAGTTTAATAACATGTATACATGGGAGAAACTCAGAAATGAGCAACTCGTCCCTCTGTCTAAGCTGCTTGCTTAAGTATTGCGGCTAAAGGCGAGGAGCGTGTTGGGGGTGGGTAGTGGCCTGGGACTTCAGAGGGCAGGAGGACAATTCTTTTCGGGGTCATCTATAGATAATGTGGTCAGGGAGAGACAGAGTTTTTTGATAAAAGAGGCTTGGTGCCTTTGCTATCGTAACCTCTATCCTACATTATCTTTATAGCCATCATGATAGAAGATCTGTTCCAGGAAGGGGCCACCATGTCAAATTCTTTAGGCAGTTAGTGCGGGAGGTCAAATGTCCTTCAGAGAAGACAATCAAGGTAAAGAGATATATTTCAGGGTGGCCAAATCTTGATCTCCCACAACCCCATTAACTTGCATATTTGGTCTGTGAAGAAAACAGATGGATCTCAGAGAAGGACAGTGGATTATACTAAATTACTCAGGTGATGACTCCAATTGTGGCTGCCATTTCAGAGTGTCGTTTTATTATATCTGTTACTAAAGACTACCAGAAGCAATTTTCTTTAGACTGGCAAGGCTGTCAATATATCACCACCATCTTATCTCAGAGATATATCAACTCTCCAGCCTTATATCATATTTTAGTCTACAATGACCTTGACTACCCTTCCACAAGATATCACACTGAACTATTATATTGATGACGTTCTACTGATTGGACCTAGTGAGCAAGAAGTAGCAGCTATTTAAGACTTATTGGTAAGTAATTTGTGTGTGTGAGAGAAAGAAGTAAATCTGTAAAAAATTCAAAAGCCTTCCACCTTGGTGAAATTTCTAAGGGTCCAGTGTGTGTGGCATGTTGAGGTATTCCTTCTAAGGAAAGGATAAGTTGTTGCATCTGGCCTTTCCTACAACCAAAGTAGAAGCACAGGGTTTAGTAGTCCTTTTATATTTTCATATTCCTCATTTGGATGGGCTATTATAACCCATTTACTGAGTGGCCAAAAAAGCTGCTAGCTTTGAGTGTGGCCCAAAATAAGAAAACATTCTGGGTCCCACCTGGTGGCATAGTGGTTAAGTGCACATGCTCTGCTTTGGCAGCCTGGAGTTCACGGGTTGGGATCCCGGGAATGGACCTATGCACTGCTCATCAAGCTATGCTGTGGGATGCATCCTACATAAAATAGAGGAAGCACAGATGTTAGCTCAGGGCCAATATTCCTCAGCAAAAAGAGGAGGATTGGCAACAGATGTTAGCTCAGGGCTAATCTTCCTCACCAAAAAAAAAGAAGACACTCTGCAACAAGTACAGGCTACCATGCAAGCTGCTATTCCACTTGGGCCACGTGGTCTAGCCAAGCATAACAGTGCTTGAAATGGCAGTGGCAGATAGAGATGCTGTTTGGAACCTTTGGCAGGCTCCTATTGGTGAACAACAGCACAGGTCCTTAGAATTTTGGAGCAATGTCCTCCAAAGTCTTCTGAAGGTAACTACTCTCCTTTTGAGAAACAGCTTTTGGCTTATTACTGGGACTTAGTAGAGACTGAATGCTTAACTGTAGGCAACCAAGTTAGAGTTGCTCATTGTGAATTGGATGTTGACTGATCCACCTTGCCACCTTGGGCATCCACAGCAGCACTCCATCATCAAACGGAAGTGGCATATGTGAGATCAGGCTCCAGCAGGCCTCAAAAGCACAAGTAAGTTACATGAGGTAGTGGCCCAAAAGCCAATGGTCACCACGACAGCTACAGTTCCTTCTCTCTTCCAACCTGAAACTATAGCTTCATTGGGAGTTTCCTAGTCTCATTTGACAGAGGAAGAGAAAACTCAGGCCTTGTTTGTGGATGATTCTCTATGATATGAAGGTACCACCCAAAGGTGACAACTGTAGCATTACAGCTTCTTTCTGGGATATCCCTGAAAGACAGTGGTGAAGGGAAATTCTCTCAGTGGGCAGAACTTCAAGAAGTGTACCTTGTTAATTTTGCTGGGATGGAGAAATGGCCAGATTTGCAATTGTAGACTGGTTCAGGGATTGTGGCCAAAGATTTGGCTGAATGGTCAGAGACTTGGAGGGAATGCTATGGGAAAACTGGTGACTAGAAGATAAGAGATATATGGATAGACTTTTCTGAATGGGCAAAAATTATGAAAATATCTATGTTCCACTTGAATGCTTATCAAAGTGTAATCTCAACAGAGAAAGATTTTAATAATCAAGTGGATACGATGACCTGTTCTGTGGACACGTCAACTTCTTTTCCCTGCCACCCCTAGTTTTGATCATTTGCCCATGAACCTAATCAACATGGCAAGGATGTAGGTTATTCACAGGCTCAGGAACAATGATTTTCATGTACCAACACTGACGTGACTATGGTGACTGCTGACTATCCAAACTGCCATCAACGGATGCTAACACAAATTCCCCAAGATGGCAATGTACTCCTGGTGATCAGCCAGCTACCTGGTAGCATATTAATTACATTGAACTGATTCCATCATGAAAGAGACATCACTTTATTTTTGCTGAAATAGACACTTACTCTGGATTCAGATTTATTTTTCCTACATGCAATGCTTCTCAAAAACTATCATCCAATGACTTACAGAATGTCTTGTTCACTATTAGGATTTTCCTACAGCAACACTGGTGCTCAAGAAAGTGACTTCAAGCAAATGAAGTGTGATATTGGGCTCATGTTCATGGAACTCATTGCTCTTACCATGTCCCCCACCATACAGAAGCAGCTTACTTGAGAGAAAGATGGAATAGCCATTTAAAAATTCAGCTACATTTCAAGGCTGGTCAATGTTCCCTAGGAGACTGTATATGCTCCAAATGTGCATCCAATATATGATATTGTTTCTCCAATGGCGAGCGTTCACTATTTCTTAGCCTAGATAAAGTTTTGTCAATTTTGTTTATCTTTTCAAAAAACCAAAACTTAGTTTCATTGATTTTCTTCTACTGATTTCCTAATTTCAATTTCATATATCTCTGTTCCAATCTTGATTATTTTCTTCCTTTTGCTAACTTTGGGCTTAGTATGTTCTTTTTCTAGTTCCTTGAGGTATAAAATTAGGATGTTTGTTTGAGATATTTCTTCCTTTTTAATGTAGGAGTTTATCAGTATAAACTTCCCTCTTAGTTCTGCTTTTGCTGCATCCCATAAATTTTGGTATGTTGTGTTTTTGTTTTCATTTGTCTCAAAATATTTTTAGATTTACATTTGATTTCTTCTTTGACTCATTGATTGTTCAGGAGTGTCTTAATTTCCACATATTTGTGATTTTCCAATTTTTCTTCTGTTATTGATTTGTAGTTTCATACCACTGTGGTCAGAAAAGATACTTGGATATCAGGCTTCTTAAATATGTTAATTTTTTTGTGTGTGCCCTAACATGTGATCTTTCTTGGAGAATGTCCTGTGCACACTTGAGAGAATGTGTATTCTACTGCTGTTGGTTGGAATGTTCTATATATGTCTGTTAGGTCCATTTGGTCTATAGTTTTGTTTAAGTCCACTTTCACAGTATTGATTTTTTATCTGGACGATCTATCCATTGTTGAAAGCAGGGTATTGAAATCTCCTACTATTATTGTATTGCTGTCTTTCTCTTTTCAGATCTGTTAATGTTTTCTTTGTATATTTAGGTCATCTGAGGTTGAATATATATATATATTTAGTGTCCTTTCATTTCAACTTGAAGAACTCCTGTTAGCACTTATTGTAAAGCAAGTCTAGTGGTGATGAACACTCTCACCTTTTGTTTGTCTGGGAAAGTAAATATCCCCCTTTCATTTTTTTAAGACTTGATTTTTTTAGAGAAGTTCTAGGTTTATAGCAAAATTGAGAGGAAGGTCCAGAAATTTCCCATATACTTCCTGCCCCAACACACGCATAGCCTCCCATATTACCAATATTGCTCACCAGGATGGTACATGTTTTACCAAGGATGAACCTACATTGACACATCATAATCACCCAAAGTCCACAGTTTGTTTACCTTAGGGTTCACTCTTGGTGTTTTACATTCAATTGGTTTGACAAGTGAATAATGATATTTATCCATAATTAAAATATCATACAGAGTATTTTACTGCTCTAAAAATTCTCTGTGCTCAGACTGTTTATCAGCCCTCCCATCCCAGGCAACTGACCTTTTTATTGTCTCCATAGTTTTGCCTTTTCCAGAATGTCATATACTTGGAGTTGTGCAGTATGTAGCCTTTTCAGATTGTCTTCTTTTACTCAGTAGTAAGCATTTAATGTTCCTCTATGTCTTTTCACAGCTTGATAGCTCATTTCTTTTCAGTACTGAATCCATTCATATACTGAAGGGCATCTTGGTTACTTCAAAGTTTTAGCAATTATGAATAAAGTTGCTATTAACCTCCATCTACAGAATTTTGTGGGGGCATTAAGTTTTCAACTCCTTTGGGTAAATACCAAGGAACATGATTGCTGGATCATATGGTAAAAGTATTTTTAATTTTTTAAGAAGCCAGCAAACCGTCTTCTGAAGTGTCTGTACTATTTTGCATTCCCACCAGCAGTGTATGAGAGTTTCTGCTGCTCCATATCCTTGTCAGCATTTGGTTTTGTCAATGTTCTGGATTTGGGGCATTCTAATAGTTATGTAGTGGTATCTTGTTGTTTTAATTTGCATTTTTTCTAATGACATATGATGTGGAGTATCTTTTGTCATGCTCATTTTCTATCTGTATATCTTCTTTGATGAGGTGTATGTTAAGGCCTTTGACCCATTTTTAAATCAGGTTCATTGTTATCTTACTTTTGAGGTTTAAGAGCAGCTCTTTATATATTCTGGATAACAGCCCTTTATCAGATGAGTCTTGTGCAAATACTGTCTCTGAGTCTGTGATTTCTCTTCTCATTCTCTTGATATTGTCTTTCACAGAACTGAAAATTTTAAATTTAACAAAGTATAGCTTCTCAATTATTTCTTTAATGCATTGTGCCTTTAGTACTGTATCTAAAAAGGCGTTACCATACTCAAAGTCGTCTCGGTTTTCTCTTACATTATATTCTAGGATTTTTGCAGCTTTGCATTTTACATTTAGGTCTATGATCCATTTTGAGTTAATATTTGTGAAGGGTATAATGTGTGTGTCTTGATTTACTTTTTGCATGTAGATTTGCAGTTGTTCCAACACTGTCTTGATATTATAGCTTTATAGTAAGGCTTGAAGTCCAGTAGTGTCAGTCCTCCAACTTTGTATTCTCCTTCAAGATTGTGCTGGGTATTCTGGTTCTTTTGCCTCTCCACATAAGCTTTAGAATCAGTTTGTCAATATGCACAAAATAACTTGCTAGTATTGTGAACGGATTGGATCTTTAGATCAATACGGGAAATATTGACATCTTGACAATATTGAGTCTTCCTATCCATAAAAATGAAATGTCTCTTCATTTATTTAGCTCTTTTTTGATTTTTTCCATCAGGATTTTGTAGTTTTTCTCATATAGATCTTGTAAATATTTTGTTAGATTTATAACTAAATATTTTATTTTGGGGAGGTGCTAACATAAATAATATTGTGTTTTTAATTTCAAATCGACTTATTCATTGTTTCTATATAGAAAAACAATTGACTTTTGTATATTAACCTTGTATCTTGCAACCTTGCTATAATACCTTATTAGTTTCAGGAGATTTTGATTAATTCTTTCAGATTTTCTACATAGAATATTATGTTATCTGTGAAAAAAGACAGTTTTATTTCTTTCCTCCAAATCTGAGTACCCTTTTATTTCCTTTTCTTGCCTTATTGCATCAGCAAGGACTTCCAGTAAGATATTGAAAATGTGTGGTGAGAAGGGACATCCTTACTTTGTTCTTGATCCTGGTGAGAAAGTTTTTAGTTCTCCTCATTAAGTATGATGTTATTTGTAATTTTTTTTGTAGGTAGCTTTATTAAGCTGAGAAAATTCCCCTCTATTCCTAGTTTACTGAGAGTTTTTATCAATAATGGACATTAGATTTTTTCAAATGCTTTTTCTGCATCTTTTGATGTGATCATGTGATTTTTTTAGCCTGCTGATGTGATAGATTACATTAATTGATTTTGAATATTGAGACAGGCTTTCATACCTAGGATAAACTCTAGTTGGTTGTGGTGTATAATTCTTTTTATCCTTTTTTGGATTTAATTTGCTGATATCTTGTTGAAGATTTTTGCATCTATGTTCATGAGAGATGTTGGTCTATAGTTTTCATTTCTTATGATGTTTTTGTCTGGGTTTGGTATTAGGTAATGCTGGCCTCATAGAATGAGTTAGGAAGTATTCCTTCTGCTTCTATCCTCTGAATTGGTATAATTCAATTGGTACAATACAATAGAGAATTGGTACAATTTCTTCATTAAATGTTTTGTGTAATTTGCTAGTGAACCCATCTGAGCCTAGCCGTTTCTGCTTTGGAAAATTATTGATTATTGATTCAATTTTTGTAATAGAAATAGGTTTATTCAAATCATATATTTCTTCTTATGTAAGTTTTGGCAAATTGTGTCTTTCAAGGACTTAGTACATTTCATCTAGGTTATCAAATTTATGGGTATAGAGTTGTTCATAATATCTCTTTATTATCTTTTTAATTTCAATGTGATCTGTAGTGATAGCCCCTCTATTATTTCTGATATTTGTAATTTATGTGCTCTCTATTTTTTACTTAGTTAGCCTGGTTAGAGACTTATTGATTGTATTGAGGTTTTCAGAGAGTTGGCTTTTGGTTTTATTAATTTTTTCTACTGATTTCCTGTTTTAATTTCATTGATGTCTGCTCTAATACTTATTACTTCTTTTTTTCTGCTTACTTTAGATTTAATTTGCTCTCCTTTTTCTGGCTTCCAAGGGGGAAACTTAGATTATTGATTTTATATCTTCCTTCTTTTCTAATATATTCATTCAGTGCTATAAATTTTCCTAAAACTATTGCTTTTGCTGCACCACACAATTTTTGGTAAATTGTTTTCATTTACATTTAGTTTAAAATATTTTAAAATTTCTTTTGAGATTTTTTTGATGCATATATTATTTAGAAGTGTGTTGTTTAATCTCCATGTACTTTGGAATTTTCCAGTTATTGAATTCTAGTTTCATTCCATTTTGGTCTGATAGCAGACATGGCATGATTTCTATTCTTTTAAATTTTCAAAGCGTATTTTATGCCCCAGAATGTGATCTATATTGGTGAATGTTCCATGTTGACTTGAGAAGATGGTGTATTCTGCTGTTGTTGTAAGAAATAGTCTATAGATGTCTATTATATCTATTTATTTGATTACATTGTTAAGTTCAACTGTGTCCTTACTGATATTCTGCCTACTAGATCTGTCCATTTCTGAGAGAGGGGTTTTGTAGTCTTCAACTATGATAGTGGATCCATATATTTATCCTTACAGTTCTATCAGTTTTTGTCTCACATACCTTGATGCTCTGTTTCTAGGTGCATATGCTTTAAAAATCGTTATGTCTTCTTGGAGTCTTTGACTTTTGGCACTGTCTCTATTTCTCATGGAAAACACAGGAAAAGAAGAGAGAAATGACCAGAAAGGCTATTTAAAGAAATACTGGCTAACATTTCCTAAATATGAGGAGAAAAATAAAATCCAGTTTCATAAATCTCAACAGACCAATAAGACAAATCTAAAGGAATCTACACTGAGATACATTATAATCAAATTGCAAAAAGTCTACAACACAGAGATATCTTTGACATATAAAATTTTCACTATAATGACTCTCAATATTGGAGTCTTTATTATTATTTTGTGTGTGTGTGTGTGTGTGAGGAAGATCAGCCTTGAGCTAACATCCATGCTAATCCTCCTCTTTTTGCTGAAGAAGACCGGCTCTGAGCTAACATCCATTGCCAATCCTTCTCCTATTTTTCCCAAAAGCCCCCCAGGGATAGTTGTACGTCATAGTTGCACATCCTTCTAGTTGCTATATGTGGGACACGGCCTCAGCATAGCCAGAGAAGCTGTGCATTGGTGCGCGCCCGGGATCTGAACCTGGGCTGCCAGTAGCAGAGTGTGCGCCCTTAACTGTTAAGCCACGGGGCCAGCCCATGGAGTCTTTATTATTCTTTTAAATTGTGAGACAATTTTTAGATTCAGATATTCTTTTAGCTACGGAAAATTCTTGTTCTTTCAGTGCACTAATCTGTATAATGACTCTATTATCTGTTTTTTATAATTCATCTTTCCCATTTTTCACCATAAATGCTTTTATGCAATAATTCTCATCTTTTTACTTTTTAAAATTTTCACTTGTCAAGTGAGTGGAGTATATCTTTCAATATGCTAACATAAGCTGACTGAATTTTACACTTTTATGTCACAGAATTGCTCAAAATTCTAAGTAAATTTCCAGCTATTTTGGGGATTACACTTTCAGAGAAATTACCAGCCAGTCTGACAATTCATTCTTTGCAGATAGTATTTTTCTCTTTCTGGATATTGGTGTGGCTCTCTTTTTATCCTTGCCATTGAATGTGTTAAATTAATAAAGGAAACTTCAACTAAAATTGAGTTGGGAAGGACTGTAGAGGAAGTTCTCACTGTCTACCACTCATCATCAATTACCCCAAACAGGAAGACATCAAATACAGACCTCAACAGGAAGACATCAATTACTAACCTCAACAGGAAGAGATGTACCTTGCACTTGCAAACAGGAAGTGCAACTACTTTACTACTCCAGCAGGAGGAAGGGAGGCTTTCTTCTTGCCCAACAATAAACCCAGCTAATAGAAAACACTGCAGCTCAGCGAAAGAGAAGCCGTCATCCCTTGATCATTTACTTTCCTCCAATGAACTTTCTTTTTTTTCTTGCTGATGGCTTCCCTTCCTTGTCCCACCCTCCTTACTGTAAAAGTCTTCCATGTTGTGTAAGTTCTTGGAGATGCTGCCCAATTCATGAATCATTTAATAAAGCCAATCAGATCTTCAAATTTACACAATTGAGTTTTATTTTCTTAACAGGTTGGTGGCAGAAATTGGATCTTAAGGAAACTTCTGATTACTTTCAGAGAAAAGGAGTAACACAGGTGTGGTGCCTGTGAACTCTTTTAAGTTTACTGTCTTTCTCACTGTTTCCAGGGGCCACTGATAAGTTCCTCTCAGTTCCAGCTCCATTTTCTCTTTGCTTTTGAGCTCCCAATCTAATTGCCTTTCCTTTATGGGTTTTCTTTTTGGACCAAAATTCCTAAGATACAGTAACGTCTTTTGATTACTGCTGTTTTTTTGAGTGGAAAACTCTAGCCCTTAAATCTGTCCCCAGATTTTGTTTGGAATCATCCCCCAGATTCCATGCTGAGAACTGTTGGTGGCAGCTACAGTTCTCCATTTTGTTTGCAATCAGTCCCCATTCCTTGTGGTTTACTGGTTTGGTCCTTAGCCCCAGTGCAAATTTCTATGGGAATTGGTGGTGGTATGCAGAGGGCCTTCTTTTGGCCAGGATGTAGTAACATCTCTTGGTTACTGCTGATATATTAAGTTCCAGGGTGTAGTAAAATCTCTTGGTTACTGCTGATATATTAAGGTGAACAGGTTTGTTTGTATAGTTTTGTCTAGATGAAGGCTAAATAAAAAAATGAGATTCTTTATATCTAAAGAATTGAACACACTATCTTTTGACAAATCTGCTTATTTTATGTTTAATGACTATAGTTCCAGAAGTTACAGATATCTAGAAAGATGGCAAAATTTTATTAAAAACAACCTAGAGTTACAATGGTCATTATGGGAAATGTTGCAAATAGATAAATTTTCTCATCTAAAAAATGCACTTAAGAGCAAGGGATCAAAGGTAGACTGGGATGTTTAATTAGTATGCAGAAGCTTACAAGAGGTTTCAAGATTGCAAAATGGCTTCATTAAAAGATTCATTCATTAAAAGACAAATTAGGGACAAAAAGCACCTAAAACAAAAGATGATAGGATGGATACGACTATGGACATGACTCCTACTATTCCCCTTGTCTTTTTTCACCTGAGTACTCATATTTTACTAATTCTCTGTCTGAACTGCTAGTTTACTCTGAAGAGACAATCAAATAATTACTATTTAAAAATAACTACCTGAGGCTGTAGATAAGCCCCCTCAGGTGCCTTTCACCCTGTGGTCAAAGACTGAGAAAAGAGCTATAGTCAAAGAATTGTCAAAACACTGGCCCAAAGATTGATGTCTCCATTGTAATCAACTGGAACACTGGAAAAGAAATTGTCCTCAAAAACTCCATGCAAATTCTTCAACATCAACTTAAATGCCCCCATACGGGCCCCTCCCAGAGTTCATGAATCTCTGAGGGATTTTTTGGTAATCTGATAGATTATTTTTTTTAAACAGCCAAAGGAAACTAAAATTAAAATTACTGGGGTTGTTTGATCTGCTAGAAATATTTATTTTTTGTCTTGGCTGAAAGCTGGCAAGATACTTAAAAGAATTTAGTAACTTTATTAGCAGAAATTTGGCCAAATTGAAAACTGATATTCAGAGCCTATTAGGAATTTTTATGGTCTTCTCCCCTGTGCTAAAATAAAACTATGTACCTCAAAACAAAAACTATAAGATCTCTGTTTGCATCTGTTTGTGTGCTTGTGTGTGCCCACATATTTTTGTGTTGTAAATGTGTGATGTTTTTCTACCTCCAGATGGTGTTGCCAAAATTAATTTGTAAAAGAGCTCTATTTAGTTGGTTTGAACAACAAGTGATTATAAAGATCCAGCATTCTAAAGTTGTCAGAAAATATAACAGAAACTAACCCAAATGCTTTTCAAGTTCACACAATCTGGGATAATTTTTGGTAAATAAAAGCTAGTTTAAGTTTTTTGATTTAATTAAAACAGCCATGTATTTAGAGTTATCAACATTAAATATAATACTTTTATTCTGCTTAGACTTACAAATTTGTCAACAAGAAAAATAACTCAGTGTTATGGAAATTTCATAAATAATCTAAACCTAAGTGTTAAGAGCAAATAAATTAAATCCAAGTAGAATAAAATGTTTTTTAGGCAAAATTTTCAAATATGTTTCCCAAATCTTTTCAGCAACCTGAAACTTTAGAGTTTTTCTAAGTTAAAGTAAATGATGGTGACTTAAAGAAGGTCTAGATAATTTCCTAATAAGATAAAATATTGGAAATTAATTATTGAACATAGGTTTATCTACTTTTGCCTTCTTATTTCAGAGAAACTAAAGATAAAATTTGGTCTCTTATTAAACATATTTTGTGTCATGATGAGAATATTTCTATGAAAACACATATTTCTATATATTATAAACACTTTGTCTTCCAATTCATAGATTACTAATGTAAAAGATAGTTCATAATTGCTTACTTCTTAGTTTTAACTAGAAATTAAAATTTTTATGAGGGTTAAAAATTCTAACAAATGTAATTAAAACTTCTGGAAATAATATGGGAAAGGAAATTTATGTATGGTCAGGACTGAGTAAGATTGGAATCCTTCTTTATGCTGTTTCTGTATAGAAATATGTGTTATAGAAATTGTGTAAAATTTCTTTAAATCCTGATATCCTCTGGTATAATGTTGTCAGTCATCATTCTAGTTATTATATTAGCATGTTATATGTAACAGAAATAACCAAATCCCTTTGTCAAATGCATTATAATAAATCATATGTTTAGTCTTTAGTAATTTATAGTTATTCTGATGCCTTTGTAAAGATACTTCATCTTCAGGAAGATTTATAGAAAGCAAACTTATAAAACTTAACTGACTGTCATCAAAATTGAGACTCATAATAAAAGGACTAAATTTGGGTATCAGGGAAATGTCTTAGCTAACTTTCATGCACTTCATTGGGCAAATTTTGTGAGGCTTAATGAAAGCCTTGCAAGCTACTTGGAACTACCACAGTCCCTATCAACTACTGTTGACTAACCCTTGTGCTGTCAATTCCAGGGAGTTGACTCTTGGATTCACGTGTTGTGTCTAAAGAAGGCAGCAAACCCCAAGTGGACCTGCACACTGCCTGGTGACCTGAAATTTAAGATTTCCAGGAATTGAAGCAGATGGCATCTGGAAGAAACAGCTTGCCCAAGATGACTGGAGCAGGTCTGTACACCCTTTCTTCACTATTGTTTCTTACTTCATTTTCTCCCTCCTTTTCTTGGAAGGGCAATGCCCTTGTCCACATTTGCCAATCTATTGCAAAAAGAGGAAGCCTCTTTGTTAGATTTGTCATCAGAAGCCAAGACAGCAATGACTCCTTAGTTCCCCCTAAATAACTTTGCTGGAATTCTAAATGCCACTATATTTATGTAGTCTTTCAATATGTAGTAGTACAATATCTGAGTCTTGGTTGAATGATGCTAACACCTCTATACCATACCAATAAATAGGTCCCTGAATGTCATCACTTATGCAGGAGCTTTATGCACACCTTCTAGCTACATCTTTGTATGTGGAGGTTTTGGTAATCACCTTCATGCCTTGGCAACTTATTGTCTTGCCAGCTGAAGAATAAAAGGACAGTGTGTCCTTGATGTATTCACTGTTCTATTCTCTTTATGTAACAAAATGAAAGACTCCCCATTGGTTCATCCCATAAAACTTCTATAACCACCTTAAAAGAGAACTTCTAAGAGGCATACGTGATTCTGGGCTTGCCTTTGCAGAAAGAACTTTCTCTCTGTGGGTTAGAGTAAGTGCCAATAAACAAATGATCAGAAATCTCCCTCTACATTAGGAAAGTTGGCTGATTCCATAGTCAAAGCAGTCTTAGCTCAGTAACAATTGTTGACTCATTGGCTAAAATAGTTTTGGATAATTATATAGCCCTTGATATAACTGAACAAGGAGGTATCTTTGCAATTGCAAGCTCCTTGTGTTGCACATGGACAAATGACAACAAATTTCGTGTGATGATCCATGGTCTTTTGATCTGTTTAACTGGTTACCTTCAGGTCTGGGATCCTGGTTTAGAACTATCTTACAAACTGAGTTTGTTAAGTTGTTTTTAATTCTGCTCTGTATACCTTTTGTTAAGTTCTGTACCTATTGCTTGTTGAACCTTTGCAAAAATGGCATGTCTAATAAGGTGATGCTAACTAAGCACTTCGAGATGCTTTCCAACACTTACAACCTCAACTGGATATAGACTTTGAATAAGAAAAGCCTGAGGGTTCTCCCTACTACCCTTCCTTGTTACTCAAGTATGGCCTCAAGCAGTTTCCAGTCCATATACTTTTCCTCAAACATGGGACACAACACCCAGGAAAGGTCCTTCCTGACACCAAGGGACAAAGTCTACTGAAAAAAAAGGCTGAGTCTTGATCAGTGATGATTTCAGAGAAAGATCTTGATTAAAAGGAATGAACTATTAAATTAGTAAAGGAAACCTCAACTGAAATTGGAGTCAGGAAGGCCTATAGACAGAGCTTTCATGACCTGCCACTCATTCTCAATTACCCCAAACAGGACGACATAAGTTACGGACCCCAACAAGAAGTGTCAGTTACTGACCTCAACATGAAGAGATGTACCTTGCACTCCCAAACAGGACTGCAACTACTTTACTATTCTGGCAAGAGGGAGGAAGACTTCCTTCTTGCCCAGCAGCAAGTCCAGCCAATGGAAAATGCTGCAGCTCAGCCAATAAGAAGCAGTCATCATCTAAACTTTTACTCTCCTCTGATGCACTTTCTTTATTTTTTTTCTTGCTGATGACTTCCTTTTCTTGTCCTGCCCTCCTTGCTGTAAAATCCTTCCATGTTGTGTAACCCCTCATAGGATCATTCTGCCTGCCAGCTGCTGATACGCTGCCTGATTCATGAATCATTTAATAAAGCCAATTAGATCTTCAAATTTACTCAGTTGAATTTTATTTTTTAACAAAAGTCTTGCCTGAGCTTGTGTAGATGTTGGGCTGCTTTCATTATTATTCATAATGGTAATTAATATTAATATTATATATGGTAAAATTTTAAATTGGTTCATGTGTTCAGTTCGGAAAATATTATTTCATTAGTATTATTCCTAATCTATTTGTAATAGTCTACTTTTCAGCATCATCATTAAGAATTTTGACTATATTATCAATCCTTGTAAGTTAATCTTCTCTGATCTCTTTCACCATTAAAACTTTTATGCCATAAATCTGAATGCTTTTTTTTAATGTTCAATTTTTAACCTGTAGTTGAGTTGGAATGTAACTTTAATATCCTGGTTTGGGCCAATTCTAGCACTGTGCAGATGTGGCCAGATTGTTTATTTTTAAAACTGTGATGTCAGAGCGTTTCGCATAATTCTGTCTATGCTGTCCTGGCAACCTTCATACACACAGTATTTCAGAGCGAACTTAGAGCAGTCTGATAATTCACCCTTTCCAGGTAACATATATTTTATCTTTTCTGGAGTTTTTGAATTCTGACTTTGACTTTCAAATGTTCAATCAGATTGTATATAAATATTAACATCTTTCCTTTTTGATTATTGTGGTGTGATTTTTGTTTGACTTACATTTTCTGTAACTTTTTTTTTTTTTTTTTGGTGAGGAAGATCAGCCCTGAGCTAACATCCATGCTAATTCTCCTCTTTTTGCTGAGGAAGACCGGCTCTGAGCTAACATCTATTGCCAATCCTCCTCCTTTTTTCCCCCAAAGCCCCAGTAGATAGTTGTATGTCATAGTTGCACATCCTTCTAGTTGCTGTATGTGGGATGCCGCCTCAGCATGGCTGGACAAGCGGTGCGTTGGTGCACACCCAGGATCCAAACCCAGGCCGCCAGTAGCAGAGCGTTCGCACTTAACCGCTACCCCATGGGGCCGGCCTTGTAACTTTTTTTAAAAAATATAATTGTAATGGTCTTTCTCAGCTACCACCCTTATTATATACTTTTCACTCTGTTATCACTCATTCCAAGTTATTAATTTTATATTTCTTTAATGCACTATATGGTGATATATTTTATAGCACGATGTCTGAGTGCTTTTTTACTTTTTGGTTTTTGTCTTTGAATTTATATCTATCATTTGTGTGTATCATTGATATCCTAGCCTAGGTCAAACTCAGCACGGTGAACATATGGCCATCTTGATTGGTTTTTCACTGTGAGATCAGAAACTTTCTCAAAATTCTAGGTTGTCATGGCAACAACATTCATGTACATAATGCTTCAGAGCCAAATTAGACTAGTCTGATACCTCTCTCCAGGTAATATTTATTTTGTCTTTTCTGGATTTTGTAAGTTTCTAAGTTTACCGTTGATGTTTGAAAGTTCCACTAGATTATGTTTAGATATTGGCTTACTTTATTATTATATGGTGTGTTATTTGTTTGATTTACATCTTCAGCTCTGGAATTTTTTTCTTTTTTAAGAATATAACTGTAATGGTCTAATTTTCAGCCATCTTCCTTATATGTGCTCTCAATGTAAATAATCAGTAATCATTCTATTGTAAGAGAAAGGGAGAGAGAGTTTTATTTGAGCCAAACTGAGCACTATATCCTGGGACTGCAGCCTTCACAAAGGAAGGAAACACTCTGGAGAAAAGTGATTTTCAGCACAGTTATATACCATTTTCAAAGAGACATATACCGAGCGTGACAGGGGTACATTCTTTCAAAGGTTCAAAGAGATATTTTGTTAGAGATTAGCATGTATGCAATGGGCTGACATGACCCCAGAGCTACGGAAAGGGAGACTTATTTTCAAAGAATGCTGGTGTCATAGGAAGGGAGGCATCAATTCTTGTCTTCAAAGAGAACATTCTTTACTTAAGATAATGATTAAAGCAGATGTACAATGTATATTTGACAAACCACAAGTCAGTCCTCTTGGTTGAAAAAAAATTTCAAGTTTAAATCATAATGGCTTCCCTGTATACTTCAGTATATGAAAATTTTCTCATATCAGTGCTTGTCATTCTATTATCACTTCTTCCAAATTATTCATGTTTTCTCTCTTTAATTGCCATATATTTTATGTCTATTTTATTTGTGCCTTTTTTTCTTTTTTATATTTTTATTTATATATATCACTTTAATACCCTAGCCTAGGCCAATGCTAGTACTGTGAACATGTGACCAACTTGGTTGGCTTTTTAACTGTGATGTCATAAAGTCTCTCACGATTTTAAGTTGTCCTAGCAACCTTCATGCACCCAGTGTTTCAGAGCCACCTTAGACCAGTGTGATTATTCACCCTTTCAGGTAAAATCATTTTACTTTTTCTGGATTTTTGGGGGTTTCTAACTTTATCCTTGATCTTTGAAAGTTTTACCAGATTATATATAGATATTGGTTTGTTTTCTTTAATATTATCCTGGTGTATATTTGTTATATATATATGGCGAAATTGATTGACTTTTTCAATGTAAGATCATAAAGTCCCTCAAAGTTTGAAGTTGCCCAGACAATCTTCTGATGCACAATGACAATGTCATCTGACATCAGTCTGACAATTCAACTTTGGGAGGTCACCTATTTTTCTTAATTCTTGATTTTTGGAAGTGTGCCAGATACATTCATATATTGTCACATTCTAATTATTCCTCTTCTGGTACATATTTGTAATATATCCTCACAATTTATACATATTTATGATCAGCATATCCACCATACCTTTGAAGCTGTAATTACTAATTAAACCTATATTATGTATTTTTGTATTTTAATATCATGTATATATTTATGTATTTATATGTAGTTATTCAATTTTCATCTACTACTTGAGTTCAGTGTAACTTTAATATGCTAGTATGGGCTGACATCACTACTATGAACATGTTTCTGCCTTGGTTGAGTTTTTATTTTTAATTTGTTACACATTTATTTTATTTTGTTTTTAATTTTTTGTTTATTGCAGTAACATTGGTTTATAACATTGTATAAATTTCAGATGCACATCATTATACTTCTATTTCTGCAAAGATTACATCATGTTCACCACCAAAATACTAATTACAACCCATCACCACACACATGTGCCGAATTATCCCTTTCTCCCTCCTTCCTCTCCCCTTCCCCTCTGGTAACTACCAATCCAATCTCTGTCTCTATGTGTTTGTTTGTTGTTGTTAGTATCTACTACTTAATGAGTGAGATCATACGGTATTTGACCTTCTCCCTCTGACTTATTTCACTTTGCATAATACCTTCAATGTCCATCCATGTTGTCACAAATGGCTGGATTTCATCGTTTCTTATGGCTGAGTAGTATTCCATTGTGTATATATACCACATCTTCCTTATCCATTCGTCCCTTGATGGGCCCTTAGGTTGCTTCCAAGTCTTGACTATTGTGAATAACGCTGCAATGAACACAGGGGTGCATGTATCTTTATGCATTGATGTTTCCAAGTTCTTTGGATAAATACCCAACAGTGGAATAGCTGGATCATATCGTAGTTCTATCCTTAATTTTTTGAAGAATCTCCATACTATTTTCCATAGTGGCTGCACCAGTTTGCCCTCCCACCAGCAGTGTGTGAGAGTTCCCTTCTCTCCACATCCTCTCCAACACTTGTTGTTTCCTGTCTTGTTAATTATAGCCATTCTGATGGGCATGAGGTGATATCTCATTGTAGTTTAGATTTGCATTTCCCTGATAGTTAATGATGTTGAACATCTTTTCATGGTCCTGTTGGACGTCTGTATATCTTCTGTGGAGAAATATCTGTTCAGGTCTTTTGCCCATTTTGTAATTAGGTTGTTAGTTTTTTTGTTGTTGAGATGCATCAGTTCTTTATATATTTTGGAGATTAAGCCCTTATCAGATGTATGGTTTGCAAATATCTTCTTCCAATTGTTAGGTTGTCTTTTCGTTTTGTTGATGGTTTCCTTTGTTGTGCAGAAGCTTTTTAGTTTGATGTAGTCCCATTTGTTTATTTTTTCTACTGTTTCTCTTGCACGGTCAGACATGGCGCTTGAAAATATGTTGCTAAGACTGATGTCGAAGAGCGTACTGTCTATGTTTTCTTGTAGAAGTTTCATAGTTTCAGGTCTTACACTCAAATCTTTAAACCATTTTGAGTTAATTTTTGTGTATGATGTAAGTTCAGGGTCTACTTTCATTTTTTTGCATGTGGCTGTCCAGTTTTCCCAACACCATTTGTTGAAGAGACTTTCTTTTTCCCATTGTATGTTCTTGGCTCCTTTGTCAAAGATTAGCTGTCCATAGATGTGTGGGTTTATTTCTGGGCTTTCGATTCTATTCCATTGATCTGTGTGTCTGTTTTTGTGCCAGTACCATGCTGTTTTGGTTACTATAGCTTTGTAGTATATTTTGAAATCAGGGAGTGTGATACCTCCAGCTTTGTTATTTATTCTCAGGATTCCTTTAGCTATTCGGGGTTTTTTGTTGTTCCATATAAATTTTAGGATTCTTTGTTCTATTTCTGTGAAAAGTGTTGTTAGAACTTTGATAGGGATTGCATTGAATCTAAAGATTGCTTTAGGAAGTACGTACATCTTAACTGTGTTAATTCTTCCAATCCAAGAGCACGGAATATCTTTTCATTTCTTTGTGTCTTCTTCAATTTCTTTCAGCAATGTTTTATAGTTTTCGGTGTACAGCTCTTTCACCTCTTTGGTTAAGTTTATTGCTAGGTATTTTATTCTTTTTGTTGCAATTGTAAATGGGATTGTATACTTAATTTCTCTTTCTGCTACTTTGTTGTTAGTGTATAGAAATGCAACTGATTTTTGTATGTTGATTTTGTATTCTGCATCTTTACTGTATTCATTTATTACTTCTAAAAGTTTTTTGGTGGATTCTTTAGGGCTTTCTATGTATAAAATCATGTAATCTGCAAATAGTGAGAGTTTCACTTCTTCCTTTCCAATTTGGATCACTTTTATTTCTTTTTCTTGTGTGATTTCTCTGGCTAGGACTTCCAGTACTGTGTTAAATAGGAGTGGTGACAGTGGACATCCTTGTCTGGTTCCTGTTCTTAGAGGTATAGCTTTCAGTTTTTCACCATTCAGAATGATATTAGCTGTGGGTTTGCCATATATGGTCTTTATTATGTTGAGGTACTTTCCTTCTATACACATTTTATTCAGAGTTTTTTGTCATAAATGGATGCTGTATCTGTTAAAATGCTTTCTCTGCATATATTGAGACGATCATGTGATTTTTATTATTGATTTTTTAATGTGGTGTATCGCATTGATTTATTTGTTGAACCATACCTGCATCCCCGGAATAAATCCCACTTGATCGTGTTGTATAATCTTTTTAATGTATTGTTGTATTCCATTTGCGAGTATTTTGTTGAGGATTTTTGCATCGATGTTCTTCAGTGATATTGGCCTGTAATTTTCTTTTTTTGTGTTGTCCTTGTCTGCTTTTGGTATCAGGGTAATGTCGGCTTCGTAGAATGAGTTAGGGAGCTTCCCCGTCTCCTCAATTTTTTGGAAGAGTTTGAGAAGGATAGGTATTAAGTCTTCTTTGAATGTTTGGTAGAATTCACCAGGGACGCTATCTGGTCCTGGACTTTTGTTTTTGGGGAGGCATTTGATTACTGTTTCGGTCTCCTTACTGGTGATTGGTCTATTCAAATTCTCTATTTCTTCTTGATCCAGTTTTGGAAGGTTGTATGATTCTAAGAATTTATCCATTTCTTCCAGATTGTCGAATTGGTTGGCATATAGCTTTTCATAGTATTCTCTTATAATCTTTTGTATTCCTGAGGTATCTGTTTTAATTTCTCCTCTTTCATTGCTGATTTTACTTATTTCTGCCTTCTCTCTTTTTTTCTTGATGAGTCTAGCTAAAGGTTTGTCAATTTTGTTTATCTTTTCAGAGAACCAGCTCTTGGTTTTATTAATATTTTCTATTGTTATTTTTAGTCTCTATTTCTTTTATTTCTGCTCTGATTTTTATTATTTTCCTTCTTCTACTCATTTTGGGCTGTGTTGTTTCTTCTTTTTCAAGTTCCTTTAGGTGCATTGTTTGATTATTTATTCGAGATTTGTCTTATTTATTGAGATAGGCCTGTATTGCTATAAACTTCCCTCTCAGAACCGCTTTTGCTGTATCCCCTATATACAGGTATGTCATATTTTCATTTTCATTTGTCTCCAGGTATTTTTTGATTTCTCCTTTGATTTCTTCATTGAACCAATCGTCATTCAGTGGCGTTTTGTTTAAACTGCATGTATTCATGGCTTTTCTGATTTTCTTCCTATAGTTGATTTCTAGTTTCATGTCATTGTGGTCAGAAAAGATGCTTGGTGTTCTTTAAATCTTCTTAAATTTATACAGACTTGTTTTTTTGTGGTCTAATATGTGATCAATCTTAGAGAATGTTCCATGTGCATTTGAAAAGAACGTGTATTCTTCAGTTTTGCCATGCAATGTTCTGTATATATCTACCAGGTCCATCTGTTCTAGTGTGTCATTTAAGGCCAATGTTTCCTTATTGATCTTCTGTTTGGATGATCTATCCATTGATGTAAGTGGAGTGTTAAAGTCCCCTATTATTATTATGTTACTGTCTATTTCTTTTTTTATGTCTGTTAATAATTGCTTTAAATATTTAGGTGCTCCTAAGTTGGGTGTGTAGATATTTACAAGTGTTATATCCTCTTGTTGGATTGTTCCCTCAACCATTATGTAATGCCCTTCTTTGTCTCTTTTTACAGTTTTTATTTTAAAGTCTATTTTGTCTGATATGAGTATTGCTACCCCAGCTTTCTTTTTATTTCCATTTGCGTGAAGTACCTTTTTCTACCCCTTCACTTTCAGTTTGTCAGTGTCTTTAGGTCGGAAGTGTGTCTCTTGTATGCAGAATATATATGGGTCTTGTTTTTTTATCGAATCAGCCACTTTATGCCTTTTAATTGGAGCTTTTAGTCCATTGATGTTTAAAGTAGCTATTGATAAGTATGTACTTACTGCCATTTTTTAACTTTTTTTCTCAGTGTTTTAGTAGTCCTCTATACAGAATTGATGATCTCTGTAGTTTGACCTCTGTCTGAAAGCTCTGCTCTTCAACTCCTTTCCTCCCTCATTTTATGTTTTTGATATCATATCTAACCTCATTTTTGTGCAATTGTATCCACTACCCTCTTATCATGGAAATAGATAATAATTCTCATTTGTGGTCATCTCCTTTCTCCTTAAATCAGTCCCTTTAACATTTCTTGTAGCATTCGTTTCTTGGTGACAAACTACTTTAATTTTTGCTTGTGTGGGTAACTTTTGATCTCTCCTTCCATTGTGAATAATAACTTTGCTGGGTAGAGTATTCTTGACTGTAAATTTTTTCCTTTTAGGACTTTAAATATATCATGCCGCTCTCTTCTAACCTTTAAGGTTTCTGCTGTGAAGTCAGCTGGTAGCCTCACAGGGTTTCCTTTGTATATAACTTGTCTTTCTCTTGTGGCTTTTAGGATTCTCTCTTTATCTTTAATTCTGGACATTTTGATTATGATGTGTCTTGGTGTGGGCCTCTTTGGGTTTATCTTGTTTGGGGCTCTCTGTGATTCCTGTACCTTGATGTCTGTTTCCTTCCTTTAGGTTAGGGAATTTTCAGCTATTATTTCTTCAAACAGATTCTCTGCCTCTTTGTCTTGCTCTTCTCCTTCTGGGACATCTATAACACAAATGTTAGTGTGTTTGATGTTGTCCCAGAGGTCCCTTAGACTGTCCTCACTCTTTTTAATTCTTTTTTCTTTTGTCTGTTCAGCTTGGGTAATTTCTTCTAATCTTTCGTCCAGCTCACAGATCCATTCTTCTGTATCCTCTACTCTGCTTTTGAATCCCTCTAGTGACTTTTTCATTTCCAATATTGTATTCTTCATTTCTGACTGGTTCTTTTTTATATCTTCCTTTTCTTTGTTGACATTCTCACTGAGTTCATCTATTCTTCTCCCCAGATCAGTGAGCATCCTTAACCCTCTTTGTTTGTACTCTCTGTTGGGTAGGTTGCTCGTTTCTGTTTCACTTAGTTCCTTTTCTGGGGTTTTGTCCTGTTCCCTTACTTGGAATGTATTCCTTTGCCTTCTTATTTTTCCTCTTTCCCTGCGCTTGTGTCTGTGTATTAGGTAGGTCATCTATGTCTCCTGCTCTTGGATAGGTGACCTTGTATAAGTGATGCCTTGCGAGGCTTCCAGTGTGCTTCCCTCAGTTCTCAATGTTCCAGGAGTGACCCTTGTGAGGGTTACATGTGTCCTTCTGTTGTGGCATGTTTGCTCTCCCCGTAGGCACCCATGGAGGCTGAGTTATGCTCCTGGCCAGCTGTTGTAATGCTCAGCTGCTTGTAGTTGTTGTGGGCCCTTCAGTCTCTTTGTCACTTGTGGGAAACCCCAGCACAGTTGGCTTCAAGTTCTAATACCACATTTGTGTTGCATTATTTCTTTTAAGTGAGTAGGCCCCCAGTGTGGCAGGTTGTTAGGCTCAGATGCTTACAATTGCTGTCTCCAGCCTTTAGGTCTCTTGTCAGCTCTCTGAGGATTGCAGCTGGGTGGGGCTGGCCTCAGGCACAGGAGCACCCAATTGTTTCAGGCTTTGGGACATGGTTCAAAACCCCTATGTGGGTCTTTGTGAAGCACAAGTCTTCTGCAGCTGACAAGACCTGCCTCCCACAGGTCCACACACACAGTCAACACAGTCCTGCCTCATGTGTGCGCCCTAACCTCCTGAAGTGGAACCAGTCTCTCCACGGTGGGAGCCCCACACATTCCACCACCGCCCGACACTCTCCACCCGCTCCTTGTGCATGCCCTGCCCTATTGAAGTGGACTGAGTTGCCAGGCTGCAGAGAATCCAGTCACCAATCTATGCAGGCCCACAAGTTGCGTGAGGGTTTGTTGTTGGGTGGGGCCTGTCCCTATGCTGGGCTGCTCGCCCTGGCTGAGCTGGATTAAATTGGTACTCTAGTGAGTGTGTCAGACCCTGGGCTAGTAGGCCCAAGGGAGAACTCCAATTGTGTCTGTGTCAGCATGCCCACACCAGAGTACAACAAGGGTTGCTGCTAATGTCCCAGTCCCTGGAAAGGTCTCACCTCTCACCCCAATGCCCTCAGAGCCTATCAGGTAAGTCTCTTTTCACCAAAGAACTGTGCACCTTTCTTTCTGGTGATTTTACGTTGCTGTCTGAAATGGGTGAGTTTGCGCATGAGCCCTTTAAGAGCCAGTTTTAATTTCTTTGTGAACCAGCTTTTTTGGGGGTACTCCCCAGTGTTTTAGTAGCAGGCAAAGTCACATCTTATGCCACTTGTCTTGATTGTGCTGGGTCCACAAAATACCCACAGCAGGTGTGCTCCCCGGCTCAGAGCCCTGCTCCTCCAAGGAGAGCTGCGTACCTTTGGGCTGCTCCTGGGCACCCGGAAGCACTGCAGCTTGTGAAGATGGCGTTTTTTCTCTCCAGAAGGGAGTTTCCTAGTCTTTCACCTCAATTAGCATTGTCCTTTGTTGCAGGAGTTCCTCTTATCCAGTTTTCAGTTCTCTCTCAGGGGTAATTTTTCCAGGAGTAGTTGTAAATTGGGTGTGCCCCTGGGAAGAGGTGAGTTCAGAGTCTGCTTATGCCATCATCTTGACTTCTCTCCTCCCTTGGTTGGGTTTTATGTTAGATTATAAAGTCCATCAAAATTCTAAGTTGACCTGGCAGTCCTTGGATGCATAATGGTTCAAAGCCTACTCAGACCAGTCTGGTAATTTACCCCTTGCAGTTATATTTTTTTATTTGTGGATTTTTGTAGGATTCTTTCTTTTTCTTTTGACTTTTGAAACTTCTACTGGACTGTGTTTTGATATTTACCTATTGATGATGATGGTGATGATGATGATAATGATGATGATGTTGCATGACGATCTTTTATCTAGCAACATTTGTGCATGTCAACATTTTTATCTTTCCTCATAGTTCACCTTTTATGTTTTCGATTTCACCATCAGTATTTTATAACATAGTTTCTCTTTCTTTTTAGATTTTTAATTTTTAATTACTAGTCCAGTTGAATACATCTTAAATATAACTTGGTTGGGTTTAATATTTTATGTCACATAGTTGCTCAAAATTTTGCACAAATTGCCCTGACAGTCTTTAGGTGCATAGTGCTTTAGAGATAACTTACATCTGTCTGATAATTCACCCTTTACAGGTAAAAGAATCACACACACTCACACACATACACATGTGGGGGTGTTTGTAGGTATGCACAGCAATATATTTATAATGAAATTTAAAATTCAATAGACAAGCCATTGTCTTTTGATTGTAAAATCACTTAAAACAACACTGCATATTTATTCAACACTTTTTGATTAAATCATTGAGCCATTTTTTTAATTCCTCAAATGGCTAGGTTTAAAATAATGCAAGACTTTCTGAGAGTATTTTATAAGTATGTGTGTTTGTGTGTGCATCTTTTATTTTTAGTGCCAAAGCCCATCATTAAAAAATAAAATACTCTTACATTTTTACATCTCAACAAGTTTACATTCAAAGCAGAATATTAAAAAAAAAAAAAAAGAGTGCTGAATGTGGGAGTAAATAAACCCTTTATTAAATAATTTAAATTCTACCTAGAAATTCTATAGATGATATACATTCATCATCTCTGCTTGAGCATTCATATTGAACTGTAATTTTTTAAATTTTTATGAAGGCATCTGTGAATTCTTAGTAACAGTTGATATGTTTACTTTGAGAGCAGATCAAAGAAAATCCTTTTGAAGTTTTCTGACAATAGTATTGTGTGGAGGACTCTGAGTATCTGAATTTGTAATGTACTGAACTTTATTTAGAAGAGAGGCCTTTCCTATGCTCTTAAAATCCCATATAAATAAAATACATTCCAATATCCTTTCAGTTCCTGGCTTTTGTTTAATAGAGAACACGGCATTTTAAGTACAGATCACTGAAAGTTTCAGATAATGAAAGACTAAAATTTTTGCCCTCTTCTCCTTCTCTTCTCTTTCTGCAATTCTGATTATTCTAATACATGTTCTCTTGAATGAATTGCATGAATCACATAGGCTTTCTTTGCTCTTTTTTTGTTGTTGTTCTGCTCTGACTGAGTTGTTTCAAAATTTCTGTTCTGCAGCTCATTTATTTTGTC
The DNA here is from genome assembly GCF_020826845.1 of Diceros bicornis minor. Lineage (NCBI taxonomy): Eukaryota > Metazoa > Chordata > Mammalia > Perissodactyla > Rhinocerotidae > Diceros > Diceros bicornis. Next base: position 88,296,534 of record NC_080781.1, on the reverse strand, counting down.
TTCCATTTGCTCTACTCTGCTGTTGATGATCTCTATTACATTTTTTACTTAATTCATTGAATTTTTCAGCTCCAGAATTTCTGTCTTTTTATGATTTCTAACAGTTTGGGAAATATTTTGTTCATGTATTTTTTTTTCTCATTTCAATGAGTTGTCTTTCTGAGTTTTCTTGTAGCTCATTGAGTTTCCTCAAAACAGCTATTTTGAATATTTTATCACCTAAATTGCAAAAATCTGTGCCATTGAGCTCAGTTACTGGAGAATTATTGTTATTTTTAGCGATGATACATTTCCTTTATTTTTTATGATCCTTGTAGTTTTGCATTGCTACTTTCATATTTGAAGTAGCAGAAACCTTAAATCTTTAGTGGTTGCCTTCAGATGGGGTATACTATTTGTTGATGCTGTTATATATGGAGTTTTTTGTGCCTTTGTATGGGTACATCTGCTCCACTCTTCTTGCTCCTTCTTGTGGCAGAATTCTTAATATTTTCTGTCTTCATTGGTTCTTATCACTCAGCAGGCTGACTACTGGAAACTTCTCTTGTTTTCCAGAAGGTAGTGCTATAGCTCAAGTTTGTGACTTCTCCCTTGTCCACAATCCTGGTCTGTGTCTCTTATAGCACTCTGATTACTGGACTTGCTTTTGCAACTGCATTTGGGAGCATGTACAAGGAGCTGGCCGCAGAGTTGGGGCAGGTGTGGGTTTAGCATTCAAAGCATTGAGGGTGCCTGAAGACTTGTTGGGGATCTCTTCGGGTGAGGTACTCCTAGAAGCTCCTGAGTGGATTTCCTGTTGAAGTTTTGAGCACAGTCAGCAAGAACCATGTCCTTTTAATGCCATTTGATATTATCTGCCTCTCTGGGTCTCCTCTTTTCCCCAAATTATGGAGATCTCCACTTAGTATTCTGGGTCCTGCTGGAGAGAAATTGGTTTCTCTAGCAGCATCCCACTCTTCTGGAGTAGCCAGGCACTCACTCACTGCTGTTTTTGTCCTGCAGGAGAGGTCACCACCACCAGATATTTCAACCCTGTGCAGTGTTGCTTTGCTGGGGGGCTGGGGAGTGCAGCACTGGGAAAGTTCCTCTTACCATCTCCACTGTGACTAAACACATTTTTTTTTGGCTCCAATGGCATGCTGGAATCTCCACCTTGGGAAGCCTGGACTTCTGCAAATTCTTTTTCATTCATGGGTATTTACCCAGGTCATCACTCTCCAAGTGTTTTCCTCACTGTGGCAAGAAGGGTTGGGGCAGATTTCCTGGCTCTGCTACTTCCACAGCCCATACTAGGTCTGTCTACCTCTTACTAGATTCACAGGGGGCAAGACTCACCCTGGGTCCTTTGGTGTATGGTACTGGATCCCACAACTCTCACAAAGGTGCTTTTGTTCATGAGTGGATGTCCAATTTATTGTTAAAAAAGGGGGATAAAAAAGAAAGAATGTCTTATGCCATCATGATGCTGACATCACCTAGTATTTAGATGCTCTGTGGAGAACAGGCCATAAGGGGCGAAGAGTAGGAGTGGTAGAGTATTTTAATGCTTGTTTTTGTACTGACATGCTGGCTTAGACTAAGAATGTAGATTGGAAATGATGAGAAAAGGTCAGACTTAGATTAACAAGAATACTATTACTTCGCATGTGTAATGTGAGAGAAAATAAGTCAAATATGACACCGAATACTTAGCCTGAGCAATACGAGGAAAGTCAGGTACCATTTACTGAGCTTCAGAATATTTCAAAAGGAGAAAGTCTGAGAACAAAATCAAGAGTTCACTTGATGTATTAAGTTTGAAAGGACTGTTAGACATTCAATTGGTGATATTGAGAAGCCTTGTGCATATACACATTGCAGCTCAGGGCTGGGGTATTAGATTTGACAATATTCAGTCTACCAAAGACATTCAATGTTATGAATCTAAATTACATCACATATAGAAAAATATAGACAAAGAAAAGAGTCCAAAAGAGCACCCTATAGCACTTCAATATGTAGAATCCCACTGGAGGTTTTGGAGCCAGGAAGGAGATTGAGTCAGAACAGTTATTAAGGTAAAATAACTGAAACATTATTCAGCAATAAAAAGGAATATATTACTGATATAAGCTATAACATTGGTGAAACTCAAAAACATTATGGTAAGGCAAAGAGTCAAGGTGCAAGAGACCCCATGTACTGTATAATAATATTTTTACAAAATGTCCAGAAAAGGCAAGTCTACAGAAAAAAATAGATAAATTAGTAAATAAATAAAATAAAAATGAATAAATTAGTGTTTGCCTGGGTGTGGGTATGCTAGCAGAGTTGCATGCAAATGAGTATGGGGGATCTCTTTGGGGTTATGGAAATGTTCTAAAAGTGGGTTGTTTTGAGAGTTGCATCGCATGGTAAATTAACTAAAAATCATTAAATTGTACGCATAACGTGTGTGAATTTTATAGTATATAAATTATTCTTCAATAAAGCTGTTAAAAATCAGGAACCCTGGAAAATGTGGTAGCATTGAAGATTAGAGAACTATATTTTTCCAAAAGTAATTTGTAGCCTGTAGTGCTAAGGATCAAAAAATGATGACGTTCAATTAGGCAAAATGGGGCTGGTTGATGACTCTAATAAGAACAATCAAAGGATATTTTTCTCTTTTTTAGAAAAATTGTGGCTGTTTCTTCACAGTCCCTATAATTTAAGACTTATCTTGGTGCTCTCATAAGAGTAGAATAGATGAACCTTGGACATTTTTGTCAAATTGTGTAAATATTAGGATTTCATTTTTTATTGACATGAATTTAGAGATTAGTTTGGAAAGAAATTACATCTTTAAATGTCTATTTTTCCCTCACAGTAACATGAGAAAAGGCAGCTACAAGAAGAATTTTCTGGTTTCTGACCATTTTGCAATATATCTAAATTGTATGTAGTTGAAAATCAACAATGAGTTCCAAAGAAAATTTAACTGAGCACCAAAGTAGGTATATTCAAAAAGACAATTATGTTACTGCTTTAAATTCAGAAGAGGATACTGGCACTCCAACCTACAAAGATAAATTCAATCAACTCCTAGAGAAAACAAATTGGTTGGAAAATGCTCAGGAACCTGCTGAATTCTCAAGCAATAATAGTCAACCTCTCATGGCCTCAGTCATCACTCAAGTCCTTTATCTGCCTCTAGAGGAGGAACAGTATGTGAATCAGTTTGATGAAGGTAGACAAGGAAAATTCTACCTAGATATCATGCAAAAGACTGGTGCCAACCTAGAATTAACTTTTGTCAAAGACCAAGGCCTCTGCATTAAAGTCTCTGGTAAGCCAGAAACTGTCATGAAAGCTCAAAAGGAGATTTTTGCATGGTTTCAGGATCAAGTTTTAACCACAGTGCCCACTCCCAAAGAACATCATTGCTTTGTTAAAGGCAAGACAGGAGGAAAAATACAAGACTTGGAACAAAAAGATGCAACCAACATCCAGCTTTTACGCCCAGATAACCAGAGCAACTGGATTAATATTGTTGACACCAAAGAGGTTATGAAGAAGGCTCTACATAATGTCTTACTTATATCTGCTGAACAAGACAAGTGTGCTGCAGAGAAGTCACATGTAAAAAAGGCTTTTTATCCTTTCACTCCTGGACCATGCAATAAAACTTTTGACAAAATTATACAGGAAACAGAGGCACCCATCCATATTCCACCACCTAGTGTCAATCAGACACAAATAGGCTTTACTGAAAACAAGCAACAACTTGATCAGGCTCAGGCTTATGTAAAAGATATTTTTGAGAACACCAAAAAGAAAACCACACCCATAGATGTGGAGATGAAATTTCAGCACAAGTGTACGATAGGTGCCAAGAAAAATTCTGTTAGGGAGATCTTGGAAAGAACTGGAATTTCAATAGAGATCTCACCCTTAGAAAGCACGTCAGATTCTGTGACACACCACGGTGAGTCTGAAAGCTTAAGAAAGGCATTTACTAAAGACAGTTGGAAGACCAAGGTTTATACTGTTTCCTCTATCTCTGTACCTTCTTGGCTTCACAGATTTATTATTGGTAAGAAAGGCTGTAATATATCCAAAATCACTCAGAACATGCCAAAAATTCGCATAGAATTTACTGAAGAAGACAAAATTACAATAAAAGGACCAACAGAAGATGTGAATTATGCTCAAGAACAAATTGAGGTCATAGTCAAAGATCTAATTAACAGGATGGACTATGCAGAAATCAATGTTGACTATAAGTTTCACAAGCACCTGATAGGAAAGAATGGTGCTATCATAAACCAAATTGAAGACAGGAATAAAGTTTCTGTGCTAATCTCACCTAAAAATGAAAAGAATAACTTGATCAGAATTGAGGGGGAATCTCAGGGTGTCCAACAAGCCAAGAGAGAACTTCTTGAACTTGCTGGTCATTTAGAAAATGAACACAGCAGGGACTTAATCATTGAGCAAAGATTTCACCATGTAATCATTGGGCGGAAAGGTGAACGGATCCAGGACATCTGTAAGAAATTCCCAGAGGTTAAGATTAATTTTCCTGACCGAGCACAAAAAAGTGACATTGTCCAACTTAGAGGGCCAAAACATGAAATAGAAAAATGCACACAGTATTTGGAGAATGTGGTGACAGACATTGCAGAAAGTAGCTATTCTGTAACTATTCCCATCTTTAAGAAGCCTCACAGAAATGTGATTGAAAGAGGAGGTGCAAACATAAAAAAAATCTGTGCAGCAAGAAACACTAAAATTAATCCTCCATCAGCAAGTGGCAACTCAGAAAATATTGTCATCAGTGGAAAACCAGCAAATTGTGAAGTAGCTTGTAACTGGATTCTTTCGACTCAGAAACATATAACCAATATTGCAGAGGTGGAAATTTATATTCCTTCCAATCTACACAAATCTCTCATTGATTCTAAAGACTGTTTGATTGGTTCAATCATGGAAGAATGTGGAAGGATCCACATCCACTTTCCAAAAACCAACTCAGACCTTCAAAGAGTAATTATTAGGGGCCCTACTCAAAGTGTTGAAAAGGCCAAGAAAAAGCTGCTACAACTAGCAGAAGAAAAACAAACCAAGAGTTATGTTGTGATTCTCCATGTAAAGCCACAGTATCACAAATTTCTCCTGAGTAAAAATGGTGGCAATGTTCCCAAAGTCTGTAATGAGACTGGAGCATGCATCATCTTCCCTAACCCTGAGGACAAGGATCAAGAATTGTTAACTATCACAGGGACAGAGAAGGCTGTCAAAGATGCACAAAAGGAACTAGAGGCTCTAATTACAAATCTAGATAATGTGGTAGAGGACAACATACTGATAAATCCCATTTACCACCATCATTTTCTCATGAAAGGAGGCCAGGTTTTACGTGAGATGACTGAGGAGTATGGTGGTGTTATTATTAACTTTTCACATTCAGGAAAACAGAGCAATAAAGTCACAATCAAAGGAACAAAATTATGTGTGGAAGCAGCCAAGAAACACATTCAAGAGATTATTGAGAACTTGGATACTCAAGTCACAACAGAATGTGTTATTCCCCAGAAGTTCCATCATTTTATCATGGGACCAATGTGTTCTCGAATCCAACAAATTACTAGAGATTATAATGTCCAAATCAAATTCCCAGACAAAAAGGAGAACTCAGTTACTAATATAGATCCAGTTGTTCAGAAAAATGAGGAAGAAATTAGGGAAAAGAGCACTACAGAAGCTGCTGATATTTCCCCCCAAAAATGTGACACCATATTTATCTCAGGCCGAAAGGAAAAGTGTAAAGCAGCCATGAAAGCCCTTGAGGCTTTAATTCCTGTGACTGTTGAAGTAGATGTGCCCTTTGACCTACATCATTATATCATTGGTCAGAAAGGAAGTGAGATACAAAAGATAATGGATGAGTTTGAAGTTAATATACAGATGTCAGCACCTGGATTAGAGTCTGATACGATTTTCATCACCGGCATTGCTGCAAATGTGGAACAAGCCAAGGCTAGATTACGAGAACAAGTGAAGGCTTTACAAAATGAAGTAGAAGATCAGGTATTAAGAAATTTTAAACTCAAGTTCACAGTAGACCCCAAACACTACCCTAAGATCATTGGTCGAAAAGGGTTAGTTATTACTCAGATTTGCTTAAAGCATGAAGTTGCTATTGATTTTCCAAGTAAAGGGAGCAATAAGATACAAGACCAAATCACCATTACTGGATATGAAAATAACACCATAGCTGCCCAAGATACAATAATGAAAATGGTGCATAAATTTGAAGAAACAATTACTAAGCAAATCCCACTAAACCACCGTGTTCATGGCCACATTATTGGATTCCATGGAAAAACCATTCATAAAATCATGAATCAGTTCCAAGTAGACATCAATTTCCCTTCGAGAAGAGCCCCAAATCCAAATATTGTCACTGTGATTGGACTCCCTAATAACGTCACAAAAGCAATTGATCATATCCTCAGTCTTGAGAAACATTATCTAGCTGTTATCAAAAAGCATGAGTCTCAGCAGGAGCAAAGAAAGAAGATCTCTCTGTGCAAGTTATCCTATGCTCCATGCAAGAGTTTTGCAGTAAAAGATGTTCCCTGTACCGAAAACACCATAGAAAAGATCCCAGACATAAACAATTTTGAAGATTTTCCCAGCTTGGGGCATCAAGTGGATCCTAAGGGTCACTCTTGGAGAGGCAAACAATGATCACAAAAAAAAAAAAAAAACCTCAAATTGTTCCAGCAAGCATAAAAATGCCATCAAAAATTCTTTCTAAACTGACCCTGCTTCTGGATCATATACACATTTCTTACGCTTTTGCCTCCAATACATTCTTCTTTGAATTCTCCAAAATATGTTATAATAAAAGTAAAGGACTCAATTCTGTGTGTGCAGTAATTACCAATGTACTGTCCAATTTCCACTCAGAACTGTTTCTGACATTTCTTTTAAGGGACACACTTTCCATTGTTTTAAACATAGTTCATTAAAATATTAAACAAATACCACATGCATCCTAAATTTCATGGTCTTCTTAGTATGGCATTATTCACTTAACTTTCGTTATGAGAAGCCAACAATATGGCAAGGAGATTACATCTGTGTCATCATCCCAAGGAATAAATTTTGACTTCGCAAAAACTAAAACTGGTTGTGCTAGTTTTACTTTTTTTTCAGGTGTTGTTATTTGCATTACTTCCAATCTTCTCTTTTGTAGAGTGAAATCAGTTTCTTTTCCAACAGCCAAATTGTTCATCTAACTTGGCTTATAGAATAGGGATAAAAATGAACGTTGGACAACATGATTAGGTGCTGGGTGTTGTATTGGAGTGATTGCATATCAAAAGTAGCATAACAGTGATGTTAGAGGAGATTAAAAAAAGCCGAGGAATGTAAAGAATATCAGATTACATAGCATTAGTTTGGCTTTTCAGATGACGTTTCTAACTGCCAATTGGAGGATTGAGACTTCCATAAGTATTTTATTCCCTAGACATACCCTTCAGAAGGCCACCTTAGAGAAAAATTTCAAACCCAAAAGAGACTGTGTTTTCGTCTTCTTTCCAGTGATCTCCCAGGTCTGGTAAAATCTTAGGGTAATGATGCCAAGTGTCATTTTAGTGGATGATGTGGGTCACCAATAAGATGCCCCCTGCAAGACTGAAGCACTAACTACTCAATCTGATGCTGCTGTGAACAGCTGACGTCTAGTATCTGCATCTACCCTCCCCCAGCAATTTCCTTATGTGAAGTGAGCCACCTTGCTCAAGATCATGTCTTCTTCCCAGGGGCAGCTTCCATCCAATGACTAGTCAACCTAGCCTCCTTTTCACATTTCAAGACAATTCTCCATGATCATCTCAAATCTAGAGCTCACCATGAACTTGGCTGAGTTCTTGTTGTGACTGAGTCAGAACTAAACTCCCTCTACCGAATTCCGCTTTGTTCATTCTCAAACAGGTCTTCATCCCAAGATTATTCTCTAGTAAGCTTTCTGCATACAAATGCTCTGTCTCTGGGTCTGATGTAGCTATAGTTAGATGAATTGATCTAAGAAACATCTTGTATGGGATGTGAGGGATATCAAGAGAGGGACTATGGAGATGGACCTTTAGTATCAATGATTATGACCAGATCTTAAGGAGTGGCTCATTTTCTTTTAAATAATCTCAGGTTTCCGTATACCTGCATATTGCCTTTCCAAAACACCACAAACAAATGTCTAGTATCACCAGCACTTAATATCTCCTAATTTTGTTTTGTTTTGTTTTTACTATAGCATTTAGAATTAGAGGATTTACATGACAGTGTGCAAAACCCATTACTTACTTCATCATACCAGGCTGCTCTTCTTGCAGAGGTGAGGCAGGAGAGCAGTTCCTGGAGGAAGGATGCTTGGGTCAAGGTAGTGCACATACACTCCTAAAATATATGCATTAAATTTAACCAATCATTACCAAATTTTCTTCACGTCCACAAGAAGTATATGAGTTCCTGATGGTCCACAGCTTCACCAACAACTGGTGTTATTAGCCTGGCTCAGTGGACATTATTTTAGCATAATATTGATTTTATGGGACTTAGTCAATATCTTTCAGGATTATAGGCATGTTACCTAGCTTTTTGTCCTAACCCATTAAGCTTAATTATTACGCCTCAGGTGAAGCTGAAATATGATTACCCACCCTTGAGAAATGTTACTAACAGCATACCAGATATTTCTGTTTTACCCGCATGAAGCCCATCTCCAATATCAACCATTGCTCACTAGAAACTTGGATCATAATTTAGATATTGTCACTATTGGACACTGAAATCGGTTAGATTGATGCATTAATTAAATTTACTCCAAAGCTAAGTAAATAATTCCCTATTCTATATTTCATTTCAAATTATGTTTAGCTATGATATTCAACAAGACCATTAGAGTATCTACAATGAGATTAAATGGAATATTAAAATATTTCAATAGTAAATTGTATAAAGACAAGAACAATAACAGCAAGAACAAAATCAACATTATGGAGATAAAAATAAATTCAAAAATAAACCTTCTCTCATTATAAAATTTCCAAAGAGAAAACTTCAAAGGTAAAACACACTTGAAAGTTAAATTTGAAAGTTCTTTTCTCTTTTTCTATGCTCTGAAATAGTTTAAGTAGAATTGAATTATTTACTCTTTAGGAGTTGATAGAATGAACTGTCTGAATCCATCTAGGCCGTATAAATTCTTATGGGGTAGTTCTGTGTTTTCTGTCTCATGGTCATTGTCTATTAAGATGATTTTTTCCTACATTTTTTTCTAAATTTTTCCAAATTTATTTACATTTTCAAATTTATTTTAGGATTGTTTAATATGATTTATTTTAATTTTTCAAAATTCCTATCATCATTTACAATTTTGTGTATTTACACTTTCTCTCATTTTATTTATTTATTTATTTTCATTCATTTTATTTTTGTAAATTTTTTGTTTATTGCAGTAACATTGGTTTATAACATTGTATAAATTTCAGGTGTACATCATTATACTTCTATTTCTGCATAGATTACATCACGTTCACCACCCAAATACTAACTACAACCCATCACCACACACTTGTGCTGAATTATGCTTCTTGCCCTCCTCCTTCTCCTCTTCCCCTCTGGTAACCACCAATCCAATCTCTGTCTCTATGTGTTTGTTTGTTGTTGTTATTATCTACTACTTAATGAGGGAAATTATACAGTATTTGATCTTCTCCCTCTGACTTATTTCACTTTGCATGATACCCTCAATGTCCACCCATGTTGTCACAAATGGCTGGATTTCATCATTTCTTATGGCTGAGCAGTATTCCATTGTGTGTATATACCACATCTTCTTTATCTATTCATCCCTTGATGGGCACTTAGGTTGCCTCCAAGTCTTGGTTATTGTGAATAACGTTGCAATGAACACAGGGGTGCATGTATCTTTACGCATTGGTGATTTCAAGTTCTTTGGATAAATACCCAGCAGTGGAATAACTGGATCATATGGTAGTTCTATCCTTAATTTTTTGAGGAATCTCCATACTGTTTTCCATAGTGGCTGCACCAGTTTGCACTCCCACCAGCAGTGTGTGAGAGTTCCCTTCTCTCCACATCCTCTCTAACACATGTTGTTTCCTGTCTTGTTAATTATAGCCATTCTGACAGGGGTGAGGTGATATCTCATTGTAGTTTTGATTTGCATTTCCCTGATAGTTAATGATGTTGAACATTTTTTCATGTGTCTGTTGGCCATCTGTATATCTTCTTTGGAGAAATGTCTGTTCAGGTCATTTGCCCATTTTTAAATTGGGTTGGTAGTTTTTTTGTTGTTGAGATGCATGAGTTCTTTATATATTTTAGAGATTAACCCCTTATCAGATGTATGGTTTGCAAATATCTTCTCCCAATTGTTAGGTTGGCTTTTCATTTTGTTGATGGTTTCCTTTGCTGTGCAAAAGATTTTTAGTTCTATGTAGTCCCATTTGTTTATTTTTTCTATTGTTTCTCTTGCCCGCTCAGACATGGTGCTTGAAATTATGTTGCTAAGACCACTGTCGAAGAGCGTAATGCCTAGTCTTTCTTCTAGAAGTTTCATAGTTTCATGTCTCACACTCAAGTTTTTAATCCATTTTGAGTTAATTTTTGTGTATGGTGTAAGTTAAGGGTCTACTTTCATTTTTTTGCATGTGGCTATCCAGTTTTCCCAACACTATTTGTTGAAGAGACTTTCTTTTCTCCATTGTATGTTCTTGGCTCCTTTGTCGAAGATTAGCTGTCCATAGATGTGTGGATTTATTTCTGGGCTTTCAATTCTATTCCATTGATCTGTGTGTCTGTTTTTGTGCCAGTACCATGCTGTTTTGGTTACGATAGCTTTGTAGTATATTTTGAAATCAGGAGGTGTGATACCTCCAGCTTTGTTCATTTTTCTCAGGATTCCTTAAGCTATTCCGGGTCTTTTGTTGTTCCATATAAATTTTAGAATTCTTTGTTCTATTTCTGTGAAAAGTGTTCTTGGAACTTTGATAGGGATTGCATTGAATCTATAGATGGCTTTAGGAAGTATGGACATCTTAACTATGTTAATTCTTCCAATCCAAGAGCACGGAATATCTTTCGATTTCTTTGTGTCTTCTTCAATTTCTTTCAGCAATGTTTTATAGTTTTCGGTGTACAGCTCTTTCACCTCTTTGGTTAAGTTTATTGCCAGGTATTTTATTCTTTTTGTTGCAATTGTAAATGGGATTGTATACTTAATTTCTCTTTCTGCTACTTTGTTGTTAGTGTATAGAAATGCAACTGATTTTTGTATGTTGATTTTGTATCCTGCAACTTTACTGTATTCGTTTATTACTTCTGAAAGTTTTTTGGTGGATTCTTTAGGGTTTTATATATATAAAATGATGTCATCTGCAAATAGTGACAGTTTCACTTCTTCCTTTCCAATTTGGATCCCTTTTATTTCTTTTTCTTGCGTGATTTCTCTAGCTAGGACTTCCAGTACTATATTAAATAGGAGTGGTGACAGTGCACATCCTTGTCTGGTTCCTGTTCTTAGAGGGATAGCTTTCAATTTTTCACCATTGAGGATGATATTAGCTGTGGGTTTTCCATATATGGCCTTTACTATGTTGAGGTACTTTCCGTCTATGCCCATTTTATTCAGAGGTTTTATCATAAACGGATGCTGTATCTTGTAAAACTCTTTATCTGCATCTATTGAGATGACCATGTGATTTTTATTATTCATTTTATTAATGTAGTGTATTACGTTGACTGATTTGCGAATGTTGAAACATTCCTGCATACCTGGAATAAATCCCACTTGATCATGTTGTATAATCTTTTTAATGTATTGTTGTATGCGATTTGCCAGTATTTTGTTGAGGATTTTTGCATCGATGTTCATCAGTGATATTGGCCTGTAATTTTCTTTTTTTGTGTTGTCCTTGTCTGGTTTTGGTATCAGGGTAATGTCAGCTTCATAGAATGAGTTAGGGAGCTTACCCCCCTCCTCAATTTTTTGGAAGAGTTTGAAAAAGATAGGCATTAAGTCCTCTTTGAATGTTTGGTAGAATTCACCAGGGAAGCCATCTGGTCCTGGACTTTTATTTTTGGGGAGGTGTTAGATTACTGTTTCGATCTCCTTACTGGTGATTGGTCTATTCAAATTCTCTACTTCTTCTTGATCCAGTTTTGGAAGGTTGTATGATTCTAAGAATTTATCCGTTTCTTCCAGATTGTCGAATTGGTTGGCACCTAGCTTTTCATAGTATTCTCTTATAATCTTTTGCATTTCTGGGGTGTCTGTTGTAATTTCTCCTTTTTCATTTCTGATTTTACTTATTTGTGCCTTCTCTCTTTTTTTCTTGGTGAGTCTAGCTAAAGGTTTGTCAATGTTTTTTGTCTTTTCAAAGAACCATCTCTTGGTTTTATTAATTTTTTCTAGTGTATTTTTAGTCTTCATTTCATTTATTTCCACTCTGATTTTTATTATTTCCCTTCTTCTACTGATTTGGTTCTTTGTTTGTTCTTCTTTTTCCAGTTCCTTTAGGTGCATTGCTAGATTGTTTATTTGAGATTTTTCTTGTTTGTTGAGATAGGCCTGTGTTGCTATAAACTTCCCTCTTAGAACCGCTTTTGCTGTATCCCATTAATTCTGGCATGTCATATTTTCATTTTCATTTGTTTCCAGGTATTTTTTGATTTCTCCTTTGATTTCTTCATTGACACAAATGTCCTTCAACAGCGTTTTGTTTAATCTCCACATATTTGTGGCTTTTCTGATTTTCTTCCTGTAGTTGATTTCTAGTTTCATACCATTGTGGTCAGAAAAGATGCTTGGTATTATTTCAATCTTCTTAAATTTATGGAGACTTGTTTTGTGGTCTAATATATGATCAATCCTGGAGAATCTTCCATGTGCATTTGAAAAGAACGTGTATTCTTCAATTTTTGGATGGAATGCGCTGTATATGTCTACTAGGTCCATCTGTTCTAGTGTGTCATTTAAGGGCAATCTTTCCTTATTGATCTTCTGTTTGGATGATCTATCCATTGGTGTAAGTGGAGTTTTAAAGTCCCCTACTATTATTGTGTTACTGTCTATTTCTCTTTTTCTGTCTGCTAATAATTGCTTTATATTTAGCTGCTCCTGCATTGGGTGCATAGATATTTACAAGTGTTATATCCTCTTGTTGGATTGTTCCCTTGATCATTATGTAATACCTTTCTTTGTCTCCTTTTACAGTTTTTGTTTTAAAGCCTATTTTGTCTGATATGAATATTGCTACACCAGCTTTCTTTTCATTGCCATTTGCGTGAGTGTTTTTAGGTCTTAAGTGTGTCTCTTGTATGCAGCATATATATGGGTCTTGTTGTTTTATCCAATCAGCTACCCTATGCCTTTTAATTGGAGCATTTAGTTCATTGATGTTTAAAGCAGCTATTGATAAGTATGTACTTACTGCCATTTTTTAACTTTTTGTTATTTCAGTGTTTTAGTAGTCCTTCTCTGTTCCTTTCTCCTTCTATACATAATTGATTGTCTCTTTAGTTAGACCTCTGTCTGAAAGCTCTACTCTTTAACTTCCTTCCTCCCTCATTTTATTTTTTTGATATCATATCTAACCTCATTTTTGTGCATTTGTATCCATTACCCTCTTATCATGGAAATAGTTAATTTTTCCTATTTGTGGTCTTCTTTTTTCCCTTAAATCAGTCCCTTTAACATTACTTGTAGCACTGGTTTCTTGTTGACAAAGTCCTTTAATTTTTGCTTGTCTGGTAAATTTTTGATCTCTCCTTGCATTTTGAATGATAACCTTGCTGCGTAGAGTATTCTTGGCTGTAAGTTTTTTCCTTTTAGCACTTTAAATATATAATGCCCTCTCTTCTAGCCTGTTAGGTTTCTGCTGAGAAGGCAGCTGATAGCCTTACGGGGTTTCCTTTGTATGTAACTTGTCTTTCTCTTGTGGCATTTCAGATTCTCTCTTTATCTTTATTTCTGGACATTTTGATTATGATGTGTCTTGGTGTGGGCCTCTTTGTGTTTATCTTGTTTGGGGCTCCTTGTGCTTCCTGTACCTTGATGTCTGTTTCCTTCCTTTAGGTTAGGGAAGTTTTCATCTATTATTTCTTGAAATAGATTCTCTGCCCCTTTGTCTTGCTCTTCTCCTTCTGAGACACCTATAACACGGATATTAGTGTGCTGGATGTTGTCCCAGAGGTCCCTTAGACTGTACTCATTCTTTTTAATTCTTCTCTCTTGTACCTGTTCAGCTTGGGTAATTTCTTCTAGTCTTTCGTCCAGCTCGCAGATCCATTCTTATGTATCCTCTACTCTGCTTTTGCTTTTCTAGTAAATTTTTTATTTCAACCCTTCTATTCTTCATTTCTGATTGGTTATTTTTTATATCTTCTATTTCTTTGTTGACATTCTCACTGAGTTCATCTATTTTTCTCCCCAGAAGAGTGAGCATCCTTACCACTCTTTGTTTGAACTCTCTGTCGGATAGGTTGCTCAGTTCTGTTTCACTTAGTTCCTTTTCTGGGGTTGTGTCCTGTTCCCTTACTTGGAATGTATTCCTTTGCCTCCTCATTTTGCCTCTTTCCCTGTGCTTGTGTCTACGTATTAGGTAGGTCAGCTACGTCTCCTGCCCCTGGCTAGGTGATCTCATATAAGTGATGCCTTAGGAGGTCTGCAGTGTGCTTCCCTCAGTTCTCAATGTTCCAGGGGTGACCCCTATGTGGGCTACGTGTGTCCTTCTGTTGTGGCCTGTTTGCTCTCCCTGCAGGCGCCCAGGGAGGCCGAGTTATGCTCCTGGCCAGGTGTTGTAATGCTCAGCTGCTTGTAGTTGTTGTGAGCCCTTCAGTCTCTTTATCAGGTGTGGGGAGCCCCAGCACAGTTGGCTTCAAGTTCTATTACCACATTTGTGTTGCAGTATTTCTTTTAAATGAGTAGGCCCCCAGTGTGGCAGGTTGTTAGGCTTAGGGGCTTATGATTGCTATAAGCCTCCAGCCTTTAGGTCTCTTGTAAGCTCTCTGAGGATTGCTGCTGGGTGGGGCTGGCCTCAGGCACGGGAGCACCCAATTGTTTCAGGCTTTGGAAGGTGGGGCAAACCCCCTATGTGGGTCTTTGAGAAGCACATGTCTTCTGCAGCTGACAAGCCTGCCACCCACAGGTCCACACACACAGTCAACAGGGTCCTGCCTCATGTGCACGCCCCGACCTCCTGAAGTGCACCCCGTCTCTCCACGGCGGGAGCCCCTCACACTCCACCACCACCCCACACTCTCCACCTACTCCTTGAGCACACTCTGCCCCACTGAAGTTGGCTTAGTTACCAGGCTGCCTCGAATCCAATCACCAATCTATGTAGGCCCACAAGTTACCTGAGGGCTTGTTGTTGGGTGGGGCCAGTCTCTAGGGTGGACTGCCTGCCCTGGCTGAGCTAGATTAAATCGGTGCTCTAGTGGGTGGGGCAGACCCTGGGCTAGCAGGCCCCAAGGAGAACTGCAATGGCGTCTGTGTCAGCACGCCCACACCAGGCCACAACAATGGCTGCCGCCCATGTCCCCATCCCTGGAGAGGTCTCACCTCTCTCTGCAATGCACTCAGAGCCTATGATGAGAGTCTCTTTTCATCAAAGCACTGTGCATCTTTCTTTCTGGTGATTTTTGGTTGCTTTCTGAAATGAGTGAGTTTGTGCATGGGCCCTTAAAGAGCTGGTTTTAATTTCTTTTTAAACCAGCTTTTCTGGGGTTACTCCCCAATGTTTTAGTAGCAGGCAAAGTCAGATATTATGCCACTTATCTTGATTGTGCTGGGTCCACAAGGTGTCTACAGTGGGGGCACACTCCGGCTCAGGGCCCCGCTCCTCCAGTGAGGGTTGCGTACCTTTGGGCTGCTCCTGGGCTGTCATGAAGCCGGCGGCTTGTGAAGGAGGCATTTTTTCTCTCCAGAAGGCAGTTTCTGCCTCTTCCACCTCAGTTAAGATTGTCCTATGTTGCACAAGTTCCTCTTATCCAGTTTTCAGTTTTGTCTCAGGGGTAATTTTTCCATGAGTAGTTGTAAATTGGCTGTGTCCTCATGAGGTGGTGAGTTCAGAGTCTGCTTATGCCACCATCTTGACTTCTCTCCTCTACAATTTCTCTCATTTTAGGTATAAAAATCTATTGTGTTAAGCCACTGAGATTTTGCTTTAAATCTAATTAAATCTATTTAAACTATTTCAGAGCATAGAAACAGAGGGAAAACTTCCAAATTCTCTATAGAGTTAGAATGATATTGATGCAAAATACTCCCCAAAATCGCATGAAAAATCTGAAGACCAATCTTATTTATGAATATTGATGCAAATACTTAAAATACTAGCAAATTCCAACAGTATTTAAAAAAATATCTTGACTGAGTGAAGTGTGTATTCCAAGAATGTGTGTTTAAACATTAGGAAAACCATTGACGTAATACATCATATTAATAGAGATAAGGGATAAAGAGAAGAAAATCATGTGACATCTATAGATTAAGGTAAGTCACTTCACAATTAAACACTTATTCTTATTTTTAAAAAACAGTCACTAAATAGTAACTGATGGTTACTTTCCTTACATTGCACACACACACATATACTGACATACCATATGAATGATGATTGCACACTAGAAGTTTTCCTTATAAAATTAGGAATGAAAAAATGACTACTATCTACAATAATCTTTAAGATTGTGTTGTATTGCAGTTATTAGCTAAAATAAATAGAAATGTGAATGCAATTTGTACCATAAGAATTGGAAAGGGAGAGATTAAAGCATCAGTATTGGTAGGTGATATAATTCTATAAATGAAAAAAACAAACATCCAATGGAAAAACTATTATACACAATAAGATAATTTCACAGGTGAGCAGATTATAAAATGAAAATACAAAAGTCAATAGCTTTTTATTACAAGCAATAAAAAGTAGGCGATACATTGCATAGTAAGCCTCATTTACAATAAATAGATATAGACAAGTAAAATACTAAGGAATAAACTTATCAAGAAATGTCCAAACCTTATATAATTAAGATTAGTAAACACTCTTGAAAAATATAAATGAAGATTTGAAAAAATAGAGAGAAAGTATACATTATACATTTAATGCAAATTTAATAAAAACACTGTAATTTCTTTTTTTCTGTGTCTTGACAAGTTGATTATAAATTTTGAAAGAAAAGAGATGATTAACTAGGAAAGCCCTGCTAAAAGAAAACATTCAGGAAGCCACAGGCCTGTGTTAAACAATAATTATAAAGCTTCAATTATTAAAATATTGTGGTGTTGATACCATATAAATAGATAAGCCAAGGCAATAGAATAGACAACCTAGAAGCAGATTCAATAGGACATAGAAATTTAGTATATGAAAAAACATAAAGGATTTCTTAAGTAGTGAGGCTTGTGCATTAGTTTGCTAGGGCTACTGTAAAAAAAAAGTACTACAAATTTGGTGGTGTAAAATAACAGAAATTTATTCTCTCACAGTTTAGGATGCTAGAAGTCTGAAATCAATGTGTTGACAAGCCTATATTCCTTTAAAATGCTCTAGGGGACAATATATTCCTTGCCTTTTCCAGCTTTTGCTGATTGTTGGCAATTTTTATTGTTTCTTCGCCTTTAGATCCATCACTCCAATCTCTGCCTTCATCTTCACATCCCCTTTCCCTTGTGTGTGTCTGTCTCATATTTCCTTTTTTCTTATAAAGACACTGGTCATTGGATTTAGGGCATACTCAGGTAATCGAGAATGATCTATTCTTGAGATGCTCTATTATATCTGTGAAGACACTTCTCCAAAATAAGATCATATTCACAAATTCCAGGGGTGAGGACAAAAGCATGTCTTATTGGGAGAGGGAGTCACCATTCAACCCACTATAGCTTGGATGTGTGAAAAGTCATATGGAAAAAAGATAAAACAATTTTTTCATCATTCCAAATAATTGTAGAAACTATAAATAGATCATGGAATCAAATATAAAAGTTCTAGAAGAAATCATAGGAGAAATTCTACATTGTTTTCCAGGATTAGTAGTTAATAATGCCAATATCCGTAACAGATGCTCAGTAATACCTGAGTGATAGAAAGTAGAGAGAGAAAATCTTGGTTGTAGCCTTTCCATAAGTAAGTGTGATAATAATGTTGCTAATTATAAAATCACCATACTGTGGGGAGAGGCAGGGATATAAGGTGGTGGTGAAGGATGTCTGGTCAGAATGTCTCGTGATTAACTAGCTGTGTCTATAAGACAATGAGGAATAAAGTAACAGACTGAGGATTTAAGTGCTGATTCAGCTTGCATAACCTGCTTAGATTTTCTTTGTGAAGGCAGTCGATTGATCTTACTGCCTAGGTATCACCAGCCACATCTGACTGCAACATTAATGTCCCTGTGAATTCCCCCTCCAACACACTGCAAAGATTGAACTGACTGATGAAGCTGGCCAGTCTATATTGATTCTGGACATCTTATTTATGAGGTTTAGAGGAGTTGCTATTAGACTGTTTCAAGTACATTGCTCCAGTACTGTCTTCCCCCACTCCCAATCACTTGTCTTTTGTCTTTTTCTTCCTACCCAGTCATGACTAAACTAAGGAATTTTGTTCAGAAACATATTTTCAACGTATATAAAGAAATATTTGGCTCACTCTCTGTTATTGAAAGGTGACTACTTAGGTTTATTTTAATAGCGATGTATCATAGTGATATGCCTGTTAACAGTTTTAACTCTCAACTGAATAAAAGAGTAACTAAGAAACTATTTTTTTGTGGCAGGATGATCTGTTTGATGTTTCCCCACATTTTCCCAGTCTGTTTTGAAGTAAAAATGGTGATGGAGGTAAGACTTGAGGGGCATCAGCTGTGTCTTGCAAGGCATGTACTTCAGAGTAGGCCATTCCAGATTCTATAGGCAAAGCATGGTTAACCTCCTCAGACAATGGTAGAAGGGCTATTTTTACTGACAAAGAAAGCACAGCAAAATTTAGGGGTTCAGTATTTCCAACTTCATCAGGATCTTTCCATATGTCCCTATTCCAATTTTCAGGATACCATTCCTCCCCAATGTCCTCACTTTACAGAAGACACCCTGTGAGGTGTCTGTATTTAATTTTCTGAAATTTTAGCTCAGTGGCTACAGGAGATAAGGATGTGTTTCAGAGCAGACATAGAAACTTAAGGTCATTTATGCTGAGCTTGAGCTGGAAATTTGAAGCCCTGCGCTCATTTTTTCTTTTAATATTTTTTCCAGCAGAGTTAGAAGCAAGAACCAATCTCATTACTCTCATTAGACTGACAAAAATTTTTCTAATGTATGAAATACATAGTCATTTAGAATCTTTTCTTTATAAGTATTTGATTAGAATATCCAATGGTGATATTTTGCGTATCTCTATTGCCACATCATACCATAGATTATCAGTGTGCTCTTTACCACTGGAAATAGTGTCATTAGTGCCTTTAAATGTAATTATATTAGAGAACAAATTCCAGAAACACCACAACCAATTCAGAAAAACCTTCCTTAAGATTTTCCCCTTTTAGTACTAGTCTCAGTACCAAAATCTGTATCAACAAGGGTTACCCAGTTTGAGAGAAAGTGAAAGACAGAGACAGATACCTATTTTAATAAATTATCTCCTCATTGTGGGGACTAGTTAGTCTGAAATACATACAGCAGATTGGAAACTCACACAGGAGTTGATTCTCTGTCCTGAGGTAGAATTTATTCTTTTCCAAGGAACCTTAGTTTTCTCTCTTTAGGCCTTCAACCAATTTGATGAAGCCCATCCCACATTATTGAGGGAAATCTCCTTTCTTCAAGTTAACTTATTTTAAATGTTAACCATATCTACAAAATACCTTCACAGCAGCACCTAGATTAGTGTTTGATTAAATAACTGACTACTATATCCCAGCCAAGTTGACACATTGAATTAGCCATCACGATAATAATCTACCATAGCTCAACTAAAATGAAATAGAAAAATCTGAACAGTTCTACAACCATTAAATTACTTGAATTTGCAATTTAAAAACTCCCCAAAATAAAATCTCCCTGCCAATATCGTTTCACTGGGAGAACTCTACCAAATATTTACAAAAGAATTAACACTAGTTTTAAAGTCGCTACCAGAAAATGAGAGAATGCAGAACATTACCCCACACATTTTATACAACTAGTAATTACTCTGATTTCAAAAGCAGACAAAGACTGTATAGAAAATGAAAACTACAGACCAATGTCTCATCAATTCAGACACAGAAAATTTCCAACAGAACATTGGCAAATCTAATCCAACAATGTGTGAATAGAATTATACACTATGACTAAATGAACTTTATTCCAGGTTTGCAAGAATGTTTCAACATTTGAACATCAATGTAATACATTTTAACAGACTAAAGAAGAAAAATATCATGACTATACCCATTGATGTAGAAAACACTTTTCAAAAATATTCAACATCCATTCATGATAATAATGGATTTATTATATCCATTATAATAATGGATAATAATGGATCCTGGAAATTTAGGAATAGAGGAGAGTTACTTCAACTTGATAAACTGTATCTACAAAAACCTGCAGTTAACATCATATTTAATGATGAAAGCCTGAATATGTTGCCCTTAAAATTGGGATCAAAGTGATGATATATGCTCTCACCCTTCTTATTCAATATAGTTCCAGAAATTCTAGCCATTACAACAAGGTGATAAAATGAAAAAAGTTTTGCAGAAGTGAAAGGAAGAAAATAATCTGATTCTACTTGCAAATGACATGATTGTCTATGTAGAAAATCCCAAGGAATCTACTAAGAATTTCCTATAACTAATGAAAGAGTTCAGCAAGGTCCCAGGACACAAGATCAACATGCAAAAATCAATCTCATTTCTATCGACTAACAACAACAGCCACAGGTGAAAACTAAAATTAAAAACACATATCATGTATAAGTGCTCAAAAATGTGAAATAGCTAAATATGTGTATCAAAACATGCACAACATCTATATGCTAAAAAATGCAAAATGCTGATGAAATAAATCAAACAAAACTTAAATTACTGGTGAGACATACTATGTTGACAGATCGGAAAACAACAAAATAAAAGTGTCAGTTTTCCCAAAAGTGATCTATAGATTTCATGCAAATAATATAAAAATCACTGAAAAGTTTATTTCTAGATTAAGACAACTTTTTCTAAAATTCTTACAGAAAGGCACAGGCCCTAGAATAGCTGAAACAATCTTGAAAATAATAAAGTGGTCTGAATCACTCTATCCAATGTTAAGGCTTACTACATCACTACTGTAATCAAGACAGTGTGGTTTTGGTAGAAGGAGAGAAACATAGATCAATGGAACAAAATAGAGAACCAAAAAATAGACCACACACATATGGCTAATTGATTTTGACAAAGGATGCAAAAATTCCTTTTGCAAAAGATGCAAAAGAAATGTAATGGAGGGATTATAGCCCATTCAGCAAACAGCACTGAAACAAATAGACATCTATAAACAAACAAACAAAAAGGACCTTAGCCTAAACCTCAGCTTCTGCAAAACTTAACTCAATATTAATTACAGAATTAAACATAAAATGTAAACCTATAAAACATTTAGCAAAACAGAGAATATTTCTCAGGACATAGGGCTGGGGAAGAATTCTTAGACTTGACAACAAAAGCACAATCCATAAAAGGACAATTTGAGAAATTGGATCTCATCAAAATTAAAAAAAATAAGAAGTTGCTTTTTGAAAGACTTTGTTAGGAGGATGAAAAGACAACCTACAGACTGGGAAAATATTTTCAAATCAAAAATCCAATAAAGAATTTGTTGAATATATAAGAATATATACAAACTCTCAAAACTCAATATTAAAAAACAAAGAAACAAACAAAAAATCCAAGCAACCCAATTAGAAAATAGGAAAACCACGTGAACAGAAATTTAATTGAGGTAATTATATAGATAGCATGAAGCATATGAAAATATGTTTAACATTATTAGTCATTAGGCAAATGCAAATTTAAAGCACTGTGTTATATCACTATACACTTATCAGAATGGTTGTGATAAAACATAGTGATGATACCACGTGCTGGTGAGCCTGTAAACTGTATAACTCATACACTGCTAAGGAGAATGTAAATTTGTATAATCACTCTGGAAAGAATATGGAAGTTACTTATAAAACTAAGCATGCACTTACCGTATGACTCCACAAATGCACTCTTGTGCATTTATTCCAGAGAAATAAAACCTTATTTTCACACAAAAACCTATACATAAATGTTCATAGCAGCCTTATTAGTAATAGCAAGAAACAGAAAACAACTCCAAAGTCCTTTAATAGACAAATGATTAAACTGCGGTACATCCATACCATGGAATACTATTTAGCAATAGAAAGGAACAAACTATTGATACACACAAAAATTTGGATGTTTCTCAGGGGAATTATGCTGTGTGAAAAAAAGTTAATTTGTAAATGTTCCATACCATATGATTCTATTTCTAGAGCATTCTTGGAATGACAAAATCATAGAGATAGAGAACAAATTAGTGACTTCCATGGTTTACGGATAGTTAGGGAGAAGGATGTGCATGTGATTATAAAAAGTCAAAATGAGGGATCCTTGTGATGATGGAAGTGTCCTATATCCTGACTGCAGCAGTGGTCACATGAATACTTACATTTGATAAAATTTCTTACAATAAAATAAACTCACACATAAATTTATGTAACACTGGTAAAATCTGAATAAGTGGAGTGTATCAATTTCAATTTCCTAGTTATAATAATGTGCTATAGTTATGCAGGATGTTGCCTTTGGGGGAAACTGGGTGAAGTTTATATGAGATCTCTCTATTTCTTATCACTGCATGTAAATCCACAATTATTTCAAAATAAAAAGTTAATAAAGAGAATTAAGAAGTGCTTTTTGAACTGATACGGGGTGAATTACAAGACATAGGTAAATTCTAAAAAAAATGAGGAAACAAATAAGATGCTAATAAAAATATTTGTCATATATGTGGTGGATAAAAATGGAGTATAAAGAGTAAGACTGAATGAAGACTGTATATTCTTTTTTAATTTCAACTATTGAAACACATATTTTACATAGTCAAAAAATAAAATTAAATTTAAAAAGATGAAAGAAAGTGTCCTA
The DNA here is from genome assembly GCF_020826845.1 of Diceros bicornis minor. Lineage (NCBI taxonomy): Eukaryota > Metazoa > Chordata > Mammalia > Perissodactyla > Rhinocerotidae > Diceros > Diceros bicornis. The sequence goes on along the minus strand of NC_080781.1, from coordinate 88,273,284 downwards.
AAGTTGGTGATGAACCCACATAAAAATAATTAACTGAAATAAGACTACAGTGCTCTGACTCCGCAAATTTAGTGGAATACATTCTAATGACACATATTAACACAACCAAATAACAACTTCTACTTAAAAGCTTTTATTTGTTTGATTTTTACCTTCAGGAAGTTTGATTTTGGTAGAGGTACTTGTGTGGTAAGTTTGAAATTATTTTATGTTTATTTAAGCACAGAGCAATTCTGTCAAATATTAATTAAATGTTGGAAACTTGAGTTCTCACTAGAGGAGAAGAGACAAGTACAAAATAGAAGAAACATTTTGTCGTGTTGGATTTGAATTATAGGTATCAGCATGAACTCAAGGTTTCACTAAAATTATATTTCCAGAATCTGTACACTAAAAATGCCCAGAAGTAATAACATAATTGTATTAGTTTTGTGTGGCTGCTGTAATAAATTACACAAGCTTGGTGGCTTAAAATAACCAAAATTTATTCTCTCACAATTCTGGAGGCTAGGATCGAAAATCAGTATTGCTGAACCAAATTCATGGTATCAGCAGGGCTGAGGTCCTTCTGGAGTTTCTCAGGAAGAACTCATTACTTGTTTCTTCCAGCTTCTGGTAACTGCCAGCATTCCATGACTGGTGGCCAAATCACTCCAGTCTCTGCCTCCATGATCTCATTGCTTCTACACATCTCCGTGATGATATCTCTCTCTCCCAATTATAAAGAAAAATGTAATCATATTTAGGGTTCACCAGGGTAATCCAAAATAATCTCCCCATCTCAATTTCCTTAATTTAATCACATATATTGCTATATAGTGTGATATTCACAGGTTCCAGGGATTGAAACATGGATGTCTTTGGGGGAGCAGACATTAGTCAGCCTACCACACACATCGATATCCTTGAATACACCTAGCACTTAGATCTTCATTTTAAGTTTTACACACATTAAAAAGAAGTAGAGTTTATTGTAGAAATGATGAACACCATGGCTAGGGTATGGAAAGTACAAAATGAACCTTGATCATCTTGATGGTCTGGAAAGCGAAGAAGTGCTCAAAGACTAGTAGAGATATGCTAAAAGGACATATTGTCTAGCTTGAAGAATTTCCAACTGGCCAAATTTGAAACAATTTTAACATCTAAAACAATAATAATATGAGGATGTAGTGGGACAATTGGCAATATTTGAATAAGGTTTGTATATTTGTTAATATTCTTCCAACAATTTTAATTATCTGTTTCTGAGAATTGTACTATGGTTATGTAAGATGTTAATATTTTGAGAAACTTTTTCAGTTTTATTGAGGTATAACTGACAAATAAAAATTCCATACATTTAAGGTATACACTGAGGTAGTTTGATATACATATACATTGTGAAATGATTACCACAATCAAGGTAATTGAAATATTCATAACCTCACATAGTTACCTTTATATTTTTTGGTGTGTTGAGAATGATTAAGATCTACTTTCTTAGCAAATTTCAAGTATACAATATAGTATTATTAACTATAATCATGATGCTGTATATTAGATCCCTAGAACTTATGTGATTTATAACTGAAAATTTGTACCCTTGACCAAACTCTCTCCATTTGTACCACCCTCAGCTCTCTAAAAGCGCCTTCCTACTCTCTGGTTGTATGAGTTTCAGTTTTTTAGAAATCACATATGAGTGAGATCATACAGTATTTGTCTTTCTCTGTATGGCTTATTTCATTTGGCATAATATTCTTCAAGTTTATCCATGTTGTCTCAAATGACAAGATTTCCTCCTTTATAAAGGCTGAATAATATTCCATTGTGTGTGTGTGTATCTTGTGATTACTATTACTTTGAGATATATATATATTTTACAGTTTCTTTATCCATCCTTCCATCAGCAGATGCTTAGGTTGTTTCTATATCTCGGGTATTGAGGTAATGTTACAATGAACATGGGAGTGCAAATATATCTTTAAGACACTAATTTTATTTAATTTGGATATATACCCAGAAGTGGGATTGCTGGATTGTAAGGTAGTTCTATTTTCAACATTTTGAGGAACCTCCATACTGTATTCTATCATGGCTTTAACAATTTACATTCCCACCAATTGTTCCTGTATCTCCACACCCTCTTCAACATTTGATATCACCTGTTTTTTTTGTTAATAGCCTTCCTAACAAGTGTGAGGTGATATCCCAGTGTAGTTTTGGTTTGCATTTCTCTGATAATTAGTGATGTTGAGTACCTTTTCCTGAACCCGTTGGCCATTTGAATGTCTTCTTTGGAAAAATGTCTACTCAGAACCTTTGTATTTTTTAATCAGGTTACTATTTTTTTTGTTGTTATTGAGTTGTATGAATTCCATTTATACTTTCATATTAACTCATTATCAAATATATGCTTTGAAAATATTTTCTTCCATTCCATAGATTGCCTTTTCATTTTGTTGATTGTTTCTTTTGCTGTGCAGAAGCTTTAAGTTAGATATAGTTTCACTTGTTTATTTTTGCTTTTGTTGCCTGTGCTTTTGGTGTCATATCTAGAAAATCATTGCAAAGACCAAAGTCATGGACATTTTTCCCTGTGTTTTTTTCTAGAAGTTTTATGGTTTCAGGCTTGACCTTTAGGTATTTAATCCATTTCAAGTTAACTTTTGTGAGTGCTGCAAGGTAGGGGTCCAATTTCATTCTTTTGCACGTGAATATCCATTTTTCCCAGCATCATTTATTGAAGAGAATGCCTCTACCCGTTGAGTATTCTTGGTTCCCTTGTCAAAGATTAGTTGACTGTATAGGTGTGGGTTTATTTCTGGACTCTTGATTTTGTTCCATTGCTTAATGTTTCTGTTTTTACTGACATATTCTACTGTTTTGATAAGTATAGCTTTGTGATATTGTTTGAAACCAGGAAATGCCTCCAGTTTTGTTCTATCTCAAGATTGCTTTGGCTGTTCACGGTCTTTTGTGGTTGCATACAAATGTTAGAATTGTTCTTTCTATTTCTGGGAAAATGCCATTAGACTTTTGATAGGGATTGAATTGAATCTGTGGATGGTTTTGAGTATTATGGACATTTTCACAATATTAAATCTTCCAATCTAAGATCATGGGATATCTTTCCATTTATTTGTGTCTTCCTCAATTTCTTTCATCAATGTCTAATAGTTTTTAGTATACATATCTTTCACCTCCTTGGTTAAATTTATTCCAAAGTACTTTTTTCTTTTTGATTTCTTTTTAAATGGGATGGTCTTCTTTCTTGGAAACTTCATTATTAGTGTATAGAAACTCTACTAATTTTTGTACATTGATTTTTGTATCCAGCAACTTTACTGAATTTGTGTATTAATTCTAACAGTTCCTTGGTGGAGACTCTTGGGTTTCCTACATATAAGAGCATGTCATCTGCAAATAGGGATGATTTAACTTTTACCTTTCCAATTTGGATGCCTTTTATTTCTATTTCTTGCCTAATTTCTTTTGTGCATCTAAATAGATGCACAAAAACACTGAAAAAAAATCAACATCCTTTCATGACAAAAAAATTTCAGAAAATTAGGTATAGAAGTAATGTACCACTACATAATAAAGGCCATATATGATAAGACCATAGCTAACATCACACTCCATGGTAGAAACTTTTTCCTCTAAGATCAGGAATAAGACACATTTACCCAATTTTGTCACTTCTATTCAACATAGTACTGGAAATCCTAATTTTTGGCAAAAATTACATCTGTAAAAGGTAGTTATGCTGTGTTACACTTTCATGGTCAGGACTCCAAAGCTAGGCTATAAAAACACATGATTCTAATACTGTGTTTATCTACCCCTTCTTACCTGGCTAGCACTCTGCTTTTCTGTGCAAGTTTATTCTGCAGCTTGTTATAGTGAGGTCATGTAATTAGTTATAGTAGTGGGTGATGACCCTTCTATGAGAAGGAAGTCAAGTCTAGGTATCCTCAAAGTAAATTCTGCAGGGATCCCAGAGACAGATCAGGAAGTCTCAGGAATGGACAAAAGACTTGGAAAATACTTCAGAAAAAAAAATGTATCCAAGTGATTAATAAATGGTATACAACTTCATTTAGTCATCAGAGACATGCAAATCAAAACCACAGTGTGATACTACTGCATTCCCAATAAAATGGCTAAAAACTTTAAATGACAGACAATTCCAAGTGTTGGTGAAGACATATAGCCACCAGAACTCATACTGCTAATAGGAGCATAAACTAGTTCAGCCACTCTGGCAAACTGTCTGGAATATCTACCAAAACTGACATATGCATACCTTATGACCCAGCATTTCCACCCCTGGGCATATACCCAACAGACAAGTCTTAACATATGTCCACCAAAAAACATGTACAAGATGCATGGGATATCTTTTTGCTTCCCTTCACTTTCAGCCTATATGTGTCCTTACAGATAAGTGATTTTTAGTTGGCACATTGTTAGGTTTTTTTTTTTTTTAATCCGTTCATCCATTCTGTGTCTGTTGATTGGAGAATTTATTCCATTTATGGTTAAAGCAATTATTGATAGCTGAGGACTTACTATTGCCATTTTGTTCATTGTTTTCTACATAATTTGTAGTGCCTTTGTTCATTTCTTCACCTTTTGCTGTTTTCCTTTGCAATTTATTTCTTGTAGTGATATCCTCCAATTCCTTTCTCTTTATCTATCATGTATCTACTAGAGGTTTTTTTCTTTTAAATTACTGTGAGACTTACATAAAACATCTTATTGGTATAACAATCTATTTTAAACTCATAATATCTTCAATCCCTTTTAAAAACTCTAAACTTTTACTTCTCTCCCTACATTTTATGTTATTGATATCACACTTCACATGTTTTTATATTGTACATCCTCTATCAAATTATTTTACCTATAGTTATATTGAATACTATTGTCTTTTACCTTTTATTTTGGAGATAAAGCTGATATATGCACCATCATTACAGTATTAGAGTAGTCTGAATTTCACAATATATTTATCTTGACCCGTGAGTTGTATACTTTTATATGTTTTCACATTGCTACTTAGTGACCTTTCTTCAACTTGGAAAATTATGATTAGTATTTCTTGTAAGATAGATCTAATGGTGATGAACTCCCTTAGCTTTTTTCGTCTGGGAATGTTTTTATCTCTCCTTCATTTCTGAAGGACAATTTTGCCAGATATATTACTCTTGGCTGGTAGTTTCTGTTTTTCTTTCAGCACTTTGAATATATCATCTCACTCCCACCTGCCTACAAGTTTTCTGCAGAAAATTCCATCAGTAGCCTTATGGGGATTCCTTGCATATGATGAGTCATTTTTCTCTTGCAGCTTTCAAAATTTCCTCTTTGTCTTTGACTTTTAACATTATGATTTTAATGTGTCTCAGAGTAATCTTCTTTGGGTTGATCTTGATTGGGAACCTTTGAGTTTCCTGTAGCTGGATGTCCATATCTTTCCTAAGATTTGGGAAGTTTTTAGCTATTATGTCTGTAAATTAGCTTTCTGTCCTTTTCTCTCTCTATTCTCCTTCTGGGACTCCCAACATGTGAATGTTTGTTCACATGATTTTGTCCCATAATTCATGTAGGCTTTCTTTACTCTTTTGTTGTTGTTGTTTCCCTGACTGGTTGATTTTAAATTACCTCTCTTTGAGTTTACTGATTCTTTCTTCTGAATGATAGATTCTGATGTCAGAGCTCTCTTTAATTCTTCAGTTCTGTCATTGTATGCTTCAGCTTCAGGATTTCTGTTTGATTCTTTTTTATGGTTTCTATTTCTTCACTAAACTTCTCATTTTGTTCATGTATGGTTTTCCTGATTTCATTTAGTTACTTATTTGTGTTCTTTTACATTTTATTGAATTACTTTAAGATGATCATTTTGAATTCTTTGTCAGACATTTCATAGATCTCCATTTCTTTAGAGTCAGTCTCTGGAGCTTTATTAGTTTCCTTTGGTGGTGTCATATTTTCCTCATTCATCATGATCTGTGTAGCATTGCATTAGTGTCTGTGCATTTGAAGTAGCAAAACACCTTTCCTAGTCTTTACAGACTGGTTTCGGCAGGTAAAGTCTTTCTCCTTTAATTTCCTGGGCTGACAGGATTACCTTCAGATTCACAGTCATGCTGCATTGGAGCCAGGTCATGAAGATTTTGCTGGATCCACATGGAGGTCTACAGGTGATGGGCCTATTACCAGGCACTTGAGAGGGTGTGGATCCTGTTTGGTCCCTGAGTGAATGGGACTGTCTCCAGGACATTGTTCAGTAGAGTGGCACTTGTACAAGCATCTGTTTCAGGGGCTACAGTTGGATCTACAGAGAACAGGCCTGTTATGAGTTGCATGGACATGTGTGGCTCCCATCAGGTCCCTGGGAAAGCTCCTGCCAAGTCACTGGATGGGTCCCTGGGCAGGCAGGACTGGTCCCAGACCTTGTTTGCGAGTGAGTAAAAAAAAGCCCTGGGGCTGCCTCAGGGTCCACAGCTGAGACTGAATTCATCAGATCTGGCTCTGGTGGCATGGGTGGGTGTGTCTCCAATCAGGTTTCTTACTAAGCAGGAGTGCTCCCTGATCACAGCTGATAGGGGGTGGATTCTAGTTACAGGGTGGTTTTAGGATATGCAGTCAAACTTAGCATGGTGGGTTTATGTCTGAGGCCACTGGGTTGGCAGGACTGCTCATGGACTACAGCTTGGCAGGGAGGTGGAGCTGGAACTAAGTCACAGGATTGTTTCAGGATCTACTGTCAGATGAAGATAGGCTGGCCTGCATCCAAGGATACTGATGGGTGTGTCTCCCAGTAGGGACCCTGTACTGACATGAGTGCTCATGGATTGCGGCCGGGAGGGGCTGGAGCCAAGTATAGGGATGTTTCACAATATCTGGAGGTGCAGACAGGAATGTTTCCTGCTGGGTCCCTGAACCAGCAGGACTGCTCACGAACTACAGCTGGGAGGGGTTCGAGCTGAGTATAGGGCTGTTTCAGGATCTCTGGGGGTATAGATGGGAGTGTCTTCCACTGTGACTCTGGGCTGGCAAGACTGCTTGCGGAATGAGGCTGAAAGGGGCTAGAGCCCATTTACAGGGCTGTTTTACAATCGACAGTCATACTAAGTTTGGCTGGCTTGCCTCCAGGGGCTCCCGGACCATGGCCAAGAGGGGCTGGAGCTGGGTCATGGCCACTTCAAGATCCATCATCTGGACCAAATTCTGGGGGTCTATTATCCAAGGCATGGGCAGGTGTGATTCTTCCTTGGTTCTTTGGCATATGATATTAGTGGCAGAACCAAGACCAAGTGGAGCTGTAGCCAAGTCTACAGGGGTATGAATTTATTTCTGGGTCTGTAGTTTAGACCACGGTTGGCCAGTCAGCACCTATATGCATACCTGCCTTTGTTATATGGCCTTTCTCAGTCTTGAACTCCACTGGGGTTTCATAGTCTCTTACCTGGATTCTAAAGCTCTCACAAAGGCAGTTTTTTCTGTGGATGGCTGCCATATTATTGTTGTTGAGGGGATATGTGTGCAGGGGACCTCATATTCTACTTCTTGCTGAAGTCAATTATTCAATATTTTTATAATCTTGGTAAAGGCTATATTGGTATTATTTGTACTACTTTGCAACTCTTTTGTAAGTCTAAATTATTCCCAAATAAAGAGTTAAAGCATTATTTAAAAGATAAAAATTGAATAATGGTAATGGATTGAATAGACATGGAATAATAAAATAATTCATGAGTCCATTGGTGATACTAAAAAAAGGAGGAGGACGGAAGAAGTAAAACTTTATTCTTTCAGCTGAATGCCAGCTGATATAAATACAGAGAAAATGAGGGAATTTGAAAATCAATATTTTTCAGTCACCAATGTAATAATTGATTCAGCCAGGTTTATGCAAGCTGTGAGATATAACAATACAGCAAACAGTCTTGTATTTGTAGGGGTGAAGAAATTTTTTTTCTACTACTCTCCTAGGTACTCTAGCTATGTCTCTGTAAATTGGACTGACAAAAGACAGATTAACAAAAAAAAAACAAACTGAAGTTTATTAACATGTACATAGCTCATGTAAACATGGCAGGACCCAGAGATGCGTAATTCAAAGGAGCGATTAGAGCTTTGGCTTACATAGCATCTTAACAAAGGAACAATATATTTTTAAAGAAGTGACAAGACCAAGGAAAAGGACTTTGAGTTTCTAGGGCAGCAAACTGTGGGAAGGCAAATATATGAGGAAAGTAATGGAATATAAGAGCTAGTTAGTAAAGTTTGTTATATAGATTCCTCTCGTGCCATCTCCTCACTGATAAGGGTCTAAAGTTGTCTTCAGTGATTAACTTTTGTCCTTCCTGGTACAGAGGGGAGGATGGACACCTTTGCAAATGTGTGTCCTGCTTTTAGACAAATAAAGGGAGGGCAGAGAAGTTTTTTGTAACTGCTTTTTCTCAATTGCCTTCAGCTCAAAATAATCCTTATGCCAAAGTGGCATAGTCCGGTCCCCTATATATTAATATGCCTAGTTGAAAGAAATATGTATTGACCGTTACCTTTGAAGTTTACTGTGTACTTTCAGCAAATCCATTATATTACCAATTCCCTCAGAGGTAAACACTATCCTAAATTTTTTGTTTATAATTCCTTTCCTTTCCTCATATTTACCACATATATTTCCATTTGTAACAAATATATTATTTAGTTTTGGATGTTTCTGAACTTTATATACGTGGACTATATCTTTGTACAATATTCCATGATATCTTTTGTTGTTGTTATTATTCATTTTATGTTTCTGATATTTATCTATAACCTTATACATAACTGTAGTGTCTTCATTTTCTCTTAATAGAACTCTTTGTATGAGTATGAATATACTACAACTTATTTACTCATTCCATTGTTGATGGACACTTGAATTGCTCCCAGGTTTTTGCTATATGACAAATAATGATGTGATCATTGTTCATGTACATGTCTCCTGGTGTTTTCTAGCACATTTCTCTGAGCTGCATTTCAGGAATGGAGTTGATGTGTTGTATGTGTAAGGAACAGGACATCCTGACTACCTTGTACCTATCCAAAAAGCCATGAAGCAAAAGCTTGAACCACAACTAATCTAATTCTTGGCAGAACACTTTAAAGGACAGAAGGCTTGGGAGGAGTTGCCTCAAGTCCATCTCTCACTCTTCTTTCTCTTCCCCCTGGGAAGGTGTCATAAGACAGTTTCTCATCGCTTCTCAGGCTCTGATTTGACTTTTCACTTTTTGCCCTGCCTACCTCAGACTAGAGCTGCAGACTCTAAAAACCACTTTGCTGCAGTCTAAAATGGGCTACTCAGTGAAAAGGGTATCCTACAACTCATGTTGCAGTCTTCTGCTCCCTTTGTTTCAGTGTTGTTTTGTTTGATATATGACACGATCAGGAGACAGAAGCTGTCTCATTTGGCTACTTTTTCTTTTGATATATAAATAATAAATTGTCTGAATATAAAGTGGTTTGCTGTATCTTTATCAGTCAAATTAATGAAGCTTTGACCTTGGCCTTGCCTTGCCGGCTGTCTTGGATGTCCTTGACAGTATGATGCATGTATATTCAATTTTATTAGGTAAAGTCAACTGTTTTCAAAATCAATGTTACCATATTATACTGATAAGTATTTCTACTGAGTATAGGATTTTAAATTGATACATATTTTCTTTCAATACATTGAAAGAACATCTACTGGCTTCTGGCTTCCATTGTTGATATTGATAAGTAAGCTCTTCATGCAATTGTTCCTTTGAAGATAGTCTTTCTTTTCCCTCTTTGTATATTAAAATTTTTTGCTTTGTCTTTTGTTTTCTATACTGTGCTATATCTCTATGTGTGGATTTTGCTTTAATTATTTTTTTATGTATCTTGCTGGGGATTCATTGACTACTAAAATCTGTCAATACATCTAATTGTAATTTAAACACATCGTTTAAAATTTTTCTATAATTTGTTTTATAAACTTTACTTAGTTCTTTCCAAAATCTACTGAGTTATTACTGTCTTTATAAATTTGATCCCATTTTTACGTTTTGATTCTCTGAACATATTAATCATATATACTTCATATTCTGTATTTAATAATTCCAATTATGAAGTATTACGGAGTCTGATTGTGCTGTATTTTGTTTCCAGTGGTTGTTATTCATAGTGACTTTTTCTTGTTAATTTTGTGGTTTTTGAATATAAGATGATATTTATTGGCATTATATTTTTAAAATTCATTGAGGCCTGTTTCTATTGAAGATAGAGTCAGAGAGGGTTTGTGCTTACTTTTGCCAGGAATATGGGGGTATTATCAGTCTGGAAATCTTTTAAAATTATTCTTGCATTAAAGTGTTTTTGGATCACCTGCGTCATATGAATTTTGGTGACAAACTAGTGTTTGGGCCTGGGTATGATAGAACATTCTCAAGTGAAATTCTTTGCCAACTTGTACCCCCTACCTCATTGCCCAAACTCAAGGAAGGTAATTTTTCTTGTAATCCACTGGAAGAGAGCAGGTTTATTTCCATTGTTCTCTTTCGCTCTGGGTATATTACTTCTGGTTTGAGTTGTTTATAGTGATGGGGTTGATACCTTCTATAACACCTTGGAAAGACCCAGGACTTTTCTTTTTATCACCAGAGTTGCTTGAGGCTTTAAACTCTGAAGCTTTAATTCACTAGGTTCAGTAAAAACTCTCTTGTCTTAAGATGAATTTGACTCTGATTACCTCTCTAGATTCAGGCTTTCATTTACTTTTTGGCTTCTGACTACTACTTACTAATTTGCCAGACTATTTATATATATACATGTATATACAATATACAGTCAATATATAGTCAGTGGATCTAGTCTACCACACAATGGAAAATTAAACCTCATATATTTTTATATTAATGGAAATCATATATCTTTACTTACATAAATCTAAATTTACAAGTGACACTATGTGCTTGTTGTTTAATAAACAGCTAAAAGATTACTAATGCATTGTTGTTTTTAGAATTGTACGTATTGGTAAACGCATTTTATTTAGATTTTTTTCTTTTAAATAAACTCAGGTATATAAAGAAAAAGAATCATTAGGTAAAGTTCCACACATACCTTGAGAATTCTGGACTAAATACAGATATCTTGCCTTCACAATATTTTAGCTCTAAACTTTCATCCATACAATTTTTAGGGTGAGGACATCTGACAAGTATTATGCATGTGATATTATTTCTATTTAATATAATTTAATTTAGGGTTGAAACTTTGTTCATTCTAACCTACTTTAACATTTAGATAGCCACTAATGAATTTTGTAGCGATATTTGAATTGGGTTATTTTTAGTAACATCTTTATACTAGGTTGACTGTGTTATTTTAATTTCAATTTTCCTGTATAAAAAATAAAATGTTTGATTATATATCTGTAAAATATACATATACATACACATAGGTATATATATTATTCTCATATATGAAAAATAAGAAAAAATAATTTTTATTCTTTTCTGTGGTTAGATTTTTTCTATAAAATATGCTTTATTTTGACTGTGCCATTTATCAATTAAGTTAGGAATAGATATACATTTCTTGATGATTTTGTATTTGTTTTATTTTCTCAAAAATGTGTCTAGTGTATGTAAATAAAATTTTCTAATGTTCTACTTCCTCATATCATGGTTTTTTCCTTAAACAGCAAGTTTACTTTGTTTATAGTTTAAGTAAAAGAAAATTATCTTTTAATCTATAGAAGTGATTTATCATATTCATGGTAATATACAAAGTACTGCTTTCTTTAAGAAAAAAACCACTCATGCTTCTTCTGTATTTTCTTTTCAGCTTCTCATCCTTCAGGTAGAATAATTAGATATGAAATATTCCCAGAAAATCCACATGTATTGTTACTGGAATATAAGAATATGCCACATGAGTACATTTATAATGAAGTGAAAAGAAGAACTAAGATGACAATATTTTCTCCACAATTGCATTTTTTCAAATAAAACGAAAAGAAAAGGAAAAAAGAAAAAGATTAAGATTGTAAACACCCAGTTAAAGGCGAACTTAAAAATATAATAATCACCAGTAAAATCTGAAATTGAATAGATCTAGAAATTACATTGAGAAACTGCATGCAAAATTATAAGCCATTTTTGTAACAGTCCCTCTTGCCCATAATGCCAGTTCATATGATATTGAAAAGATATTCAAAATTCTCATCATTATGTAAAGGAAAAGAATTAATTTATTGATGAATATAAATATACTCATTTCTTGTGTTGTCCTAAACTGTTCGTTCTCCTACCAGCAAACATCTGTAGGTTTTACCTTGTTGAAAGTCACTCAAAATGAATGTAATCCAAAGCAGTTCCCTTGCCAGTAAAATTTAACCTTCAGAAACCTCTTCAAGAGTAGAAGTATTTTAGGACAGTCAAGGTTTTGCCACTGACTTTTTTCTTTTCATTTACCCCTCTACTTTTTAATTCTCTGACATTAGTCACGTGAATATTTGACCTAGAAAAGATGATAGGCAGCTAAAAAACTTAGAGGAATGCAATATCATTCCCATCTTAGGGTTTTATGATAACGTTATCACACAAATATGTCCCATGGTTACATAAATTTCAGCATCTATGAACACTAAAATGATCTTGCACTTTACACATTGGGTTTGTTTCAATTTACAACAAAGGACTAACCACAGTAACTGCAAAAAGTGGTCACACATAATGTGATCTTTAAGCAAATGTTTATTCATGAAGTACCCATTTGTCTGCCAGTGCTCTCCAGCTGACTGGTTCCTCAGCATGTACTGTAATAATCAACACATGGTACACTAGCAGGCACTGAGCAATCAGCAATAAGGCATCTGCTATTGCTATATACATTCAAAAACAAATATCCAATGTAATTCTCCAGAAAAATTTTACAGATTTTACATAGACTAGAGACGATTCGACTATTTGCACCTTTTAGGGGACACGTTTCTTAGAACAAAGATATATATCTAATATTACATATTATATATTCAATATATAATATATATATATTCCTATTATTTTGTGTGTGTGAACTCTTTGGAAAATGTTGTTAAACACACACACATTGTCTTAGTTCAGGCAGCTGTAACAACTCACCATAGACTGAGTGGTTAAACAACAAACATTTACATCTCACAGTTCTACAGCCTGGACTCTCAGATCAGGGTGCCAGCATGGTCATATTCTGGTGAGGGCCCTATTCCACGTTGCAGACTGCCTACTTATCCTTGTATCCCACATGGCAGGAAGAGGGCTAGAGGGCTCTCTTAGGTCTCTTTTATACAGTCATTAATCTCATTCATGAGAGCTCCACACTCATGACTTAACACCTCCTAATACCATCACATTATGAGTTAGGATTTCAACATATGAAATTTGATAGAGACACAAACATTTAGTCTATTGTGCATGCACAGGTACACACACACACACAAAGAAACCTTAATCCTCTATAAAATTTGAAAGGTCCATTGTCCTCTAAATAAGGAGATTTAAACTATTTTGACTGGGACCCACAGTAATAGAGTTTATACTATGAACCATCAAATACACATGTGTATATGTTTCTTTATATATCTAACTGACATAAAAGTTTCATGAAACTTGTGAGTTAACTCTAATATTTTTATCTTATTCTAGTCTATTCAATTTCATTTTTTAAAAACCTCTGGTTGTCACCTACTGAATCAATTTTGTAAAACATTGTCATGACTATTCATTTGAAAATCACTCCTCTAAATGTTATGCCACAATATTAAGTATCACTACTCGTATTTATTTCCAACTAAATGGAATTATTAAAGTAATATTTTCTTAATAGAAACTGTGCTAAATTTGAAAAATGTGTGCTTCTATGTTACTATTAATTTTTGTAAATATCTGTGGAAGATTTGATCTAATTAGCATTTCTTCAGCTTCTGAATATCAAAGTGTATATTTAAAAACACTAAAATACAGACAAATTTATAAATAAATCATATTTATTAATCACTTTAATCACTACTCTAACAATTACCCTCTGACCTTGTAAATTAATATATTTTATTTCCATGTAATAACTGTAATATAAATTTAACATATCTTACAAAGTTATTTTAAAGTTTATTTTTGTAGAGTGCCACCTGAATGTTTATCCTTGGTTATTTCCATAAAATCAAGTAAGACTGAAATAGAATAATATTAGCCCCGCCAATTTATTGCAGCTTTATCTCCTTTCCATCTGTATATTCACCAGGTAATATCTAAAGGACTAATTGAGAATAAATTTGTCTTCTGTTAAAGTCTAATTTGGAAGAAATTGTCAGAGAGAACCAGTCTAATCAGAAGGTCCTCAAACACAAAGATTATCAAACAAAGACGAAGAGATATCAATTGCTTTGTCCAAGAGTTTTTAAACAGAAGTTTATAAGAGAGCAGCACTTGGTGAATCTCACACACAGGAATGAAGCTAGGACCTCCCAATTACCAATACAATTCCTGCACTTGTTATTTTTGTTTAAGTTTTATTCAAATTTTGCTATTATAAATGTCACTTCACTATATATACTTTTCCTCCACAACCACCATTTAGGAATTTTTTTTTTCCTTAGAAATTGTTCCAAGGAGTAAAATGTTTCAAGTTCTGGATAAATTACAAAAATATTCTCCTAAAAAGTGATACCAATATATAGTTCCACATCAGTGTATGATAGTGTCTGATTCACTACCTCATTGCTAAGATGAATGTTATTTTGTAATTTAAGTAAAAAATGTTCACACATATGGCATATAGAAACAATACAAAAAGGATCGTGATAGAAAGCAATAATCTTCTCTCACTCCTCCTCACCACCAGTCCCATTTCTGAGCAAAAAGAGCCACCTTTAATTGTTTCTGGTTTTAGTTTTTCTAATGGGTTATTCCACAACTCTAAAAAATATGTTAATGTCAATAGTTCATCATTTTAAACATGATCCATTTGATTCCTTTTATGATAGATGAACCTTTAGTTCACATACATACCTCTATGTTTCTTCAAAGCCTACCTGTTCAAGAAAATTAAATCATTAATATTATTTCATTTATTGATAGCCTTTATGGTTTTATATAATATATCTAAATCTCTATTTCTAGGCTGTGCATTTCATAAGATAAATTTGTCAACTCTACTATTTTCTTTTTCCCTCCCACTTACCAGATTCTGTCTTCTGTATTTTTGCTTTTATAAATCATTAATAATGGCAAAAAATATATTGAATTATATTTTTTCGTCTGTGCTGAAATTGTGATTATGGGTGACATTGAGCCTAAAATGCATAAATATCTCTCATTTTAAGTTCAAAGTCCTACTAGAGAGGAATCAGCTGCAAATATAGTTTAGGACCAGTACCTCCTCACAGGATCCCTGAGATTTCCATAACTAGCCTACACTTTCCAGTTACCACCCCACCCCACCTCACCTCTAGCCCTCATGGGGGAGGGAAAAGAGTCCATCCAGTTTTTGAAGCCAAAAGAGTGTGGCAATGCAAGTAAATCATTCATAAATATTGGAAATGCCTATAAGCATCTTGTTACCCATTTGGAAGTTTGTGGAACTTCAGAATTCTAAAGCTTAACTCTGTTAAAATACAATTCCAGTTTTTGGAAGAATATTTTGTAGACCTAGGATTATAGTACTTTTGTCCTTTTCAGTTCCCCTCCTCTGCTTTGGAGAAAAGAAAACTGTTTGACTTATGTCCTCTGAAATTTGTGGATTTGCTTATATATAAAACCAGGTGCCTATTTTTTTATCTGTAAGGTGTCTCAGTGGGAGGGCTTCTTGACAACTTAAAGAAAGGGTAGTATAGTTTGCTTATTAAAAGATTGGCCAACCCCCTTTTTGTCTCAGTCCCTTGAGACCCTCAGAGTTTGCAAAAGAGAACCAGAGACTCCTGTTGCGGCATGCCAGCAATAGAAATGTATCTTTGGCGTTTCTCTAGTTTGAGCTGACTCTACCTGATGCTGAGGCCTCTGCTGATACAGTAGTGTCTGCACATTTAGTGATAATCATTGTCTAGAAAAGTGTTTTGCCTTACCTTCACGTCCTATGCCTTTGGGGAACCATAGAGAAGAGGGAAGTTAATATTTAAGTTAATATCTAAACCTACAGTGCATTCTTGGATTAGATCTACTGGTTTCTTGAGCTTATATTCTCCTTTCTTGGTTTATTTCCTGGTATTGAAGAAATATCCTCAAGTCTCTTCTCAAGAAGTTTGTAAGAGGTAACTGTTCTGAGTTCTGAAATGACTTTATTATATTCTTTTAATTGATATTTTGAGTATACCATTGTAAGATGAAAAATAATTTTTTCTCAGATCTTTGAAGGAACTTCTCCACTTTCTTCTAGCATCCAGTGTTGCTTATGCAAAGTTAAAAAACAGGCCCCTTTGAAAGTGAATTTCTCTCTCTCTTGCTCTCACTCTCTCCTCTGAAATTTTATAATGATATTGTTACCAGGTCAGTGGATCGGTTTTCAGGTTCTTGGTTCGGCATCGCAAAAGAGTTTGTGAGTGAACACACAAAAATAAGTTCAAAGCAAGAAGGGATTTATTTGCAAAGCAAAAGCAACTCCAAGAGAGGGAGCTGGCCGGCTCAAGGGGAGCGACTGTGCCGAGGTTTGGGTGGCTTGTGGATTGTATAGGTTTGTTCATTTGTGAGAAGGGGGAAAAGAAGGGGGTTTGAAGGGATTCTACCCATCGGCTTGTTGTTCCCTCCTCCACGTCGGGAGGGAGAGTTTTTCTCCTTAGATGATCCTTGGTGGAACTGTCATGGCTTCTATACCCCACAAGGGGGGTCAAAACCGTAATGTAAATTTATTATGATTTTAGTAAAATGAGGGTGATGTGGGTTAGTTTAGGGTGCAGCAGGTGGAAGCTCGCGAGTGGAAGCTGTGTGCATGTTGGGCTGCAAAACAGGACGTTGTGAGTGTTGACGGGTGCCTATCCGAGGAGGCTTCTTCCTTTGTGGTTTTTCAGCTGTTATCCCTTTCCCTGCTCATGTCTGACTATCTACCTGCAACAATACGTCTAACTATGCATATTGTTTATGGAGGAGTAAGTGAAGTGCACTGAGAAGAAAGACGTTCAAGAGTTGGATTGCCGGGAAAAGAATATGCATTTTAACTGGTTTATTAAACAGACTAAACTTCATGGGGCAAAATTAAAAAATTGCTTCATCTCTCTTGCACTAGTGCCTTCAAACACACTCAATGAAATTTATCTTCCTTGCTTTTTGATGGCAAATTGGGAAAGTCATACTTTTTTTAGATTGCTTTCAGATATTAATAGTCTAATTTTCAAGTTTAAAAAAGTAGTAGTACAATATAAGATCAAAACTTTCATCTTTCATATAATTTATAATTTACCCTCACCAATCCCTTTCACTTGGTGTTCAGGGTTTAGCATGTAGGATGGAAGGAGACGTTCTGTTCCTTTGCTCATTTTTTTCCTCCTTTATCCCCGCTACTTCTACTGCTTCAGCACTGAGAAGGGTAAGTGGTAAAGAAGCAAATGCCTTCTGATTTAGCTGGTACTATTTGCAATTCTTTCTTGTCTATCAAGTGCCCTATATTATATTAGGTGCACAGATGTTTACTCTTTTTTTCTTGGGTTCCTTTTGTGAGTTCTATGGAGACATCTTTATCAGGGAACTACATATTTCACGATTCTTTGGTGCAGAAGATGGACTATTTGGTAAATTATATCACCCTGTATAAATCCTTTATAATATCTACTACAGCACAGGCATGACAGCAGGTACCATAAACATAGAAAAAACAAACTTTTCTTTATTTCTTGTCTTATAAATGAAAATTCCCTTTTTGGAACTACAATACTTCTCAATGATTTTGTCTTCCATAATAAAATTATATAAGTTAGATCTCAACATTCTACAATAATTTGGTGAATTTTTTTAACATTTTATTTTACACTGATCAATGGTTATAACTTCTTTTAAGTACATGATAGCCATTGGCCAATGTGAAATAAGAACTCAAAAGCTTCAATCTCAAAATCAACATATAAATGCTGCTGCTTCTGCTGAAATAGTTAAATTTATACACATATACACACAGGTTAACCATGAAACTGGTTTGAGAGTGTTGAAAATATCAACGGTTTCACAAAGGTAAGTACATTTAGATAAATTAATGAGTCATTAATCAGAAGAGGTAAGAGAACAATCTAAGTAATATAGAACAGGGGTCAGTAAACTGTAGCCTGAGGGTCAAATCCAGCCCATTGCCTGCTTTTTGCTAATAAAGTTTAATTGGAACGTAACCAAATCTATGTGTTTGCTTATTGCCTTTGGTTGTTTCTTTGCTACAATGCCGGAGTTAAGTGGTTGTGATAGAGACTCGATAGCCAGCAAAACATAAAATGTTTACTATATGGCCCTTTACAGAAAAAATTTACTAAACTCTGATCTAGACGAATAGGTAAATGTTTCACTTCCTAGAATATATGCATTACTGGACAAAAATATTTAGACATATCAGAATGTAATATAAGGTCAGTGCTGCTAGCAATACAGTGATTAACAGCAGGAACAGGTTTTTGTATTATAAGAAATCATTTTTGCTCTGACATTTTTGAAAGTCGGTAAGTCTTGATTTACCTAAAAGCATCATTACACTAATTCTGAGGATGAAGTCATTGATGGTGTTAATATCAATGCTAAAAATTTATCTAAAATAGTTACATTTCTACTAATACTAGGTATGCTATTAATTATTTGCATGCCAAAAATTCTCAAATCAATAGGAAGGATGGTCAATGCGATTTACATAGCATGACAAATATTGAAGTGGTATGGAAGTTTTCAGTAGAATAAATCATTAAAGTGGCACGCATGACTGCCGTGGGAATTAGAAAAGCAGCACGCTATTTCTTATTCTGATTTACAGATGTATATAAGAATATTTTCCTCCAACCTACATAGTAGTTCAGCTATATATTCACCTTCCCTGAGTTTACAGCTGTGTTTTAAGATTAAAATTAGAAAAGTTAATTAAAGATAATATTTGATACCAGTTGACTTTTAGATTCAGGTAATGTTGAATTCATCAGAGCCCAAAACATTAGAAATTTTCTGTACTTTGCCTAATTATATACTACAAGAGGATGTTCTAGGGACCTCATTCTTCTTTGTTTGGAAAGATCAGAAAACTGATCCAGACTTGTTTCAAATTCAACCTAAAGCCAGATGCATATCACTTGCTTTTGGTGTTTTGTTTTGTTTTGCTCAAAAACACACGCACAGCTGTAGTTTCATTATGCTCTCTGTGATTCCAATTGCAAGGAGGGTGTTGGGTACAATCTGATCCCATTAGGAAAACAATATAAGTGACTATAAATCTGATTCAATATGGAAGAAACATGTCCAGAAGTGTGTTTTATTTTAATATTTCCTTCCATGTTATTTGCTGGCATGGATTTGGAGGTTATGTGGTAATAAAATCTAAGGCAGAGTGAGATCTAATTCTTACAGTCAGACAAAAGCTACTCCTCTGAAACAATTTTTTGCATCATGGTAAAAACTAACATTTTGAAACTGAATTCTAAATAGATGGGGAGAGGGTATGAAAATGATTTGAGAGCTGAGATACTCTTGTTTATTCTTTTATGTACTGGTTAATTCTCTTCCTTAACACAAGTTTTAAGTTTTTAAATCTGATTAAACTGATCGATAGATAGAGATTCACACGCACGCGCGCGCACACACACACACACACATATCAGGCTAAGGTAAAACAAACACCACCATGTAAGCTATGGACATTTAGAAGTTTAGATCATTGATTCATTCAGCGATTATTTAATAAGTCCATATTAGAAGATAGATCAGACAGCTCAGCTCTACCACTCACTAGCTGTGTGAACTGAGTTAAGTAATTTAGTCTTTCTAATCCTTGGTTTCCTCATCCATAAAATGGGGAAAAATAATAACACAATCAAATAATTTTTTGTAGGAACTCCATTAACATGGCATGTAGTAGGAACTCATTTTCAGTCTAGTGGGTAAAGCATATATTTAAATATACAATTATAATCTAAAAAAGTTACCAATACTTAATGATATCGATATGATATCTATATTTGTGTCCTGACATATTTGTAGATGGTCTTGGTGATCATGTATATAGCTCTCTCAACAACCTTGCTTCACGATGGCTTTATATCTATAATTCCCCTCTGCTTTAGCCTCTCATACTTATGACCCCACTTCAGACCTCTTTACACTCAAAATCACTCTGTTTTCAAAATATTAAATTCTAATATTCAAGCATTTGATTGATAAATTCATCTTTTTCTAGGTCTCTCATTATCTTCTGTTACACACCTCTTTTTTATTTACTTCATTGACACTTCCTTGGACACTGCAGTTGTCCTCCAGTGAACATATTATCTCATTCCTTCCTTGTAGGACTAAACTTTGGAAAAGAGCAGGCTTGTACTAAGGACAGGGGGAGCTATATTGTGGATGGTGGAAGTGGTTTACCCTGGGTGCACACAATAATAAAATTCACTAAAAGTTGGTTTCCTTTTTACTATCAGCATGCACCCAGCAATCCTAAATAATGTCAGGGATAAAATACTCTTCCCTAAACAAATTTTTGTTGATTTAATTTCTAAATGATTATGGCAGTTAATGCTGAGTTTTGATAATAAATATGTGAGTGCTACTTCAGAAAATAAATTCCTCTATAGGTAGATCCCAACTATCAAAATCTGATTATATCAAGAACTCCAAGAAACGATGGGTAAAACCCTGAAGAATATTTGGCCCATTGGTATTTTAAATAGAAGTTGAGATTCATTTAAAAATTTCCTGAGTCCCCCTTCTCTCCCAGGAATATAAATGCCCCAACACCCTTTGAGAGACTTACCTTTAAGCAGAACCTGATGATCTCCAAGCTCTCTGTCATATAGAGGAGGTGTCATATCAACCTAAGTGTTTTTATTTTTATTTGACGTATTGTCAGATACTCTACTGAGAAAGAGTTCAACGAGTACATATCAGAAGACAAATGAGACAGCTCAACTCTGTCACTTACTAGCTGTGTAGTGCTCACTGCTCACTATGTTTTCTCCCTCTTCATTCATTCATTCCTGAATTCACATCAATTGTTTTTCTACTTTTGTTGCTCCACTAAATCTGACTTTTTCATACCATCAATGTATTGTCTCTGAGTTGATAAATTTCATGGGTATATTTTCAGACTACATTTTAACTGATATATTCAGTGACAAACACTAATTTACATTCCCTTCTATATGAAATACTTTGTCCTTGACTTTCGCTGTATCACTTTTTCCTGATTTTCCTCCTACATCTCTGGCTCCTCCTTCTCAGTATGCTTCAGAGAGTCACTTTTCTTCTACTTGCTCCATACTGCAAGCTGGGTTCTCCAGAAAGAAGACACTGAGAGGGAGTTAGGAATGCATAAGGTTTATTTGTGAGTAACACCCATGAAAGGAAAATGGAAGGAGCAGTACTAAGCAAGTGGAACTGTGAGATCACAATGCCAACCTGGCTAAGATTCTGCTAGTCTAATGGGGAGTTGCAGAACATGGATTGCTCATTTGAGAAGTCTCACTTTTGGGAGAAATTACCAGGTACTTTTACTACCATCTTGCTATGTTATTGGCTAATGCGACACCTGAGTATAGCATGACTATGGCTCAAAAACTAAGATGAACAATAAGGAAGCTAACATCTGAAGGCTAACTGCACTCCTCACATATGGACAACAGATTCTTTCTTGCAGAGGAATCTGAATGCCACATTTCTCTGTTTGTCACAACCTGATATGGTAGTGCTGCACACAGTTGACTTTCACTCACAACACTGTCCCTTGACAGTGCATTTTTCTCATGGATTTAATTACCATTTATATGTTTATAAATTCAGAAGTTATATTTCCAGCTCAGATTATACTCCTAAATTTTAGACCCAAATCACGTCACTACTTGGATATATCTATGTCATCCACTAACTCAACTAAACACATGATCACCCCAGTCTCCCTAAACACAAGTATATGTGGTCCATTTCCCACTGTTCCTTAGCTCAGTGAATGACATCAAAATGCACTCACTAGCCAGGCAGAGGGACAATAAAAGGAGGTTGATATTTATTTATTTATTATTTTAGTAAGGTCGTAATGGTTTATAACATTGTGTATTTTGAGGTGTACATTATTATTTAGCAGTTTCTGTATATATTGCATCGTGGTCACCAACAGTAGTCTAATTTTTATCCATCATAACATATGTGCCCCTTTACACCTTTTGCCTACCCCCCAACCCCTTTCCCCTCTGGTAAGCACAAATCTGTTTTCTTTATCCATGTGTTTGTTTATCTTCCACATGTGAGTGAAATCATGCAGTGTTTGTCTTTCTCTGTCTGACTATTTCACTTAACATCACACAAGCAAGGTGCATCCATGTTGTTGCAAATGGGATTATTTTGTCTTGTTTTATGGCTGAATAGTATTCCATTGTGTATATATATGCCACATCTTCTTTATCCATTCATCAGTTGATGGGCACTTGGGTTGCTTCCACATCTTGGCTATTGTGAATAATTCTGCAATGAACATAGGGGTGCATAAATCTCTTTGAATTGTTGATTTCAAGTTATTTGGATAAATACCCAGTAGTGCTATAGCTGGATTGTATGGTATTTCTATTTTTAGTTTTTTGAGAAATCACCATACTGTTTTCCATAGTAGCTGCACCAGTTTGCATTCCCACCAGTAGTGTATGAGGGTTCCCTTTTCTCCACATCCTCTCCAACATTTGTTATTTTTTGTCTTGGTAATTATAGTCATTCTGACAGGTGTAAGGTGATATCTCATAGTTTTGATTTGCATTTCTCTAATAATTTGTGATGTTGAACATCTTCTCATTTACTTGTTGGCCATCAATATATCTTCTTTGGAGAAATAACTGTTCATATCCTCTGCCCACTTTTTGATTGGGTTGTTCATTTTTTTGTTGTTGACTTCTATGAGTCCTTTATATATTATGGAAATTAACCCCTTGTCGGATATATGATTTGCAAATATTTTCTCCCAGTTGGTGGGTTGTCTTTTCATTTTGTTCATGGCTTCCTTTGCATTGCATAAGCTTTTTAGTCTGATATAGTCCCACTTGTTTATTTTGTTTGTTTCCCTTGCCTGAGGAGACATGATATTCAAGAGGATGCTGCTAAGACTGATGTCAAAGAGTGTACTGCCTATATTGTCTTCTAGGAGTTTTATGGTTTCAGGTCTTACCTTAAAGTCTGTGATCCATTTTGAGTTAATGTTAGTCTATGGCGAAAGATAATGGTCTACTTTCATTCTTTTGCATGTAGCTGTTCAGTTCTCCCAACACCACTTATTGAAAAGACTTTCCTTTCTCCATTGTATTTTCTCGGCTCTTTTGTTGAAGATTAGCTCTCCATAGATGTGTGGTTTTATTTCTGGGTTTTCAATTCTATTCCATTGATCTGTGTGTCTGTTTTTGTGGCAGTGTCATGCTGTTTTGTCTACTATAGCTTTGTTGTATATTTTGAAGTCAGGGATCATGATGCCTCTTGCTTTGTTCTTTTCTCTCAAGATTGTGTTGGCTATTCTGGGTCATTTGTTGTTCCATATAAATTTTAGGTTTCTTTCCTCTATTTCGGTAAAAAATATCATTGGGATTCTGATTGGGATTGCATTGAATCTGTAGATGCTTTATGTAATATGGACATTTTAACTATGTTTGTTCTTATACCTATGAGCATGGAATATCATTCCATTTCTTTATGTCATCTTTGATTTCTTTCAATAATGTGTTATAGTTTTCAGTGAATAGGTTTTTCACCTCCTTAGTTAAATTTATTCCTAGATATTTTATTCTTTTTTGTTGTGATTGTAAATGGAATTGTATCCTGACTTCTCTTTCCGCTAGTTCGTTATTAGTGTATAGAAATGCAACTGATTTTTGTAAGTTGATTTGGTACCCTGTGACTTGGCTGCAGCTATTTATTTCCAATAGTTTTCTGGTGTATTCTTTAGGGTTTTCTCTATATAGAATCATGTCATCTGCAAACAGCGAGAGTTTCACTTCTTTGTTTCCAATTTGGATACCTTTTATCTCTTTTACTATTTGCTTTGGTCAAAACCTCCAGTACTATGTTGAATAGGAGTGGCAAGAGTGGGCATGTTTGTCTTGTTCCTGCTCTCAGAGGAATTGCTTTCAGTTTTTCACCATTAAGTATGATGTTGGCTGTGGGTTTGTCATATATGGCATTTATTATGTTGAGGTATTTTCCTTCTATACCCATTTTATTGACAATTTTTATCATAAATGGATGTTGGATCTTGTTAAATGCTTTCTCTGCATCTATTGAGATGATCATTTGATTTTTATTCTTCATTTTGTTAATGTGTTGTATCACATTGATTGATTTGCAGATATTGAACCATCCCTGCATCCCTGGTATAAATCCCACTTGATCATGGCATATGATACTGTTAATGTATTACTGTATTTGGTTTGTTAATACTTTGTTGAGGATTTTTGCATCTATGTTCATCACTGATATTGGCCTGTAATTTTCCTTCTTTGTGTTGTCCTTGCCTGGTTTTCCTATCAGGGTAATTTTGGGCTCTTATAATGACTCAGGAAGCATGCCGTCTTCTTCAATTTTTTTGGAATACTTTGGGAAGGATAGGTGTTAAGTCTTCTCTGAACATTTGGTAGAATTCTCCAGAGAAGCCATCTGGTCCTGGATTTTTATTTTTTGGGAGGTTTTTGATTACTGTTTCAATCTCTTTATTTGTGATTGGTCTATTCAGATTCTCTATTTCTTCTTGTTTCAGTTTTGGGAGGTTGTATGAGTCTAAGAATTTATCAATTTCTTCTAGGTTATCCAATTTGTTGACATATAGGTTTTCATAGTATTCTCTTATAATCTTTTGTATATCTGCAGTATCAGTTGTAATTTCTCCTCTTTAATTTTTTAGTTTCATTTATTTGAGCCTGCACTCTTTTTTTCTTAGTGAGTCTGGCTAAGGGTTTGTCAATTTTGTTTATCTTCTCAAAAAACCAGCTCTTACTTTCATTGATCCCTTGGACTGTTTTGTTTTTTTGGTCTCTATTTCATTTATTTGTGGTCTAATTTTCATTACTTCCCTCCTTCTGCTGACTTTGAGCTTTGATTTTCCTCTTTTTCTAGTTCTGTTATATGTAGTTTAAGATTATTTTTTTGAAATTTTTCTTGTTTGTTGAGATGGTCCTGTATTGCTATGAATTTCCCTCTTAGGACCACATTTGCAGCATCCCTTATGAGTTGGTATGTGGTATTTTCACTTCATTTTTCTCCAGGTATTTTTTCATTTCTCCATTGATTTCTTCATTGATCCAATGGTTGTTCAGTAGTGTGTTGTTTAGTCTCCACATCTTTGTCACTTTCCCAGTTTTTTTCTTGCAGTTATATTTCTAGTTTCATAGCATTGTGGTTGAAAAAGATGCTTAATATGATTTCAATCTTCTTAAATTTAACCTGCTTGCCTTTTTTCCAAACATATGGTCTATCTTTGAGAATGTTCCATATGCACTTGAGAAGAATGTGTAATCTGCTGTTTTTAGATGGAATGTTCTCTCTGCATATATCTATTAAGTCCATCTGATCAAGTGTTTCATTTGAATCCAATGTTTTCTTGTTGGCTTTCTGTCTGGATGATCTATCCGTTGACGTAAATGAGGTGTTGAAGTCCCCTACTCCTATTTCTGCTGATGACAATTTCTCCCTTTAGGTCTGTTAATAGTTGCTTTATATACTTTGATGCTCCTGTGTTAGGTGCAAATATATTCATAAGTGTTATGCCCTATTGATGGAATGTCCCTTTTATCATTATATACTGCCCCTCTTTGTCTCTCATTGTCTTTTTGATCTTGAAGTCTGCTTAGTCTGATATAAATATGGCAACATCTGCTTTCTTTTGTTTGCCATTTGCTTGGAGTATCATCTTCCATCCCTTCACTCAGAGCCTATGTTTGTCTTTAGAGCTGAGATGTGTTTCCTGGAGGCAGCATATTGTTGGGTCTTGTTTTTAATCGATTCAGTTACTCTGTGTCTTTTGATTGGAGAATTCAATCCACTTCCATTTAGAGTGATTATTGATATATGAAGGCTTAATACTGTCATTTTATCTCTTATTTTCTAGTTGTTCTACATTTCCATTGTCACTCTTCCCTTGTATTTATGACTGCCATTTCATTTTGGTGGTTTTCTGTGATGGTTTTCTCAGTTTTCCCTTTTTAATGAATTGTGTCTCTGATCTGATTTTTTGTTTAGTGGTTACTATGATGTTTGTATAAAAGATCTCATAGATGAGGTAGTCCATTTTCTGATAGCCTCTTATCTCCATTAGACTAAGCAGGTTCCATCCCTTTCCTCTTCCCCTTCTGAGTTATTGTTGTCACAAGTTACTTTGTTTTGTATTGTGAGTTTCTGACTAAATTGAAGTGTTTATAGTCATTTTTGATGCTCTCCTTGCGTTTTTCATTTTATGTTACAATTAAGTATTTTCTAACCCGTTCTGATAGAGAGCTGCAATTTTCTGATTTTGTTCGACTATTTCTTTGCTCAAAGCTTTGTAAACCTTTGCCTTTTTGTTTCAGGTATGAGGGCTTCCTTCAATATCTCTTGTATGGGAGGTCTAGTGACAATGAACTTCCTCAGCTTTTGTTTATCTGGGAAAGCTTTTATTTCTCCATCATATCTGAAGGATAGTTTTGTTGGGTAGAGTATTCTTGGCTGAAAGTTTTTGTCTTTCAGTATTTTGAATTTATCATTCCATTCTCTTCTAGCCTGTAAGGTTTCTGCTGAGGAATCTGTTGAAAGCCTGATAGGGGTTCCTTTGTAGGTTATTTTCTTCTGCCTTGCTGCCATTAATATTTTTTCTTTGCCATTGACCTTTGTCAGTTTTACCATTATATGCCTTGCAGAAGGTCTTTTTGCGTTGTTGTAAATAGGAGACCTATTAGCTTCATGTAGTTGTAAGTCCAGTTCCTTACTCAGGTTTTGGAGGTTCTCAGCTATTATTTCTTTGAACAAGGTCTCTGTTCCTTTCTACCCCTCTTCTCCCTCTGCAAAACCTATAATCTTTGTGTCACATTTCCCATTTGAGTCAGATATTTCTTGAAGAATTTCTTCCTTTTTTTAAAATCTTAGTTGTCTCTCCTCTTCCACCTGAAGCATTTCTATATTCTGTCCTCTTAATCAGTAATTCTGTCCTCCATAAGGTAAGCTCTGATTTTTAAGGTTTCTAGATTGCTTTTTATCTCATTAATTGTGTTCTTTTCCAGAATTTTGTTTTGTTTGCTTTTTATATTTTCAATCTCTTTGGTGAAGTATTCCTTCTGTTCATTAATTTTATTCTTGTGCTTATTGAACTGTCTTTCTGAGTTTTCTTGTAGCTTGATGAGTTTCTTTATGACAACTCTTTTGAATCCTCTGTCATATACATTGTAAATATCTGTAACTTCAGGATTGGTTTCCGGAGACATCGTTTTCCTTCTGCTCTGAAGTGTTACTGTAGATTATCATGGTGTTTGATGAACTGATATTTTTCCAATGCATTTATAGTAGTATCAGGTCTCAGATGCCACCTGCCACCTCTGGGGCGGCAGGATCTGTGTTTTCTGAGCCTGCCACATCTGCTGAAAGTTATGCCAGTAGGGCTTGTCTGCATTTTCCTGCTGTCAACAGCCACTTGGTGGGTCACACACACATGTTGCCTTGGCAGGGGACCAGCCACGCTGGTGTGCTAGATGGGAAGGGAGGAGTGCTCTCTTTTGTGCACATGGGCTGGCTCTCAGTCATGGGCAGTTGGCCTGGGCTGCTGCACTTGGTGGGGGCTCCTTCATGGGGGCTGAGCCATGCCACTTGTTGGAGAGCATTCACATGAGCAGAGCTGCCATGGCACAGTAGGCACTCCTGTGGCCGGGCTGCAACTCTGAAAGTGAAAGCATTCACATGCAGACCTGGTTGCCTCCCCACCTCTTACAGTCACTTGCCTGCTTCTGTGCAAGGACCCACAAACTTGATCACTGCCACTGGGGAGGGGGACAGATCCACTCACCTCTTTCCACCGCTTCCTGGGGATCCAGTCCTCCCACCTTTGGATGTGTGGCTGCATGGATCTCTCATACATCCTATAGTGCTTTATAGGGAATCTTCTGTTGATTAATGAATGTTGACTTAGTTGTAACTTAGAGGGGAGAGACAGGGAACAACTCACTCTGCCATGATGCTAACATCACTCTAGGTTCCTTTCTCTTAATTTTTCTGTATTTATTATAGATTTCTGGTTTGTGATTACCATGAAGTTCGTATATATTAACCTGTGTAAATAGCAATCTATATTAAGTTGATGGTTTCTTAGGTTTGACAGCTTGCTAAAAGCTGTATTCTTTACTCCCCTCCCCCTACATTTTATGTTTTTGATATCATATTTAACCTGTTTTGTGTGTGTGTGTATCCATTAACCTCTTATCACAGAAATAGATAATTTAGTAATTTTTTGTCTTTTGACCTTCATGTTAGCTTCATAGGTGGTTGATCTGCTACCTTTACTGTACATTTGTCTTTACTAGTGATTTTATATTATTTTATTCATAATTTTATTATTCTTATTTGTAGTCTTTTCTTTTCCACTTAAGTTCCTTTAAAATTTCTTGTATGGCTGGTTTATTGGTGATAAACTCTTTTACTTTTTGCTTTTATGGAAAACTCTTTATCTCTCCTTCTATTCTGAATGATAAACTTGCTGGGTAGAGTATTCTTGGTTGTAGCTTTTTCCCTTTCAGCACTTTAAATATACCATACAACTCCCTTCTAGCCTGCAAGGTTACTGTTGAGAAGTCAGCTGATATCTTTATGGGGTTTCCTTCATGTGTAACTTGTTGCCTTTCTCTTGTAGCTTTTAGGATTCTCTCTTTAGCTTTAATTAGTGACATTTGATTTATAATGTGTCTTAATGTGAGTCTCTTTGGGTTGATCTTCTTTGGTGCTCTCTGTGCTTCCTGTATCTGGATGTCTGTTTCCTTCCTCAGGTTAGCACAGTTTTCAGCTATTGTTTCTTCAAATAGATTCTCTTCCCCTTTGTCTCTCTCTTCTCCTTCTGAGACACCTATAATATAGATTTTAGTATGCTTGATGTTGTCCCAGAAGTCCCTTAGACTGTCCTCATTCTTTTAACTCTTTTTTTCTTTTATCTGTTCAGCTTGGGTTATTTCCTTTTGTCTTTTGTCATGCTTGCTGATCCCTCTCCCATATCATCTACTCTGCTATTGATTCCCTCTAGTGAATTTTTCATTTCCATTATTATATTCTTTAGTTCTGATTGGTTCTTTTTTATATTTTCCAATTCTTTGTTGAAGTTCTCACTGTGTTCATCTATTCTTCTCCTAGGATCAGTGAGCATCTTTATGACTACTTGTTTGTGCTCTTTATCAGGAAGATTGTTTATCTCCGTTTTATTTAGTTCTTTTTCTGAGGATTTGTCCTGTTGCCTTATTTGGAGCATATTCTTTTGTCTCCTCATTTTGCCTCTTTCTATGTGCTTATATATATGTATTAGGTAGATCTGCTATGTCTCTCAATCTTGGAGAAGCAGCCTTATGTAAGAGATGCCTTATGAGGCTCAGCAATGTGCTTCCCTCTCATCATCAGCTCCAAATGTTCCAAAAGTGTCCCCTGTGTGGGCTACATGTGTCCTGTTGTGGGGATGTTGCTCTTACTGTGAGTGTATGGGGAGGCTAGGCTGCACCTAGACTGATTGTAAAGCTCGCTGTGTGTAGCTGCTACAGTCCCTTCAGTCACTTTATTGGGCAGGGGGCCCAGCACATTTGGCTGCAAGGTCTAATATCAGCAGTATTTCTGTTAAGTGAATAGGCCCCCGGTGTGGCTTGCTGCTAGACTAACAGTTGCTATAGGCCTCTGGCCTGTGAGGCTGTTGTCAGCTCTCAGGAATGCATCTCAGTGGGGCTGATCCCAAGCATGGCAGCGCACAATTGTTTCAGGCTTTTGGAAGTGTAACAGATTCCCTATGTGGCTTAAGATTGCTCCTGGCCATGAAGTGCCATGGCTAGAATGCGGCTTTTTCCTCTCCAGAAAGGTATTTGTAGCTATTCCATCTCATTCAGTCCCGTACCTTATTGGGGGGGTTCTTTTTCTCCAATTTCCGGTTCTTTCTCAGGGATAATTGTTCCAATGGTAGTTGCAGATTTGTTATGTCCACAGGAAGAGATGAGTTCAGAGTCCTCCTATGCTGCTGTCTTCCCAGAAATTTAATGAAACATTTTAAATTTCACAGGATTAATCTTAATATTCATAGTAATTTTAGAGCCAGACAGAATTAGAATTTGGAAGGGCTTGGCTATCTTTAAAAATATATTTTTAACCATAAATATTTAAAGAGGCTACTGTCATAATATAATGTATAACATGATAAATCAATGGAATTATATATTCTTCACTGTTTGACCGGTAAAAAACTTATTTATAAAAAAAATTATTGCTCTTATAATTATAATTAATTGTCCTGACGGTTTAGCCATGACTTTCCTTTTACAGAGTTATACTCTTTCAAAGGCAATCATAAGACACCTCTTCTACACTGTTACATTCTAATGTTTTTTCCCCTGATTTCCATAGTAAATTTACATATTTACTTGTTTCCTGTTCCTTATGAATAGTAAGTGATTGGTGGTGAAACAGTTGAAAGAATTGTGCCAATAAAAATAAAATATATTGCAGGTTATAAATGATGTGGTAATGAAATAGAAAGAAAAAGTCTGCTGTCAAATATAGAAATTACTGTAAAGTCTGACAGGTAAAATCCTCAAATACAATAGCACAGCTCATACATATAAAGAATGTTAAAATCAGGACTAAAATAAATGAATTCGTATAAAACAAGTGAGTATCTTGATTTTAAAAACTGCTCCTAATATTCCAAATGTTATCTCCTTCACATTCTCAGAAACTATGCTTAGAATGTTTAATAATTAAACACAGGCAAATCTATAAGCCAAAAAGGATTCTAGTAAAAACTGTGTCTTCCATGCTTGATATTCCCTTTTGTACTTCCTTTGAGTCCAATTTCTTTATGATGCTTATACTCAGTTATCCAGAGGTTTGTCTATTCTGCATCAATCAACTTTTGTGCCAGAACTTCCTGACAGTTTTCTCCTTCTTCTAATCTTTCTGGTCTTGTGTTCAATTTCCTCTGGGACCTGTGTTTTGTGGAGAAATGTTTAAGGTCTGAGTAGGAGGTAACAGTTTAATAGCTATTTCTAGCCTCTAGGCTTTTGTATTTTTCCCTCCCTCTTTTTGGAAGTGATTTAAAACTGTAATTACTTGGATAAAAATATATTTAGGTTGCTTAACATGTAATGCATATTTGTGGCTTAACTTTTTTCATTGGTGGTGACTTGCTATAGAGATAAAATACCATCAAGAATACATAACTTGTTGGCGCCAGCCTGGTGGCTTGGTGGTTAAGTTTGGCAAGCTCCATTCAGTGGCCTGTGTTTGTGGGTTTGGATCATGGGTGCAGACCTACACCACTCATCAAGCCATGATGTGGCAGCAATGCACATATAAAGTGGAGGAAGATTGGCATAGATGTTAGCTCAGGGCCAATCTTCTTCAAGCAAAAAGAGGAAGATCAGCAACAGATGTTAGGGTAGGGTCAATCTTCCTCAGCAAAAAAAAAAAAAAAAAAAAAAAGAATATCTAATGTTCTTGATAAAATTAGGCCACCAACTTTAGAAAAGTTACCTATGCCAAAAGTACAGCATCAATTGACTCAAAGAGAAAAGTGAAGTGCTACTTCTTATTCTTATTTCTTCACATGAGATCATTTTTGGTTAGGAAAAATAGGAATCTCCTAACTCTTAACTGACCACCCACATGCACACATACAACTTATAACTCTGTATATTCTGTTTTTATCAGTGTAGTAGAATTGATTATGTTTCATTGAAAATAAAGTATTTTCAGACTCTCTAAGAAAATACTGTATTACTCTTCTCTGGGATATATGATGAGACAGAAGGAATCCATTCTATACGCAGGCAGTAATGTTAATCATATTAAATAAGTCTATGATACATAAATCCTAAATAACTGCTAAAATATCTACTGCTGACCTTAAAAGGTTTTCAAGTAATATATCCATAGATGATATTCCAGGCAAATGAATCATGAAATTCAGACCCAATTCTATGCTCTCAGTGATCCTAGTGAGCTAAACTTGATGCCCAAGGACTCAACCTATTCCATTGGCAGAAACACCATTAGAGGATCATATAAAGCCTTCAGATATTGGTGATGGCTCTCTTTTCTTCATCTTTTTAGTTTGCTAGTATTTAAAATGGAAGACGATCTACTAGACAGTAATTGAAAACAGAGATGAGATAACCTAGAATGCCAAATTATGACTCCTTTTCTCCTCATGCAAAACCCTCCACACAGTATTACAGTATATATTTTCATGTTTCATTTTGCCTTTGAAATGTCAAACACTTTCTCTTTTGAAATGGCTTTAGAAAGGAGGGGAACATTGAGCTTTCCTAAAAGTTGGAGTATTTTATCTTTATATAGTACTAATAAATATGGAATAAATAGTAAATATGTAGTACTAAAAATATGACAAATAAATATGTATATTTAGTAATAATAAATTTGATAAACAGTTAACAAGAGAAAAAATAATATAAATTATTTTACTTAATGAAAATCATCAATTACTTTTTGATCACAGGTGTATATGGATAACATCCAAAATTTCAAACATATACATATATAATTCTAAAAAGGTTTTAGATAACGTCTCATTATCTTTCTAAATTCAAGTCACTAGACTAATGTATCTGTGAATCATACTTAAAAGTTGTTATATTAGACTAAAATTCTTGAATATTTTCTTTTTTTTAGATTGAAGTATAAATAACATACCATGACATTCACGGTTTTTATTGTGGTAAAAACAATCATCATCTTAAAATAACAAGCAGTAACCAGTTATAAAATTCATGATATTCTGTTGTTTGTATAATAGACATAGTCATTTGTAAGTCAATTATGTAACTGATGCTGTCCATATAAATCTGTTGATAATTTAATAAACACCAGTCAAATACTGATAAAAAAAAAAAAACTTCTAACACAAGATCTACTTTCTTAACAAATTTTTAAGTGTATACTGCAATATTGTTAAACATAGGCATGATGTTGTACAGCAGATCTCTAGAATTTATTCATCTTCCATAACTGAAACTTTATATCTGCTGAATAACAACTCTTCATTTCTTCTCCCCCCCTAGCCCCTGGCAACCACCACTTTACTCTCTGCTTCTAGGAGTTTGACTATGTTAGATACGTCATACCACTGGAATCATGTACTATTTGTCCTTCTGTGACTAACTTATTTCACTGACAATCCTTTTAAAGTGCACGACTGTATGGTTTATAGTATGTTCACAATATTGTGAAATCATCACTACTATCTAATTGCAGAATACTTTCCTCACACTCAAAAAAGAAGTACTGTCTCATTAGCAGTTATACTCCATTCTCTGTTCCCCTAATCCTCTTTTAAGAACTCAGTAATGCATTGAAAAATGCTATACAAGAAATCTTTGTCTAATATAAGTATGGCAACACCTGCTTTCTTTTGTTTTCCATTAGTTTGGAGTATCGCCTTTCATCCCTTCACTCTGAGCTTGTGTTTGTCTTTAGAGCTGAGATGTGTTTCCTAGAGGCAGTATACCATTGGTTCTTGTTTTTTAATCCATCCCGCCACTCTGTGTGATTGGAGAATTCAATCCATTTACATTTAGAGTGATTATTGATACATGAGGGCTTAATGCTGCTATGTTATCACTCATTTTCTGGTTCTTCTGCATTTTCTTTGTTTCTTGTCCCATGTGTTTTGGACCACCAACTCAGTTTGGTAGTTCTCTATGATGATTTTTTTAGTTTTCTCTTTATTTATTATATTTGTCTCTGTTCTGATTGTTTGTTTAGTGGTTACCATGAGGTTTGTATAAAAAATCTCATAGATGAGATAGTACATTTTCTGATAGCTTATTTCCTTAAACTAAGAAGTCAACTCCATCCTTTTCTTCTTCTCCCTCTAAGTTATTATTTTCACAACTTATTCCATCTTGTGTTGTGAGTTTGTGGTTAAAATGATGAGATTATATTTATTTTTGGTGTTTTCCTGAGAGAAAAAGAGGGGCAATATACAATGATAAAAGGGACACTACACTAAGAAGGCATATCACTTATAAATATATATGCACCAAACACAGGAGCACCAAAGTACATAAAGCAACTATTAACAAACCTAAAAGGAGATATTAAAAACAACATAATAATATTAGGGGACCTTACCACCCCGCTTACATCAATGGATATATCATCCAGACAGTAAGTCAATAAGGAAATAGTGCACTTAAAAGAAAAAGTAGATCAGGTGGACTTAATATATATAGAGAAAGCATTCATTCCAAACACAGCAGACTACACATTCTTCTCAGGCATGCATGGAACATTCTCAAGGATAGATCATATGTTGGGAAATGAGGAAAGCCTCTATAAATTTAAGAAGATTGAAATCATAACAAGCATCTTTTCTGACCATAATGCTATGAAACTAGAAATAAACTACAAGAAAAAAACTGGGAAAGTGACAAAGATGTGGAGACTAAACCACATGCTACTCAATAGCCATTGGATCATTGAAGAAATTAAAGGATAAATTAGAAAATATCTGGAGAAAAATGAAAATGAAAATACTATCTACCAACTCATATGGGATGCAGGAAAAGTGGTCCTTGGAGGGAAATTCATAGTGATACAGTCCCATATTAACAAACAAGAAAAATCTCAAATAAGCAATCTTAAACTTCATGTAACAGAATTAGAAAAAGAACAAACAAAGCCCAAAGTCAGCAGAAGGAGGGAAATAATAAAAATTAGAGCAGAAATAAATGAAATAGAGACCAAAAAATGCAGTAGAAAGGATTAATGAAACAAAGAGCTGGTTCTTGGAGAATATAAAAAAAATTGACAAACTGTCAGCCAGATTCATTAAGAAAAGAAGAGAGAAGGCTCAAATAAATAAAATTAGAAATGAAGGAGGAGAAATTACAACAGATACCACAGAAATACAAAGGATTGTAAGAGAATACTATGAAAAACTATATGTCAACAAATTGGGCAATCTAGAAGAAATGGATAAATTCTTAGACTCATACAGTCTCCCAAAACTGAATCAAGAAGAAATAGAGAATCTGAAGAGACCAGGCAGAAGTAAAGAGATTGAAACAATAATCAAAAACATCCTGAAAAATTAAAGTCCAAGACCATTGGCTTCTCTGGATAATTCTACTAAACATTCAAAGGAGATTTCATATCTATCCTTCTCAAACTATTGCAAAAATAGAAGAAGATAATCCTCAACAAAATATTGGCAAACCGAATACAGCAATACATTAAAAAGATCATACACCATGATCAAGTGCGATTTATACCAGGGACGCAGGGATGGTTCAACATCCGCAAATCAATCAACGTGATACATCACATCAACAAAACAAAGAATAAAAACCACATGATCATCTCAATAGACGCAGAGAAGGCATTTGACAAGATACAACATCCATTTACGATAAAAACTCTCAATAAAATGGGAATAGAAGGAAAGTACCCCAACATAATAAAGGCCATATATGACAAACCCACAGCCAACATCATACTCAAAGGGGAAAGACTGAAAGCCATTCCTCTGAGAACAGGAACGAGGCAGGGCTGCCCACTCTCACCACTCCTGTTCAACATAGTACTGGAGGTTTTGGCCAGAGCAATTAGGCAAGAAAAAGGAATAAAAAGAATCGAAATAAGTAACGAAGAAGTGAAACTCTCACTATTTGCAGATGACATAATTGTATATATAGAAAACCCTAAGGAATCTGTTGGAAAACTGTTAGAAACAATCAACAACTACAGCAAAGTTGCAGGGTACAAAATCAATCTACAAAAATCAGTTGCATTTCTATATGCTAATAATGAACTAACAGAAAGAGAGCTCAAAAAGATAATACCATTTACAATTGCATCAAAAAGAATAAAATACCTAGGAATAAATCTTACCAAGGAGGTGAAGGACCTATACAATGAGAACTACAAGACATTATTGAAAGAAATCCATGATGACATAAAGAAATGGAAAGATATCCCATGCATGTGGATTGGAAGAATAAACATAGTTAAAATGTCTATATTACCTAAAGCAATCTACAGATTCAATGCAATCCCAATCAGAATCCCAATGACATTCTTCACAGAAATAGAAAAAAGAATACTAAAATTTATATGAGGCAACAAAAGACCCCGAATAGCTAAAGAGATCCTAAAAAAAAAAGAACAAAGCAGGAGGCATCACAATCCCTGACTTCAAAACATACTACAAAGCAATAGTAATCAAAACAGCATGGTACTGGTACAAAAACAGACACACAGATCAATGGAACAGAATTGAAAGCCCAGAAATAAAACCACACATATACGGACAGCTAATTTTCGACAAAGGTGCTAAGGACATGCAATGGAGAAAGGAAAGTCTCTTCAATAAACGGTGTTGGGAAAACTGGACAGCCACATGCAAAAGAATGAAAGTGGACCATGTGCTATCGCCATTCACAAAAATTAACTCAAAATGGATCAAAGACCTGAAGGTGAGACCTGAAACTATAAAACTCATAGAAGAAAATATAGGCAACACACTATTTGACATTGGTTTTAAAGGAATCTTTTTGGATGACATGCCTACCCAGACTAGGGAAACTAAAGAAAAAATAAACAAGTGGGACTTTATCAGACTAAAGAGCTTTTATAAGACAAATGAAACCAGAATCAAGATGAACAGACAACCAACCAGCTGGGAGAGAATATTTGCAAAACATACATCTGACAAGGGGTTGATCTCCATAATATATAAAGAACTCACACAACTGAACAACAAAAAAACAAACAACCCGATCAAAAAATGGGCAGAGGAAATGAACAGACACTTCTCCAAGGAAGATATACAGATGGCCAATAGGCACATGAAAAGATGCTCAACATCACTAATCATCAGGGAAACGCAAATCAAAACAACACTAAGATACCACCTCACGCCCGTTAGAATGGCTATAATCACCAAGACAAAAAACAACAAATGTTGGAGAGGATGTGGAGAAACAGGAACCCTCATACACAGCTGGTGGGAATGCAAATTGGTGCAGCCTCTATGGAAAACGGTATGGAGATTCCTCAAAGAATTAAAAATAGAGATGCCCTATGATCCAGCCATCCCACTACTGGGAATCTATCCAACGCACCTGAAATCAACAATCCAAAGAGGCTTATGCACCCCTATGTTCATTGCCCCATTATTCACCATAGCCAAGAAGTGGAAGCAACCTAAGTGTCCCTCGACTGACAATTGGATTAAGAAAATGTGGTATGTATATACAATGGAATACTACTCAGCCATAAAAAAAGACAAAATCGTCCCATTTGCAACAACATGGATGGGCCTGAAGCATATTATGTTAAGTGAAATAAGCCAGAAAGAGAAAGACAAACACTGTATGATCTCACTCATATGTGGAATATAAACCAACACATGGACAGAGAAAACTGGACTGTGGTTACCAGGGGCAGTGGGGGTGGGGGGAGAGGGGTGGGGGGAGGGGGGTGGGGGGTGGGCACAAGGGGTGAAGGGAGTCATATATATGGTGATGGACAAGCAAAAATGTACAACCCAAAATTTCACAATGTTAGAAACCATTAAAACATCAATAAAAAAAAAAAGGGTCATATGAGACAGGATAAAGGGACTAGCAGGTAGAACTTGAATGATGGGTAGAATGGATACAAGTTACCTTACTGGGGGAGATTATAGGACTTGGTCTAATAGTGTTCCTAATTTAAATCAAAGAGATGCCTATCACTAATATTTGTGGTCCTTATTGCAAATGATGATAATAAACCTGAACATGTGCATAGCCAAAAAAAAAAAAATAGAAGAAGATGAAATACTTCCTAACACAGTCTACAAGGCCAACATCACCCTGATACAAAAGCCAGACAAGGACAATACAAAGAAGGAAAATTACAGACCAATATCACTGATGAACATAAATGCAAACATCCTCAACAAAATATTGGCAAACCAAATACAGCAATACATTAAAAATATCATACACTGTGATCAAGTGGGATTTATACCAGGGACACAAGGATGGTTCAACATCCACAAATCAATCAATGTGATACATCACATTAACAAAATAAGGAATAAAAATTACACGATCATCTCAACAGATGCAGAGAAAGCATTTGAAAAGATCCAGCATCCATTTATGATAAAAACTCTCAATAGAATAGGTATAGCAGGAAAGTACCTCAGTGTAATAAAGGCCATATATGACAAACCCACGGCCAACATAATACTCAACGGTAAAAACTTGAAAGAAATCCTTCTGAGGACAGGAACAAGACAAGGGTGCCCACTATTGCCACTCTTATTCAACATAGTACTGGGGGTTTTCACCAGAGCAATTAGGCAAAAAAAAAAAAAAGAAACTCAAATAGGCAATGAAGGAGTGAAACTCTCGCTGTTTGCAGATGACATGGTTTTATATGTAGAAAACTCTAAAGAATCCATAGAAAACTATTATAAATAACAAACAACTACAGCAAAGCTTCGGTTTACAAAATCAACTGACAAAAATCAGTTGCATTTCTATACTCTAATAAACGAACAGAAAGAGAACTCAAGCATACAATCCCATTTACAATCACAACAAAAGAATAGAATATCTATGAATAATTTTACCAAGGAAGTGAAAGACCTATATAATGAAAACAATAAGACACTATTGAAAGAAATCTATGATGATATAAAGAAATAGAAAGATAACCCATGCACATGGATTGGAAGAATAAACATAGTTAAAATGTCCACACTATCTAAAGCAATCTACAGATTCAATGCAATCACAATCAGAATCCCAATGACATTCTTCACAGAAATAGAACAAAGAATCCTAAAATTCACGTGGGGCAACAAAAGTCATTGAATAGCTAGAGCAATCCTGAGAAAAAAGAACAAAGCTGGAGACATCACAATCCCTTACTTCAAAATATACTGTAAAGCTACAATAATTAAAACAGCATGGTACTGGTACAAAAACAGACATGCAGCTCAATGGAAGCGAATTGAAAGCCCAGAAATAAAACCACACATCTACGGACAGCTAATCTTCGACAAAGGAGCTAAGAACATACAATGGAGAAAGGAAAGTCTCTTCAGTAAATGGTGTTGGGAAAATTGGTCAGCCACATGCAAAAGAATGAACGTAGACCATTATCTTTTGCCATACACAAAAATTAACTCAAGAAGGATCAAATACTTGAAGGTAACCCCTGAAACTATAAAACTCCTAGAAGAAAATATAGGCAGTATACTCCTTGACATTGGTCTTAGAGGGATATTTTCTAATTCCATGTCAACTCAGACAAGGGAAACAAAAGAAAAAATAAACAAATGGGACTTCATGAGACTAAAGAGCTCCTGCAAGGCAAAGGAAATCAGCATCAAAATGAAAAGGCAACCCACCAGCTGGGAGAAAATATTTGCAAATCATATATCCAACAAGGGATTGATGTCTATAATATATAAAAAATTCACACAACTGAACAACAAATAAACAAACAATCCAATCAAAGAATGGGGAGAGGAAATAAACAGACACTTCTCCAAAGAAGATAAACAGATGGCCAATAGGCACATGAAAAGATGTTCGACATCACTAATCATCAGGGAAATGCAAATCAAAACTACAGTAAGGTATCACTTATACCCATTAGAATGGCTATAATCACCAAAAAAAAGAATAAATGTTGGAAATGTTGTGGAGAAAAGGGAACCCTCATACACTGCTGGTGGGAATGCAAACTGGAGCAGCCTCTATGGAAAACCGTACGGAGACTCCTCAAAAAATTAAAACTTGAAATACCATATGACCCAGCTATCCCACTAATGGGTATTTATCCAAAGAACTTGAAATCCACAATCCAAAGATGCTTGTGCACCCCTATGTTCATTGCAGCATTATTCACTACAGCCAAGACATGGAAGCAACCCAAGTGTCCCTCGACTGATGATTGGATCAAGAAGACATGGTATATATATACAATGGAATACTACTCAGCCATAAAAAAAGACAAAATCCTCCCATTCACAACAACATGGATGGACCTGGAGGGTATTATGTTAAGTGAAATAAGCCAGATAGAGCAAGATAAACACCATATGATTTCACTCATAGGTGGAAGATGAACTAACACACGGACAGAGAGAACAGTTTGGGGGTTACCAGGGGGAAGGGAGTTGGGGGGTGAGCACAAGGGGTGAAGGGGCGCATTTGTGTTGTTGACTGACAAAAAACAATGTACAAATGAAATGTCACAATGTTATAAACTATTATGACCTCAATAAAAAAAATGTATACAAGAAAAGAAATTCATTATAAGTCAAGGTATCACCTAGCAGAAGAACTTTTTTCTAAATAAGCACAATCAACTTTGAATGGCTCTACATGTAACTCTTTTTAAGATCATGGTTACTGTAAGTAAGACCCACACGATGACAACTACCTATCAACTGAGAGTATAGAAAATTTATGCCAATTTGATAGGCAACACAGAGATGTCATGCAAAGCTTGTGCTAAAAACGTTAGATTTTAAAAATCTCATTCGCAGGAGCTTATCAATGGACATTTTACGGAAAAGGAAGACTAAAGGATCTCTAATAGAGTTGCCCTGTAACTTACTCCTCCTCCAACATTGTCATTCAAAGAATTTCTGAGTTATTTACTGATATCTAAAATGAATTATTCTGATATCAGATGCAGTTTAAAGTCTTTGTGCAATAAAGACTCTGTGCTTGCTTCAGGGAAAAGAACAAGGCTTGCAAACATTACATTATTATTTTCAAAAGCCTCAACTAAGAAAAGAGTTTAGGGATGAAAAATCTGTGACAAAAATACTGCTTTTTAGATTATTTCTACCCTTTCAGAATTGACTTTCAGTTGTTCCTAAAATTAAAATAAATAATTTAAAATAAAAAGTAATAATTTCAATATTTTACTGTTATTCATAATTTTTCATAACTTTAGCTAGATTGCTTAAGGAATAATATATTCCATGATAACATTAGTCAAATCATTCAGTTTCACTTCATTTTACAGAACTTCTATTTTTTTTTAAATAAAAATACATGAAATACTTTTGGAAAAAAGAAGCTTATAATAATGACACTTAAAACTATTTCTATTTAGCTATCTCAGTGTTTTTTTGTTTGTTTGTTTGTTTTGTGAGGAAGATCAGCCCTGAGCTAACATCTGCCAATCCTCCTCTTTTTGCTGAGGAAGACTGGCCCTGGGCTAACATCCATGCCTGTCTTCCTCCACTTTATATGGGACGCCGCCACAGCATAGATTGACAAGTGGTGCGTGGGTGCGCGCCCAGATCCGAATTGGGGAACCCCAGGCTGCCACAGAGGAGAGCGCACACTTAACTGCTTGCGCCACGGGGCCGGCCCTCAGTGTTTTTTTAACTAAACATATTCATAAAAAGATGCCTGGGTAATTCTAAGTGGTGAAAATACATTGTAATTTTTTAGTTATTTATTATAACCATATACCATTTTTTGCATTAATAATTTAAATGATTAGGCTTTTTTCTCAATAAAAGTTATAGGTATACATAGTTTTAAAATTCAAGAGATTCACGGAGCTTTTTAAGAAAAACAACAATTTCCCCATCCACACTTCTATTTCCTACTTCTCAGAGCACCCACTTTTCATACTTTGGCTATTTAATACAATATATTTAAATACCATATTTATATTACTACCACTTTTTGTTTCAGATGTAGAACTTAGCTATTAACTAATTACAGAAGATGAAGACAGCTAATTTTTACACCTCCCCTCCCCAACTTTGCCAAACTACAGATACATATACTTCCTTTCTCCATTGTATTTATATTGTAATTTTGTTTGAATCGGTATTCAGTATATATATACTGAATATATATATTCCTATAGTTATATTGATGTTATTAACAGCTGAGAAGTAAAGTATACTATGATTTATTTTCCTTTGCTAACTAATTTGGTTTTAATAAGTCTATTCTCTGATTTATTTACATATTGTAAATTTTGTACATTTCAAGTTCTATTTTTTCTCTTCATCCTAAATAATGAAATACCATTGCTTAGTCTTAAAAAGTACAAGTCCTCCTAACTTCTGGTAAAAGAATTCTCAGAAACTTAAGAAATAAAAAGTTGTGACCTCTTTCCCTATGGTTTCAGAAATGCCGATACCCTATAGGATGATGATACTAATAGGGGAAAAATTTTGAATTGAATAACTTAAAAAATATTCACAAAAGAAAAAACTTAATTTACTGGGGTGAAGACTCACATCAAAATATACAGTCATTTCAATTTTTGATATTAAAATTATTTCTTTAAAATATTATACAAAATGTTATAGGAAACCCTCCAAATTTGTTACAATACCTTGGAAATGTGAGCGATAGCCTCTATAAGATGCAACTTTGGTTGCCTGATGTAATAATAATTATTAATGTTCTGTCAATATTAGTTTCTGAAAAGCATTAATTTGCATGGGAGACAAATTATGAACTTGCTTACCCAAAAACGTTTTCATTTTACCCTTACATTTGATTGCTAATTTGGATAAGTATAAAAATCTAACTGGAAATCGTTTGCTTTCAGATTTGGAGGCATCACTCCACTGTCTTCTACCTTCCCGTGTTGTGTTAAAAAATCTGAAATCATTTTGATTCCTGCTAAAAATATATATGGCCATGTTTTTTCCTCTTCTTTCTTTTTCTGGAAGTTTATGGGATGTCCTCTTCCCTAGTGTTCTGAAACTTTACGATGATTTATATTGGTACAGGTCCATTTCCATCTATTAGCTGGGTACTCAGTAATCCTCCTTTGTCTACAAATTTATAGCCTTCAGTTCAGGAAAAGTTCTTTGAATTATTTCTTCTACTCAGCTTTTTTTTTTTTTGCTGCTGTTCTTTTTGTTGTTGTTCTCTCCTGGAACTTCTATTGACATCCTAATTTTATAACCTTTCTTTTATTTCTCTTCTCTTCATTCTATTGTTTCTTTCCTGGGAAATTTCTACAATTTTAATATTTAAAAAATTCTCAAGAGTTCTTTTTACTCCTCAGAGTGTTCCTTTCATTGTTGCATCCTGTTCTTATTGTATGGAAATAAACATCTTTTGCATCTTCTGGGATACGAATGAAAAGGTTTGTTTTTTAATTGTGAAATAGCCAGGGGGTCTTTTTCACTGCTAAACTCTTTTTCTCCTCAGTTACTCTTCTCTGTTTTGGTCTTTGTTTTCCCTTTTTTAAAAATTGAGATATATATAATTGATATATACTGTGTAATTTAAGGTGTGAGATGTGTTGATTTGATACATTTATATATCGCAATATGATTACCACTGTAGGTTTAGCTAACATCTCTATAACATCACATAATTATCATTTCTTTTTTTATGATGAGAACAATTAAGATATAGGCAGCAACTTTGAAGTTTATACAGTATTGTTGACTACAATCACTATGCTGTTCATTAGCTCTCTAGAAATCATTTATCTATTAGCTGCAAGTTTGTACCCTTAAAACAACATCTCCCCAATTTCTCCACCCACCCTGGTAATCACAATTCTACTCTCTGTTTTTACAAGTTAGGCTTTTTGTATTCCGCATATAAGTGATAGTATAGAGTATTGGCCTTTCATATCAGAAGCTTTCTTCACAAGTCTTGCAGTGCTTGGCCATCTGCTCTTCTTTAAGAATGATGCAAAAAATAAATACAAAATTATCATACAAAAATCAAGAGCCTTTATACACACAAAAATTAACTAATTAGAGAAAACAATGAAGGACTAGGCATCATTTATAAAAACAAAAATATATCAGAAAATAACTAGGCATAAATTTAAGAAGAAATGTGCAAAACATATATGCGTAAAACTATGAAATATTTCTGAATAACACAAAAGTAGTACTAAGTGATTGTAAAGACATATTTGTTTTTATAAAGA
Source organism: Diceros bicornis minor (assembly GCF_020826845.1). Classification (NCBI taxonomy): domain Eukaryota; kingdom Metazoa; phylum Chordata; class Mammalia; order Perissodactyla; family Rhinocerotidae; genus Diceros; species Diceros bicornis. The sequence continues at coordinate 88,228,948 of NC_080781.1, read as the reverse complement.
ATCAATCTAGTAATTTTACAAATTTATAAATATTATGCAATCCCAAGTAAAATGTTATTTGTTTTTTTAATGCTAGACACAATGATTGTAAAGTTCATTTAAAAGAATAAATAAATAGAAATAGTGAGAAAAATGCTATAAAAGAAGAGCTAAGAGGAAGTGGATTGTATGACTAGATATTAAAAACCTGATAAAAATGCTGTAGATAAAATATCACGTATTGTTGCAATACAAATATAAATGCATAGGAAAAATCAGAAATAGACCTTACTATATATGTAAATTTAGTCACTATAAAAGTGAAATCTCAAGTAAGTGAGGAGAAAGACTGTCTTTTAATAAGTCATGTTGGGACAATTGGGTAGTATATGGAAAAAGATAAAATTGGATCCATTCCTGACACCATACACCACAAAAAATTCCAAAAACATCAGAGAACTAATGTAAACATGAAACCATACAAGTCTAGAAAAACATATAGGTAAAACTTTATAACCTGAGAATAAGAACACATTTTCTGAATTTGAAATCCAGAATAATAACAGAAAGGATTGATGAATTCGACTAAAACATTTTTAAATGTTCATCAAAAGAACTATAAGCAAAATAGAAAGACACGTGAAACTCTGAAAAATATTTGCAACTTATATTGCAGAAAAAGAACTAATTATTTATAAAACAAATGTGTGTATATGTATATATATCATAAAAACATCCAACAACTTGATGGAAGAACAGGTACAAAATATGAAAGGAGAGTTTACAGGAATTTCCAACAGATTCTTAAGGTGAAAGGTTAGGAAAAATACCCTTATAGATGAGAAAGGAAAGAGAAAGAATAAACAGTGATTTGAAATACCATCAGATCATTCTGCATAACAAAAGCCTATTCTCTAAGGAAAAAGACTTTACCAGGGAAACAGATTTTATCAGAGCCTTATTCCACCTGAAGGTATTGTATTTCTCAACATAAACCCCACCCCTGACACACTGACCCACGACTGGGGGGAACTCAAACCCCAGGCTTCTCCCTGAGGAGTCAAGTGTTTGGAGCCCATATCAAGTACCACAACTATTAAGACCAGTACCTGATAGACAAGCCCCCAAAACATCTAGCTTTGAAGACTAATATGGCTCATACCCATGAGATCCTTGGGATTGTGGCAAAGTGAGAAATGGATCTTAAAGGGCTGGCATGCAGACTCACCCACCTCAGAGCCCAACACAGAAGCAGCCCTTTGTAAAATGCCCAGACTTTATATGAAAGAGACCCATTTGCTAATTTTAAAGTATTTGTCTGAGGGGCAGGGGCCTGATGGGATACTCTCTGGGGATGGAGGCTGGTGGGCACCATCTTCCTGCTCTCCCTCTGCCTTGCTAAAGCTGGCAGGCATCATCTTTTTTAAAACTTTTATTTCTTTTTCTTTTTTCTTATTTTGGAAGGTGCCATATTTGCACTCCTCCTCTTACTCACTCCAGCCAGTGGGCACTATCTTCACGCTCTCCCTCTGCTGCACTCCACAGTGCCAGTATCTCCTGGAAGGAAGCTTCTAAAAATGTCTGATGCTCCTATTTTTACATCTGGTGATCAGATTTTTGTGGCTGCCACATAGGGGATGCCCCTTGATTGCCTGGATCTGGAGGCCAAGGAGGCCTGCACACCTGGGTTCCATGAGACTGTAAAAGTTGGAGAGACAATTCTTGGCAGATGACCACTCTTAGAGCACTGCACAATTAGTGGACTGAAACACACTCACACTCTTTCTGGGAAAAATGCCTATTTGCTTGTCCATGAGCTTTGGCCTGAGGGGCAGGCTTCTAGTTTGGCACACGTATAAGGGCATACAGAGGTACCCTTGGAGTGGAGTTTGGTGGATGCAATCTTTGTGTTCTCCCTCTGCTTTGCTCCAGCTTGCCAGTATCTTTCAGAAAGGAGTTTATATTCTTCTATAGTGCCCTGATTTTTGCAGCTACTGCCAGGGGACACCTCTACATTGCTTGACTCTGGAGGTCAGTGGGGCTTACACTCATGTATCCCATAGGACTTTAACCAATGGAGAAAGAATTCTTAAATAAGTACCAACACCAGGGCACAGCAAGAGGCAACAGACCCAGGAGCTCAGTCTTTTTGTGAAAGAGACCTATTAGCTTATCATCAGAGCTGAAGCCTGGGGGGTACTTCTAATTAAAAATACATCCAAGGGCTGTCTGTAAACCCTTACTGAGACCTCAGAGAGCAGGCACTATATTTGTGTTCTCCCTCTACCATGCCCCAGAGCTCTAGCAACTCTTGGAGGGGAATTGTTATATGTCTGGTAACCCAGCTTTTATGTCTGGTGCCCTGGTTTTTGTGGCTGCTGCCCAGGTGATACGCCTTGATGGTGTGTCTTTGGTGGCCAGGCAGACTTGCAATACTGGGTCCCACAAGACTGTAAAAATAAGACAGACAGTTCTTGGCAGGCTACCACCACCAAGGCACTAAACAGACAGCAGACTGAAACACACACCCAACCTTTGAGAAAGAGGCCTACTTGCTTGTCCTAGAGCTTCAGTCTTAGGGGCAGGCTTCAGGTTTGGTATACATCTAGAGACTATGGAGGTGTTCTCAGGGAACATAGACTAGGGGATTCTATCTTTGCACTTTTTCTCTGCCTTACTTCAGCTTGCCAATATCTCCCTGAAAAGAGCTTATACACACATCTGGAGCTCCAATTTTTATGACTGCCACCCAGAAAACACCTCCAGATCACCTGGCTCTGGTGGTACACAGGGTTTATGCTTGCAGTTCCCCAGGACTGTATATATTTGTGTTCTTTAAAAGTTGTGGCTGAAGGTCTGGATTCCACTCAGCCTGAATCTAGGTGCTAACTGAAATCCTCCCCTTTGGGACAGTGATTGGTCTTGTCACACTCTCAACTACTGGGAACTATTAAAAATGCAAGAGGCTACTTGGACAATCACAAAGGTATGAGAGACAACTAATATCTAGGTCAGGAATAAATGACAAGGTTCATCTCCTACACAAGATCATCCCTTCAAGACTTAGAGAGGTGGCTGTTTCATGTAATGCATAGAAACCAAGACAGAGAGTCAAGCAAATAAAGAAACAAAGGAGTATGTTCCAAATGCAAGAAGAAGATAAAACTTCAAAAAAAAAACAATGAAACAGCGATAAGTGATTTGCCTGGTAAAGAGTTCAAAGTAATGGTCATAAAGATGCTCACCAAAGTCAAGAGAAGAATGGATGAACACAGTGAAAACTTCAACAAAGAGATAGAAAATATAAAAAAGTACCAAATAGAAGTCACAGAGCTGAAGAATACATAACAGCACTGAAAAATACAAATACAATAGAGAGTTTCAACAACAGACTAGATGAAGCAGAAAAAAGGAGCAGTGAACTTGAAGGCAGTGAAGAGGAACTTACCCTATCAGAACTGCAAAGAGAAAAAAGAATTTTAAACGGTGAAGATAGCTTAAGTGTCATACAATATAACATCAAGTGGACGAATATTTGCATTATAGGAGTCTCAGAGGAGAAGAGAGAAAGGATCAGAAAATTTATTTGAAGAAATAATGACTGAAAACTTCCCTAACCTGAGGAAGGAAAAAAAAAAACATCCAGATCCAGGAAGCACAGAAATTTCCCAATAAGATAAACCCAAAGAGACCTACTCCAGAACACATCGCAATTAAAATGTCAAAAGATAAAGAAAAGGAGAGAACGTTAAAAGCAGCAAGAGAAAAACAATGTGCTACATACAAGGAAACTACTGTAAGACTATCATGAGATTTTTCAGCAGAAACTTTGCAGGCCAGAAGTGAGTGGCGCAATATATTCAAAGTGCTAAAAGAAAAAAACTCCCAACTGAAAATACTCTACTTGGCAAAGTTATCATTCATAATTGAAGGAGAAATAAAGAATTTTCCAGACAAGCAAAAGCTAAAAGAATTCATCACCACTAAATTAACTTTACAGGAAATGTCAAAGAAACTACTTCAAGCTGAAAAAAAGGTGCTAGTTAGTAATAAGAGAGCTTATGAAAGTATAAATCTCATTGGTAAAGGTAGTGGATTAATCACTTATAATGCTAATATGAAGGTTAAAAGACAAAAGTAGTAAAAACGACAACTATAATAATTAGTTGAGGGATACTCAAAATAAAAAGATGTAAAATGTGACATCAAAAACATAAAACACAGAGAGAGTAAAAATGTAGAGCTTTAGAATGCATTCAACTTAAGTTGTTGTCAACTTACAATAAAATGTTATAAATATGAGTTGTTACATGTAAACCTCATAGTAACCACAAAACAAATACCAATAGTAAATACACAATAGATAATGAGAAAGGAATCTAAGCAAACCATTAAAGAAAGTCATCAAACCACAAAAGAAGAATGTAAGAGAAGAAGAGTGTAAGAGAAGGACTACAAAACAGCCAGAAAACAATTATCAAAATGTCAATAAGTACATACCTGTCAGTAATTACTTTAAATGTAAATGGACTAAATTCTCCAATCAAAAGGCATAGAATGGTGGAATGGATAAAAAAAAAAATTCATCTATATCCTGCCTACAAGAGACTCACTTCAAATAAAAGGGCACATACAGACTGAAAGTGAAGTGATTGAAAAAATATTCCATGCAAATGGAAACCAATGAAAGCTGGGGTAGCTATACTTATATCAGACAGACTTTAAAATAAAGACTGTAATAAGAGACAAAGAAGGTCATTACATAATGATAAAGGGGTCCACCCAACAAGAGGATGTAAAATTTGAATATATTTATGCACACAATATAGGATCTCCTAAATATATAAAGTAAATATTAACAGACCTAAAGGGAGAAATAGACAGTGATACAATAATAATAAGGGACTTTGTACTCCACTTATGTCAATGAATAGAGCATCCAGACAGAAAATCTGTATGAAAACATTGGCCTTAAATTACACTTTAGACCAGAGGGATGTCACAGATATATACAGAATATTTTATCCTAAAGCAACAGAATACACATTCTTCTCAAGTGCTAGTGGAACATTTTCCAGGATAGACCTTATGTTAGTCTGCAAAACAAGTTAACAAATATAAGATGATTTAAATCATATCAAACATCTTTTCCAACCACTATGGTATGAAACTAGCAAGCAATTAAAAAAAAACTGGAAAATTAACAAATATGTGAAGATTAAAAAACATGCTACTGAACAACCAATTAGGTCAATGAAGAAATCAAAAGAGAAAAAAAATACCTTGAGACAAATGAAAATACAAATACAACATACCAAAACTCATGGGACACAGCAAAAGCACCCCTAAGAGGGAAGTTCATAGTGATAAATACCTACCTGAAGCAACAAGAAAAATCTCAAACAACCTAACTTCACACCTCAAGGAACTATAAAAAGAACAAATAGAGACCAAAGTTAGTAGAAGGAAGAAAATAAAGATCAGAGTAGAAATTAATGAAATAGAAACTGAAAAGACAACAGAAAAGATAAACGAAACCAAGCATCGTTTCTTTGAAAAGATTAACAAAATTGACAAATCTTTAGCTAGACTCACCAAGAAAAAAGAGAGAGGACTCAAATAAATAAAATCACAACTAAAAGAGGAGACATTATACCTGATACCACAGAAATACAGATGGCCATAAAAGACTATTATGTATAAATATATGCCAAAAAAAAGGACAAGCTAGAAGAAATGGATAAATTCCTAGAAACATACAAACTTCCAAGACTGAATCATGAAGAAATAGAAAATCTGAACAGAACAATTATTAGTAAGGAGACTGAATCAGTAATTAAAAACTTCCAAGCAGAGGCTGGCCCCATGGCCTAGTGGTTAATTTTGGCATGCTCGACTTTGGTGGACTGGGTTTCGTTCCTAGGCACAGACATACACCATTCATCAGTGGCCATGCTGTGGCAGTGACCCACATACAAAATAGAGGAAGATTGGCACAGATGTTAGCTCAGGGCAAATCTTCCTCAGCAAAAAAAACAAAAACAAAAACAAACCTCTAAGCAAGGAAAAATCCACAACAAGATGGCTTTACTGGTGAATTATAGTGAACATTCAAAGAAGAATTTATACCAATCTTTCTCAAACTCTTCTAAAAAATGGAAAAGTAGGGAACATTTCAAAACTCATTTTATAAGGCTAGCACTACCCTGATACCAAAACCAGACAAGGACATCAAAAGAAAAGAAAATTACAGACCCAAATTCCTACTGAAGGTAAATGCAAAAATCCTTAACAAAATATTAGCAAACCAAATTCAACAATACATTAAAAGGATCATGATCAAGTGAGATTTATTCCAGGAATGTAAGGATGGTTCAATATCCAAAAATTAATTAATGTGATACAACACATTAACAAAATAAAGGATGAAAAACATTTGATCATTTCAATAGATGCAGAAAAAGCATTTGACAACATTCAACATAGATTTATGAAAAACTCTCAACAAAGTAGGTATAGAGGGAATGTACCTCAATATGATAAAGGCTGTATGTGACAGGCCATATATAACATCATATTCAATGGTGAAAAGCTGAAAGCTTTCCCTTTAAGGTCAGGAACAAGGCAAGGATGCCTTCTCTCACCACTTTTATTCAACATAGTATTGGAAGTCCTAGCCAGAGAAATTAGGAAAGAAAAAGAAACAAAAGCCATCCAAATTGGAAAGGGAGAAGTAAAGTTGTCACTATTTGCAGGTGACATGATATATACAGAAACCCTTAAGAGTCCTCAAAAAGCTGTCTGGGGCCAGCCCCAGTGGCCTAGTGGTTAAGTTCAGTGTGCTGTGCTTTGGCAGCCCGGGTTTGGCTCCTCAACGCAGACCTACATCAGTCATCTGTCAGCGGCCAGGCTGTGGTGGTGGTCACATACAAAAAAGAGGAACATTGGCAGTGGATGTTAGCTCAGGGGTACTCTTCCTCAGACAAAACAAACAAACAAACAAGGAAACAAAAAACTGTCAAAACTAATTAATGAGTTCAGTAAAGTTGCAGGAGACAAAATCAATTACAAAAATCTGTTGCACTTCTGTGCACTAATAACAAGCTATCAGAAAGAGAAATTAGGAAAACATTTACAATTGCATCAAAGAGAGTAAAATACCTGGTAATTAATTTAATCAAGAAGCTCAAAGATCTGTACATTGAAAACTATAAGACATTGATGAAATAAATTAAAGAAAACACAAGTGGATAGAAAGATGTTCCTTGCTCACGTGGACTAGAAGAATTAATATTGTCAAAATGTCCATATGACCAAAAGCAATCTACAGATTCAATGCAATCCCTATCAAAATCCCAATGATATTTTTCACAGAAATGGAACAAACCGTTCTAAAATTTGAATAGAATCACAAAAGACCCTGAATAGCCATAGCAATCTTGAGAAAGATGAACAAATCTGGAAGCATCATGCTCCCTGATTTCAAACTATACCACAATGCTATAGCAATCAAAACAATATGGTATTGGAATAAAGAGACACATAGATCAATGGAGCAGAATAGAGAGCCCAAAAATAAACCCATGCATATATTGTCAGTTAATTTATGACAAAGGAAGAAAGAATATATAACGAGGAGTAGACAGTCTCTTCAATAAATGGTGTTGGGAAAATTGGACAGTTACATGCAAAAGAATGAAACTGGACCACTACCTTATACCTGCCATTTACAACAACATGGATGGACCCTGAGGACATTATGCTAAGTGAAATAAGTCAGAGAGAAAGGCAAATATTGTATAACCTCACTTATTTGTGGAATCTAAAAAAGAAAAAACAAACCAAGCTCATAAATACAGAGAAGAGATTGGTGGTTGCCGAGTGATAAGAGTGGAGGTGGGCAAAATGGATGAAAAGGTACAAACTTCCATTTATAGAGTAAATAAGTCATGGGGATGAAATGTACAGCATGGTGACTATAGTTAATATTACTGTATTGTGTATTTGAAAGTTGCTAAGAGTGAAAATCTTAAAACTTCTCATCACAAGGAAAAAAAATGTAACTATGTATGGTGACGAATGTTAGCTAAACTTATTGTGGTGATCATTACACAATATATACAAATATTGTATCATTATTTTGTACATCTGAAACTAACATAATGTTGAATGTAATTATACATTGATTGAAAAAAAGAAATCAAAAAAAGAAATATTTCTTTGTAAAAACCCAAGACAATAGTGGAGAGAAAAACAAGGATGTTAGATGAATTTGGAACCCTTGGCAACTACAAGTATAACAAACATTAAATGCACACAATTGCTATCCAGATTAACCAACACCTCAATCTAAAGGCCTATTTACCTCAGTTCCTATTACCAACATACCATGTCTGCCTTTCAAAAAAATCTCATGGCATGCTAAAAGGGAAGATAAAACACACTCCGAAGAGACAAAGCTAGACAGAACCAGACTCAGATATGGTGTGGATTTTTGGATTATCAGACAGGAAATTTAAAATAACTGATTAATACATTAAGACTTTCCATAGGAAAAATCTGCTAACAAACATGTAAGTACAGATTGGTAATTTAAGGAGAGTAATGAAAACTCTAAGAAAATATCAAAAGAAAATGGTAGGGCTGGCCCCTTGGCTTAGCGGTTAAGTGCTTGCGCTCCACTACTGGCAGCCCGAGTTTGGATCCTGGGCGCGCACCGACACACCACTTGTCCAGCCATGCTGAGGTCGCGTCCCACATACAGCAACTAGAAGGTTGTGCAACTATGACACAACTATCTACTGGGGCTTTGGAGGTAAAAAAAAAAAAAAGGATGAGGATTGGCAATGGTTGTTAGCTCAGAGCCAGTCTTCCTCAGCAAAAAGAGGAGGATTAGCATGGATGTTAGCTCAGGGCTGATCTTCCTCACAGAAAAAAAAAATTAAAATGGTAGAAATCCAAAACACTACAATAGAAATGAAGAATACCTTTGATAGGCTCATCAGTAGACAGGACATGGCTGAGAAACGAATCAGTAAGCTTAAAGATAGATCAGTAAAATCTTCCCAAACTGAAACACAAAGAGAAAAAATAACTTAAAAGACAGAACACAACTTCCAGGAGCTGTAGAACAGTTTCTAAAGGTGTAATGTATTTTGTAATGAGAAGTGTTTGAAGTAATGGTGGCTGAGAACTTTACAAGTCTAAGGAATGACAGCAAACCACAGATCCAGGAGCTCATAAAACATCAAGCAGGATAAATTTGAAAACAAAAAACTAAACCCAGGCATATCATATTCAAGCTTCAGGAAACAAAGACAAAGAGTAAATCTTGAAGGAAGCCAAAGTGGATGAAAGTCTAATCTATGGAGAAAAAGTATAAGAATTAAACTGGGCTTCTTGCCAGAAATTACACAAGCAAAAAGAGAGTAGAATGAAACACTTAAAGTGTTCAAAATCAAACCAACAACCTAGAATTTCTATATGTGGTGAAAATATCCTTTGAAATAAAGGAGAAATAAAGACTTTCTCAGACAAACAAAAACCTAGAGAATTCATTGCCAGAAAGCCTGCCTTGCAAGAAATGTTACAGGTTCTTTGGACATAAGGAAAATAATATAGTTCAGAAATATGGCTCTACTTAAAGAAAGGAAAAGCCTCAGAGAAGGAAAAAATGAAGATAGATTAAATTCTTTTATTTTTATCTTAATTGATGGGATAGAAAAATGTTTGCTGATAGCAATAATAGTAATAACGTATTATGTGATTATACCACATGGAAATGAAAGAGGGGACATCCCTTTTAATGCCATAGACTTTAATAGGATAATAAGGAATTAATGGGATTCACGACATACTACTGCAAAATATGGCACCTTGGCATATTGGAAATTTTAAGTTGAAAGAACTTGAGAAAATGGCAGAGAAGAAGGATGGTCACTTTGACCTTCTCCTTCCTCATTTCCCGTGAAAAATGTCATAAAACCCATGTGTGAGAGGTTCCTTCTTTACACCAGGAGGAAAGGAGTAGCTTTATCTGAAGAGACAAAGCTACCCTGAGAAGAATCCTAACAAATAGGTCTTGCTAAAGTTTCGCCAAGTTTTACTACAATTACCTCATAACTCCTTAACCTGTCACATAAAACATACATTAAAACATATATTAAATAATTTTGTGTGCTTTTCTTCTATTAATCTGACATAGTTTAATTTTCAGACCCAGCCAGGGACTCTAAGAGGATTGAGGAAACCTTTTTCTTCTTCTACAGTCTCTGGCACCCAAATCCAGGACATCATCAGCTGGGAACACCTTGCTTGGTCCGGAAGCTGCACTTAAGAGACCCTGGAGCTCTAACAACGGCCACAGAAGAGAAGAATTCTTACCACATCCATCTCTCAGATCTCTGCCTGTGGAGACCTGTTGAATGAAGGTGGTAAGAGTCTTTTTCTTTCTAAATTCAGATTAGCAGAAGAAAAACATTTATAAAAATTCATTCTCTATATTGTGACTCTGCTTAAAATTTGATTTGGGGAGTATCCATTGGTGATCGAGCCTTTCCCTTCCAGGGACAGCTATTGCTTTACTGTTTGTCTCTTGTTTTGTGTCCTGAGAACTTGGTTGTCTTTCTGCCTGAGTCTACAAGTTTTCAGTGCTTGTGTGTGCAGGTGGCCAATTGTCATATTGGTGGCCCCCAAAATATGGCCAGACAAAAATGTGAATGTTGCCGCATTGTGGCTTATGTCCTACTAACCATTACCAGCTGTCACTGGAGATTGTCCAAGTCTTTCTTTTGGCTACCTTTGGAAGTGGTTCTGGATCTTGGGAGGGCTGCATCTTTTGCATTCTCTTTGGGGATGCCTCTTGAGTCCATAGTTAAGTATTGGTTTTGGTTTTGAGTAATTTTATAGGTATAACTTTGCTTTAAATATTTGAAATAATTTTTTAAGGTAGCT